>NC_138798.1:9351475-10055766 GCF_965178545.1 Coloeus monedula | reverse complement strand
CTGATTGGAGTGGATACCAAAGCCAGTGCTTAGCTGGGATTAAAAGTGTCTTGTATAGGTGATGGGCATCCTGCACTGCATCAGAGGCTGCAGTGAGGAGCAGCATATCTTACAGTCCCTTCCTTGTTTTTTCTCTATTAGAAAGCTGACGAGCGAAATCTGAACTGCAAGGAGGAAAATCTGACAAGCTGTCATATGAAAATACACTCTTTACCCTGGGGACATACACCATTTCTCTAGTCCTAGTATTGATCATCTGTGTCTCCTGATATGGGGAAATGGATATTGGGAAGAGAATGTTTTAGTCAAATCCAGAGTATTGTCTCAAAGGCTTCCTAAGCTTGAACAAGTATCTCTCAGCTCATGTAAGCAAGATCCTCAGAGGCCCTCAAGAGCTGCTTCTAACTCTGACAGAAAGCTGGTGCACTTAACGTGAGCAATACATTGGGCTTAACAGTCTCCTGAGTAATTGTTTGGGTGAATCTTTTGTTCAGCCTTTTCTCCATTGGCATCTTTCCTGAGGAACTTACTCATAGGAATGGAGTATGCTGAACTGAGTTCTCCATGGTCTGCTGTTGCCCTCTTTCCCGTGAAACGTGTGACTGTAATGGGCCCAGAGGCAGGTGCTGCTGTAACAGAACTCATGATAAGCATGTATCTGATCAGGTGAGGGGGCTGGTGTTTGACAAAGAGGACTGTGTTTAGTTCTTGAGGATATCTAGAAGAGCCAGTGTGTGCTCACCTTAACAGGGAACCTGGAAACCATTTGCTGTCTTACACTTATGCAACAGTTCCGTTTTTTTCTGGCAAAAGCGCCATTGGCAGACCTGACTGATGGTCCCCATGCTCTTTTCAGATGGTAGGGATCAAGCAAATTCCCTGGTTTTCCTTTGGTGTTTCAGGTAGTGTATTGAGCTACAGGCCTGACTGCCTTCTTGAATTGATCTGTACTGCATGGCAGGGGTGAGAGACTGATTGCAGTTTTGAGACGGTTTACATGGTCTGGTGCTCTTGCCATTCAGATGAGGACTGGGTTCTGCTTCATGTGAAAGCAGAAGGTCTCTGATATCCTATGAATTTGTATGAGACCACAGTGAAGACAATTATTTTCCACTTCCCTGTATTCTTAAGCGATGTACGAACACACGGCGCAGAGAATGCAGACCTGTCACTGCACCCACTTAGGCTTTGGAGAGGCACTTCCTCTATTTGGCTTGCTGAATTTCTTGAAGGTCCTCATGAGCACAGCTGAGCAGTTCCACAGACCCATAAGCCTTTTCTTTTGTAGTTGTTGAGCAACCACGCTGCTTTGTATAGAAATATTTACATAGGATTTATACATCACTTTGACCCTTCCTAATCCAAATGGATTTTGCAACTTCTGTATGCACTGAGTGAAATATGCAGTCCCAGAGCTGAAGTCAACTTGCTATTAGCAGTTTTTTCTGTATTGCTAAAAGGGTCAGTGTTCTCAATAGGAAAAAAATATCAGGAAAGAAGGTATGCATTTGGATAAGTAGCAAGGAAGGAGCAAGAGACCTTAACAAATTTTGATTGGTTGGTTTTTTTGCTTGGATTATTGTTTTTGTTTTACTGAGTAGTTGAACACACCAGTGGCTACTCTTAAGATCTCTAACAGTGTCTTGGGAAAGACTTGATCGAGGTCTTGCTAATGCCAGGGAATTTCTAGTGACTGTTTTGCTGTGAGTGAAACTCCACAGCACTAGCTGTTTGTTTCTATATAACTACCCAAACCAGAATTTCCCAATATACTTTGATTTTGAAATTCAAAAGTGGGCTTGATCTCTGACTTCAAAAGAGCTGATAGGGTCTTCACAGGCTTAGGTTATCAATGTTTTAAAACTGACATGCATGCAAGTTACGCTGTTTCAGTAGCAACACTGATGTGGCTGAGACCTGGCTCAGAGCTATGCTGGGCAGGCAGTTCAGAACTGTAATTTTGTTTTGAAGTTTCTTGTACCTCTTGGAGGACTGTGTTAGCTGTCCATATGCATCTGCCATGCCTCCTGGACAGGTGCTATGGAAACAGTAATGTAATTTGGAGAGCATTTTTACTTTATTTAATAATTCTTTTAGCTATACTGCATCTGCCATCTTAAAAGGGAAAATGGCCTGACAAAGCAATAAAATGGTGTTTACATCAAAACATCAGGTATGCGCTTTCCATTTTACCCAGTCATCTGAGCTAGGACTCTCTCAAAATCAGTTTTGGTTAGGTAGGGTTTTTTCAGTATTCATGGAGAGAAAAATATATTTATTATGTCTCTAGAATATCTGTGACACCACCAGAAGGTGCCTTCCTCTCAGCTGGGCCATTGTCTGCAGCCAGCTGAGGTTGTGTCACACCCCGGTGTGATCGGGGCTGTTTGAATGGGACTGACCTGTCATGTGTGTGCTCAGCAAACGTGCCCTAGGCCTGACCTTGACTACCCCAAATTCGCTCAGGCTTGAGCACTGACCTATACATAATTTGTTGTGGTCTCTGCTCAAACTGAAATACGTACTAATGTGATTTAAGCTCTGCTTTGTTCTGTGCTGATACATAAACGTAGTAAAATTTCTACTGCAGATAAAGGGTTACACATCTTCCTACATGTAGTGCCTGTCCTCCATTCCAGAGCATGTTTGAAATTCAGTATCACCACTTAAAGCAAGGAAGGAGACCTGATGATCTGTTATGTAAATGTGTTCTGAATATATATGTGCACAAGAAGAATCTGAAGAGGAAGAATTTTTAATTTGAATGTTTTATTCTGTATATTGGTATTTCAGACTGGTTTCAATGTATGTGCAAATATGCACTGATGCAAATACACAAGCAAATTTAGAGAGTTCTACCTAAACTTTGTTAGGAACTTTTCCTTGTAATTTTTTCCATGTAAAACTGCTGGTTAAGGAAACATTCTGATGCTAAAACTGGTTTTCCCATTAATAGACACTTGCCATGTAAGGCTGACACACATTGAAACAGGCTTGTTTAATAGTACTTAATGATTGGTTGCTTTGTGGTTGTGTTTTCTGGTTTGTAAGGAAACGGGTCATTTGCAAGTTTTTTTCGAAACACATGTAAAGAATGAAAAGGGAACTTAAAAAGAAAAACAGCCTTAGGTTTATAGCAAGCTTTTATGTTAATATAGTGATTTGCATAAATAGATTTCCCAGTGTGTTAATGAGGAAATATGCAGCTCAGTCTTTTGAGTTGTTGAAACTCAGGGTTTTAGCTGAATTTTTGTGAGCTCTAGTGTCCTGGAATCAAATTTGGTGCATTTCTCCTGGATCACGCTTTAATTAGTAAATTGATTAACTTCCTCTATAGGTATGTGTTTAGAAATTAGTTTATATCTGTATTTAACTTTTAAAGGAAAAACAGAAAAAACCAAAACACAATGAAAAAACCTGAGTTCTGTTGCTGGAGGGCTTGCCCTTTCACTGACTTCTACAATTCATATGCTTGCTTCCACTATTTCTTTTTTTCTCCTTAATTCTGTGTTCATATTAACCCATTTGGTTTCCTGTCTAAGTCCAGAATCTGGATTATGTTTGCCTGTGGCTGTGGTTGCTGCGTATGTGTTAATTTCTGGGTTTTCTACTTCTTCCTTTTTTTGGTTTATTTGCTTAAAACCTGAAGCATGAGCTGCCTTGTCTTACACATGTATCTGTGTATGTCTTCCAGTATTTTCGTATTATGCCCCTTGAGGCTAAACCTTGATTTAAATTGTCTCTGGTGCTAAAGCCTCATGCTGTGACCTGCTGCCCTGTCAGTCGTGCCAGCAACTGCTCATTTCATGGTTCATGCTGAGAACTGGATCAGGGAATTTATCTGTGGCATTTTTGGGGGTTTTGTTTGTTTTTTTCTGGGCCAAAATCAATCAAACAAAAATCACAAAACTGACCCAACCAAAGCACAAAACCCCCCTAACCATGGATCCTAATTTATCCTCCTACAAATGTTGCTGGTGGAGCAGTAACTGATGGGTTGGTGTTGGGGGCGAGAGTGTAATGCCATGCAAGACAATTTACACTTGAACACCCAGTCCCCTGCGACTCCAGGGCTGTTAATTCAAGTAACAATGGAACATTAATGCTGAGGAGTCATGTTTAACTTCAGCAATTTCGCTTATGATTATCCAGCTGCTTTGGAGTTTCACAAAGAGGTTTGGGGTGTCCTTTGAGCAGAGTACTACCTCTTCCCTTCCTGCTGCTGGGGGAGCATGAATGAGTAAAAGCTGCCTAAGGGCTTGCAGATATTTGAAACTGTTTTGTAGAATAAATCTAAGTGGAACGCTAGGACTGAAAATGGGGGGAAGGGTGTATTTACAGTATTAGCAAGACAGACCTGATGACGTCCTGGTTGGTATGACTGACTCTCCTTCCAGTTGCCTATGTAAGTACTTTGTGGTTTTAATTATTACATCAGCAAATACATTGGCTGCTTATGACCAGGAGAAAATGGAAACAAAGATACAATTATTTGGTTTTACTAAGACTTGAAAAGGTCTCCAGCTTCTGCCAAATGGTTGTTTAGGTCATAAATCATCTGGAAGTAGGACAGGATGAATGCCAGGTCAGCACAGCTTTTAGAGGTGAGTGGACCTCCTTCAGTAACTTGTGGTTGCTTTCTCGGAGTGTATGTGTGAGTGTTCATGGGCTGAGATTTCATGTCATTTTTTATGATGCAATTACTGTAATGAGACATCTGTAATATTACATCTTGTAACTATGTGAATATTTTCCCTTGATGAGTGTTTTTGGGAAAGTGGAGGCTTAGAGGTTATTCCTAGGCCTTTTTACATTTGTTTGCTTTGAAATATAAAATGTCATGTCCTGGTCTAATAGTCCAACTAAGATTTCTGTCAGATAGTGTGATTTCCTTTAAAAGCTCAGTCTTGAACAAGGAGAGGGCAAGAGTCATCAGGAGAAAATGCAAGTAGCTTACAGCATTGTAATATCTTTACAGTTTCTCTGTTCAGTTTTACTTTGAATGCTTATGTGACTCCCAGATAAGACTTCTATTTTTACCTGTGACTGCTGGCTCTGCAGAGATTTGTGAACTCTTCTGACTTAGCTCTGCTGAATTCCTGCCTGTGCACCAGCCAGGTGCTACATTTCTGGCTTCCAGCTTCTTTTGCTTTTTTTTGTTCCTGTTCAGTCCACAAACATGGAAAAAAAATGCCCCACCCTGCTGACTCATTGAGCCCAGAGCACTCCCTATATTCCCGAAATAGGATTACTATCTGAGGCACTTTGAGCAACTCAGCAGAGCTGGGTCTGGTTCTCCACTGTCGAACCTTTTAAAATAGCCTATTTCTTGTTCTTGGCTATGTGCTCTGCCTCAGCTCCAAGGTGATTTCCTTAGCTCGTATTCATTTAAAGGGCTTTTGCAACAAATACAACTGTTGTAGAAATCAACTAGTATGTAGAATAATCCTTTTAATGGGTTTATTCTGATACTCTCTTGGGTATTTAAGTGGATTTGACTGCATCGTTTAATATGTCCTTGAAGGTGGCTCCAAATGAAACCTGTCAGAGTGTGTCCTATCTCTGCGTGCATACCAGGTGTGCCTGGGAGATGTCAGCCAGTGCCATAGGCAGTGGGGAGGGGTTGCTATTTGTAGGGGAAAACTGGGAGTAGCAAACCACTTCTGTTTAACACTGTGCTGTCTACAACTCGGTCTCTCAGATAGTCCTGAGAAAGCCTCGTTGCTCTGCCAGGACTCAGCACCCTGTTACAAGGGCAAACTCATGTTCTTTTGCCTGTTCTTTTCTTCTCCATCTTGCACAGCCTGCAGGTGTCCAGTGCCTCACCCCAGGGGCAGCTGTACTACTGAATGTATCCCTTTAGCTTGATTTGCTTTGGGATCAAAGGACTGTGTGAAGGCAAATATCAATTATTAATTCTCAGTTTTAAAAATACACAAAGTGACACACTTTTTCTCTTTGATTGAAGTAAACAGCAATCTACTTTCTGTCAGCAATGCTGTGCAACCCTGTTGAAATGTCTCCAGTTTTGAGTTCCTGCAAAAAAGTGCATCCTGTAAAGGGCCGTATTTGGCACTGAAATAGTCAGCAAAATGCCTGGAAAAAAGCATTACAACCTTGAGCACAGCCCTTTGGAATGTAGCAGGTTCCTGATAAGGCAAAAATTGGGTGGGTGAATGTTTTTCAGAGAAGCAGGCCTGGAGACAGGAATAGTGTTAAGGGTGTTGGGAGTCCTGTGCTTAGAAAGTCCTGGGTTTTGTTTTAAGTATATTGAACTGTAGTTTTAATAATATGAAAGTCTGTGTGAAACTTGTGATTAAGTTCAGTTATTTACTTTTAAAAGGATAACTTGTCATTTCATGTTACAATGTGCTGTATTGGAGGTTGGCTTAAAAAAATGTAAATAAAGATCCTATTCCTGACATGGGAGTGGGGGAGGAGAAAACTCAATCTAAGATTTTCTGCATGAAAGAGGAAGGATACACACTGTTAAAACTGGGGGTTTTTTTCCATATATTGACTTACACTGCTGTAATTATATGGGCTTATTTGCTCTTGGGATCTGCAGGTGTTTCAGAAATGTGGGTACATTCCCTGTCCATCCAGGGAAATGGAAGGGTTTTCTTTTCCAAGATCATCTACAGATGACAGGTCTGGGATCTTGGCCCTGACCTTTAGTTTTTGGTTCTAGAACTTACTACGTGCATCTCATCCATGAAGTGAGGTGGTAACATCGGTGCTAAATCAGCTTTATCCCTGCTCATCTCCGCCTGTAGTGGTTAGATAAATATGGTTTAACCTTTCTTTTCACTGTTTCTGGTAGAGCCCTGCTGTGGATAGGACCTCAAGGGAAACATTAGTTGGATCTATTGCCTTTTTGTTGGTTTATGCTGCAGTATTTGGATGATAAAGAACCATACTGGTGACCACGTTTTCTTTTATGTAACCAACCAAACAGCTATTTTTTAATTACTAATGCATGTAAATGAACTGAAGCTATAAAGTAGTTTGTGTCTCATTACCAGGCTCCTTTCTGGGAAGCTCTTCTGTCTTTGTTTTTTTCTCCCAGAATTTCTATGGCTCTTGGCACAGTAGAATCCAGGGGTCTGACTTTTGTTCACTTATTACAGTGCAAGAGACACTTCTTTTGACCATAACTGTTGTTATTTGAATGGTACATTGCAATACGGAAATTTTGTGGCAGGAGAATATTTCAGGGAAGTCCAGTCTATTCTCCCACTGAGTTTGCTTAAGAAATCAACCAAGCCTTTAGCTGGCAACAATAAAGGAGACAGGAATTGAAAAAATTCCATTTTTCCTGTGCTACAGGATTGACTGCTAGACTAACCGGCTTTTCTTATTTGCAGTTCTCCAAAGGCAGATCTGTATGTTGGGGTTTTTTTTGGGTTGATGTTTGGTTTGGGGTTTTTGTTTGATTGCTTTGGATTTTTTTTTGGTTGTTTGTGTTTTAACTGCTTAGAAAGATGCATTTACATTAAAGGTAATTTGTGTTTCAGATTGGCTTACTAACCAGTAAGTTCCTGCCAGAACAGTACTCCCCTAAATTTTAGAGCCTTCCAGGTAGGTCTCATTAACATTCTCTTGCAAGATCAGTGAGAGAAGCTGGTGTACTCAGCCAAGAATGCAACTGTCTTGTGATCTGTAGTATATTAGCAAGCCTAGAAACTTTCAGTATCTTCCTTGCAGCAGCTTTGTCCAGGTTTGCACTGTGTGGTTGCTTATTTATACCCTTCGTACCTATTATTTTTTCCAAAACTCTGCTGTGTGCTCTGCTTGTTCTGCCTCTCAAGGAGAACTTTAAAATGTGAAGTTGCTGATGCTCTGGATCAGCAGCTCCCTAAACCAGTTCCTGTGGTGAGTCTGTTTACAGTAGTAACAAGAAATAAGGTGGCACTGTTCAAAGGAAAAACAAATACCCAGCCCTCAGGGAATGCATGGTTTGAGAGGAGCAGTACGTACACAGCTTTCTTGACTCTCTTGAGAACAGCCCTGCTGAGCTAAGCCCTCCTGCATGTGCACCATGTGTTCCCCAGCATGGCCTTTTATCAGCAGCAGTGCACTCTGATGCACAGGCATTGCTGTGATGCACTTCCACGGTGGCACACTTTGCTAGAGAGGACTACACCCTTTTTTAGCTGGTATTGGTAGGATATCTGCCTTTCCTAATGCAGTGAAAGGGTCAGCTGGGTTTGTGCATTGGGAAATTGCTTTTGTCTTCAGTGTTATTGTCCCTTCTGCCCAGCTGTGCAGTCTGAGCTGTCAGATGTTGAGCTTAGGATCTCCTGATGCTTTGGTGTGATTTTAGTTGCTTTTTTCTTCACTGCTGAAATATGGTCATTTTTGCAGTCCCATAAAGTGAAGGTTACTTTTGCCTGGGAGCAGAAATGTATCTTCTCCAGGAGTGGCTGTTGCCATCTCAGATGCTGATTTCTCTCCTTGTTGACAGTTTTGGGTTGTGGCGTTTTTCTCCCATCTCGGTGCCCTTTACCATTCTGGTATCCCTGGTGTGTGTGTGCCATACATGATTCAGTTTCATATGTAATAAGTTTCCTCTTTGGTGTTGATTTGTCTATCCTGAGCCTAATTAAACCTTAATTGTTCTCTGATACCTGTGTAAGGATTCTTTCTGTGTATGATTTGCTGCTGCACAAACTGTACTCCCCCATTAGACTAGCTTAGCCATACCCTGAGCTGACTTAAAACCAAATTTTATTTCAGAGTCTTTGTGTTCCTGTTTCAGCACTTTGCTTTTTATCTTTCCTTCCCTCCATCCCTTGGCCATCATCTGCTTCTAGTGCAATGCACTGTCATCTTAGGGGCAGCCCCACGGTGTGATTGGGAGAGAGGAGGGTGGGAAGGTTGCAATTACAGCAGCAGCCTTGGGGAACCATAGAATCATGCGAATAGGAGCATGTGAACTCTTGGAGGGGGCTAATGGACTTGGCAGAAATGCTTCTGACTCTGCTTCTGCTACAACAGTTATTCTTTATCCTTCATGGAGAGCCCATGTGTTTGAGTATCAGGTGATGGATGGGAGTCAGGCTGTAGTAAAGAGTGTATGATCAGAGAGCAAAGAGCTTTGAGATATCTGAAAAGGTGTTAAAACAGCAAAATGGCCCTTTATCTACTCAAAGCCAGTTCTGTTACCCTTAACCTTTGATAGCTTTGTGTTTATTGTCCTCAGGGGCCACCGTACTTCTACAAGTTGCAAAAGAGCTGTGCTGAGGAGCAGTAGAGTAACTACACTGCATCTGAGTTATTCAGTACAACCTTCATCAAGAGGGTTTGTGAGACTGCTGCCAGCACACTTGTAAGCAAAGGCTTAAGGAAAGGGCAGTAGTTCTGTGGATTGCGTCCTTCTAACTTGTTGCCAGACCCTTGGGGTTTTTTGTTTTCTTTTTTCTCTGACTACAGTTCCCTGAAAACAGCACATCCAGTGCTGAGGTGGTAGGGGGGCAATGTCTGCAGATCAACAGCATAACAAGAAAGAGTATCTGAGTTCTATTGTTCCACTTTTGTCTCTAAAAACTTCTGTGGCACCATTTCTAGCTCCAAGATACAGGCAGGGGTTTTCCAGAACAAGTTGCTTGTGATCCAAAATGGACCAGCCAGAGGGAGGGTAAGTAGCTGTCACAAACCAGGATGAATAGGTTGCTTATCTCATTCATCCTGAAATGTCTAATCTGTCAAAGCTGTCAGAATCTGGGTATATGCTGGAGGGTAAGCCATATTTACGTAACGTCTTGGATGGTGTTCAAGAGAGAGGTGAGGCTGAGGGGGGAAGAGGTGACATTTAATCCCTTGCTTGCTGAACCCTAAAGGTTTGCTTTGTGTTGGTCTGCTCCCCTGCACTTCCCTCCTACTTTAATGGCTGTGTTGAATGACAAATGGAGGCAAAGCAGTGAAAACAGGAAACATAATCCCTTAAAAATAACTGGTGGGAAAGGAGGAAAGAAACTGTAAATAAAGGAACCCCTGCTTTCATAGGGCAGCTCCACAGAGCAGCTATTTACTCGTCAATGAGAAGGAGTTGATATTCTCTGAGGTCACCAGAGAGTCTTTTTGAACTCCTGGAAGGGTGAGGAAGACCTAAAAGCAGGGGAGCTGTGTTCTGTTTTCGTTGTTTGTTTTGGTTTTGTTTCTATTTTAAAAGAAGGTTTAGAAACCACTTGCCTTGACTACAGTGTGAGGTTTGGATGGGATGTGATTTATATTCACACATTGTAGGCTGCAGAGGCCCTCAGTTTTCTCTGGCTGTGAGAAGCGAGCCTTACTTCTGTATTGTCATTTAGTCATTGAGAGCAGAAGGGGGGGTGGAGGAGAGCTGACTGCAGGAGTTGTATCTGCACAGGGAGGGAGCCATTTAGAGCAGTGAGGGGCTGCTCAGCATGACCTGTTTTGCCTCAGACTGGTTTTCTCACTTGGCTGACTCTGGACCCTGATTCCTGTTTCTGCTATGCAGAAGGGGGTGGGAGTGTCACAGCTTTACTGCACACCGAGCAGTTACTGTTTGAGGGATGGACAGAAACAGTTGTGGTGAGCACAACAAAAATCTGTCAGTGGAGCATTTTAGGAGGCATCACGTTACTGCTTGGCAAAGTTGAAGGCTCAAGATTTCCACAAAAATTGGTTAAAGATGCCAGATAGAGACATCCTACCAGTTTAGGTGGTTTATCTACAGTTCTTTTTTGATGCCATAGCTTTGGGTGGGTGTTGGATGGAGTGCCTTCAGTGGGAAATTCTTGAGGTTGAATGAAAGTGAAGAAAGCAGAAAGGGGAATCTCTAGACCACTCTTACACCCTCCGTGAATAGCAGGTGCTGAGTAGCTTGCAGAGAAGTTACTTAACCTAAACTGGTGAACAAGGTTCTCCTAGAGCCCAGCCCAGCCTTCCCAGCTCCTGTCTCCTGATCACCTTACTGGGGATGGTAAAAGGCAGCTTGCCTTCTGACTGTGCTGATTCCTGTTGTACAGGAAAGCCTGAAGGGATGGCACAGGACCGTGGAAGAAAGTTGAGGGGGATGTGCTTTGCCTCTTTGCACCTCTGTCATCTTTTTGTGGAAGATGAAGGTTTTCTTCGTAAATAGTTTTGAATGTCACTTACTGCAAAGGGAGACCAAATCCATGTCAGAACCGCCTGTGGATGTGTCTGAAATGCACCCTGTGGCAACTGCCTTCATTAGGAACAGCCAGTGGCACTGCCAAGCTTTGGCTGTGCTCACATGTTCTAGTTAACTTTGACTTGGATACCTTTCCTGAAGCAAGCTGGGCACAGCTTTCCTTTTTTTTCCTAAATCTGTAAGGATGAGGGAGCTCCAGCAGCTCTGTAGTATTTCATCTGTAATAGCTAGAGGGAGAAAATAAGTTGCATGGATCAGTCCTTTGAGCCTTTTGTTTCCAAGTGGAGCCCATGTTAATGGAAAAAATGGTTCCAAACCTGTGCACAGGAATTGCCAGGTGAAGGCTCTTGGCTGTAGTTGCATGGAATGTGGCAGCAGCTTGGATGCTGCAGAGTCTGGGCTTGATAAAGGGATACAGGAAAGGTGGGTGATAAAGTTGGATGACTTGCCTGTTTATTTCTTGTTTTCTTAGGACTTCTGTTAATGGGGTGTGGATCTATGGTAGTGTTAATTTAACTGTAATTAAGTCAGTGTTAGAGAAATTTGCCTGTGCATATCTTTAGGTAGTTTCAGCCACTGCTTGTATATGTTTAAAGAGTTTGAGAAATACTGTTTGTGTGGCTCTTGCATTCTAGCCTCTGCAGCTACGCTTCCATTCTTGACGTCCTCAGAGTGCTGCTGCTTATGCATTTGCCTCATCTAACCCCTGTTAATCCAAGAATTTAGTGCTCAAACTTCTGCTGCCTGGCCTGCCCCTTAAGTTTGCAAGAGTACATGCAGAAAACAGCTGGTGGACCAGCTGTGACAGGATTAAAAACCAGAAGGTGCTGTCAGAGCTGAGCTGATGTTCATTACCTGAGCTGTGCTGTGGAGTGAAACTCCCTGCTTAGCTTGAAAATTGCAGGATGGGCCTGAGAGGAATGTGATAGGTATCTACATTTGAGTATCACTGCTTACCTGAGTTCAGCAGAGTAGCAGTTTTTTAGCTGAAGAAACACTGATGACTGGAGTTAAGGCGCAGAAGAATTTTTAAAAGGGAATGTTACCCAGGCATGCTTCATTGGTTCTCCCATTGTCCCTCCTATGGTTACTCTGTCAGTTTTGCTTTTTATCTTATGTTTTATGGCCTGAACTTGGAGGACTTGGCTCGAGGGAAAGCTGCAGCTTTTCCTGCTGCTTAAATTCACTTGCTGTGGCCACCACGCTCCCAACTCACTGCGTTGGGCTCCAGCTGGGTTCTGCTGAGAGCTGTCACCTGTTCAGCTGCTGCTTCCCTTCTGTGGCTTTTTCACTTTGCCACTTGTTCTGACCCAGCTGTTGCCTGCAGTATGGGAGCTGTCACACACCCCGGGGTGGCATCTGGTGCTGGCTCTGGGGCAGGACTGAAGCCCTCCGGCCACATGCCAGTGCTTACGGCCACTTGGGTTTGTTCTGGTCCTTTGTCACCTGCATCTTCCTGAAGCCTGGCTGATGGAAGCTCTGGGTGACTAAGATGCTTTGTCAGACAGGCTTCTCTTCACTCCTTTTCCCAGAAAGGCTGAAGGCAGGTAAGATTGTACTGTGCTTCACATTTTCTTTTTAAAATTCTCTAGCCTTAGGTGGACTTGGAATTTCCCCAACATTAAACATTAGCCCTCAGAATAAATAACTTCAAGCTGGAAGGAAGGAGAAGATGTCAATACATGGCAGCTGTGTGCTTGCTCTGTTGCCCCGTTTTCTTGAGTCCTTTTTTGTCCTACTTGCTGATGCTCTCCCCTGGGTGTGTTGGGGAGAACACCCAGCCCCCACAGCTCTCCCTGCAGCTGCCAGGGGAGGGAGGCACAAAAGCTGTCTGTCTGCGGGCTTCGGGAGACAGCTGATGGCTCAGCAGTGCTTTAGAAACTTGTGCTCTGCTACAGGTGCTGGGCGGGGGATGAACACTCTGCTGCTGTTTCCTTGGGGACTGGTGGGAATTTCTGAACTTTTATCCACTGCAGTGGGGAGTAACAGAAAGGGATCCTCCACAAAGACGCTTTGAAGGATCTTCATCCCTTTCCTGCCCAGTGTAGCAAGATGGGATTTCCTCTACCGGCTACACAGATTAATTTGTTGAAAGAACTGTGGGTTGATTTTGGAGCACAAGCACTTTTGTCAAGGTTGCTGTGCAGGTCTAGAACAAGGGTTATTTCTCTCTTAAGGGGAGGAATTTGAAGTCAAAATTTGCATTTTGAAAGTTCTGTGCATTGTCTCAGTGGTACCCTGTCTCTCGTAAATGTTCATCACCTTTAAAGAGATTAGTGAAGGTAGTTCTGAGCCATTCCTGAGAAAACTACCCTAGAAATCCATGTATTTGTTCAGCTCTGATTAAGAGCTATTTGGATCAGTTTGGAATCTGTTGTAAATTGAAGTGTACAGGCAGACTTTGTCCTTCCATATTTGTTTATATAGGGATAGTGGAGAATGGTGAGAAGTGGAGAGGAGTATGGAAGACAGTACTATTTTTGATTGTGATAGGGATACAAAGAAGTCCTTAGTGTAAAGGCTGAGGTGAAGGAGTATTCATCTTTGATAATGGCTTTTTTCTCTGTAGTCTTTGTTTAGGTACTGCTGAGAGTGTGCCATCTCCAGATACAAAGGAGTGAGTTAAGGACAGTGTAAAGTGTGACAGAGAATTTTCTGCTTGTGTTTTAAATAGAAAACTGTCACCTTATTACATGAATATAGTTGTATTTAAAAAGCTTGAGAAAATTACTGCTTGGATAGACAGGCATTGAAAGCTGTGAAGATGAAACAAAACTGAAACTGTCTTTTTTTGTGTTTGTTTTCACTGATAAACTTCGTGCATCTTCCGGCAAAAACTTAATCCTTAACAGGAACAGAATGTCTGGCTCTCCTGAAGTGCAGTCAATTCTGTAACTTTTGCACTGCTGAAGGTAATGACACTCAAAATGACACTTAGTATCTGTTGCCACAGTTTCCAGGTTTAATTTAGTGTTGTTTCTGTCTCCCTGACAAAACGTGAGCCTGTTCTTGCATTGGCTTGTTTCTTTCAGGTTAGTGGTAACCACACCCAGAGTTCCAAGTCCCAGCATATTTTACAATCCTAATTCTTTAACTGCTGAAATACTGGTCAGAAAGTGCCAATAAATTTGCTTGGGGGAGTATTTTTTCCTGCATGAGTCTGAAGTATGTGGGAATGTACTGTAACCTTAAAAATCTAAATGTGTCATGCACACCTGTGAAATCCTGATAAAGAAGGTTCTTCAAAGCTCTGCCTGGCACATTTGAAGCATTGTCTGGGTGAAACTCCGTGATTTAGAAAAGCCTTGTAGTACCAGCTCTAGAATCCTGTTCATTGTCTCATGTTGATTTGTGAACATAACAGAAATCCTTCTTGCTTAAAAGACATTGGTCTACAGAGTATGGCATCATATATTGAAGTCTGATTCTACAGTGGATTAATGCTAAATTGTTACAGCTGAATCAGTATGTTCCCTTTGGATGATGTTTAATTGGGGGATACACTGTCTTTGGGAGACTGTGTCCTCTTTTAGCTGCAAAGCTGGACTTAAGAATGAAAATTAATGGATCAACTTAATGGAAAATCTGTATCTCTTGGTTTATTTTTTGTATCATTTCTTTGCCAGTCTGTCTTAATCAAGGTCAGATTTTATACTGAAACTGAAAAATTGTGTTAGACAAGGGTAATTTATTAAATAAGTGTTACTGAAGCTTTCAAAGTCATGATTTATCTCTGAGCAGGAGGCCAGACTCCTTGTGCTGGTACAGCAGAGTGATGTTCCCACAGTGCTATCCAACTGGACAGCAAGCTGTGTCCTCTCCTGCCAGGAGATGCTCCTTCCTGCCTTTTAGTGTCCCCTCCTCTCTGGGGACACAGTTTTGCTGTGATCAGAACTGAGACTGCAGAAATACGTACTAACTTCTTAATTCCCTGTGTCAGAAAAGCAGCATATAAAGCAAGTAACATCACCTGTTTTTTTCCTGTCGTGATGTGTAATTTGTGATTATGAGTTGGCCTGGCATCAGGCAGGTTCTTTGTTGGAACTGGCATCCGTTCTTTTTGCTCTGTGTTGCCTCTGGGGTGACTGTTCTCAGAACCATCTCTTTGCTGCACTCCTGCTCTGTCAGTGTCTACTTAACCAGACTCATGGCTTGTTCATTGTCCCTTCCTTTGATGTCCTTGCTGTCACTGTAAGGTGATACAGAGGGAAAGAGGTTTTTATCACTGCAGTAATCCTCAGACAGCTGGTTCTGCTGGTGGTGAAAAACTACTTCATACTCTCCAGGAGGCTGATGTCTTCAGAATTTGTTGAATAACTGTGTTATGACTGCAGCCGTAATAAGCTATAATTGCAGATAAATGCATGTACAAGTTGGCAACTGACACCATTTTTATGTATGCATAATGTCCTTATCTGTGTTCTTTTCGATAGCTGTTGCAGTCTGGTCTCACTTGCTCTACTGTGGCAAAGTTGAGAGGCTTCTTCCCTAGGAAATCTGGATTTATAATGTTCTGATAGCAAGACAGATACATTCCTTCACATGTGCTATAAAAGATGTGGTTCTGATGTCATGGATTGCGATGCACTCATTATCAAATGTAATAAAAGCCCTATAGAGAGTGTTAATGGTTTTTGTGGGGTTTTTTGGTATTGCAATGTGCAGAATACTTTATGGTTCAGCAGTAAGGCCTTTTCTCCTCGCATTTTTGTGGTGCATGAAGTGTGAGTTCATTTGAAAGTCTTGTGTCAGAAAATACACAATCTCATTCATTGACATGCCAGGTTTTGACATCCGGTATTGTCTGTATGCATATAATGTAAATTTGTTTGTTTAGTCAGCATAAGAGCTCTGACCCTGGAAGTCTTTGGCACTGCATAACTTTTTCCTACTTGCTAAGTGTACAAGCCTTGAGTGGAGTGGTTTGGTCACCTGGAGCATCACAGCTCTGCCACAACTACCCATGAAAGGTGAGAGTTATCCTTTCTCAGGGCATAGTTTGTGCAGAGGCTGATGCAGAGCTTCTCTTCGAGTCAGTGTAAGGAGGCAATGGCTGCTGCAGAGCTCTGTGGAGGCCCTAATTTCCCTAAATATTTAATTGCATGGTGTAGCTTACCCATCGATGTGTGTGTGTAGCGTGGTCTTCGTTATCTGTGTGTGCTGCACAGTGTTCTGCTTGTACAGCCCTGAGCTCACTGTGTGACTTGTCAAATCTAAGCCCCTTTTCAATGACTTGCCCCAATCATTGCCCCAGGGTTACTCCTTTTCCTCACTGAAGGGTACTTTCCAGCTTGTTTTAATTATGAGTGTTTCTTCTTTCTATTTTAAATAAAATGCTGTATCTTTTTTTCAAAATTGACAGGCAGTGTTGTAGCACACTGTTAGGGGCCATTAATTAAACAGAATATTTGGATTTGCTTATCCAAGTGCCTTTTTTTTTTTTTTTTTTTTTTTTTTTACAGAAACATTTTAAGGAATTGCAATAGGTCAAATGATCTGCAGATCTTACCTGTGCCTGCTTGTACATACTGAGAGCATCTTGCTTTGTGTGTTTATGTTCCTGGAGGAGTGGTTTTGTTGTTCTAATTTGGATTATTTTACAAATTACTTTCTGTCTCTTAAGTATTACATGCTTCAAAGCACTGGAATATTTGACTTTTTAGTGTTTCTTCTGATAAAATGTTCTGAGATACAGTCCCACTAGGTTCAGTGAAAAGAACTTTCTCAAATTAATTATAAGAATCTTTTTCTGGTAACAATTTCTTTCATATTTCTTGGTCCTGGCCCACAGGTATCTCAGACTTTTCACTGGGGGAAAAAAAAAGAGTCTCTGAGGGAGAGACCTGGAAATTTTTAAGCCCACAGTAGTAAATATTTCAGTGCATTATGTGTAGGGATCACCTTGGGAGTTCAGTTTAGAAATGTCTCTGAAGTGTAGACTGTCTGCTGAAGATCAGGCCTGACAAGCATCCACATAGGATTTGAGTTAGTAGAAGAAACCAGCTTGGAAGTGGAAGCATAGAGAAAATCTACTTAAAGTCCTGGGCAGCATTTTGATGAACAGGGCACATTATTTGAGTGCAGAAACATTGTCTCAGCTGTTTGACTAAGAGTTTCCAAATGTGTGATAGTACATCAAACAGATAGTACTTTGTTTTCTTGCATCTCATTTCTGTGACCTTATTTCATGTTAAGTCTAAAGACGGAACTGCAGCTTTGTAATGGCAATTGCCGTGCTGATAGCTGTCTTTAGGAATGTGGCAACAACTAAAAACCATTGGAGAATGCAGCACATGAGCATAAATGAGAAGCACAGTTGTTGAAATGGGTTTAGGAATTCACTTTATCTGCTTCTGTATTTCTTCAAATGCTGTCTGCCTTCTTTTATTCCAGGGGACAAACTTTATCTATAAAGATGGGCAGGGTGACAGGGGTATTAAAAGTGCATCTGTTCCATTTTAGCTTGAGGTGGTAAGAAGTCCAGGCTTTACAGTGCCACCATGTTTGGAGTACATTTTCTTTGCCTGTGGGCAGCAGCATGCACAGTTAAGGTGCACCAAGTAAGTTTTCACACACCCTTCTTAAATCATACCCTTGTATTTTGGGACAAAATAAAAGGCAGGACTTGGGAATTTCCTGGCATTTGTTGCAGTACTAGAACTACAGTGTATTTTAAATGCCCCCCCACCTCTTCTTTTTGCTCAGTCATCTCTTTGATACTCTTTAAGTGATGCTACCTGTGCCTCCCCGCAAAGCGTCCTCGTCTGTTAGACTGTGGTCTTCAAATTCCTTTGTGTTAAAGGGAGTTAATGTGGCTAAAGGCTGATTTGAAAAGCTTTGCCAGTATGTGTTGCTCTCCAAAGAATGGTTATGCACATCAGCTATTCACCCTCATTTTTTCTAGGGAGGAGAACTAATTTTCTTTCCTGTGGAATCACACGATTTGGTTACTTCCTGAGCCTAAAATAATGCGCCCTGTTGCTTAAACCTTGTTAGCAAGCTTAGGCTTGCTGAAGAAGCATTTGCTTCTTCTACTCCTCAACCTGTCAGGTTTTCAGATTATCCTTGCTTGTGTTCTGCTGGTAGAGCCAGGTGGAAAATAATAAAGCCCCTCAGCTTATCTGTGGTCAGCACTGACTGAAAGGGAGAGCTTATCTCTCCTCCCCATGTGTCCTAGAGGAAGCCAGGCTGAAGCAATGAATCCCTGTTCCTAACAACAGGAAAACCCAGAATCTGACTTAAAGGGGATGATTGATTGGAGAAAACAAACAAACAAAAAAGACACCAAGTATTTGGAATTGGTATCAAGTGGCTGAAGCTGTATTTGTGGTCTGCTGAGGGGTGCCAAAGCCCAGCTGCCTTCCCACTGCAGATACAGAGCTCCCAGAGCAGTGCTGCTTGGGCTGCACCAGAAGTCTGGTTATGTGTGCTGGAGGTCAGAGCAGCATCCCACAGATTTATTTTTATTTGTTTTCTGAAGTTTCATTCTGGAGAAGCATGTGTAACAGGTTTCATCTCAAGGAAGAGCAGAGACTCCAGGTGTGAGCAGAGGGATGGTGCAGGATATGTACAGGAGCTTGCTCAATCTTTGTTAAGCTTTCTCACATGTCGATACTGTGACAGCAGATGTGATGTTGTATTGCAGGGCATGATTTCAGGAGAACTGCAGGTTGTGTGGGAGGCATGCCCTTATACAATGACCTTCCTGCCTGTAAGGTCTCAGAATAATAATACATAAGTATTCAAGAACATGTCAAGTCAATTACTCTGTAAGCTTGTCTGAAGACCAGCTGCTGGGACTGGCATCCGTCAAGTCACAGCTCAAGAGGGTGTGGAGGGGTAAAAACTGTAAACATAGTGAATTTGAGACTGACGCAGATTTTTCTCCATGCCCTTGCAGAAGCTTTGACTAAAGGATTGGTAGTAGAAAAGGTAAAAGAGGAGTAAAGTACCACATCCAGAAGAGCTTGATTGCAAAATAGTGCCTTGTGGCTTGGTAATGAGAGGGTTATATGCAAAATTTTGGGGGTCTTTGATTTATGTAATTCTGAAATTCTTCTGTTATGTATGGCAGTGTGTGTTGCTTGTTTCTATAGTAACTTAAAGCTGTCTAGTTTTTCTTGTCTCAGAAGGCTGTTCCTGAGTGATGCTTTGGAATTTTCTCTTCTTTGCTGAATTGAATAATTTGGCCTTTAACTGTATAGGTTATCCTAATTCGCTTACCAAACCCTCCCTGCTATGAAAAGTGCAAGTGAATAGCCTAAGAAGAGTTCGTTACCTGTAGTAAGTGACTTTTTCCCAAAAAAGTGCAAATATGGGGTTTTTTCTAGCTTTTACTTTACAATTCTGAGTATAGGTAGATATTATCTCTGTTTAAAAATGGAGAACATCAAGACATTGCTGGATGCTAATCTGGCTCTTCCTAGAGTCGAACTGTTCACCTGCAGAGCAAAAGACCCTGATCTTAGCTGTTGTCTTTCTGTAATATATCCTGATAATAATGAATAAAATAATAAATTTAGCACATCTATGCATTTTAGAAAGTTAAAAAACAATGGAAAAACTTGGGGTGTTGTTTGAAAAGCCACATTTCTAAAATGCCATGGCTTTTCCCTATTACATGAAAGGAATTGCTGTCCCAGATGGTTAGACACAAAGGGATTTGGTATACAGAAGGCTTTTGTGTCATCTATTATCTTAGTAACCATGGTGCCATGCTGTCAAACCTTGCAGAAGTTTCCTAGACACTTCTCCAGTGATTGCTGTGAATCACTGACTCTTTTTTTTTTTTTTTTTTTTAGTTAGGCTTTGTACATCTACAAGATCCAGAGAAGTACAAGTTCATGGTGCCAGTCTCATGAACTGCGCGGGTGATACTGGAATTAGGGATTTTTTTTTCCAGTTTCCAGAGCAGTCTGCACTCAGAGAGCTGTGATGTTATAAGCAATTGAATTTAAGTTACTGGAATACTTCTAATTTCCAGCAGTCCTGGAGGCGTGGAAAGTGCTTTCTGCCTTGGATTTCCTGCATGCCAGGACTTCTTTTCTCCAGCTGTCATTCTCAGAGAATCCACCTTCTCTTTGCCATCCGGTCTTTTTGGATTGAATTCTCTGTTTGTCACCAGCTCTTCTAGCCTTCTATGCCTCCTCAGCTGAAATTTTTGTTCCTAGCCTTGCAGACAGAAGTGTACCTAAATTGGGCTTTAGTCCTCCTGATTTGCAGCTCTAGCTCAGCACAAAACTGTTTCCCTGTAAATTAGTTTTATCCTCTGTGGTGGAATTTTGATACAATTCTGATGTTACCAGGATCATTTATTAACCACTGCCAGGAGAGGCATTAACTTACATGCATTTATAATCTGTTACACAGCTGACATTAACTGTGTTCCCCAGGTAAGGGAGAAAAAGGTTTCAATTCCTTTAACAGGGTAAAAATCTGTGTAGCTAGGAATTCCTGACCCTTTGATTGAAATACTGAGGAAACATTTAGAAATTACTAGGATTTGTTTGCTTGTGCAGAAGAAAGTTGTTTGCTGTGCTTCTGTTTGAAGCAACTGTTTTTGAACTTCTATTTCAAGCTTTTTCTTCAGTCTTTTCTTCCATTTCTTCTGGACAGTACTGCAGGATGTCTGCTCCATTTCTTGCAAGGAATGGCATCCCCAGAAATGCCACTTCTTTTTCCACGTGTAAGCTCTTTTCATCACTGATTGAGAGTCTTGCTCTGTAGGACCACACTCATGGGCTCTGCTGTTTAAAGAATGGAAGAGGTTTTGGCATTGGTTGCCATTGGGTATAGTACTCCTTGTATCTGGCATGAGAACAGAGGGAAAGACTAGCACTGGGAATAGGAAAATAGGTTTGACTAGACCTGTTGTTACTATTTAAAAAAACTAAGCAGAAGGGGCTTGTCCAAGGTGGTTTCCTCCTTCCCTTTTATCAAACTCAATAACCATGGACAGTGGAGAGGGAGATTTAAATTACCCAACAAATAGATAGGGAGTAACTCCTGACATGAAAGCTTCTATTCATGTCTTCTCCTCCTCCTTGCTTCCCTTAAATAATATGTATTTTTTACACAGCTTTTGGGCCTATTAACTGAGCTGGTTTTGGTAGGTTAAAAATGGGAATGCGGTGTTTAGAGGCTGGGCACTAAACCAGAGAGCTGAGCTCATTGAGTGGTGCCTGATGCTTTGTGGCCTTGGCCTTCCTTTGCTTAGATGCCTCCAGTTGTGGAGGGCTGTGTGCATGACCCACACTGGCATTCTTAGGATTTCTGTAATTTATGGACAGCATTCAGTAGGAAAAGCAGATTATTAACAGAATTTGAAGGAAGTGGGATCATCAGTGAAAGTGTCCTCTTCCAAGTTTCTTACCAAGCTGCGTAGGGCAACCTGCTGTGCTGCAAGCCAGGTTTCCTGGCCTCTGTGCAGCAGTAGGGTGTAGCATTCTTCCCAGCACTTTCACAAAACAAGGATAGAGAAACAGGAATATTCACATCCAAAAACTTTTCCAGCCTTGATTTTTTTGGCAGACCTTGTAGGCTAAGCAAGAGGAGTCTCAGCTTTTTGGAAGGCAAGAAAAAGCTTTACATTCTGTTCAGAGAGAGGCAATGAGGAGAGGCAAACTTGTCCTCTCTAGAGGGCAGATTAGAGAGAAAATACTGTTACTGGGAGAGAGGGATATTTTAATTCTGGACTGTTCATATGCCTGAAAGGTGAGTTTGGGTTTGAATAAGAAGTTGTACGTCCAGAAGGAAACTCATTTTGCAATATGGTCATTCCAAGTTTTAGCTGAGGAGTGGATTTTAAACCCTGTCTTTTGAAGGCACAAGTCTCCTTAATGCCAGCTGGTGTCCATCTTGTCACATTCCCAGTTATAGGATGGAATTGCCTGTGCTTCCATGTGACAGTGGTATCTGCTGCTCGTTTACCATACCTGGTGAAGAATAGCATTGATCTCTCATGTCCTTGTGAGACTGGGCTTGGGATGCCAAGACCTGCTGGTCTCTGGTAAGCATGGGTTTCACCTGTGCCATTTGCCTGCCCTGGAGTGTGGGAGTGGGGCCTAAGCTCCCAATGTTTAAGGGCTGCTCTGAGGTTAAGCCCCATTAGGTGCACTGTTGATAGCTATAGAGTTAATGCTGTCATTTGGCAAGGCCCCCTGCTGCAGTAACTGCATTGCCCTGATTCTCCAAGGGGGTTCATCCCTAGTGAGCTGGATTGTTGTGGCTGTGTTCCCTCGTGTCTGTGCCATCCCTCGTGCTAGGACAAGGGCCAGCCTCATGTAAAGAGCCCCCTCTGAGAGTGGCTGATAGCCAGTAATCCCTTTAGAAAAGTCTGTGTGCTGTGAGACTGTTGTGATGCAGATCCCACTGTTACTAAATTTTACGTTTCACCCTTGGCTTTTTGACAGGTCCCATGGGGACCTTGGTTTCCAAGAAGATGTTACAGAAAAGGAATAGTGGCTGCTGGACCTGCAGTGCTTATCCTTCTCTGGGAGAGGGAGGCAGCTGTGAAAGGAGGGATCACATGTTAGGCTCTAACAGCAGCAGGGATACTTTGTGGTACTAAATTAAAATAGTCCCTTGTGTGAGCACTTCAGGTCCTGAGACTCTCACTGCCTTTGCTCCCATGACCCTTTGTACCTCTTTGAGGCAGAGCATGACTTCAAGGTAACTTCAGGTTTAGTCCAAGACTAAATCTCCAGGCTTGGGAAGAGGGACCTGGCAGTTGAAGGTCCTGCATTGACTTGTAGAGAACAGGGATAGTGAGTAAGGAGCCAAGTCCTTTGGTTAACATCCAGCTTATGTGATGTCCTGGCCATTGCAGTGCTGCCCTTTGATAAGCTTCAGCTGTGGTTTTTGGTTTTCCTCTTGTTCCCTTCGCATTTGTCAACAGCAGGTGCTGATCGTAGGTGCTGGAGGACTGTCTTGTAGCAGAGTTAGAGTGTGGGTCCTTGTGCCCCTGCTGAAGGGGGACATAGTAACCAAAGGCAAGAGACTCCGTCTGCTTGACATACAACTGAGGATTGAGTACTTTACCCTTTGAGATGTAGCGGGTGGGCACAAGGATATGCTGGCTTTACCTGGGAAGTCCTCACCTTGCTTGCTGAGTTCAGCCTTCAGCTTCATGAAAACTTTGTGTTTAGATTAATTAGTGCACATGGATCAGCAGTGCAGGTGATTATGAAACTTTACATTTTTTTTCTGAGCTGTTACATTCAGGAGTAATATGCAAATTAAGTGAGTTATGCTTGTTTTGTTTCTCTTCTCATTCCCATCTGTTAAAAACAAACCCTTAAACAAACATGAGGCTATTCCATCATCTTTCATCTCTACCAGGCTGCTGTTAGAAAACAGCTTTCCCTTTAAAGTGCTGAGGTCCAGCCCATTTTTATTTTAGGATAGAAGAGACATAGAGACTTGTTTCACTTCCTGCAGCTCCTGCTGTGTGTAGCCACTCGTGGTCCCCAAGCCCTTGGGTTGCTGATGTGAAACTAACAACTTAAACGGTTGTGATTATTAACAGGAAGAAAGTGCCTGAGGATATTTGTCATCTCTTTTGCGTGAACTGTGTTTCTTCCATTACAACTTGATGTCATTCTCTATGGCATCTTTAACACCTGCTGTTTTTATAGTCTACACTTATTTGATTGAAAGCTTCTTGGCCAAGGATCTAGGCTAAAATTTGCTCAAATAGCTTGAGTCTAAGTCTTACTTTTATGACTTACTTGGGCTTTTGAGGTACCAATGCGGTCCCAGAAATTCCCTATTTTAACTTACCTTCCCAAGATCCTTCTTTTTTATTTTTAGTGGTTTTGGTTTTAGAAAGAGTAGTTAATATTTGAGACAGAAAAGGAGCCTCTTGAAGGTGGTGATTGTTGTTTTATGGTAGTGATGTCCTGAACAGGGTTTCCATTGCTGCATACAGCTTTTGTAATAAAATATGTGCTTGCTGTGCTGGGTGGGTGCATTTTATGAGCTGTATAAAATCTGGACTGGGGCATGCCCCACTCTGAGGAAGTAAAACAAATCCCAGGCTAAGGTTTATTTTTTGGAGGACTGTCTGTCAAACCCTGTTCTTGGGGCAGGATCAGACTTTCCTCTTTATGTGAGTGGATGCCGTACTTGAAATAATTGGCTGGCTAGTCCCATATAGCAACTTAGAAGTAGTGTTTGTCTTTCTGCTGTAGTAATATTGACAGGAATCTTGTCTTATCCTATTACTTCTTCAGTATTTCAAACCTATCAAAGTGTGTGAGTCTGCCAGTGTAGTTGTTTAAAATTGCTGCTGAAAATTAAAGGAAGCGTTAATGCAGGAAATGTAGCAGTGTGCAGAGGTTTTGTAGAAAACAGTTACTGTGCTGTTGAACAGTATCTGCTCTGTGCAGCTTGCAGTCTGAAACGTCAGAACTTCTATTTCAGGGCTATGGCAAATTGCTTGAAGCTTTTTAGGGCTGGACCAAGCATCAACACAACACGTCTTCCAAGTTTCTGTAAATGTCCCAGTAAAGCAGTATCTAAATATAGTGCTGATGTACAAGTGTTCCTTTATTTTCCCCCTGTTGTGTTTTACTTGCTTCTGGTTGTACGTGTATTCCATTTAAAGATGGTTAGGTTTTTCTCTGAAGTTTTCACTCAAAATATTTGGCTGTCTGCAAACACGATATAAAAGGCAGGAGATGAAAATAAAAAAATACATTTCCTGTAAAAGGAATGAAGATTTGAGGCAGCTGTGCTGCTTGGAGGAGTGCAGCCATCCTTCTGGGTGTGTGCTCCCTTACTGGCACAAAGATCAGCTGTACATACAATTTACTCAGTTCAGAGCAAGTATCTGCGCCTGGCTAATCTTTTTCCCTTTCTAAATGGTCCAGTCAAGTCAGAAACCATGGTCTGGATCCTCTCTTTCTGACAGGGGGAGCATAACTGTGAGGATTTCTTGTGTTGACAAGTGATTGATCCCCTTCCAGTAAGCAGTTTATCCCATCTAAGATTTTTGTTTGCTTCCGGACATGCTTGTGGACTATATAAGGAGTTTAGGTTGACATGATTTCTAAATCAGTTCCTTGGGGGTAGGTGGGGTTAAAGTACCTTCCACTGCAATACAAATTGCTGTGAGTTTCTATACCCCCACCACTGTTTACTTGAATTGAATGAGGCCAAAGAATCATTTAGGTCTATATTCTTTCTAAGGTGTCTGGTTAAGGTGCTAAGACCATATGTGTACTTGTAATGCATTTTGGCACAAAGTTCTGTTATCTCTTGCCTGACATAAAGGGCTTGCGATCTTGAAGATTTGGGATTTTGTCTCAAATATTTGAATTTTTTCTCTTCATGGTTATAGCTTGCCCTCCATAGAGCTTCTCTTTGCGTTTCTGGGTTTGTAGAACTGTTCTCCTCTCAAAATACTGATTTCAGTGTCAGTTCGTGCAGAACATGTCATAGCCAGGGTTTCCACAGCCACTGGTGTGGTGCCAGTGACAGGCAGTCAGGCCAGCTTACTGCTCACTGCAGCACTCAGCCAAATCAAAAGGCTCAGGGGTCCCTGGCACAAGGGGAGCTGGTTCTTGTCACCAGCTGCCCACTGGGAGCTGCCCAGAGCAGTGATGTGGGTGCATTGGGGCTTGAGAGCTCTTGAAAACGGCCCCTGTTCCTGCTACTCCCACATACTTTCCTTTTTAGTGCTTTGTTCTCTAGAAAAATGTTGCTTGTAAAGGGGGGGAGGGAGGAGATCCCAGGCTATTATCTGCTAAGTAGGTCATAATTCTGGTAAATAATTGGGGTTTTTTTCAGGCTTGAAACCAGAAGCAGGCCTTAAGTGCCAGTGTCAGACCACTGTGATTATCACTCCTTCTGGAATTTCAGTGCTTCAGCTTGAAGGATAGTTGTCTGGCTCTTTTGGGAGGGGTGTGCCACTGGAAATAAAAGGAGAAAGTAATTCCAAAACCATATGGAGAAAGCATTTCTTTTGCTGCTGTATTGGTTTTAAAGTTTTCTTTCTGTAAACTAGCTCCTATGAGAAATCTTAGCTTCTGGCTTCTTTTATGCTCTGGAATAGCTGCTCAGACTCTTCACCTGTTTTTATTAAGCAGTGGAATTTGGAAATGAAAGTGTTAACAGCAGTAAGCATCATCATTGGCTGTGTCTGCTCTGTATGTGACTGTCCATGCTGTACTGCTTAATCTTTTAAAATCTTATCCTGCTGTGCAGACTGCTCAGTAGGAATCTGCTGTGGATTGCTTGGGTTCAGCCTGTATTTTGGCAGACCAAATCCTGCTCCTAGATAGCTGGGACAACTGATCCGTCTTGTTCTGTGGGGTGTACATGTATATGTATGTGTGTGTGTGTGTTTATGTACAGATACTTGGTGTATATATTTTGTGGTTTTTAACTCTGTGTCCAGAGTGTTTCCGTAACAAGCTTTTTCACCTCAAGGGAAAGAGGTCTTGTGCAGGGATGTGGGGTGTGGAGACACACTCCCCTGAAAATCTGTTGTTTATTTTCTGACTTGCCTGGGGATGAGTCCTCACTGTGGGCAATTCTTAGTTCCATCATCTGCAGTACAGCAATAGTGCAGAGGCTGCTCTGGGGCCTGCAGCAGACAGAGCTGTTCTCACAGGTAAGTCCTTCTGCTTTGCCCTCTCCTGCACCAGCTGAGCTGAATTGCAGCTTCTGGGTGCCCCTGAAGAATGTGTGTGTGTCTGTGTGTGTGTGGCAGTCACAGCTGTCTGTGCAGGCAGCCAGGTTCTGATCCTGCCTGCCTCTGTGTGTCCCTGCATGTCCACAGCTCCCCTCAAAATTCTGGGGAACTGCAAGAGCTCATTTCTTGGCCTTGATGCAGAGTTACTGAGTGAAACTGCTTTGTGACTTGCTGGGCATGAGAACAATCAGTCTGCTTTGGGAGCTGCTGTCTGAGCAGGAGCTCTGCTTTGTGTGTACAAGTCTGGGTACAGAACAAAGCTCTTGGGGGACACCATCATCTACACAGGTTGTTTTGTCTTAGTTAGGACTGCTGTGGTCCTGTTTTCCTTTGGCTGAAATTTGTTGGCATTTTAGTGCTTCCCCTTGGCACGGCTTCAAAATCACTTGTTGGCTCATTCCTGCTGTGGGATGGCAGGGCTTAATGAAGTGGTGGTGTAACACATCTGTGTTACCAAAATAAGCTCCCTCTTATCCCATGTTTTAATAAAATCTGAGCAGCAGTGAATCAGTCAATAATGCTGAAGTGTAAACCGGCATTGTTGGTGTCTGATGAAGTACACCACGAGCTCAGACTGAGCGGTCTTTCCTCTCATCTGCTTTTTAGCTTCTCGGAGAACTCTGGCACCACTCTGTTGCTTGTTCTTGAATCATGTTTTTCTAAATTTATTCTTAATATTTAGAGGAGGACTTCCACTTCTAAAAGCAGGTTCTGCACAGAAGCACACAGTTTGTGAAAAAGGTCTGTCAGCTGAGAACTTACTAACCCAGAACAGACCTTGATGTGTGACACCTTCATCTTAATAGTAGTTTCAAGGGGAAAGAGATAGGGAGTAGATGATGTTTATTAATGCTGGTAGGAAGCTGTGTTCTACTTTCAGCATGTTTAAGTAAAAGGAGTTCCTATAACTATCTTGCCGTGATTATGAATGACACAAAAGTGTTTTTTCTTCTTCAGCCAGATGACAGGAAGACACTTGGGCAGCAGCTGTGTTCAGAAAGGGTTGTCAGTGGTGTAGGCAGAACCATCTGCCTAGCAAGGCATTTAGTTTGGATTGCTTTTTGTAGGCCAAGATAGTAAATCAATAGCTTATTTTTCACAGTGTTACCAGTAAGATGTCAGTGGGTAGATTTACAGTGTAAACAGGAAGAGGGCAGCTACCTTTATTGGCTTCTTAGTGTCCCAGCTGCACTAGTGAGAACATAAAACAATATTGCAAAAAAATAAAGCCAAAGCAACTCATCTTGAAAGAGGTTGAAGATCTAGAAGCAGAACAGCATTCTTACCAGACATTTTACTGGTTTTTAAAATAGACTTTAATACCCCACACTGCCTAGGGCTGGCCCTCCCCTTCTCACAGAATTGTCAGTTCGGTTAAACTCTTGTTTGAACAGGCCCTTTCCTCTCCACATGCCAGGACTGTTGGTCTGCTCTAGTTAAATACAGGAAAAGGTATATATAAATGGGGAGGGGGTTTAAGAGATCACAGGGTGACAATTGCTCCATTTTGTTTCAATTAATTTTATAATCTACTTCTCTGGAGATTTCCTGCTGCCAAATGTTGTTTGAAGTGACTGCAAAACTCTGAGACAACTGTGAAGAGCAAAATAGTAAATAGTATGCTGATCACGGTTGGAATTTTCTTCCATTCACCTGGCAGATGACAGAGCAACACTGGGTATGAGAGAAGCAGCCCTCCCAATGCAGTCAGTACATGCAGTTTCCACTTGGGCTTTGTTGCTGGGTTGTTTTTTTTAGAACTGAAATGAAGGCTGTAGTTTGAGCGCAGCAGTACTGCTGACCTGACCAGTTACATTTGCTGCATCCCACCTCCGTGCTGTTATGCTGCTGCATTGTGTGGAGAGGATCAGTGAAATGGAATAGGAACTGCTCTGGGTTATAAAATAACACTCTTTCCAGTTATTTTTAGCTTAGCCAGCTCCTACTGTGGTTTGTCATGGTCCCTGCAAACGTGATTTAGGGGACAGTGGAGGGGACATGGACAGGAACATACACAAGGAAAACTGCTTGAATTGTAAAACTTCAGCCCTCATAATGCAGGCCCTGACTTTTTTGGGAGATAGTTTGACTTCCAGGTTCTTCTCCTTACAGCTGTACATGGTTCTTGTTGTTTACTTGCTTGATTTTGCTCTTGGTGTTTTTTACCTTATTTTTCATGGAAACTTTTTCTCTGTTTCAGTCAGTTTGCACCTCTGATCTAGTCAATGCTAAAGCTCCTGGTGCCTTTGGCACAAAGCCACATGTACTTCTGAATATGCCTACCTGTACATGTATCTTTGTGCTGAAAAGTCTCTATGTGTGAACAACTAGGCCTAAAATTTGCTTTCTGCCTGTTAGACTTGCAGTAAATGAGGACAGCTTAACTTGGTGCACAGTCCTGAGTGAGGAATGAAAAAGAAAACTGCAAAGGTGTTCCAGTTTGCTTTGGAGTTTTCTTTGCCATGGACATCTAGTGTCATCATGTTGCTGACTGCCAGTATGAACTGAACATGGAAACCTTTCCAACTTGCCTGAGAAAACATAGAACAGGAGAGGAATCTAAAGACATAGATGCTGTAAGGAAAGAGATTCAGCTTCTGCTCTCTCTAAGGCAGGAATCTGAGGTATTCATCCATGTTATGGAGTGTAATGGTGTGCCATTATCACTCAGTGGTAAACAGTTAGGAGGAACAGTGAAAAAAGGTAACAGGAGTTTCACTGCTTTGGGCCTTGGCCTGCCTGTGAATATTCTCACTTTCTTCCTTGAATGGGTAGTACCTGTGTAATTCAGGCTTGACCAAATTTCTCTGTCTTTGCCTGTTGGCAAGATATTTGCAGCCAGTCATGCTGGGAGCACACCTCGTTCATGTATGTGTGTGTTTGCTGTTTAGGCCTCTAAGTGGGGGTGATTAAACCTTGTCAGTGCCTGGGAGGACGTGCAGCAACCAGTAGGACATAGGCACTGTGAGCTATCAGAGACATGCTCAAGTCGTGCCTTCTGCAGTGACAATGGGTGTAACTTTGTCTCCTAATGTTAGTCACACCCTACTGCTTGTAGTATATCCTAAAATTTACAAATAGCTGTGGAGACACCCTGTATTTGAAAGGCCACATCTTCTCAATGTGTAACCTGTTGTCCTCCTAATCACAACTGTTGTTATCGGTTGGACTCCCCTGTCTGGTTTGTGGTTGTGCTTCCCTCCCAGTATTTCAGTTGGATTGAAACTGCTCAAAGTGTCCGATGCCTTGGAGAGATGGGAATTCACACCTCTGCTGCTCTTGCCTTGCTGACTGCTGTGCTGTGCACTTCGTGCAGGCCTGGCTGGGTGTGAGGTGTGTGTGATTCCTCAGCGTGCAGCACTCCGGGGCTGCTGACTGGAGTTGTTGGGAGTAAAGATGAGCAGCAGGGAAGTTGTGCTGGCAGAAGGGACATCGTTGGAATTTGCATGCCACAGGGCAGTCTTGTCTGGAGTCTGCTGGATAATCAGGTTAGCTTCCTGAATTTTTCTAATGACTCTCAGTAGCTGTAGTGAGCAGCTCTTTCTGTCCTGTGGGAGGATGCCTTAGGTTTCCCTGAGGTGGAGAATGGCCTCAGTAGTCCCAGCTTTCGCATTATGGCTGGATCATGGAACCTCTTCTGTATGGGCATTAGATCTGTGTGGATGTTTAATCTGTCCCCACAAATACACCAGTGAGAGCAAATGCAGCATGTCTCAGTAACAGACTGCTACAAATAGATCAGACCTGTCCTCTAGTCTCTGCATGAACTCTTCATGGAATATATGGGCAGATTAAAGAACTCTGATCTTCTTTTTTAGATGTTTAATGATCTGGGTTTGACACACCTAAAAGATTAAAAGTGGACTGCGGTTAATTCATCTCCTAAAGGCTTAAGGGCGCTGTCTGCCATGGGGATAAAGCTCATCTGTGGTAGAGACAGAAGTTTCTTGGAGGCTGGTTAACATCCTTGGCCTGGGATCCCCCAGGGGAGGGAGGGTGGAGAGAACCACCAGCTGTCTTGCTGCTTCCATATGCAAGGTACATTGCTTTCTCCTCCTTCCATCTCAAAAATAAGATGCAGTTCTCTATCTGTACATGCACATGCACACTTGACTCCCATCTGAGGGCTTACCCTTCCTTAGCAGACATTGAAGCATTGTGTAAAATTTATATGTGACAGGTCTTGTTTCTGCAGCCACTCCACATGATTGAGAAATTACTTACAGGAATGGGAGAGCAGAAGATGCAAACTTGAAATGGATATTGGTGATTGTTGGAAAATCTGCTGAAATTTTGGATTCACAAACTCCTTTTTTGCATGCTGCAGTTGTCATTCTAGTGTTCAGCAATGTATTTAGAAACCTCCCTTCCTGGGTGCTGTTTACCTTTTGTTCTGTTCCCTGGAGGGGGTTTCATGTCTCCTGCAGAAGGGACAGTGCAGCCTGTGTGAAATGGCTTGTTTAACTCTGGGTTTGAGCTGATGGGTGTTTCCTGGGGGCGAGCTGTGTTATGTGTTTCACTGCAATTCTGCTTCTGCAGCCCATGCTCCCAGTCAGCTTGCTCAGCAGTGTGCGGGATCATCCTCTGGACATTTTCTATCGCCAGTGATGGGGTGCCTGGTAGGAGTCTGTCAGCACTTGCAGTTGGCTTTAGTTCATGTGTCTAAAGGAGAAATATGGTCTGAGGCCATAGGCAGGCTTGGAGCTAACTTGTGATGCTTTTTGTCTTTGTTTTCATCTCATACTAAAGAATGGGTTTATAAATTAATGGGACTTTTTGTTGCTAAATGAACTGGTTTTGTACTTGAGTGGGGACCTCAGGGTTCACTAAACATCCTTACGTGTACATGTACTGTCTTCACATAGAGAAGAGATAGAAAGGATGAAGAAAACTGTATTGAATCTGTTTAGCATCCTAGCCTAGCCTTTTCTTCATACATCTGAGAAAAATAAAATTGTAGGGATTTGACATGCCAAATATATCTGTTCTTTTTCTCTTGATATATGATCTTTATGGCCTGGGAGACAGGCTCCTGGTGTAGGTAAACACCATAATTATCATTTGTGGATCTCAGTTTGGTGTGAAAGGGTACATATTAAGTGTACTATTTCCTGGGTTTGGAGATAATAATTCAGGATATGTCAAGGAAATAAGCAAGATGTTTAGCTTTTCACAGCTTAGTTATTGTATCATTTAGAGAATGGTGTTGCATTCCCCAGGCAACTGCATTCACAGCCCATCCACACTGATGCACTTCCACATGTACTCAGCACTGGGCCTGAATCCCTGATCCTTCTCCAAGTAGCCTGGCCAGCACTAAGAAATAAAATTACATGCTTCTGAATTGTTTATCACCAAGTAAACAGTGATATGTAAAAGCTGGAGCTAAGGTTGGAAGGCACATTAGTAACTTAAAGGTTACAAAGGAAAAATAAGAATAGAAGCGGTGTTGCATTCCGGTAATTTATCCCTAAAGCAGCCATGTGTAAATCGCAAGAATCGACTAAGCTTCAGCCTAAAGGAAATGAAGCAGTGTTTTCCTAGTATATTCTTTAGTTGCAGTAGAAGCTTTTAAGTGTACCCACCCCTGATCTACCGTGCGTGTATCCTTCCAGTTTGGATTTCTGAGCCATGAACTAGATCAGAGAGCTGATCCAGCTTAGAAGGGAAGTGTCAAAGATATTTTTCTTTGAGCTGGCTGAGTTCTTTATCTGGACCACAGGCATCTGTGGGGTTGCAGAACTAAGGGGATAAGAGGGGAAAGGGCCATGAAGTGGTTTATGGCTTGGTGGGGGAAACCTAAAACCCTATTGCTGCCAAGACAGTGCATTGTCAAACTATGGCCTCACACATTCCCTGGCACAGAAACACAAGGGTGCAAACTGCCTCAGCTCTGTTCTGCTTTGCAGCTGTGGGGATGTTTTTGGAGTGAGTGTAGACATTACAAACTTGTGCTCGCCTGGGTACCATTCACAAAGAAGCCACAGTGATGTGGGGCTTTGGCAGGACATACAGCTCCCTTCCCCCTCCAGGATTCTAGGTATTTACTTAGGCAGGCAGGTCTGAGCTGCTGTGGCTTCACTGCTCTTTTAGCGGGATTAGCTGGAGCACAGCTCTCCTGGAATCTTCTCTGCATGCTGCTGTTAAGCCTCTCAAGCAGCTCTGGATGTTGTGCTGCTGTGAAAGTATGACACGTGCATTTGAACCATTGTGTGGCCGTGGATTAGATGCAGATAATCTTTCTTTTTACTTAGAAGTTAATTTCTTTTACCCTTCCTGCTTTCACATTAGGTCTATGATTTCATATTTCCAAAGAATGAATGCAGCACCCAGCAGGAAGGGTGTAGGCAACAGGACAAGGGAGCACTGTTGCTCTGCTCTGAATGCCTGTGAATTTGTAACTGTAAATTTGTTAGATTCTTCCTTACCCCCCAGCCAGGTGAAATTTGAAGCAGTGAAGGAGGGAAGCAGTTTAGAAGAGGGGAAGCACAAGATTGTAGAGAAAAGGAATATTACATTTGAGAAAAACAAAAGAAAATGAAAATGGTATAGAGATGAGAAAGATGATGAGAGGATGGAAGCAGTAACTGAGGAAGGAAAAATGCTAGAACAGACTCATATAAGCTGAAGCAAAGCAAGGCCAGGCTGTTTCTGTCAGAACCAAAGGTAGAGGTAAATGCTTGAGAGGTTTTTTTGCAGAATGTGTGAATTAATGATGAGCCTTTGTAACCCCAGGTGGTTCACCCGCCCGTTGTGCTGGTGCAGGAGAGTGGTACTGTAAGAGAAAGGCCAGGGTAGAAATAGTTCCTCTTGTGTCCTGAGAGGGCTCATTTCTCTAAGTCACAGCTGCTGCTTTTCTCTATGGGATGAGATCTTTTTCAGGTTACCCAGAGAGGAGGAGAAAGGGATGTGCCTGGTGGTGAGATGAGAAGCAGAACCCTCATTTCGCTGTGTCCTTGGTGTCTCTCTCTGGTGCTAGCACACCAGAGAGAGCCCATTGGAGCCCATCGTCCTTGTTTGCCTGCCCTTTTTCTTGTCAGCAGTTGTCTGTTGTTGCTGTGGTTCATCTTCCTCTGGCCTCGATGGCTCAGTTATTGATAGTAAGTCTGAGACTGGCTGGCCCTAACATGAGAATAAGAACCCTCTTAATGCTCTCCTTAACAGAGGCACTGGCTAAGAAACCAAGTGCTCTTGCTTGAGCCCATCTGCTGTCTCCACTTGCCATCAAGCATGGCAGCACCTAGAGAAGCTGGAAGTGTCAGAGCAGGTGAGCTCCTGGCTCTGCTCTCTTTGCTGTGGTCTATTTGCTCCCAGGTGGAGGCTGAACAGCCTGTGAGCATTGTGCTGGGCTGAGGAGATCTGAATAACCCAGTTTCCGTGGCAACAGTGGGCTCTTTAATCACCGAGATACAAGGCTACCTCTGTTCCTGGTGTTCAGGCTCGTGCAGTGTATCTGGCTATGGCAGTACTTCGCTTCTCTTGGAAAAAAAGGCAGAATAAATGCAAGAAGGTCTTTCTGCCTTTGTGATAATTAAGATCTCCATAGGTGGATTTCAGTGCTGTATGCAGCAATAATAGAAAGAGGGATTACAACTACTTCTAAGCTTTTTAATGTGTGAAGAATCCCTGGAGGATACAGAAATAAAGTTTCAAATCCCGTGTGGAGCTCTATGAACAGATCTCATAGCAGTCTGCGACACTGATAGATTCATTCCTTGTTGAGATGTCTTGTTTACTTTTTTTATGGCTAGGGAGACAAAATGATTCAAAAGTAGACTGAATCTTGTTGCAAAGCTGATCCTCCACCTGTTGTTTCCTCCAGTTTCAGGTAAAGGTTTTCCTGTGCAGTAGGAGACAGAACACATTATGGGAGGTAGAAGTGCAAAGCTGGTTTTTAGCTGGAGAAAGTGAGGAAAGTGGAAATACTGTTATTTGCTGCAAGCCTTTCTACTAATGTATTTTAGTCTGCATTTACTCCCCCACTACAAAAAGTGGAGCAAACTATTCATTCTGAGAGTGAGCACTGGGAGTGAAAAAAATATTCCTGCCTTAATTTCCACACAGCGACTTGGTCTTGTTACTGCATGAGTGTGGAGAAATTGGTTTGCATAAGATTAGTTTGAAGAAACTTCTGCAGGAAAAGGAACTCTTCCTTGAGTAGGCTTGAGGCCAGCATAAGTGCCCAGTACTGATGTTCCTCCTTGGATAATGCCAGTGTTCAGTTGGCAGTAATATATCACAGGTTTCTTGGGTTAGAAGGTCCTTTTTTTCAGTAGCTCCCATTCAAGCCGCTGTTTAGCAAATCAACTTCTATGGTGTTTTCTAAATGGTTGTGGACCCTGGAAACCTCTAACATCTAGACCAAAGCTCCTTCCAGAGAGCAGATACTGCCTTCCCTTTGCCCTTTGTTCCTTGGATTGCACACAATCTAACACATCTTTTGAGGAACTCTGAGAGCTTGAGCACAAGGTAGTAACTCAAGCAGGTGGGTGACATAAAACTCACTGAGTTTGTTAAAATAATATTGCCACAGTCTCTCCGCAGCCTAAAGTTTTTGTGTCAGGCTGTTACTTAGCTGGGTGGCATTTGGTCCAAGCTGAGACAGAGGCTCACATCTACAGTGAGTTTATTGTTGGGTTTTCAGTATATTGTTTGTGTAAATTCCCCAGACCAGCTCTCCCTCCCGAAAAAGCCACATAGATCAAGTTTTATTCTGTTCCACATAAAGTTCACATCTTTTACTGAAATGAGTCATACTTTAACTGAGTTTACTGTGAGGGAGGAAAGTGGGCTTTAAAACGTTACTCCTCCACCCTGCCTAAGTGATGTATAACCAGATTATTAGTATGCTTGGCAGCAACTGCTTATTATTTTCATATTATTAAATATGAAAATAATATATAAAATAATCTTTTCACGATACTATTTTTTGTGAAAAAAAGTAAGAAATTGGTTCTACATCTGTTCAAGTATAACTGTTTTTTCTCTTTTGATGGCTTTGTCTTCCATTAGGCTCATTGGCTACTGTAAAGGCAGATCTAGCTTATCTTCTTGGGGTTATTCTTCAGTTTGGGGAGAAGAATGGCATTCTGTGACTTGTAGCTGAAAGAGAAGAACAACTCTACCATTTTGTGGGCAGTGGTCTGTGCATCGCTGTTACTATCACACACAGGACACTTCTGGGCATTGGCAGGTGAAAGTGCTTCACAGGCCCGTGGAAATTGTGGTGCGGTGTCACTGTAGAGACACCAAATTTGGGTCCTCTGTGTATATTTCTTTGTGCAGAGAGGTGAAAAGCCTGTTAGCTTATGGCAGAAGGAGCCATGTGTTCTTGTTAGAGACTTTTGCAGGAGCAGTCTCTGTACGCAGCAACTAAAGATGCCATAACCAGTTTTGCTACTCATTTTTCCTGCAGAAGTTCATTGTCTCATGCAGTAATGGTTAACTTGACCCTTCATACCACCATCCTTTTCTGCTTGTGTTTTGGATGTGTCGTTTTAGGGTTTTTTGGGGGAGGGGAGACGGGATGTATAGAAGGGAACAGTGTGGTGGTTTGTTTATTTGTTTAAGGGGTTAAGCTCAAAATAGGAGGTGGGGCAGCCAACAGAAAAGGACCTTTTAGGATTTTATTTTTGGCAGTAGGTTGGTTCACTTGACATGTAGGACCTTTCTTTCCTAGTCCTCTTGTTGCTGAGAGGTGTGGAGAGAGTTACAGTTCTCCCCTGAGCTATGTATTACCTATCTTTCCTAAACTGGCAGGGGCATCATCTGCTCTTGATCGACAGAAAACCCAGGGTCTGTTACCCAGTATGTTCCTAAACCCAGACTGGTATTTTGATGCTCATGCTTTTGAAGGAAAATGTGAGGGAAAGCGCTGTAATTAAATGACCACTAATGCTAGAAAGGACTTTGCCTTTTAGGACTTAGAATAAGTGAAATGAACTTTTGGTGACAACGTGAATTTAATTATATTTACTCCTCTACTTGATCTGTATTTAACCATTGCTGACTCTGGGTTTACTGATAACTAACCACAGCAGCTGGGAGGCTGCACCTGTTGCCCAGCCTGTGCCCTGCCCAGCTGCAGGGTGAGCAGACCCTTGTGTGTGTGTTTTGCAGATGCCCCGTTCGGGGGAACCCCGCCTGGCTACGCGTACGATGCTGACCGCGCCGAGGAGCAGAGGCGGCACCATGACATGATGCCCTACATCGACGACTCGCCATCCTCCTCGCCCCACCTCAGCTCCAAGAGCCGCGGCAGCCGGGACACGCTGTCCTCGGGCTCTCTGGAATCCACAAAATCAGTGAGTCCTGTCCTGCCTCTGTGGAGTCAGCAAAGCCTTGTAGGTTTGCAGGGGGGTGGACAGCTTGAGCAGGGGACAGACAGGGACTGCCAGCACTGTGGGACACATTACCTGACATAATGCAGCACTGCCTATTGATGGTGTACATTTAAAGCTAAACTGAGGCTTCTAGCTGATGCTAGGCCTAAACTTCAGGGGTCAGTGTTGTATATATGATTTTTTGAGCCCTTTGTGCATTTTAGGGGAGAGAATTGGTGACTAATTGCAGTTGAGAGGGTCTCTAAACAGCAGATATTTTGGAAAGGAGACCATGGAACGAAATACATTCATACCTCTCTGCATGTGAGTTGTCATTGCCTTTCACTAGGAAAATAAAAGTTCTTTTCAGGTAGGTTAAGGATTTTGATCAAGCATCTGGAAGACCTATTTCCTTCAGCCTGTGAAAATGGAGCAAAAAGAATTAAAACTGCCAGCTCTGAAGTGGTGACTTTAGGTGGGAGATGGCCACTGCTTGTGATGGATTTGACTATTCACTAAATAGCTGTCTGTATAATCAGTTATCATAGATAAAAAGTACAGAAGGGGCTGCCTTGCCTAACCTTTGGCTTAACATGGCCCTTCAGTCTGCCTTGCTTTGGTTTTGCTTCAGGTTGAATAGCATGGCTATAGCTTGGAACTTCAGGAAAATTTCTTTTTTTGTTTTTACAATAGTCTTGGTAGTGAGTCATCTGTATGACTTGGTAAAGAACTATTGGCTCTGCTGTCTTCACAGTCCAAAATGTCTTAGTTTCAGCTTGGATTAATCTCTTTGACTTTCAACCTTTCGCTTCTTTTTATCCTTTTGCAATAGATTGCAGAGCACTTGAGTCCCAAGTTGCTGTTTCCCTAAATATCTTTGTCATTTTCAAAGTTCTGGGTTCCCCAAATCATTCATAAAAATGTTTAATAGCGCAAAGCCAACTGTCACTTCCTTCCTACAGTATTTCTATGAAAGTGTGCCAAACAACCTTGAATTCCCACATTGTAAATGACACTTTGAAATCTCTCATCCAAGTGTTTTAACTTGTGTTGCCTTTATGTTGTTCTTCCCTCTTAGTTAAGAGGTCATGGAAGATAATTATGGATATTTTAGAGATATCAGTGTACGTGTAAATCAACACCATCACCATTATCAGGCAGTTTTATTTATCTTGCACCAAAAGGCAAGTCTGAGAAGTTCCCCAAACCACCAGTGCTCAGAGTTCATTATACACATCTTTCTACTCTCTACTGGTTACTGTCATATATCTATGCTTACTTCTTCCAGGATGAATTCTAGGTTAAGAATCCTTCCTGATACAGTGTCCTCTTTCTTTCTCATTTATAAAATTCATTGTCAAGATTTCTTGAAGCATTATCAAATACATATATTGTTAGTGTTTGCTTAATTTTATTTGACTGTAAAGTGTGGAACCTAGTTAGCTGCTTATGCTTTAGTCTATTAATTATGAGATGCTTTCTTATCTCTCAAGATGAGAATTCTTGTGATATGTAAGAGGCTTTTGGATGAAGAAATTATCATTAGTAAATTTAAAAAGCTCCAAAACCATTTTAATATTGGCTTGAGATTTCCAGGTTATGTTTCTCAGGATGAAGGAAAAACACCGTGTGACTACACATGGCTGAGAGTTATCTTCAAAGAACCAGTTATGATAGTGCTTGTGACTGGAGGCCTGGAAGAGACACTCCCTAATAGTTAATGTTGTGCTTTATTTATTTAAATATTGCCTCATAAGCATTTAACAGTAGTTAATTTAAAAGTTACTTTAATAATGCTTGAAAGCTGCTTATTCAAAAATAGTTTTTAACATAAGTTGCTGCTTTCTTTTCTCTGACTATAAAAAGATGTTTCATGGCTTCCAAAAGAAAGGGGTGTCCTGATACAGAGTAGGCTTTTAATCGTGAACCTTAGTTGATTCAATTGATCCTGTCTGTAATCAGTCCACAGATGACAGTCCCTGGACAGTCCATGACAAAGATAAAGAGACTAATTTATGTCCAGGTATATCCCAAGCAAGTTAAAGTTTCAGTCATCATGAGCTGTTCGATGGCTTTTGCTGAGTTATGTTTTCAGCTCTAGTGGAAAACACATCAGTAACAAAATTAGGTGTTAAACACATTGCTGAGCCAAATGCAAACATGTGTTGGACCAGAAATATCAGGACGTATGTCTCTGCTATTTTATTTTGCACTAAATTTGATTAGCAGAAAACATGTTTTGTTTAGATGCGTTTGCTTTTAACGTTGTCTTCTTGTCCTTTTACTTTTTCATTAGGTGCCTGCAGTTACTTCTGAAAATTTCAGGGTTTTTTTATGACCAGTCTGGGAGTGAACTGTATGTAACACAATGCATGCACTACGTACACCATAGCAAAACATTAGGGTTGTAAAGTAATTCAGAAGTTAAGAAGTCTTGAATCTTTGTGATAACTTTGAATTACTCAATTGTCCCATTTTTCCTGTGGGCTCCTGCCCTGTGCAGTGGGTATAGTGAACAATACTCACTGGAGTCAATATTTTATCTCTAGAGCTGCGTGTGCACCTTATTTACAGGACACTGCAGACTCTGGTCTGGGTACAAAAGTATTCATTTCCATTAACTTCAGATACAGCTGGAATGTCACACAGATCTTAATTATCCTAGCAGTGTTTCTGTGAGGTAAGAGGATGGTATGTTCACTTAGCACAGGTAATGAAGGCAGGCAGGTTATGGGAGAAGCATTTGCTAGTTTTGGGGGCTTAATGTGAGATGTGTAATATTCTGCAAAACCAGGTTCTGACTTTTAACACAGCTTTCTTCACATTAAAGTAAAATTCCCTTTATTTCACTTGGAAACCAAGAGTTAACAGCAATCCAGTCAGGCACCCAGAAAACGGAAAATGTTGCAAACAATGATATTTTAAATTTATTTTTTATAAATATAAATCTAAGTAATTCACTTGTCACACAGACTTTGCAGCATTTTGCTGTGGTGGTCATCTGCCTTATCCATGAGACCTGCCTCCCTCTTGGGGACTGCATTGTTGCTATCTGAATATTAAGGGCGTTTTGCTTTGATTTCTTTTATGGGCTTGCTCTGGGCTTTGTATTTTTCTGCCAGGTGTTTGACTGAGTTCTTCCATCTCCCTAAAGCAGCTAAAGCCTTTGGTTGGGTAGCACATCAGGGTTCCCCTGCTCTGTCCAGCCACCATAGAGAAAGTGCAGAGTGCCAAAAGCATTGTCTCTTGCTAGAAGAGACTCAAGGGAAACCTCCTGGACTATTTGTGAAGGGGCTTCCTGTTGTTCCCTCAGTGGGTAGGGTGACCAACTCCCAGCACATTCTGTTCCAAGAATTGAGGGTTGCAGTTGACTTCCAGAGGTTTGCGGGGTTTACACTTTGTCATCTGGGCAGGGTTTTCTAATCCCTCCTGCCACCTGTATCTCGTAAGTAGATGAGGAGATGCTGCCTGCTTGGCCTCCAAACAGTGCCACTTCAGCCACAGCTGGTGTATTCCCATTCCACCTGTTCCCTGCCCACTGCACAAACTGTTGCTGTCTAAGGAGGAGGACAAGGCTGCACTAGCATTAGTTTTGTCTGTGACCCAGACAGGGACAAGCAACACAGGCATTTGTAGTGTGGATCTCAACAGCCCTTGACTTGTCATTTTTGTGGTAAGGAGGCCTTAACAAATGTTCGTATGGAGCAGGTTGGGTCAGACCCTTTCTTCTGGCTCTTCTAGAATCTCAGGCTGGGCTGCTGATGCATGTCCTGCCATAAAACCAGTGCTTTTGCCAAACTTTGCTCTTAAGCAAGCCTACAGGGAGAGAGGAAGAAGGAGAAATAGGTTCCACTAATGCCTAAGTTGTTTGTTTATTTAACTTGAGAAGTGATTGAATTTTCCCAAACCTTCCTTTCTGTAACAGCTGAACTGTTATGATTGAACACTACAGAAATTCTGGAAACCTCTCTTGGAAAATGTCAGCCCAAATGTTTGCCAAATAATGTTTGCTGACCTCTGAAGCTACAGTGCTGGTAGCTTCAGAAGGTGTCTGAAGACTGTTGGTAAAAAGTAGTGATAATTCACTCCCAGAATGAGAGAGAATGTGTCTGTCTTTCCCATACAGTGAGTGTGAAGAGCAGAGAAAATACCTGGATAAGGTTAGAGGAGGACAAAGGGAGAGCTTGCTACAGTATTTTTAGGCCACAGGAAGGTGTTGGCACAGCTGGAATGTCAGTGACTGACACCCTTCAGTAGAGAAGAGTTACTGCCAGGAGTTTTGGAGTGGGTAGTTTGCAGCCTGGAGGCAAAAGAAGGCTAGGAGAAGGGGGAAGCTTCACCTACTGTCATCCTGTTGCTGCTCCTCATATGAGGAGAGATTGCAGCCCTGGGAGGTGCAGAAATAAGAAAGGCCTTTCAGGATGCTCACCAGCAGAGCCAGGCTCAGAGACGTGCGTGGCGCTCTGTGGAGGTGGGTGCAGGGCAGGCAGTGGAAGGGCAAAGCTCATTCCACTGCCTTAGGAAATGAAGGGAGTCCCTTCTCAGGAATTTAGAAGGTGAGTTTTTGACAAAATAGATCTCTCCAATTCTTGCATATATCAGAGCAAGTGAGGCAGGAGTGCTAAAGCTGAGTGACCGCCTCCTACTGTCTGTTCTGTTTGGAGAAGAAATTGGCTGGTACTTACAGACTTTCAGGTAGAATTTCTCTTTCCTTTTCTGCTGTGCATTCATGGTTGGTGCAGCATTGGCAGCCATTGCCTTTCCTCAGATCAGATCTTTTTGTTCCTGCTGTCTGCCAGCTCAGCAAGAGCAGGGCTGTGGCAGAGCAGGTTGTGGATTTTGCTCCTAGCTTGGTCCCAAGGGGATGCAGAGAAGCTGACCTCTGAAGCTACAGTAGTAACTGGGATTACTGCTCTTCTTGGTACTACTCTTGCTAGCTTGTCCTTCCCCCTCCAGCATTTCTAAATCATTCTCCTTTCTTCCTCTCAGTATCTGAATTGATTTGTTTGTTTTTTTACTGTCACTTTCCCCTCACCACCCCCAACAGATGCAGGTTTTCCTTTTTATTCTCCCATTCTTTGCTCCTTATGCCTGGATGTACAGCCGTTCCTGAAGAGAGCTGGCACACCAGTACTGATGTTATAAATAATGTTGGCTTCTCTCCCTGCTCCTTCCCCTCCCCACATGGAGCTTGATTTTCTTGATTACAGAATTTGCCCTGTTTAATATCACCAAGACAATGAGACACCTCCAGCAGAAGCTTGTAAATATATTTACGCTTCAAAAATGGAACTGAATGTTTTTTCTCCTTTGTAGGCTGTCAGCTTCTGTATGGGATTGCAAACTGTCCTTATGGGAAACCTTGCCTTTGAACGCATTCATTGCATGGCGTATGAACACCCTGTACCAAAGGAAGAGTTAAAGTGCCTTTTATACACCCACTTTGAATCACTGATTCTCTTTACGGAGCTGTGCCAGCAGCAGCCTCTTTGCAAAATTTTATGTGTTGTGGTTTCTAGATTCTTAATCTGTGCTCTCCTAGCATTTGCAGGAAAACAATTATTGCCGTTAATTTAAACAAGAACCAGGAAGCCCCGAGTTCTTTAAACAGTCAGGAAGAGCTGAATCTGTGTAAACCTTGGAGCTGGTGAATGTCAGCCTTGCAGTAATTGAACACAACATGCGATGCCAACCTGGTTAGTAAACTAAAGTGCTTAGGCTGACAAGCTGTAAACACATTCAACCCAGCCATGGCTCAGGGCCAGTGTGTGTGCTCTGATATCTGCGGAGCTTCCAACCCCTCTCACTGGCCATGGTTCAGGTTGCAAAATTGCACTGTGACTCAATCTTTTGGTTTTTAAGACTGGAAAAGCAAAGAGCACCACCCAGTTGAGAAGAGGGGACACCAGGATCTTGTAGGCATGAGATACCTGTGTAATTTCCTGTAGCCTGCTTTCTACCTTCCTTATTGTTTTGGTGTTTTTTAAATGTAGTTCATGAGGAGTGGGAACAAAGCACTGGTATTTTGCTTGTTCAGATCTGGCTGGGTGCTCCCATGGCAGGGAGACAGGAATGCTCTGGCTGCTGCCCTGGTACAGTCCTGTAAGATTTATTCTGAAACATGTGGGTAGAGAGGTAGCCAGAAAATGGAAGGGCAGGGGAGAAGGGCTAAACATGGATGCTGGCATCAAAGAGTCAGGGACAGACAGAGCATGAAATACTAGTCAGACTTGTACAAGTGGAAAACAGGCTAACCAAGCTGGGTAGGAAGCATGGGATGGACTGCTGACCACCTGGCACACCCTGCTGAGCGGTTAGAGTTTGCCAATACAGGCTGCTCCCACTTCCTGCTGGGGACATCCCATCTGCACTTTGGTGATAGGTGTATTTTCCCCATCCTCTGTGGTCTGGTAGATGTGGTACCAGCTCCTCCACTTGCTACAAGCAGCTCAAAGAGTTCAGACTGCTCCCTTCTTGCCAGGCTAGGGGAAAGGAGTCCTGAGCCTTGGCAGGTCTCCCTGTACTGATGGGGAGCTTGATTCTGATGCCCAGGATGTTCCCTCTTAACTGTCCTGGCTGGACTGCAGGAACAGAGGGGCAGCGAGGCTGTTGTAGTCACAGTGTTGCTCTTTGTTTCCCTTCTGTGTCAGGTATGGGCAAAGCAGAAATGCCCTTGGCCCTGAGTGCATCACAGCTTGGCTGCTGTGTGGGCAGGGTGGGAGGACAGTCCCACCCAGTCTCTCCCTGCTCACTGCTGTCCTGTCCTGGGTGAGCAGGTGAGCCTGTTCCCAAATCTGTGAGTGAGGAATGTTATAATACCAAATAATAAACTTACTCCTCTTCCTCCTGATTTTGGCACCAAGTGACTTTCTGAGTCTTGGAGTACATTTCATAACAAGTGTGACTTAAAAAGCACCCTGAGGCTCAAGAAGCACGGGGGCTGTTTTCCAGATGTTCCTCGTGCTCCATGCAGCCCCAGCTGACGCTGTGAGCAAAGGCCTCCCTCAGCAGGAGCTCTTGTCAGCACACAGCTCCCGGGAGGGAACAGGAGCAGCAGCACAATGCACAGAGCAGCACCCTGGTGGTGCATTGATCCCTGGCGCAGCAGGAGCAGGGGATCATCTTTTCTCACTGGAGAAAGCCGTATGTAAATTTGAGGTTCTGCATTGGAGGTCTTGTAATGTGCCCTGTGATTGTTGGATAAACTCCCCTGAGGGTTTCTTCAGCAATTGCTGTGCAGAGCATAAAGCAGCCAGGCTCTGCCCTGTGTCCTGGCTGGCTGTGGCTGAGGCTGGACTTCTGCAAGCATCACACTTGGAAAAATGCCCCTATTAAAAAAGGGTTAGGACAAAACTGTGGACTTTGCACAGTGCCCTTGTGGTAATGGCCAGGAAGGAAGGCCTGCAGTATGTCCTGGGAGATGTTTTTCTCTCTGAAAGTGCATCTCTTTTAACGGGAGGAAATTAACATTCTGGCAGAAAATGCTGTCTCCGTCAGCTGACGGTGCCCAGCAAGAACTGGCTTGTAAATTAAAGCTTTTACTTTTGAAGAGGAAAACTGTTCTCAGTGCTATAAGGAAAACTGTTGTGCCACTGTCGTGATGGGGAAGTTTAAGTCATTTAAATAACTTGTCATTGTGTGCTGCTCTTTACAGATGTTACAAACATACCCAGCTGGTTTTTAAATCCTCACCTCCTCCAAGAGAACCTGGTAAAGATAATTATAGTGCTGTGTCAATATTGACCGGTTACCTCGTCCTCAGCAGTGGGGACTTTGGAGCACTGTTAGTTTTTCTCAATGCTTCTTTGTGTAGCTGCACTTTTCTTTTGTAAGTGTTGTAAGAAATATTTGGAAACCAAGAGCAATTGTGTTTTTCTTGCACCAGGGCTGCCACATCCCTTCCTCTTTGGATGAAGGCAATGTTTGTTACATGTCTTGGGGCTGCCTGTCTTGATTACGTCTGTGTACCATGCCTTACAAAATGGTCCATGAGCTGGACATCCAGGCACTCCCAGCACAGAAACCCTAAGGAATGGTCACAGCCTTGTCGAACATTTCTGTGACAGTCACACGAGTGCTCCATAGATGCACAGAGTCTAGTGCAGTGTTCATTTTACCATGTAGTTTGTCACTGGTGTTTTTCTGAAGTCTTCTGAACACTGACTGGTGAATTACAAATTTCTGTCTTCTTTGAGATGCCCTTTCAAGATTTTAAAAGGCACTGCGGTTCTTACTGGATGTCACTGAAGGGCGGGATGCAAAGAGAAGTTCTTCTTTCCATGTAGTACCTAACGTGTGTGTATATCTTACTCATTTCCTTAGAACAGCTTCCGTCTGCCACTTTTATATAAGAGGTGGTGGTGGTATTTGACACCTCACAAAATTTTTATGAAGTAGTTGCTGCAAGTCTTTTAGGCTAGAATATAGCTTGTGAAATTTAATGAAACTGTTCAAAAATCAGAACGGTTATTGATGAGACAGAATCCAGAAATATCTGGGAGCATGAGGATCTGTTTCTTTCTTTGTGTTGTGCGTAGGCTCAAAGTCACACTCAGGGTGTGATAGCTCCTGCAAACTGAACCTATAGCCCAGGTACCTCATCTATACATCTGCAGAGGGCCCTAAACTAAGTGGAGTTTTTTTGGGGGCAGCTATAGGGCTGTATGTTCAGTCACTAGAGTGGAGTGTACTGCTCTGCTTCCTAATCCTCCCACTGTGAAATCAAAAGCTGAAGATTCCTCTGGATATTAAGAGTAGGATGGAGCCCCAAAAAACCTACCCATGTACCCTTTCAGAGCCAACTTCTGACTCTATTCTTAGAGATATTTAACAACATAAAAAGGTTGTGAGAGTTTTAAAATGCTATTTCTGTGAATGACAGAAATAAAAAGAACTGGAAATAAGACTCTGTAAAAGGGGAATGTTTCTCCTTATTTATAACCTTCATTGCCTGACCAAATTTTTCTAGAGTTTTTGAAAACACTCAGTTTCACTTTATCAGGTTAAACACTTTTTCAGGTAACAGTTTTGAGAGGAAGGATAATTGAAATTCAACAGAAGGGATTACTACTTCTCTTAACACTTCACGCTAGTCTTCCCCATTAGCCCATGAACATATTTATGTGGGGCTTTTTCCTCCCTCTCTTTGGTTGTTTTGGTTAAGAACTCCTTAATGGAATCCCAATAAGAAAATCAGCATGTGCATTCCAAGCCATGCTGATTATTCCATCCTCTCACTAAAAATAGACACTGTGTGAGCTGACACTGAAAAATGAGTTAGGGAACAGTAGAGAGTGGGAGGAAGAACAGCCCCGTGGAGACCAGGTCAGGCTGTGACTGTGGCGTGTTCATGCACACCTGGGGAGGTGCAGAGGAGTGATCCTGTCTGCTCACAGAAACATGGCTTTGGAGAGCTCCTGTGGGAGGAGGGAGGGAGTTGCACAGAACAAGGGCACTAGGATTTGTTTAGGAGGATGAATTCTGAATTTTTAAGTTCCATGTTTTGAATTTTGTGAAGAGGTCTGGGCACCTAATTGAGGCACCATGGTTGGATGACTAAAGCTAACACCTGTAAATAATCTAAAAGGCATCAGTTTCTGGTAAATAAAAATTTCTTTAATGTTTTACATTTGCATATTTCTAGAAACAAGATGCTGAGCATAGGTGGATTTTTTGTTTGGTTTTTAGTCTGAAAGTAAACAGAAAAAGCAAGTATGCTCTGGTCAACTGAATGGTTTTTATTCTCCGTCCTCATTCTTGGTGTTTTTTCTTACTCTCCCTGCAACCTGCTCTTTATTTTTTTTAATTTTTTTTTTCTCTTAAACAACTTCTTTGTAGAGTGAGCCAGACCTGGAGAAAGGCCTGGAGATGAGAAAATGGGTCCTGTCAGGAATCCTAGCCAGTGAGGAAACCTACCTGAGCCACCTGGAGGCCCTGCTGCTGGTAAGTGCTGGGGACAGATGCCAGTTCAAACACTGGTACTTGAATTTTCACTGCTGCTTCTATCCAGAGTTCCCCTGAACTTCGTGTGCCATGGATTACAAGTTGCTGGGTGCAAAAGGTACCTGCTACTCCTCCAGTAGAGAGAGAGCCTTAAAGGAAGGACTGGATATAGCACAGTTTGGGAGTTGCTAATGTGGTAGTATCCAGGAGCTCCATCTTTAAGTATCCTGTGATTATTATTACACATGTTGCTGTACAGTGGGACAGAGATTAGGGAAATGGAGTGCAGAGGGATTTTAATTGCAGCATTAATATCCAGGGAAAATTCATGTATGAGGGGTGGCTGATCCCCATGAGAGAACTTGTTCATGTATAGCTTTCAGGAGTTGTGTGAATGCAAATATCAGTTTTTAATAGGATAAAAAATGACTTGCAGTGTGGCAAAGGTGAATGTTTATGGTGGTTTGCATGACAAAGATTTCCTTCTTTCCTCATTTCAGCCTATGAAGCCTTTGAAAGCCGCTGCCACCACCTCCCAGCCTGTGCTGACCAGTCAGCAGATTGAGACAATATTCTTCAAAGTGCCTGAGCTCTATGAGATCCACAAAGAGTTCTATGATGGGCTCTTTCCCCGAGTGCAGCAATGGAGTCACCAGCAACGTGTTGGGGACCTCTTCCAAAAGCTGGTGAGTCAGCTGCCATCACCAAAGGTGCTGGTACCCCTCACCCATCTCACAGGAGCTGAGACCAGAGGGATCAGTCTGTGGCTGGAATAAATGAGAGACTTCTCACCTCCTCACTTTGCCACTGCAGTGAGGGCCCTACAGCAAAAGTGACTCTTTCACTGTCTTAAATTAAAGACTGCAGCAAGCTGTGGTGGGAAAATAAATACAGTTTCACATAAATGTTGAATCTCCAGGGTTTCTGCAGAGTCCTCAAAGCATTTCCTTTAGATGAAGATGGGAGAGTGGCAGTATTGCAAAGTGAACTTCTTAACACCAACAGTGAAGTGTTCCTCATTACTGTTGAACTCCCTCACTTTCTCTCTGGTGCTTTGCTCTGTCTGGTGCTGATTTATGGTCATCACCTTTGGCTTTGCTTTTCTGCCACTATCCTGGCCTTTCTGTTCCCCTTGCTGTTATGCTGATGCAGTTAACCTGCGGCTGAGAATCCTCCAAGCAACCTCAACAAAATTCTCTGAGTGCAGAACAGGACAAAGATATATACAGCATATTCCTGAGGCTGAATTAAAATTGCTGAGTTTCGGAGCCAGATGACAAATTGTTTGCATTCTAGGAGGTTTTTTTTGCCCCTTTAGCCTCTCCCCTAGCATGTGCAGAGAGGAAAGGATTAAAGGAGCTGTTTTTTCCTTTTTAGAAAAGAAAAGAAGCTCTGCATTCCTGAGGTGCCTCTGGTTCTCAGGGTAGGAGTGACATTCCAGTGAGGGGTTTATTGGCTGGGGAGTATGCTTTACCAGGGTCGATCAATTGTTAGCAGCTGTGTAGCTCAGCATCAGCTCCATCCCCTGTGGAGCAGGGGGAGCTGGCCTGGAAGATGATGTTTTCTGCACATGCCAGCAGCTCAAGATGAAAATACAGGAATCTGCTTTTCACTGCCAGCATGTTTTAGCCAGGAGGGGTCAAGTTGGTGCTTTGGTGAATAGTTCATGGTATGCAATTTGAGCAGCTGGTTTGAGAGGACAAACCCAGCTGTTGCTGGGTGCCGAAGCAGACACAGAAGGCTGCTGGAAGTGGCAGCCTCACAAGCTGCACTGGACGTGTGGTCAGCAGTGGGAATAGCACTTAACTGGAGAAGACCTGAATGTATTCCTCGGCAGGGCTGTCCAGCATCCCTCTGCTCGCTGCACAGCTACTCAGGCTTTTGTTTCAGACTATTTCTTGTTGCTGGCTGATCTTGGGTGCAGGAGTTTGGCCCTTCCTCCTCTCTTATGTTCCCCTGATTTTTCTGCATTTGTGGCAGAATTGTTGATTTTGTTGGATTAGCATTGGAAACAAAAGAACAAACTGCCCTAGTGCAGGAGACTTTGAGCTGGCATAGCAGTTTCAGTTTTGGGTGGTTTGGTACAGCATCGGTGGGAATTGCAAACACTTTGCTGGATGAGATAAAGCTAATAATTCTTGGCAGGCACTGGGAAGCATCTAGATGAGAATGACAGCAAGAACATCAGGCTTTATAAGGCATCTATAGTAGATGTACATCAAATCTTTTGGAGCAGACTGTTTACTCATGGTCATGTCAGGCAGTCTGATGATAAACACTGAAATACTTGTTATTATCCAGATGTCCTTGAGGACATTAATTTTCTGTACTCTCACGCAAAAAACAGCACAGTAGATTGAAGTTACAGATAGTGGATGCAAAGAGTTTTAGAATTTCATGTATATCATACAAAGTATGATCTATTTGCAACATCAAATTGACTGTTATTGCACCTTTTCCTGTTGAGAAAAAGAAAAGATGCCAGGCATGTGGGAGTGAAATACGCTTCTCATTTTTGGGGAATATATTGTACATATTTTTTTTATAGCTAGGAAGGAAACTCTTTAGAGCTGTTTTTAGAAATGAAGAAATATTTAGCAAAGTCCTCCCTGATAGGCCTCAGAAATAGAAAAAAATACATCCAAAAGCCAGCTATTTCTACCAACTCTTGTTTCATTTTCAGTGTGTTCTTTTTAATTGAAAAAAAATAAATAAACCAGCATGAAAATGGTGTGTGAGCATTATTACTTTGATTGGAAGCTCAGTTTTTAATGAAAAAGATGTCTTTGTGATGGCACATTCAGAGGAGGAAAATGAAAGCTTAAAAAGACTGTTTAGGAGTAGCAGGAAATGAAAGAACCACATGGGAATGGAGAAACTTTAAAGCTCTGCCATGTTAGCTGGCATCATCCAAATCTGAATGGCATAAGCCCTGCAAATGGTCAGTAATTCTGACTGCAGTGTCTTCACAGGACTGTGCATCAGTGGCAAATGCAGATTTCTTTCTCTCCATGCTGCTGGGGTAATCCCTGGTATAAGTGAGCACAGTTTTCTTCAGCTTCAGTCACAACTGTGTAATTCTGTATGAGAGTTGAGATTGTTTTCTAGTCTTTCAGTAAAATGTGACCTAGGAAATAGTTAACTGTTTCTCAGCCTCTGTTAACTAAGTTTGTGCAGGGAATGTTGTCCAGAGCGTGGTTTTTCCTCTTCCATCACCTCTTGCACAAAGCTTCACAGAGAATGGGGAGCACAATGAGAGAGAGCAGGAGAGGGAAGGAGCAGTGGCTGTGAGGAAGTTCCCTGCTCTGCCTCTTGCACGTCTCGGGCAGCAGGCTCAGGGATGTGCAGCAGTGCAGAGGTGAGTGCCGCCCTCCTGGCAGTGTCTCCTTACTGCACCCTTGGCTGCTGCCGGCACTGCAGGCTCAGGCTGCTGAGGTGTTCCCAGCCCAGCCTGGCAGCTCTGCAGCACAAAGCCAGCTCTGCACTCCAGACAGGCTTGGAGGCTACCCAGGGATTTCCCATGCTGGATCCTGTGTTCTCTGGCATGAATATGGCTGCAGTTCCTAAATCAGCAAACGGGATCAGTGCTAAGACTCTGTGGTAATAATGACTTACTACTGCACTCTGAGGCCTGTTCCATCCTCTTCTAGACCAGTTCTATGTTCCTTCTGCTGGAAAATATGCCATTTTCTGTCACCTAGTGCCCCAGTCACTGCCATCCAAACAGATTGTGCTCTGGATCTCTCTTCTGTATTTTCAGCACTCCACTGCTCTTATAATAATATTCACTAATGCAGATATGGGTGGTATCTGGGTTTGATTTAGTATATCCATCATGCAAAAGCCAACAAGTAGCTTAGTGGGGTCACATTTGTGCTGTTGGGCTGAATCATTCCTCTCTGATTCATATGTTGTGGCAAAAAGCCAGCAGCTCCAGTTACATTAATGAGCTGCAATATTAATAGATACTAATCTGGCAGTTCAGAAGGGAAAAATAGATGTCAGAAATAAGGATGTGTCATTCTCATAGGCTTTCACATCCTTCACCAGTAAACTTGTTCCACATAGGGCGGAACTGGGCGCACGGGGACAACAGTGCTGGTTAGACAAAATTGACAGGTCAGAGATGTCATTCTGGGCCTGCTCAGTATTCCCTGTAGTTGTTTGGTGTGAAGGAACATGATCTGATCATTAGATACCAAGGCTGACCATCTCAGACTGCCTTCTTCCCCAGCATTTATTTTATTTTGTTTTGCTTCCTGCAGGCCAGCCAGCTGGGAGTGTACCGGGCCTTTGTGGATAACTATGAAGTTGCTATGGAGACAGCAGAGAAATGCTGCCAAGCCAATGCTCAGTTTGCTGAAATCTCTGAGGTAATGTCACGGTGTTCAGACACACGAGCTGTCTGGGGCTGACTAATACCCTGCCATGTCACTCCTGTCTATTCTCCAAGTACCTCTGCAGCCCTGACTTCTGGAGGAGTTGTGAGCTCCCACAGACTCCCTGCTTCAGCTCCTGTTCTTACACTGATTTGTACCTTGGGCTGGTCACAGACACAGCCTTTGTGTTCTGTCCCCACCCAGGGAATCTGGTAGAAACTGGCATTGCTTTGAACTCCAGCTCTGTGCCACCTTCATGCATTTCTAGAAAGGAAAGCTGTATGTGAGTTTCTCAAGTCTTTCTCTTGCTAATGATGATTCTGGCTGTGGTATAGAAGCCATCCTTAATGGCTGGCACCATGGCTGTCAGTGGGATTGCAGGCTTCACTGGCATGGAGAGGAGACAGTAATTCTCTGTTGAAAAAGGCAAGTGTGTCAACCATAAATCTGTAATACTATTCTTTGGCCTGCTCTGATTTCCTCCCTGTCAGAGGAGTACCTTTGTCAAAGCATTTTGAATACTTTTTCAGGCTTCCCAGACTACCAGCTTTCCCTGCAGTGCATGGTCTCATTGACTGTTTGGATTGTAGTGATTATTTCTTGAAGAACTTAGTTGCCAAGAAAACACGAATTTCCTATGTGTCTCCTTAAAAACAGATGAATAATCTGAGCTGAATACTACCAGGGGTGTTTAGTGGTCTGAGAAAACTCCTGAGTACATTCTATATCACACGTCTCTTGAGACTTTTATGATAAAGAGGTAAAATATGATCCCTCAGTTTTGCTGTTTCTGAAGAATAATTCTGAAATCATGCCAGTATCTACTGTATTTGGAATAACAGTGATGGTACTTTTGCATTTGTGTCCTGGTGAGGATTTTGGAGCTGAGCACATTAATGCATGTCATGGCCCATGGCAAAGAGCAGAGTCACAGTGTTCCTTTGCTGCTGTGAAAGAACTGCCACCCGGCTCTGAGTACAGGAATAAGAACTATAACCTGGGGGTATTGAATCCCAATCCTGTACTTTATTTATTGGTGCTGGGACGGTGGCTTTGTCCTTATGGATGTCTTTCTTCTGCAGGTGATTTAAAAACTCCCCCATCCCTGTTGCTGTAGGTGGTTCCCTGCTTTGCTTCATGTCTATTGACAGGTGCTCCTTAGAACATTGCTTAGTATTTGAGATGTGTGGGTGCCTGTGACATGGCACTGGTGGATTTACCAAGAAGGAAAGCACATTTTTCCATCACTGACTTGAACTGTGATAGGGCTGTCCTCCTTTCACATGGAGGTCTTCCCCTGGAGGAGCAGATAGTCTGTTGTGTTCCCATGTGATATTTCAAGGTGACTGACCATCTGCTACATGGTTTTTTTTTTTCTTTTAGAATCTAAAGGCCAGAAGCACAAAGGAATCTAAAGATCAGACAACGAAAAATTCCTTGGAAAGTGAGTGATCCATGGAGAGGAGACTGGTCTGTCAGGACTGTGTGGAGGCTGTTGCCAAACCCCCACTCTCCCTTTTTCTTTTCAAATGCTGGAAGGTTATGGAGTCTGCTGGCTCCACCTGGGAAGTCAGTTCCCTTCTGCTAAGTAGCAGAGCTCATGCAAAGCCTGCTGCATGCATGGGGAAATGCCTCCTGGCTTCAAACCTCATCAGTGCCTTTGGGCAAAGCCAGCCCAACCACAGGGCTGCTGTGATTTTAAGAGAACATCTGCTACCCAGTGATAGCACAAATGCAATCCCAGCAGTGATGGTTTTATGGGGGCATTGAGAGAGCCTGGTCAAGATCAGGTTCCATGGGGCTTGTCTCTGTGCACATGAGTAGAAGACAACCCATGCTAGAAGAATGGGTTCTTCTTGATATCACTCTTCTTGATATTCCTGCTGCTTTGTTTTCACAGCTCTGTTGTACAAGCCAGTGGATCGAGTGACTCGCAGCACACTTGTCTTGCATGTAAGTATCTGAAGGGGAGTTTTCAAACTTTAGGCCGCTGTCCTATTTTCTTTGACCTTCACATTTTCCATGGAGCTGCAGGACTGCAAAAATAAACCTGTGCTGCTTAAGAGCTTCTTCCCTTTACACTAAGGAGATGGAGTCTGTAGGTAGGATGCTGCTATCTTTTCAGTGATGTCACCAAGTGCAGAGTATTATTATCTTCTAGAGATAAAGCCTTGCTCTAATCTGTATGAAGAACCTGGAGCATTTTGTCCTACAGCTCTAATTAGGGGCACTTGAACCCTTCTGCCATCCAGTGCTGTTCATGATTGTGTTCTCTGTTTTGTGTTCCTACTGTCAGGATTTGCTCAAGCACACTCCAGTGAGCCACCCTGACCATCCCCTGCTGCAGGATGCTCTGCGCATATCACAGAACTTCCTCTCCAGCATCAACGAGGAGATCACTCCTCGCCGGCAATCCATGACTGTAAAGAAAGGGGAGGTGAGTCTTCCTGCTCTTGTTATTTTCTCAGTTTCTAAATACTAGTTATGTCTTTTCTGTGGAGCTGGCTAGGAAGTTATGCTGTTAATCTGTTTGTTGCTAAGATACAGTTTATGCAGTGTCCTTGTTCTCTAAAGGATGTGGTACAGCTCCCTCTGTTTTCTCTTCAGAAAACAGTTTGGAAACCGAGAGGAAAAGTATGATTAGAGTTTTGTCCTTAGCATTGTCATAATCATTTGTCATACATCCATTTCTATGATGGACATTGCCATGCACTAAATGGATTTGTATTTTACCCGCAAACTGAAACCAAATGGGAAGCCTGGGAGGAGAAGAAGGTGAGGAAACATCAGAAGTCATGAAAGATTAGGAAAAGCTGTTTTCCAGAATCTTAATTTTCACCATAAAATTAATTTTCTGCATCCTTATTTCTAAAGGAGAGTGTTTTAAATGTGACTGGAAAGCAAAACAAATGGAATAGGTTGGGAAAGCCAGGGAGATGACTGACTCCTAAGAGTGTAATATAACCCTTCTCAGCTCTGTTAGGAGCTGGACTGCACCCAGAAAGGTCTAAGATGTGCAGATCCTTCACTTGCATGCAGTGTTGTGCAGGGAGGCCACAGAGTTTCTCTGTGGTGGAGTCTGCATTCCTCAATGGCTTGATTCGGCTGCCTTGTAATTTCATTAAAAAGGGGTTCAGTCCCTCCTGATGAAGAAAGGCCAGGACTGGCAGAAGTGTTGAGAGAGAGAAGGATGTAGGAGGTTGGACAAAGGGAGGTGCAGCTCAGATAGTAAATGTGTAAGAGGAGCTATGGCAGCATTCCAGACATGGGCTGATCAACAGTGACCCAAATTACCCTGTGCAAAAACATCTCTTACAAAGCCCAGGAGATTGTTAAGATACCATGAACCTTCATGATTTTTTCTCAAATCCTGACAACTAAACGTGCTTGCTTTTAGCTGTTAAACTGATTTTCAGCTGACAAAAGGTTTGCTGGAAGCTGCAGTTCTGGGAATTTGGTGCATTTTGTCTTGCTTGTTGTCTCATTTTGTCAACCGAGGACACCTCCAGCTGAGAAAAGAAGAGGAGAGAGGCTGAGGCTCAGCCATCAGTCACCAGTGCCTCAGTGACGGGGGATGGCCTCGTTAAAGTGACTGCTGATTGAGTCATAACAGAAAGCACAGGCTAGAATGCCCCTCGAAGGGGAGGGAGCAGTTTGTGTTCTCTGGTTGTCTGTCAGCATCTCAATGAGGGGTGCAGGCTTTGAAACGTGTCATGCAGAATCCTAATGAGGTGCCCGAGCCCAGGCAGAGGGGCAGGCTCAGGAGGATGAACCTGATGATCACTTTTTGGAGCAGTGTATTTGTCAGATCTTAAAAAGCAGGAAGGGAGGCACGGCAGGACTGGGCTCAGCAGGCCTGTTCACACTCTCACTGGTCCTGCAGTGACTCCAGGTATGATGTGGGGAGGGAGGAAGAGGACATACCTGAAGAGAGCGCCGTGGGTATGCTGGGGGGTACTGGGAGCCCTTTGTGCCCTTCCTCACTGCACACAGCTTTTACTGAGCCCAGGGAAGAAAAGGACTTGCCTTCCACTCTGGGAATCTGACCGGGAATATTTTCTTTAGTCATTTGGCATCAATATCCCACTTCTATCAAAGCAGTAGTGCCCCAGTTGAGCCCTCTGTGTCCTGAGAGTCAGTATGTTCACTCCCCATGTCATAATCCAGAGACAGAAATCTGCTCCCGGCTACTCTGTGTGGGTTAGTGATGGCTGTTCCTTCTACAAGCTGCTCAGCTTGGGGTCATAGCTGGCTTTTGTTTATGCCTGTAAATCTTCCCTTTTCTACTTATCCTTTCCTCCCACTCGCCTTGCTGGTGCTTCCCCCGGGGTGACAGGACAGTGTGTGGATTGCATCTCCTAATTGACTGCTCTCAATGCATAATACATTTTTTATTTTAATGAATCACCAGCTTGCTTTGATGGCTTTTTTCATTATTTGTCTTCCTCCCATTGAAGTTTCCTTGGTGGAAAGGAAGGAGGGTAAAACAGCCTTTTCCCCTCATGTATTGCTTAGGTGCTGATCTCAGTTATCTTTTTTTCCCAGTCCTTGCCTTTTATGTGGAATATTTTTCCCTTTGAGTGTGTTGTGGGGAGGAATCAAATCTCCTTTGCCAGCCTCTTGCTCCAGCTCTTTTTTTCAGGATTGCTTTGAACTGGGGAAAGCAGCCAGTTGTTAATCTCCCTAGTGACAGGCTGCTAAGGAGGGGAGTGTAGGTCAGGAGAGAGTACAGGCTCATCAGCACAGTGTTCTTCTCTTTTGCAGAGGTGATTCCCTGCTTTGGGAGCAGTGACTCAGCCTGATCTGCCTGCTGGCTCCCTGTGTGATGCCAGGTGTCCATCCTGTGCTCCAGCCCCCTGGTTCTGCTGGGCTCCAGAGGCTTTGTTCTAATCTATACTTATGCATAGGAACTGGAAGGTTTCTGTCATGTGGTTTAATTTGCTGGGCTGGATGAGTATTGCAGGTAGTGCAAAGAGATGGGAACAAAGGGAGTAAAATCCCTCACCAGAGGGCCAGAAAGAGCTGCAACAGGGAAGGCAATATTGGTGGAGTAAGAACACCACTGTGTTACACCGCTGTGAACAGAGAATTTGTTCCTTGCTGACTGTAGCAGACTTTGCTAAGGACCACGGTATAGAGGAGCCAGGAGAGCGCCAGCCTGGCAGCACAGGGGAGCCGGGGGGGCCACCTCTGGCCTTTTGGGTCTGTTTCCATTCAGCTTGATCCACTACATTCTCTTGTTCCCCTCTTTTCTTCCCATCTTTCTACTTTTATAGTTTTACCTTTTAACTGCTTTTTAAGGAATAATCTACAGGTATCCACTTTGCTAACCCTCTAAATAACAAAGCAAATGCATGGAGGGGAAGGGGATCTTAGTAGCTCTATACTTTGTGGCTTGGAATGTGAGTGGTGGAGAGTCACCCACTGGGGCCATGGAAGAGGCATCTTCCTTATTGCTGTTGATCCTTCTGCACCCCTATTGTTGTCTTGGTTTAAACAGGGAATGAGGTTAAGGTTCTGCTAGGGACAGTGTCTTGGGGAAGAAGGAAAACAAATGCTTTGAGATGAAGGATGTGCCACTATTACGTTCAGAAGGAGGGCAGTAATAACCTTCTCTAGTCTTACTAACAGAACAGCTCTAGGTACTGCATGTTGGGTTTTTTTCAGCTAAGCCCAGATGCAAATGACTGTAGTGCTTGTGTCTTTCCCTGCCAGAAGTCAAGGCTGGTGTTTCCGGCTGATTCAGTCCATTTGTGCAAAGCACAAATGAAACTGCAAAAAATTGCAGAGTTCACTTGAGAGGTGGTGGTCCCTTTCTTGACTGCTGCTCCTCTCGTGCTCTTTGCAGAGTGTTGCTCCAGGGCAGTTCAGATCAACCTGAGTGTGGTGGCTGCCACTCTGCCTTGCCCTGACCATGTACTCCCACCCTCTCTGAAGTGTTCATACCGATGTTTGTGTGATCCCACAGTGGCACAGAGGAATGGAACCTGGAATTTTGGATCACTGCTGGCTGAGTGGCTTCATGTCTGGTCTCATCAGCACCAGTCCAGACACAAGGGAGCTGACAGGCAGCTTTTTCTGCGATCAAGCCCAGTGGATCACATCACAGATCAGCTTGTGCTACTGTACACCTTTGTCCTTGCCCTGGAGAGAAGAGGCTGCTTGGCAAGCTGCTCTACCATGTTTCTAAATGTGGTTTTAAACTGCAGTCAAGGGACTGGGTATCATTGCCTTAAGCTTCTGTTTGGCTTTGTAGAGACCAAGTGTGCTAGAGAAGGAAAAGAACAAAGGACATGTGCAAGGGAGCAGAAGTGCAAACTGAAGCCTTTGAAAAGCTGGAAGCGAAGCTTAGGCACAGCCATGCACACCATGGGGCCTGGTGCCTACCGCTCCTGGAGGCCTTGGGCAGATGTTGGCAGTAGAGCACTCAGAAGTTATCTTGGCTGCTTCACACTGTCTTACAGCTGGAGCCAGAGAGCTCCTGGTGACAGGAGCTTTGGGAAGAAGAAAAAGACTATTAAAATGCTCAAAGAGCAGCCAGTCTAACTCCCTAGGCAGAGCATCCCTTTTGGTTTTTCTGCAGTGCTGGTCTTGCAACACACACACACGAGGAATCATTTTCTTCCTACGCTCTGCAGAAAGCCAAACCACCTCTTCCTCACTGACACGTGCCAATACCCATCTCCTGGTTTTCCCCTCCTCCCTCTGCCTCACACATGTTCCAGCCCTTCTTGGGGCTCTCACCCACACGCACTGCAGGCCTCTGCTGTCACCACATCGGATGAGCTCTTTCCTCGGCACACAAGCAGGGAGATGGCCTTTTGTGCAGCTGTGGGTCTGCTTGAGTAGGTTTTTAAATTCCACTTTTGTAATGTGTCTCAGACAAGTTGGCCACACTTCCTGAAGTTAATCAGTCTGTGACAGCAGCAGGATTTATCATATGCAAACAGCACAAAAACACTGTAGGATGAATAGATGAGCACAAGGTAGTCGTGAGCTTGGTAGCAGAGGAGGGGAAGATGTTCAGTGACAGAGGTAAGAGGAGGAGGAGGACAGCAATAGGCAATCCAAACAGGATAACCAAGCACTGGAAAAGGTACAGGGAGAGCTCTTTTGTTCAGAGCACTGAAGCGGGTGGGAGGAGCAGATGAAAACACGCAAAGAAAAGCAGGGCCTGGAAAAGAGACTTGGAACTTATATTGCACCAGTACAGGAGCTTTGCAAGAGCCACTGAAGGTAACAGCACAGGCCTTGTGCGAGAGACTAAAGATGATCCTAATTCACTCTATTATGATACAAAATCTTCACCCACACTTCGTGGAACATCTTTCTGAAGCTGTGCTGAGCTCCTGTGCTGGACACCTGACAGTCTTGGAGGCCCTCTGTGGAAGAGAGGGGGTCACTCTGCCACTCTCCTGCTGCTGTCGCCCTATCACCCTAATCTTATGTTCTCTTGGATGTTTATTTGGTGTTTCTGTTGTTAGTGTTATTTCAGGCTATTTTAGGAAATCTTCAGCACCTTTGGTAACTGTAACAAACAGTAACTCCGGGAACAAGGTAGAGAGATGGTTTCCAACATGAGAGCTATTGTATGGCATGTACAGCAGGATCACCCAGCCAAAAGACCTTGTGTTTCAGGAGACCCCGTTTAATGGGAGGCCACCAAAGGAATAGCTGTTGGTGGCCCTGGGTGGGAGGAGTTGACCAAAGTGTTGGTTCCAAAACTGCAGAGCTGAGGAAGCCTCCTGGGTGGCACAAGTCCTGTCTGAGGGGCCTGCTGGCTCCCCCAGAGTTGGGAGAGGATGGGCTGACTCATGTCAGGAGGTCCAGGAAGGTGCCCTTTGCTCCCACGCTGTGGGGTTTGGCAGGGATCTGGTAAGCCATTGGGAAATCCTTTTATTGTTTCCCTCTGACCTGCTGAACCTTCAGGCAAGATGACTCATTTGCAGCAAAGGATGTGCCCCTTTGCTGGAAGTGCCCCTCCTCAGCCCCACGGATGCTGAGCAGCCTGGGGCATGCCTGTTGTGCCCAGCCCTAATGAAAGCCCTCTTTTCCAAGAAAAGCTGGTAGTAAGGAGAAATTTCCTGACTTGATCCACAAATGTTTTCTCCTGTACTCTCCTCCGCAAATGCTTGGTTGCTCTTGTTGCAGTTCAAACCCACTGCTTGCTGGAGGCAGACCTTCCCAACTAGCTCCCACGAGCAAGAAGATATGAAGAATGAAGGGTCTGGGAAGCTCAGTGTTTCCTTCTGACTGACTGGAGTATACCCCTTTCATCTCTTTCCTTCTGTTCCAGCCCAGTTTAGGAAGTACAGGCTTGTCCTCTCCCACCCAGCTCTCTTTGTGGGATTTTTTGCTGCCTCAGGATTGCACTGTGTCTGTGTCAGTGATAGGGTTTGGTTCTCAGGAGTGCTAACCCAAATAAATTCAGTGCCACCTCAGCCCCAGGTGGGAACTGTGAAGGTTGTTGAGTCGTTTGGCATGGAATGGCTGAGCTTTCTGCTCAGGTTCTGGGGAGATGTGCTCTCGGCAGGGTGCTGGCCTGGGGGCCTTGGCTCATCTCACACACTGCCAGTGCCTGGCAGAGGTGGACAGAAGGTCAGGTCAGGACTGTGCCTTGTCACTGCCAGGCAAGGGAAGGACAGTGCCACATCCTGATGGGTAGCAAAGATGAGTAAGCCGTGAGAACATCTTTACACCTACGAACAATGTGCAGAGGTTGAGCTGGCAGCAAGCAGCTATTCTCATTGCTCCAGAGGAGCTGAGCTGATTTGCAGTGTAATTAATATGCATCAGATCTAGAAACTTGAGATCAGGGGTTTGGCTTGCTCACAAAATATCTTTCCCTGCTTATTATTGCTCCCAAATGAAATTCTTTGCAGGAGAGGAGATTGTTCTTGCTACTGACAGCATACCTCCTCCTGTTTATTTATTTTCAAAGCTCAATGTTTCTAGTTCCCTATCGGGGCTTGCTCTCCAGGCAGGAGGGAAAGGCGTGCTCAAGTGCCCATCAGAAGCAAAGGCATTAGTGCAGGCAGGAGTTATCTCAAAAAGCATAGAGAAGAAGCCAGGAGGATCACACCCACCTAAAAATAAACACTAACATATGTACAGGCCTTTCTGAGCTGAAGCACTGCTGGATGCCGATCTCCCCAGAGTCCTGCCCAGAGATGCTGCAGCAGTCTGCCAGGGAGCAGCCTTGCTTCCCGCAGTTCTGAGAAAAGTGCAGTTTTTGCTGCCCTGCTCACAGATTTCCAGGACCTTTGTGTAATGGAAGGCAGCACCAAGATGAGCTGCTGACTCCATGTGCTTTCACAGTAAGTTGTGGTGCTTGTGTAGCTGCAGACAGGAAAATGCAAACTCCTAGTCCCTGTCAGGAAGTGTAGGGTGCTGTGGGACAGACTGTGGAAAGAAGAATTATGTCTGCAAGGGCATTTCTTTGTCACGTGTTCCTTGCCATGATGCCTGCTAGGCTCAGGACTGATGTGGTTTGTTTTCATTTTGGAGAGCCAAGATGGGAAGAATGGTAGGCAGGAGAGGCAGCGTGGGGCTTTGCACTCCCACGCCCTCAGCAGGGAATGCGTTCAGGGTTTGTTAAGTCACGCAGCAAACAGAACCCAGGGGCCTCACCTGAGAAACTGAGGCATCAATTCTGGTGTGGGTGTCCTGACCTTGCCCAGGGGAGCTGCTCTCGTGGTGCTGCCCCGTGGAGACCCTTCTCTGTGTGTGTCGCTGGTGGGGGTCACAGCCATGGGGCAGGGCAGCAGGGCCTCAGGGGCGAGTCCTGAGCATGGGGGTGGGCAAGGCTGGCAGTGAGACAGCTGGGGAGATGCTGGTTAGCCCTGGACAGGGTTAGCAGAACTCTCCTGTCTCCAGCCACAGTGCTGTCTAGGCAGATGTGGGACGTCTGATGTGTCACTTAGTGGTGTCAGAAGAGCATCCTCTTAGCTGGAATAACAAAGGAAGTACAGGTCAGGGAAGAGTTCCTTAGCATGTGTGGGGAACCTGGTGGTTCCTGCTTGTACTGGCTGTGAAGTGAGGCAACACTGACAGTTATACATATTGGTGGAAATAAACTTTGCCCAGAGCTGAATGCCTTGCCTTCTGTTTGAAAATCTGTGGGAGGTATCTATTCCAGGTGTGCGCTGAGTCCTGCTGATTCTGACAGCACAGTGGAGGACCTGAGCATGGAGCAGGGCATGAAACTCCTGTCATGGTCACTGAAATGAGCACACAGCCACCTGTCTAAGTGCCTACATTCCAGCCTTTTGGTCTTTCGACTATGGAGTCATTCATCCCCCCTGCCTCCCCCATAAGGGAACTAGGAAAGCAGTGTTTCTGCCTACCAATATGTGCGCCTTCTTTAGGAGGCTGTAAAACTCCCTGGAACTAGAAACACGATTAAAGGCATCAGAGTTGTGCAGCTTCTTTGCATCTTCTAGGTTTGGGGAATCTTTATATGGTATATAAAGAAGATTTCAATAGGCACATGGTGAGGGTAGATCCAGATGGTTCTTTTAAAGCACAGACTGATAAGGGACTCCTGAGAAGTTTGCCAGATACACGTGTTCAGGAATTATCCCTTAACAGCACTTGTAATGAAGGAGCAGCAATGGCATTCAGCTGTTAATGTTGACAAAGTCGTTATGGGAATGGGAGAGGAGGGGGTCGAGGAGAGTTTTGCTATCCCTGCTGGGGTGGCTGAGGCTGATGCTGGGAAGTGACTCTGGGAGAAGTGACTCTGGAAGAAGCGGTGTTTGCTGCTCTCTGCTGGCTTGGGAGGGGACGATCCGCTGGCAGGGATTCAGGGATTCTGGTACGAAGGAGCTGGGCAGTGACTCACAGCAAACTGCACTTGGGTTCAGGAACGGGTGATGGAGAGAAGCCCGAAGTCTGACCCAGTACCAGGCAGGGGAGAAGATGCATGGCTCTTTCTGTCTCTGGGAGAGAGGGCTGCAGCAGGGAGCAGAGTTGACAGCAAGGAGTATTTAGTAGGCTTTTTTAATTTTCTGAATTAGACAGATTTACTGAATTTGCTCTGGTAGGAGTCATGTCTAAGGACTGTGCTGCCCTAGTGCCACATGTGGAGCTCATATTGCACTGAAACATTTTCCCTGTTTTTTTTCCCAGCACCGGCAGCTGCTGAAGGACAGTTTCATGGTGGAGCTGGTGGAGGGGGCTCGCAAGCTACGTCATGTCTTTCTTTTTACTGATCTCTTCCTGTGTGCCAAGCTCAAGAAGCAGATAGGAGGGTGAGAGTTTCCTTTTGGACTTCGTGCTTTGCACCTCAGCTGCAACAGAACCCTGGGTTTGGCCTGCAGTTTTAGTTGCATATGGATGCACCAGACCTGGGTAACCATAATCCACAAGATGTAGTTAGACAAGAAATGATTGGCAAGCTGGGAATGTTTACTGTATGAGATCCTGTCTAAGTCCTGACCCCTCAGGAAAGGTTAATTTCTCCCATCCATGCCCTGAACCTACCCTAGGAGAGCAGGATATGCTGTAGCTGCTGGTATTCTGGACAAATGTCATTCATTTTTCTACTTCCCCTTTCTTTTAATAGGTGACATTCTTCAGTTTCTTTTGTGACTGAGGTTGTTAATTTTGGCTTTGCAGCTACAGCCTGTTAACAGTTTTACAGAAAAATGGTAAAGGTGCAGTAAACAGACTATGTGTCAACCCTAAAGTGCAGCTAAAAAGCAGTTTTGTTGGCATTTTTCACAAGTGAGGGGTAAGGAACCATTACCAATGTACTTGCCTCAAATAGGGCTTTTCTTCATTTGGTAAATGTTCTTCTTGGGGAGACCTCACTCAGCTTATTGCCCTTCTCAAGCAAAAAGTTATGCTTGCCCTTTTCAAGGCACGTGCTAGTGAGGAATGAATCTTCAAAGGGGTGGGACATTCCCAAGAGTGGATGTTCCTGACAGTAGAAGTGAAGAGGGAATAAATTACATTAAACATTTAAAAAGGGAGCTGCTTATCCTGGTGAAATCCCTGGAGAATGGCAGCTGTGAGCTGTAGTTTCTCTCCCCAGTTGGATTACACAGAGGTTTATATCCATTGGCTCACCTGCCCCACCTTGGCCCCAGCTTAGGCAGGAGAGACCCAGGTTCAGATCCCAGGGGGCCACCAGGTCACAGGTGTGGCACAGCTTTAGAACTTTGCCACACCAGGGGCTTTGAAGAGAGAGCACACAAGACTGAAATTGTCTGCAGGAGATGGATGTGGTTCCTTAGGATGAAAAGAACTAGATAACAAAATAAGTTGCCTTGTTATATGCTGTGCTGGCTACTGGCCCTGCTAGTCTGTCTTGCTGAAAAGCAGCCTTTTGTCAGACTTTCTCCATATGGGAATGACAGTAAAGTTGGCCCAGTATCTGTATGTTATGCACTATAGCAGGGAAGGACTTGTGGGAAGGAGTGGGTGTTGTCAAACCAAGTGGGTGTTTACCAGTAATAGTAAAAGGTTTGGACCTTCTGCCTTTCAGAAAAAGCCAACAGTATGACTGCAAATGGTACATCCCACTCACTGACCTCAGTTTCCAAATGGTGGATGAGTCTGAGGCAGTGCCCAATATCCCATTGGTACCTGATGAGGAACTGGATGCCATGAAAATCAAGATATCCCAGATCAAGAATGACATCCAGCGGGAAAAGGTAAAGGAGTTGAGCACTCCAAGGCAATGCAGACTCAGTGTCTGTGCTCAGATGAGGTGCTGGTGGCAGCAGCTCTCCCAGGGCTGCACAGTGTAGGAAGCCAAGCTGCAACAGACCATTCAGCAGGGGCTTGTGATAGCCAGGTGCTTCGCTCATGCTAGTGCACAGCCTGGGTGATGCTGCCCTTTGAGGAGGCACAGATAAAAAGACCCTGTAGTTGTACCCAGCAGCTCCTCTACTCAGCAAAACCACCTATGAACATCAAAGTGGAGGGCAGGGATCTTATGCTGAAGACATGAGAAGGACTGGAAGTGTTACTTGCCAATTTCTGGCTGTTAAATTATGATCCTGCCAGTGATTTTGATCAGAAGCCATTTACTCTTGAATTTTAGCAGGCTCAGTTATGCCTTTAAAGCTTTTTCCTACTTCACAGATGTCAAAGCACCAGCAAATATATGGAAAACAGCAATTATGCTGACTGGACAGTCTGACATGGACATAGTGTCTCTGGCCCAGGCTTCTCTTTGCTTGCAAGACATGTTTTCTGAGAGTTGTTAGATCACAAAGCTTCCTGGACCCTAAAAGAGAAATAAGAGTTTGAACACTGGTGATGTGTAGAGCAGGATATGAGTAACATTGATGTGCTGTGAGAAGATTATTCCCCACGCTTCCAAAGAATACGCTTCTGCCTCTTGGTCCTGGCTGGCTTTTAAAGAGGGCTTCCTGGAAAAAGTAAGGTATTAGGAAGAACACTTTGTGGAAGCCTTTTACTCACCAGCTGCAGGTGTCTAAGACACGTGCTTTGGTGCATCAGCGCTAAACAATACACATGGCTGGGTTTGGGACTGGATTTTATCCAGGAAAAACTGTATTTTTAGTGGACCTCTGATGAAAATGGATCAATGGGTGGTGAGTAGGAGAGTTCTGGGCGGCTTCTAGAGAAGTTCCTTAGAGTCTTCTTAGTTAAGAACACTTGGAGGACCTGGCAGTGATATGGCTGCTCAGTGACATGATGCTACTGCAGCCTCTGTAACAGAAAATACAGGTTACAGCTGGGACAGTGGCCACACACCTCTGCATTTCAGCTGGGACAGCTGGAATCAAAAAACAGAGCCCAGTCCAAGTGGAGATTCTGCAAGTAACACCTTTCTGAGCAGCTGGGAGCCCTGTGGATCCTGTTGACAGCATTTCTTCTACTCTGGGGCCATTTACCTACTCACAGGGTAGAGACTGTGGTTTTCAAAATGGTGGTTAATCTAAATGGGGGCAAATTTGGAGTGTAACACGTGTCCTCTGTCTCCCTCTCTCCCACACCCTTCAGAGGGCCAATAAAGGCAGCAAGGTCATTGAGAGGTTGAAAAAGAAGCTCTCGGAGCAGGAATCCCTCCTACTACTGATGTCTCCCAACATGGCCTTCCGGGTACACAATCGCAATGGCAAGGTGAGAGAACACCCTGTCACCCTCAGGGGCCAGAGATCAGGGGCTTGTGTCTGTGACTGTACGTGTTCCTGCACAGGGAGGGCTTTGTGGCCTCTGCTGTGTGTCCTCAAAGCACTTTCCAAGCAGCAGACACCTCACCCTTGCTGTGCCCAAGGTTATGATGGCATCCTATAAGGCTGTGACTAATTTGCATACAAGACTGGCATTTAAGAAATAACCATAGAAATGAATCCCCTATCTCAGCACCAGTCCTGGTGGAGCAGTAGGAACAGCCCTTCACCCAAGATCCAGCTCTGCAGCAGCTGCCTTCTAAATTGCCCTGTGACTTCAAGGCTTGGCACACTCGGGGCAGTGTCCTCAGGGCTGCAGCTGCCCCTGCCAGGGTCATCCTCTGTCAGGGGTGTTCCCTGCTATGGCAGTGCTGTAACCTCTCACCGTGGCCTTTCCATGCACATGGCAAAGGAGTCTGATAAGATTGTGTTGCTGCTCAGTGAAAATCCTTGAGCTGGTCACTGCTTCCTGACTGTCACTGCTTCATCAGTGTCTAGGCCTGTGCTGGAAGCTTCTGGCATTCCTGGTGCAACTGAATTCGGTTGTGAGGAATAGCACAAGCTGCCATGGGAGCTGATGCAGGGCCACAACTGCCCTTGGCAGGGTGGGGCTCTGTTAGCTCTGACTGTCCGTGTTGGTGCCACGGGCACATCGCCAGAGCCCTGCCTGCCCCGACAGAGATGTGATGCAGGACAAGTGGCAGGACAAGTGCTATACATATATACACAAGCAGAACAGTGTATCCAGCAATTTGCACTGGAGGATGGTGGGAGCAGGCAGGCCCAGCCCGCAGTGGTGCATCAGACTAATGCATATTTTTTATATTCTTCTGTTTCCTATAGTCTATTCTGTTTTCTTATATTCTGTTTTCTTCCGTGTTCCTGGGTAGAGTTACACATTCCTCATTTCATCAGACTATGAAAGGGCGGAGTGGAGGGAGAATATCCGGGAGCAGCAGAAGAAATGTGAGTATCCCTCAGCTGTCATTGGTACAGATACTGTGATCTTAAGGGAGCAGAGGTCCACAGGATAAGGTGTGGGACAGGCTTCCCTGCCAAAACAGAGATCTGCGTTGAAATCCACAGTGCAATATGGATGTCTCCTGTCTGAGGCTGTTTGGGGAACTTCTGGCTGCAGCAACATAGGAGGAATGTGTAGAGAGAGCACTTAGTAAGTAAATGTGTGTAGAGATTTTCCCATTTACCCTAGAGATCAGAGCTCAGTGCAGTTCCAGGGAGAGGGAAGAACCACATCCTTTTACCTGTCTCCATTCAAAAGAAACCTGCTTTTTTGGCATGGTGTTCTTGGCTTTGCAAGGAACTAAGAACCCCTCTATTTCCTGTGAACCATCCTGAGACTTTACTTGGAAGAGGAAAGAAGTATGCCCCCAGTAGAGCTGGGCTGCAGCAGCAATACTGCCCTGAGCACCCCGGTGCAGCCACTGAGCAGTGCCCAGGGAGCACTATCATATGTGTCCCAGGATGAGGGGTAATGCATCCAGCCTCTCCTTGGAATTTTAACTCCTCTCTCTTTCAATCTCCATGGCAGGCTTTAAAAGCTTCTCTCTCACATCGGTGGAGCTCCAGATGCTAACAAATTCCTGTGTGAAGCTTCAGACAGTCCACAACATTCCCCTCACTATCAATAAGGAAGGTAAGATTTTTGGGTTTTGCTTTCACATGTTGCAACTGCAGTGAAACTCTCCCCCTGCCTGATTTTGTGCTTTCCCCTGGAACTGCTCTTGCTGTTCCCTTTTGCTACGGGTTGCAGGCATCCTCCAGTATACATTAATCAACTATTACATGTTCCTTTCATGCAGCTGTTGTGCAAGGTTTAAGAGTGCCTGGTGGAGTCCTAGCCTGGGACAGCTTTGAGCTATGTCTGAGAATCCTTTGGAACAACACTAGTTGGCCAAAATTGTGTCAGGGACTATCCTAAATTACTGCTTAATCTGCTAGTGTAGACATAACCTCTATAATTTACTTTTTCTCCTTGGAATTTCTTCCATGCTGTCTTGCTGATGCTAGAACTGTCACTGTAAAAGCCCCCCAGTGCCAGAAGGTATTACAGGTGCCACTGACAACGACTATGGAACGGTCTCCTCTCTTGCTGAACCGGCTGTTAACGTGCTCCTGCCATCCTTGGGGACCGTTCACCCTCTGCTCATTAACCTGTGTAATATCAGTTTCATCACTCTTTCACTCTTGGCTCCACTCTGAATGTAACAAAATTTCTTGGATCTTTTGTACAGATGACGAGTCCCCAGGTCTCTATGGATTCCTGAACGTCATTGTCCATTCTGCCACGGGATTCAAGCAAAGCTCAAGTGAGTTATAGTTCTGTGACACACAAAAGGTACTGATAGGGGTTGGATAAGCCACGTCCTGGGACAGCTGGGCATGGATTGCAGCATCTGTGATGATGGTGAAGAGGAAAGGTGTTTTGGGGAACTGGAAGTTCCCACTCTTAACTCTGAAAAAGATCACCATAAAGGATCAAGCACACAGCACTTATTTTTAGGCCTAGTCTGTTTGAAGTTTTAAGCAGTGTTTGCTGATTACCCAGCTGTTCTAGAAACAATTCAGGACTTACCCTGAATTCTTTCAGCTGTGTTTTGTTTTGCAATGAAAGAATGGAGAGTGTTCTCTGACATCCAGATTTTTTGTTGTGAAGAAAGTGGTGTTAAAATTCAGGGGAATGAGTTGACAGAAGGACAAAGAAAAGTGACAGAGCTTCTTAAGGACAGCTGGGCTGATCAAGGTGATGAGATTTGTATTGGGATGGTGTTACTGGTACTAGTACAGAGATGACAGAAATGAAGACACCCTGTGCCCAAGTGATTAATGCAAGTTAGGAGATTCTAGCTATTACTTAAAAGTTTTTGTCCCTGTCTCCCCTCCTCAGATTTGTACTGCACGTTAGAGGTGGATTCTTTTGGGTATTTTGTGAACAAGGCCAAAACTAGAGTTTACAGAGACACCACAGAGCCTAACTGGAATGAGGTAGGTTTGATCTTTCTGGATATGACTTGTTCCATGTGCCAAACATCAATGCATGATGGGCAGAAGACCTGCCAGTGGAAGAGCTTGCTGCATGCTCAGCATTTGTGCTGTGTATGCTGCTTTTCAAAAAACACTTTTCTGCCAGGTTCATTTGGCTGTCAGGGCTTGCAGATTTTCTCTTGATTTGCGGTAGTTAAACAAACAATTTGATACAAATGAGTCTTGTCCAGTATTTAATCTTTCAAACAGATGCATGCTTGATAATTTTTTTAAAAACACAAGTAAAAAATGTGTTGAAGGAGATGGTTTTGTTTATTGAGAGGGGGAAGAATTAGCTATAGACATTTTGCCTGTTTACAGCCAGCTCAGACCTGCTGCTGAGCAAAATTTCTTACAAGGAAGGTGAGCAAATTTGTGTCTTTGAATAATGCTTTGCTGAGACCTTTGAAACCTGACTAACGAGTGAACCATCTTAGTGTCCGATTTGACCACCTTATAGATACAAATACAACTACAGCTTATTTCTAGACCAATTCCAGTATGGAGGAGGTTTTGGCCAGTCCTTAAGTTCTCTTCTGATGAGTATTAAGGAGACTGTATTGATTATTCTGAGACTGGTGTCCTGCTGTGATGCAGCCATTACTCTTTCCTTTCCTGGTGCCCTGCAGGAGTTCGAAATTGAGCTGGAGGGCTCACAGACACTGCGGATTCTGTGCTATGAAAAGTGCTACAACAAAACCAAGCTCACCAAAGAGGATGGAGAGAGCACAGATCGCATAATGGGGAAAGGACAGATCCAGGTAAAACTGCTTAGCTCATTCCTGATACCCTTACAGCAGAACATCACAGGACTTTTGAATCTTGGAGTTCACTGCAGAGGTTTTATTCTGCCTTCTGATTGTCTCAGCATTGAAGATTTTTCCCACAGATTGTGAGGTACACAGGGTGATTCACAGGCAGGAAATCAGCAGCTTTGTCCCTCTTGCTTTGTGCCATGTGCCTACTTCAGCACCCTTATGGAATAGCTGCTTGTTTTGATCTCTCATTTGCCCATTAACTTCAAAACTTCTAGACCAGTGTGTAGGAACTGCACTGCCCCTGGGCCCTGGGCACTGTTGAGGATGCTCCACTTGTGGCAGGAGGATGCAAGAATATAGTGTCTGCTCTGTAAGTCATGTGCAGAAGGGCTGCCATCTGTGCATGCTGGAAGCTGATGGATGTGTTGGCCAGGCCCTGGGACAGCCTGACTGTCGTCGTGACTGCCATGTCCAGAGTGTGGTGTCCATGGCAGCAGGCAGCATCCGAGGAACATTTCCACTGCTGAGAATTGGCCTGGGACACTTTGTGTGGCAGATTTGTAATACAGTAGGGGAGGTGATGATTCCAAAGGGCTGCTTCTCATGTGGGGCTGTTGTGTGATAGAGCACTAAAGCTGGATGTAGGAGAAATCAGGCCATCTGTGGAGGAAAACATGGGGAACATATGTCCCCCATCTTGTTCCAGTTTGTTGCACTGTCTGTCCACAACTTTAGGAGGGTGTTTAAATGCCTGCTCTGAGAACACATCCTTTGTGTTGGAGTGGCTGTTGAACAGAACTTTCTGGCATGTTTAAAGACCTCACCAGTTCCCCTCCATTTACGTCTGGCTGTCCATCTCCCCATGGATGACAGCTTCCCCTGGCACTGGAGCGATGGTCACGCAGGCCAAGGCCATTTGTGGGATTGCAGAAGCAGCTTGGGGTGAGGGTGGCCTGTGTGATCACATCCCACCTTTGCTATGGCAGGGTTCATTGCCTAAATGACTTTGATCAGGCCTCTTCCTTCCCTCCCTCCTGTTTTCAGGGAGAGCTTTTGTCTCAAATGCATGGTGGAATTTGGAAGGGAATGCGTGTGCAGATCAATAAATGCCAGCACAGGGTGTCTCCTCTGCGTGTGTGTCTCGGCTGACAGAAATCCCTATGTCCCTTCTGCTAACAAAGGCTGTTTTCCGCGGAGCTGAGCAACTACAAAAGAGCAAGTTTTCAGCCCTGAGATCCCCTGGAGATTTGTGTGCTCATAACAGAGAACCCTGAAATCACTGACCCGCTAAATTCTACAAATATTTTACATAGAATGATTAAAAAAAAAAAATTAATTAAATTTTTAGCAATTTTTTTCCTTCTCACAGGATTGGGCATTTTTATGCACAGCAATTGTATATTCTGTAAATATATTTTGTACTTTAGTAAGTAAAATTATTCTTTGGTGGCAATTGAATATTAATTGCATCTTGATTCTTTTAGAGAAACCTAAACAGCAGGAAAGTTTAAAAAAGAAAAAATCAATTAAAATGTTTTTAATTAATGTACAAATGTTGCATTCTGTTGTATCATAAAAGGCACATGCCAAAGTTCTGTTGCTTTCTGTAAATCCCCTTTGCAATTTATAAAGATACTTGATGAACTACCAGGAAAACCTCTTAGTTCTCAGTGATTTCTATCCCATCACAAATTTTAAACACTTTTGAATCAAAGAGAAGTCATATGACAGTCTGGTAAGATTTTGGATTGATAAAGATGATTAAATGTTTTGATTTTGGTTTAGTTCTATTTTTGAAGTAAACACCATTTCTCTATTAAGAAACAGTAATAATGCAGCAACAAAATCTGATTACAGCCTGCGGCTGAAGGTTGGCTGTGTTCTCCCAGGTGCTTTTGTATCAAATTTTGTTTACCTTAGAGTTTGTAGTTTATCCTGGGCTTTCTGATTTCTTGTTGTTGTTGCACTGTCATTATTCAGCCCAAGTCTGTCTGTCTAAAGGCAAGGTCTGTGAAGTTGGATGAGGATTTTTGTTTCATAAATTCCCTTTAGTTAAAAGCTCTGGGAACGTGAAGAGTCGTGCCTGCATCCTCCTGATGATAAAAGCAGAGAAATTTCTCTGTTGGCTAAATTGCAGTGTATTGTTAAGCCATGTATTATTGTAAATATGCAACTTCCCACTACTGGGAATTATGACTCACCAAATTCTGAGCCTCAGTGATGAAGACAATCAAGGAGACGAGGACTGTTTTGGCTGTGAAAATGTTTATTAAATCTCTCTGTTACATTATGGCAGTGAAGGAAGGAAGGAAGGCTGGAAATTGGTCCGTGTAGTCACAAGTTTCCAGGAATGAGCAGCAATTTTAATAGCTCCCATTGCTCATATTTTCTTTTCCTATGGAATATTTTGTTTGCCTGTCTTTATAGCCAGATGCAAGAGCTGCTTCTTTCCTGCCAGTCTCCAAGTTTTTTATCTCTGAAACATAAACCCATGAGGTTTTAATGTGGGAGAACCTCCTGTAAATGTAGAAGTGAAGTCCTCACCAGACCTGGGCACAGCAGTGCTGGGTGTGCAGTGTTGAACTGACTGGCACACATGGCTGGGGGCTTCTGGTGCACCTCGGGCATGAGAAATACTGTTCCTGGGTACACTGTGAAACTGAAATTATTGGGGGAGTTGGAGGAGGAAGGAATGGACATCACCTGATAGGAGGAAATGTGAGGCTTAGTTCAGACGTGGGCATAAGCTCCTCTGTGAGCACCCCGGGCTTTTCTTTCTGTTGTTACCTTGCAGTCCATCTTTGGTGCTTGGGCTGACCCTTTGGCACCTTGAAGTTTGCACTTCACGTGGCAGACACATCCCCATGTTTGGAGTGTAGCAGCCTTTTGTCTGGCGTTGAGACTGTACCTAAGTGGGCACATTTGTCAGCACGACCAACCTCTCTGCCTTGGGAACAGACTGCGTGAGTGAAGTGATAATTCACCCTGTGATCCGGCTCCTCCCACTGGTGCCTCCTAGAAATGCCGTTTCCTTTGTTTTCTTTTTCTGCGTGATCAGCTCAAGCTAAATATTTCCTTCTCCCTCACAGCAGTGCTGGAAAATCAGGGAGGATGTGACCTTAGATCACTCATTCTGTGGCGCAGCACCATTCCTCTGTTGCCTTGCAAAACAATCACTCTTATCTTAATTATCTGGGATGTCTCATAGCAGTGCCCATGGCTATTTCAGGCATTAAGTTGTTTTCCATGTAAACCAGATTGTCCCATGCTGTACCTCCCAAGTGTCAGCTTGGAAACCTTTTACTCACTCAAGCTTGTTTAAGCAGTTTGCTGAAGCAGAACATTGTCCCAGCAATGAAAATAGGGGGGAAATGAAGAAGGCAGTGGGTCATGGCTGAAGGGTGATGGTGGGAAAGATTAACCTGTCAGTGGGGAGCTGTGAGAAGAATGGGGTTATGGCAGGACTGGGAGTTTCCAGCAGCAGTGAGACTCTTGACAACATGTATGTCACATCAGTTACAATTCAAAACTGATGGAGTGTAAAGTTGCTTGGGAAACTTAATAAAGGGAAGAAGTAATGTGAATGAATGTATAAAACACACTAACCTTAATGTTCCTCGGTCCTGCCTCTTTCGTTTCCACTGTGGCTTCTTTGTTTTTCCCTCCTTCTGCATGTTTTCTTTTCTCTCTGGGGAAAAAGAAATCATGATCAAGCTCTCTGTAGTGGTTTCCTAGGGCAGAGCACAGACACCCTTCCTTAGTGCCTGGCTTGCATTTGCCAGAGCAGCATCCCCAGTTTGCCTTTTTCAAGGTTCTCACCACTCGGCTGTGCGCTCTCAGACTTTCCTAACTGCTGTGCCCTGTCTGAATTGAGTGCTGAGCTGCTGCAAGGGCCAGAGACCTGCACTCAGATACCCCTGTGGTGCTGAGCTGCTTGGTTCTGTTGTGTTTTGGGCAGGATACAGAGAGGTATTGGCTTGATTCATTAGTGAATTTGGGGCTGTAGCTTGCCACTGCAAATATCAAAGGCCACAAGGGGACTGGAGGAAGCAGCAAACAGGCAGAGTGGTTGGTTTGTATTTTCCTGTTCAGCATGAGCTTTTGGTGGGGACTGTGCAAACAAGCCCATGCGATAGTCTGTGAGGGTTTTAGCAGGTCTGTCCTATTTGTACAGGGCATGGAAACAACACAGTGGCTCTGTTTCAATGGAGATGGGGCAGGTCACTAAAACCAAGCAACTCTTTGGAGGAACTGCTAGAGGAGCAGTAAATTCTACTGTCAAGTGCAGAGGCAGCAATTGCACACTGCCTCCCCTGCTTGAGCTAGCACAACTTGCTCGGAGCTGCCTCCCTTTGCCATGCTGGCTGTGGATTGCATTCTTCTACTTGGTGTTCCTTCTTTCAGGTCACTGATCTCCAAATCAGGCCAGAAGACATCATGGCCCCATTTGTCCTCTGTGCTGGAGCATCACTCTTGCTAACTCATTGTCCTCAGTATGCTCTCTCCCTGCCTGCTCCAGCTGCCCTTTCCCTCTGTTGCTCTTGCTGGCTTCAGAAGGTCAGTAATCAGTTGGGATCAGGACTGAAGCTTGATGGAAGTCTCAATGACAGTTGAGTTTCCTGTTGACTCTGTTATGTCCTATTGTGACTTACCAGACTTAGACCTGATCTTCCTGTCTCAGTGTTGCTGAGAGTTTATTCAAGCTTTGCTCTTTTAATAGCTTCCATCATTTTGCTTTGTTATTTAAAAAGCACCTTGGAGGAGTTGGGGTTTGGTTTGTTTCTTTCCTTAATTGCTGTTGTTATTGCCAGTGATTTATGCAGAGTTGGCTGGGTCAGCCAGCCCTGATGCCTGTTCTCCCTGGCTGCCCCCACTCAGTACAAGGCATTCTCCAGCAGGAGTCAAACAGTAGGAGGGAGTGCAGGGGTCCTGCCAGCTCTGTAGCGGAGTTCAGAAACAAGGGAGCAAGAGGCAGCAGCAGGTACATGGAGGTTTATTCGCAGTCCTGGCTCAGCCCCAGCAGGTACCCAGCAAGGAGAAGTCTCTGTGAGCTCTCAGCTCCAGGAAGGAGAAGTCTTTGCAAGTTCTCGGCTCCAGCACTCTGCTTCTGCTTGTCCTTTGCAGCAGTGTGAAAGTCACTCTTGAGACAGAGCAGGATGGTGTTTGGTTCAAATTTTTTAACAGCTATTGACATGCTTTTGTTTTGTGCAGTGGTGGGAATTCCCTGGTCGCTACTGAGACATACTCAGGAATACCTGTTAGCTTAAATAAGCTGTAACTGGGTTCTGCTGGACTCCTCCTTTAAAGTTTTTGGCAAATATTCAAACCCTCTTTCCTCTTTAGTCTTAAGCTGTCTCTCCCTGCTATAAATAATACACTCAGTGACTCCATTCTAAAAGTGTATGAAAAACTGGTTCCCAGCAAGAGGATTGTCTGTTACTGTGTCCATCAGCAGGGCCATTTTGGCAGCTTAACCAGATGACTCTTTAGAGCTGGAGATCAAGCTTTCAGGAATACTCAATTTCATGGTTGCTCCTCATAGGAAACCAGACACTTCAGAAGTGGTTTCCTCTTGATTCTGGGAAAGAATGCAGTTGTTGAAAGAAACCAAACTTCCAGCACGGAAGTTCAGGGTAGAACAGCCTAGAAACTGGCCAGCTCGTAGGGCCCTCGGCCAGCCCTGCAGGCGGGGGCGGATCTTTTCTGCTGGAGTTAAAAGCAAACCCCCTTGGCGAGCAGTCCTGTGTTCAGGGTCACTGAGGCACTGAAGCCAAGTACTGCTGCCCATTGGCCTTCTGGACCTTTGCACAGTCCCAAAATGTGGGAGCTGCAGGTTACTGACTATTCCTTACAAGGGCTCTTCAGGAATTTCTGCCGGAGTTGCGCCTATAGGAGCCGGTCCAATTCGACAGGGAAGCATGTGTGTGCCAGCAGCATCCCGCTGTGGGCTCATGTCCGTAACAGAGTGCGCAGGGATAAGGTTGGCCTCGTTTGTTCTGTTGCTGCTTGGGGTCTCTGCAGTGGGAGGAACTTCCCTCTCTGCTGCTTGTCTTTCTTTGGGGAGTGGGGAAGGGTATGGGGGGGATTGTCTCTGTAGCTGTCAGCAGCATTGGATTGCTCTGTTGATGATCTGACTGTGACTGTGACCGTGACCGTGTCTAAGCTTTCCCAGAATTTCCTGCAGCTGCCATTGTTCCAGCATTTCCCTCCCCTGCCAGAGCTCTCTGGCCCTGCACGGGGCTCTGTGAGAGGGGGGAGCTGTGCTGCAAAGCAGCTCTGGTTATGACTGTTTGTTTGCTGACAGCAGCAGACTCAAAACAGGTTTGCTGCAGGTGCCTCCTCCTGGTCTTACTGTGCCTTTGTGTTAAAGAGCCCAGTGTTACAAAGCTGTCTCAGGAGGCACTGAATTCTCGCTTTGGCTGGTTCCAATGGCTGATCAAGCCCCCAGGCAGACAGCTCTTCCTCTCTTGCCAGTCTACCTGGAGCTGAGTGCCATTCCTCAGGCATTTGGATGTGTTTGGGCTCTCCCAGGCAGTACTGGAATTGCTGGGTGATGTTTTATCACTTGAGTCAGCTGCTCCCCAGCTCACAACTGTCCACTCAAGAGATCAAGCAAAGCTGAAAATAAGAGATTGGAACTTGTTATTGTTTAATGAGTTCTTGCAATAGCAGGGCCTGGTGGTCTTCCTGCCTCTGTGCTCAAATAGAAATTAAAAGGAAGAGGCTGGTTGAAGGAGGACAACTTTCCAGGATTTCTCAGCTGATTCAAACATTGATTGTGCTCCCTGAGGTTGCCTTTATTGTTGAGCTGACACTGCTCACGTGTTGCTGGATTTTTCATGTGTATGAAGCCTCATCAGCCCTGTTTAGAGAACTGCACAATATCCAAAACCTGGTTTCCCTGAAACCAGGGAAACCTTGGAGTGTAGGTTTTGCTATGGAAAAGAAATAACAAGGTAAAAGTGATTGTGCTCTGCTCACTTGCAGAGGTCTTCCAGCCTAGCTGTTTTCTCTGAAGTGTGTTCCTAGCTCATGGGTAACTTCTGTTTTCCAGCTGGACCCCCAGGTGCTGCAGGACAAAGATTGGCAGCGCACAGTCATCTCAATGAATGGGGTAAGTGTGGCAAACAGAAATTAGCTCTGCTTCTGTACCTCCTGTGGGCTTCATTTCTTTGCTCTTCATTGCAGCATGAAAAAAAAAAAAGAAAAGAAATGTTTAAGAAGTCACATCTGTTCTCTTTGGTTCAGGTGGAAGTGAAGCTGTCGGTGAAGTTCACCAGTCGGGAGTTCAGCCTGAAAAGGATGCCGTCCCGCAAGCAGACGGGCGTGTTTGGGGTCAAGATTGCTATTGTCACCAAGTGAGCTGATGGGTCACGTTTCTGCCCATTGTGTTTTAGAAGACAGCTGGCCAGTGGGGTGCACCTGCCGGTGTCCTCCTGAGGGATTAGGCAGTTCAGTCAGTCTGCTCCACTAGTCTAGGAGTGTAGATGTGGCTGCAGACAAGAGATGCTTTACAATCTCTGAGCTTCATTTTTTGCAGAGATAAAAACAAATGTGCACACAGGCTGTTTACTGACAGCCTATCACTCCTCTGAATCTAGACATCCTCCTTGCCCTTGCCTTCTCTGTAGTTAGCTGATGTGGTCACAAATTTCCAGAGCCACTGACCAGTGATGTTTCCTTTCCATAATCAAAAATGTTTGAGGTCTTTGGATCCCATTGTATTATTTTAACCCTTGATCCTTTGTCATGAATCATTTGCCAGCAGAAACCTGTTTGTTCTGTTGTATGGTTTGGGAAGTGTGGTATTTCCTCCCCATGGAATTGCATCAGTTTGAAAGCAACAGAGTTACTAAGTATCTGAGGACTGTTTGGGAGTCCTCTGATTACCTGAGCAGAGCCTGCAGGCTCTAGGTGCACTGGGACCTGGCCAGGAGCTCAAGTGCTCAGGGAAGCTGCAGAACAGCCAAAGCCAGGCTGAGACAGTCAGAAAACCCTCTCCAGTTTTAAAAGGAGTTTTTCAGCTCAGTCCTGACTGCCTGCTCAGACATCCTACCACTCCATTTTCCAGAAGAAGTTTGCACAGGGAAATAAATGTTGGGGTGCTTGTAGCCATCCTGGCTGGCTGGGGAACAGGCACTGAGGGCCTGGGCTGAACTCTGAACTCTTCTCTCTGGCTTTCTTAGGAGAGAGAGGTCGAAGGTGCCGTACATCGTACGGCAGTGCGTGGAGGAGATCGAGCGGCGTGGGATGGAGGAGGTGGGGATCTACCGCGTCTCTGGGGTTGCAACCGACATCCAGGCTTTGAAAGCTGCCTTTGATGTCAGTAAGTATTTGTGTCTGATGTTTCCTTTGCTCTGTGAGAACCCGCCTGAGCTCCCTCTCAGGTGGCTGTGCTATTTTTAATCTTATGTTGCCCAAGAAGCATTAAGAAGTAGAGATTCTCACTCAAGGAAAATAATTTTATCCCTGGCTGCATATTTTATTAATATTCTTCAGCTGCTGACATAACAGAAGGCACACAACAGGATGGATCCTTGCACCAAAGCATGCTTTTTTTTTTCTTCCCATGACATCATGGGTTTATCCGCCTTGCCATATCTCTGTAAATGGCAGACACCTTTCTTGGGGGAAACATCACCAATCAGAAGTCATAATTTCCTCTCTGTTGTGAGGTGTCCAAATTAATAGAAGTCCTTAAAATAAAGAACGTTTTGTGAAAACCGATGTTCCTTAGAACTAGTAAGGGTATTCATGAAGCTGGGGTTGGGTGGTCAGGGCTTCTCTCCCTAACTCCATCTGGACTGATGTGCACAGCCTCAGAAAATTAGATCACTTTGAGCAACCCTTGCAAAGCTCTCTTTGATCTTGAGCAGAAAAAGGCTCCTTACTGGTGCTACATTTAAAAGTGTGGCCTGTATGTCCCAAAAGACACCTGAGATCAGGCAGGTGAAACATCTCCAAATTACTGAGGTACAAAAAGTGAGTTTCTACCCTACTTCCAGCTTCCACATGATGGTCCAAGAACTGTTCAAGCCACATAAGGCCTGTGCCCGACACCCAAATTCACCCTTCCTGCGCTTTTCCTTCACTTTTTTAGTGAAATTTCCTTCTTGTGCTTTCTTTTCAATCACCCTAAGCTATCAAAAACCACTGATGAATCACTGCTCTAGTGCAAGTAAGGGTCTTTCACAGTTTGAAAAACAACGTTTTTCATTTCTGTTAAATGCTGGCTTACACTGTTTTATGAAAGCAGTGCTGATCAATGCTTAGTTTAGGGAGAGGGGGTGGTTTTGTTGTTCTTAATAGTAAAAAACAGAAGTGTAAGCCCTGAATTGCCTGTGTACTTTAGCTGCAGTCCATGGGGCGTTGAGAATCTCAGAATCTCTTATTCTAAGCTGTTAGAGGCAGGGAGTTGGAATAACAACTGCTGTCAGTAATAAAAGTTGAAATGTGTATAAATACAGTCAAGTGGGGCTTGTTCAGATCCGGCCAGGGTCGCTGGCACAGCACAGCTAGCCCTGGGAGGGTGAGGTTCCCTGGCTTGATGTAAAGCAATGAAGTATTTGCAGTCATTTGTGCAGCACTTCTCAGCTGGAAGGTTGCTCATTTAATCTGGAGAAATGTAAACAGGAAAACTCCCAGCTATTTGGGCAGAGACAAAAGATAAACAGACCCAAAGCAAGGAAAAGAAGGAATGCAAGGCCAGGAGTTCCTTTACCTTGCCTCTGCTCTCCCCTCTTTCAGATAACAAGGATGTGTCAGTGATGATGAGTGAGATGGACGTTAATGCCATTGCAGGCACCCTCAAACTGTACTTCCGGGAGCTGCCGGAACCCCTCTTCACAGACGAGCTGTATCCCAACTTTGCTGAAGGCATTGGTAGGTGCCACACAAGGAACCCTTGATAATGGAAACTCTTCCATAGGAAGCTGCTCTTAAAGCAACATAAACCCCATTATTTATAGTGTTGGACAGAAGCCTGGAACAAGTTGTGAGGGGAGTGGAATGGAGCTCAGAATGGAGCGTTGGAATGACATCACCTTGCCACGTGGTGGAATATGGGCACTTGCCATGCTGCTCTGCAAGCTGCAAAAGCCCAGGTTTCTGAAGGATAGGGTCAGGACAGAATGCCAGCCTACCTGCTGGGGCTGTGCACACTGTCTGCCCAGGCAGGCTTCAGGGAAGCCCCCTTTGGAGGGAAGGGCAGATATAGACCTCATCTTATCTTGATGCGGAGAAAAACATCAATGATTGAAAGTCTCAAAGCACTTGAACTGCTTGAGAGAAAAGGATTCTTAATGCATTTGTGAAATAAAGGAACAAGATGCTGTGGGGTATTGATGTGCAACTCTGACCTTCCAGCCTATGATGATGTAATCACAGTCCTTTTGGGACCATCTGTATTGGCTGTTCTGGGACATGGCTCAGTCAGATTCACGCTTGCTGCCTGTGGTGATGTTTCGTTCTCTGTCTTGTAGCACTTTCAGATCCTGTTGCAAAGGAGAGCTGTATGTTGAATCTGTTGCTGTCACTTCCAGAACCCAACCTTGTGACATTCCTTTTCCTTCTGGACCATTTAAAAAGGTAATATGTGGTTCCTTGGGAAATGCATTTAATGTGTAAAGCATCGCTATTTTGAAAAGTGGAGCCTTTTCTTTAAATGCCTGCTGAATCACATAAATGAAGAAGTATTTGCTGATCTGCTGTGAATGCTCATCAGATATTTATTGTCTCATACTCACTTAGTGAGGCAGTAAATCCTGAATTCCATTCCCACTCATACTGAAAAAGGATTAGAACTGGAGGAAAGGAGTAACAAAAGAGTCAGGGCTTATCTATGGCAAATGTAAATTCCTGCTGCAATGTCACTGAGACTGCACCTGCATCTGGATAAACAGACCAGGAAAGGTTTTTGTATAAACCATGAAGCTTTGGCCATATTTAAGATCTAGGGAGCCCTGTCTCAGAAGGTGTCTGAAATCCAGTATGATCTATTTTTAAAATTCCAGCACTTTGCTTAACTGCAGTTGTCAGTTCCTTTTTTAGTCAAGTCTTTCTGATTTTGTCTATGTCTTTGTAATATGATTGTAACTGGGAAGAAATATTTCCATGCTTTTGATATTAATGCATTAAGCTGGCTTAATGCTTGCCCAATGTGTTGATTTGCCTAAGTATGTTGTACATGCCAGAGACTGTCCCTGGAGACATGAAAGATCATCTTGTGATTGAGATTCTGGATTAAAATCCAGGAAATCTGGGCTTTACCTGTGTTTCTGCTGCAGACTTTTCTGCCCTTGGGAAAATTTTTTAAACTTTGTGCCTCAGTTTCTCATTTATAAAACTCAGATATTTATAAAGGTCTGGCTTGTGCATTGTTTCTTCTCCCAGGGTTGCTGAGAGGGAAAGTGTGAACAAGATGTCCCTGCATAATCTTGCCACTGTCTTTGGACCAACACTGCTCAGACCTTCGGAGAAGGACAGTAAAATCCCTGCTAACCCAACCCAGCCCATCACAATGACTGACAGCTGGTCACTAGAAGTCATGTCCCAGGTAAAATCCTGAATGTGCCATTGCATCTCGTGGAGACACTTTCTGGGAAAGTGCAGTCCTGTGGCAGGCCTGGCTCAGCTATCCCACTGGGTTTTCATGGTAGTTTTTTTTATAAACATAAAACAACTTTTGCCCTCACACAGACATTTTAGACTGTCTGTAGCACAGTGTTCCTTCAGGCAGGTCAGTTTGCATCTGTACAAATACAGCTTTTCATAAAGGAATGTCTGTGTGTGTGCATCCTGTGTTTGTTTGTGCATGGGAAGTTTTTGGGAAGCTGTGTCCCAGCACCATGCTGCTGGCCTGGGGTGAAAGAATTGGCAGTGTTTCCACAATGCTCCTCGGCATTTAAACCACCTTCACTGGTGCACAACAAAATGCTTTGGCCACTGTGGCCTTTGAAGGCGATGCAGAGGGTTGGAGCACAGAGCCTGTGTCACTGGGTCAGACTGGTTTATACGTTCTCTGTTGAGTAATGGCGAATTCTAGATTTAATTTTTTCAGTGCTGGAACACCAGCACCATTGTTCCACCTGGAATCTAAAAAGAGTGTCTCTGAAGCACTGCAAGTTTTACTATTTCTACTGCTGTTATACAGTGTATTAAATCATAGCTGCTAGATGTTCCCTGAGAGAGCTGTATCACCAGCTCTCACATAGCCAGGATGAGAATGAGTTCTTGCAGGGCTTTAGTATTACCTTGTAGTTTCTCTTTCCAGGTTCAAGTTCTTCTGTACTTCCTGCAGCTAGAGACTATCCCTACCCCGGACAGCAAGAGGCAAAGCATTCTCTTTTCCACAGAGGTGTAGGTGCCTGCGGTACCAAGAGGACACAAACTGCTTTTGGCATAACTCTGTCACTCCTGGGAAAAAGATGACTGGTGTTTCCTCAGACTGGCCTGTTCCTGTGCCAGGGAATTCCAGCCCTCAGAGCTTCTGCTGTTTGTTAACCAGAGACAAGCTGGAGAAAATGGAAAAAAACCTCTCCTTGTGCTGGTAGAACCAGAACTAACCGGAGATAGAGCTGTGCGGAATCTCCACTAGAAGGAGCAATAGACACTTGGATGAATGCGCACGGAGCGTGGCAATTATTCTTGTTGGGATTGTGACAGAAAGTATTCCTCATTTTATGGTTTTAATTTATCATAAAGAAACTTCAAGATTTCTACTGGACCACTTGGTAGGACACCCCTTTTTGGGTGAGGGGGTGTTAAAGGATATATCACAACTGTGTCTTTAATAACTGCTGTTTTTCAAGTACTGTTCTAGACCACAAAAATAGCATTGCTTTGCAAGAGGAAGGAGAAAAGAAGGGTCTGGGATCTAAAATTCTCTCCACAGAAATTCAAGTCTTGAATATGGTTCTAAGGAAATCAAACAGTTTTACATACAGCTAGAACTGTTGTCTGGTTGGGGGCTGGGGTTTTTTGGCTCACCCACCCTTTCCCATACAAATGTTTGTACACCCCAGGGAAGGAGATGCCCTGCTCTTGCTTATGTTGCACTTCTGATGGGTTTTGTTGGGTTGAGACAAACTCAATGAAATTAATTAAGTAAATACAGCAAATTAAAGAGAGGCAGGGAGGATAACAGTCAGTGATTCTGTTGTTTGTTTGCTTATAGAAGCAGGGGCAATATTATCCTAATAAATTCCTTAGACCCCACCAAACTTAGTGTAAATTAATTGGGAAGATTGTTAATTCCCAACACTCCAAAGAAAATACGTTATCTCTGCAAAAGTAATTGAAGAATTTGTGGATTTAAAAAAAAAAAACAAAAACAAAAACAATGGCTCTCAGTTTGGCTGGCTGCTTACTCCAGACTTTTGTCAGAACATCTTTTTTTTGATACTTGAATTTTTGGAGGCTTTGTACATTGTTTCTACAAGAGTCTTTTTCTGATAGATATAAACACTCTGAAAAAACACCAGAATGTACTTCATGGACAATCTAGCAAGTAGCATGCCTTGTGGATTCTCCAGAAATTCCAACTGTTTTAAATAAGAGCAGTGGAAAAATTTCTGTGGAACTCCATTTAGCAGTACAAAAGGTCTGGCCAAACACCAGTTTTGTATTTCCCTCCCTAAATCAGTTGGAGCTACAGGGGTGAAAAGGGCAGCAGTATTTGTCCAGGGAATTGAAACTGCAGAATCTAATTGCTGGTATCCAGAGCCCAGATTCTGGCTCTGAAGCAGTTGTGCCAAACATCCTGCAGGTGGGAGTGATGCCATTTTCCTAAACTATTCCAGCCCCCGCTACTCCTACCCAGTTATGCAGCATCCATTTAATGGCATCTGTCCATCATCATCCCGGTGAGAAGAAAAGTATGGCTGGAAGACAAGGGAAGGAATCGGCACAAAAAGGGAAGGGAGGGAAAGATTTTGAAAGGTTGGTAGGGTCAGGTTGTCGACATCATTTGCAGGGAAATATGACACAGAAAGCGACCCCTCTTTGTGCTGAATTGCACATTTTCTGATGGGTGATCTACAAACTCTCAATTTAAAAAAAAATTGCAAAGGAGTGTTTCAAGCAAATAGAAAAAATTAAAGGGAAATGATTTTGTAGTCACTGTAATTCTGACTGCTGCAGAATATTAGAAATTATTGTACTGTGAAGTTGCAAAATCAGAAAGGAAAAAATATGAATTTCAATTTTGTGAGTATATCAATATTTTGCATGCTTTGTAAGGATTCTTATAGGAATTTAACATTGCTTTAGTATCCCTCCCTCCTTAGGTCTGGGAGCAAACCTCTTTGTAATGTAATGTACAACTAGAAATTCCTTCTCTCTTGTATGTATTTCCATGACATTCCAACTTCTGAACCCGCAAAAAAGAAAAAAATGTCTGTAGTAGGACGTGCTGTTTTGGGGGAGGGAGGGAATGAAGGCAAGGAAACTTGAAGGCTTAATATTTTGATTTTTTAAATTTTTATTTTCATTTTCTGCCTGTTTGAAGGTAAAAATTAGTCACAATCCTGAAAAACATTAACTTGAGCCATGTTGTGCAGAGCAGTAAAACATTCTCTGGGTTTGTTTCTCTGTATTTGTTCTCCCTTTTCCCTAGCAGCTCTACAGCAATCCTTGCACTCCTGCCTGCTCCCACTCTGGGGGCATGGACCTGAGGCAGGAACACTGCTGATGACTCCATGGAAAAGGGAAAAACCCCAAGCTACACCTGGTGCTGGGTGATAGCCTTTTCCTTTGGTGTTTGGAATCTGTGGCTGCTCCTTGCAGGTTGAAACTGGAAAGCAATACCACAATGACTGTGCCAATTTACTTTTGCCCAAGTTTTAAATTTTTATTTATATAGGAAGTTAGTTTTAATATTAAATTACTATAGTATGTAACCATGAGAAAATTGCTTTTGCTTTGGTTACTGTGACAGGTTGTTGCTGTCAGTCTCTCATTACAATGCTCAGTTCTAATGTAACATTATCTAACATGCAGGCATGTGGATCAGGGAAAAAAAGTTAATTTAACTTAACCCGTTAATTATTTCTGTTAAGTATGAATATGTTTTCCCCAAAGCTGGTAATTTTGGGCTGGAAAAGATAGTGGATCGTATTGCTGATGATGAAATCGTGGACTGATTTGGAATACGAGAATTGATTTCTTGAATTTCCTTTAATTTTGCAATTAAGTTTTTTTCAATAGTCTTATGTTTTCAGAAATTAAGTATTTCCAAAAAGCTTTTATGTTTTTTCCCCTAGGATGTTGGTTGGGTTTTTTTGTTTGTTTGGAGGTTTTTTTGTGTTTTATTTTTACTTTTTTTTTTTTAATAAGCCTTATCATACTTAAACAAAAAGGGAAATGCAAAACTTGGCTGTAGAGAAGGCCTTCCAATTTCTCCTCTTACACATTCCCTTGTGAGTTTTGTCAGAAAACTGAACTCTCTAATTTCTATGTTAAAGATACAATATAAACAACACAAGAGCAAACTAGCGAAAAGTTATGCTTTATGTGTGCACTGGGAGATTTTGCTCCTTCAGTTTCTAATGTTTTGGAGAGACTTTTCTACAAATGTCACTTTCAGGAACAGGAATCTGAAATGTTTAAATTTTCAGCTAAGGAAATTCAGGTGACTAGGATAGTCTGTGTCTCTCCAGTCTAAAGAGGGGAATAAGCATCAGTTTCCTGGCATTTAGAAACTACCTTAAAATCCTGGTGGGTTTTTTAACACTGAATAGGTTTTTAAGTAAAATTTTAAAAGGTTAAGCAAATGAAGGGAAAAGTTTTCAAAGATGGACAAGAAGTAACAGTTACTAGCTCAGAGTCAGCTTTGTGTTTGTGTATGCTTTGTCTGGAAGGGAAGTGTTGGAAACCAAATTGAAATACATCCATTCAAATGCTGCTGGTGTTCTTTATTCTTGCACATTTTTAACAAGTTGAGGTAGTAGCTAAGCTATTTCAGGCTGTATCTTAATGCTGCTATTTTTCAGTGTATCAGCTAAGGGCAAAATCCAGCAGTGTGGTGCCTGTCCTTGCCGGTGCCCACTGCCGACCTCGGCTCTGCCGTCATCGTGCGCACGCAGAATCGTCTGGCACCGTGTGGAGCCACATGGCTCTTGTGGTGTTGGCCATGAGGTGGTGGAACCACAGAGGATATTTATGGGAGGTGCAGGATTTTTACAGTTTATTCGTTTTACCTGTTTAAAACTGTTTTATGGTTGTTCCTGTTAGTTTTCTATGAGTTTGTTTAAACATGTGGACTATTCTTTAAGGCAGACGTGGATCTCCAGATTAGGTTGTCACCTGTGTAACACTGGAAGGCATCACAATGTGTTCATTTGCCTTAATGTGCCATTCTCTCAAGTGTGTATTAAAATGTAAACTGACCAATGTGGTTTTAAAAATGTTTAAAGTCTGATGGCAAAAACCCAACCTTCTCTAATTCCTCACTAGGTAATCCTTTTGTTTCAGTGCTTGATCACCTACTGGGATAATTTTATGAGATGTGGCATTCTTCTTATGGAAATTTTAGTATAAAGTGGGAAATGTTTTAAGAAAAAAAACTTCCCCTTTCTCTTTTTACCTTAATTCAAGATGACAGGGACTTGTAATAACAGAAGACAAATACATTTATGCAGGAACTTGGGGGGGATTTGCTTCTGTTCCTTGAAGAAGAAAAATCTGAAAGGGCAATCCCTAGATACAATCAAATTAATCAAATTCTTGGAGATAGTCACTTGTTTATGCCCTCTTAAATTTCTACTCCAGGGATGTTTTTCTTTGTAGTCTTTGCTAATATTGTCCTACTACTGTTAGTGAAAAATAAACATGGGACCATTCCCTTCCTTTAACACAGGGCCTGTGCAACTGAGATACTGGAGCCTTGAACTAGTATTAGCAATTCTGCATTCTCACCTAGGATGAAATAAATGTTCATGTGTGTTCTATGAACTTTCTAATTGAAGAGAATTAAATCCATGGATTGCCCTTAAAATCAACAGAAGCTGTAAAGGAAGCACTTATAGTTAATAGACTATTCCTTAACAATCTTTAGGGAATAAAACCAACAAAAATGGAAAAGGGAAGTAAAATTAGAAATTGCTCAGGTCACATTGCCTGGGACTAGAATGAAGTTCTCATTTTGAGTTACAGAAGGTGGCTCATGCCCTAGATAACTGAGCAAAGGCTCTTTTGCCAGTAAATAAACATGAATATGGGAATGCCAGGAATTTAGCTACAGCAGCCTCACAGTTCCGATGTGCTGCAACCCCTCTTTCTTGCTCCTGAACATTAGTTCAGTGTTAAGAAAGCAAAGCTTATCACTTGCTCTCTACCTTTTCCCCGCTGAGGCAGCAGCCATAGTGCCTGTATGTTAGTGTAGGTGAACCACCACCACAAGGAAGTAAAAAGCTCCTAGAACCACAAACCTGGTCTGTTGTTTAAGCTAGAAGTCTGGTTTTGGGCTGCAAGGATAAAATGACACAACAGCTGTAATGACAAAATGGTTGGGGCAATAGGACCAAAGCAAACCTGAGTGTATGTGTCATCTTGATTCTCCTCCTTCCATGACCGTATCATTAGATTTATGCCTCTCAGGTCAACCAAATTCATAAATGCTCTTGTTAAGAATTAGAAAATTATTAAATTGACTAGTTTGCCTCCACTGTTGATTCTCTTTGTGTTACCATCTTACAGTGACATCGCTGGAGACCACTGCAAAACGTGCAGCAGTTTTTACACAGTTTTTTTCCTCCTGCCATGTTTCATCTCACAATAAGACAGACCCCTCCTTTTCCAACAGAACCACTTCACATCATTCTGCATTATAGCAACTACCACACCAAGAAGTTCAGTTTGTAGCAGAGCTACAGAGCAGAGCCCTGAAGATAATTAAAGTATTTCCAGTCTTCTTGTGCAGAGTGGGACAGGTACTGCTAAAGTTCTAGGCTCACACAGGGCTGTGTTGTGAGCTAAGTAAAATTCTATTATTTACAGCATTTCAAGCATATTTGGGAATTAATATGATTACAGAGTGCCCAAGCCTAGCAGAAGTGTTTGCTCTACTGCTTTGTCTTAATCACAATCATGTTCAGATCCTCTTGTCAAAAATGGTTCACCAGAATAGAGAAAAGTGTATTTTGCGCTAGAGCTTTTGCTTGTGTAACTGCTGTGGTCTTTTCCCCAGTGGTAGGATGTTCTGAGAATCTAAGACTGTTTCTCTAATCTGTGGAATGATTTATACCACATGTCATTCTATATCCCTGTGGATGTACAAAAGGGCAGGTTTGTGTACAAAACAGCTTCCTGCCTGAAAGGAGACTCCAGCAGCTTCCTGGAGATGCCCACTCAAGTGAAGATCCAGCCCACCAGTGAGCAAAGGCCTTGCTGCTGCTTGGGTGCTCCCATCTCCCCTGAGGCAGTTTGAGAGGCTCAGAAGGCAGTTGTGAGTTCCTTCTTACTGCACCCAACCAAGTGATCAAATACTGATCTAGAGTAGCTCAAACTTCCTCTATTTTAGTCCCATTTTGGGAGAAACAGGGACTATGCTAATTTGGGATTATACAAATAGCTGAAAACTAATCTGTATCTAAACCCTATTTCATATATAGTAGAAGGTAATGTAAAAGCTGCCATAGCAAAAGGTCACTTCTCCACAGGAGCCTGTTCTACTCCCTGCCTTCTTTACTGCTTCTCACAGTCTAAAAGAAATCTTGTCTTGGGACTCACAGTCACGTACAAAACTTGCAGAATCCTGGATAAAACTTAGCTATGCAGGGACCAATGTTTCAGGAGTACTAAAAGTGATTACCAAGGTAGCAAAAAGAGGGTAAGGAATTATTGTGTTGGGATAACTGAAAAGCATCACAATGAAACAGTGAATTTAAAAATGATGTCACAGCAGGACACTGAAATGTTGTCCTTTCTGTGTCTGTCCAGCAAAAAAACCCAAAAAACCTCAGCCTTCTCTTGCCTATGTAAGTTGTGTAGTTTGTTCTTATCTCTAGTATTATAAGTGTTTATAATCCATGAAGAATTCCAAGGAAAGGAGTTAAGACTATTTATTTAAATATAAATACAATTAAATTATGTAATTAGTCCTAAATTATCAGATGTAGAAGACAAACAACTTGTTATTGTTTGGATAATTTCGGGTTTCATCAGAGATAATACTGTTGGCATTATTTTAAACACTACCATGTTAGGGAGTCAGTTTTTGACATTTTATCCTGCTGTTGCTAGTGCTTCAGTATCTCATAGTGCTCTGTTTTGGGGAAATAAAACCTAATCCTAATAGTTTAATACTGAAAAGTGTTGAAAGCATACTGCTAAATGTCTCCCAGTTTAGGCCCAAAAAGAAGGAGAAAGGGAAAAATTGTCATTCTGGATTTTATTTTTTTTTTAACTTTTTGAGAAAAGTGGTATGAAAAAGGGATCCAAAAACTGTATTTGGGGGAAAAATGTCTTAAGGCATTTGTAGCCTTTCTTTGTACACAATGTTAAATAAAAACTCCTGTATCTATGTTGTCAGGTTCTTTTGGTCTTATTTAAATAAAAGTGAGCCAACATTACTCTGAATGTGTGAATTGCATTCAGCTGAGTTTGCTGGGGGTATGGAATTTAACACTGCTGTTTCAAAATAAAAGCTGTTTCTTGTTTTACAAGGTAAAAGCTGTATCACCTAAAATCTAGAGGTTAATACAGAGAACTAAACTAGAACAACTTTAATGTGTGGAAATAGTTTACACGGAAGGTAGAGAAATAGCTAAGCAACCCAGTCCATGTTCAGATCTGTATGAATCCTTTTGTAGGAGTTCGGCTTCAAAACCCAGCCCGTCTCAGACTTTGTCAATTTTACATTTGTGTGCAAAGCACTTGAACTGTAGTCAGTATTTGCTAAGAAATCAGCTCTGGCCTCCAGTTCTTCAAACACTGCATGAAATTAGTGGGATTTTGTAGGAATCAGTGTGGAAGCTGAATCAGTTATTTAAATCAAGTTAACATGGTGCTTTATTTAAATATTGTTTAAACTATTAATGTAATTAAAGTACATTTATGTTTGAATATAGTCCAATTTAATATAATATATATAAACCTTTCTACAATAAAAAGATACCTGCTTGAAAGCTCTCTAGCCGATTTCATTAAGTGTGGATCACAGACATTACAGGACTCCATTTCAATGGCAGAAGTAGGTAAAATGTAACTAACTGACTGCAGTGTTTAGAACTACACTGAGCATCGTGCTTACCCCTGAACTGGGTAAAGAAGGGGAAACTCAATGACTATTACTAATACTTCCGACCAGTGGTGTGGCTGTATAATATAAAATTGTTTTCCAATAGCTTCAATGTGGAATTCTTCTGCCAAATGGTTCTCCCTCTCCCAGAAAGTGAACCCTTGAAGTGCAACCACATGGAACAGCAGCCCCTGGATGAGCCTGGAAGGGATTGTGTCCTGCAGCAGGCACTCTGCCCCTGTGCACAACCACGCTCCTACCATGTCCAGCTCTCTGCTGACTGCCAGCCTGGAGCTTCTCAGCCACTTCTGCTTTTCCCTGACTGAAGGCCCCAGGTGAGCAGAGCTGCCCTGGACTGGAGGCGAGCTGTGGCGTGCAGGCCTGTGCAAAGCAGCCCGCACACACCTGCGGCGCTTGGAATGAGAGGGAGCAAACAAAACCTAAGGCTGGAGCAGCATGAGAAAGACCATGAATATAATACCCATGGATATTCTGTGCAAATTGCTCCACCTGAGCAGGTGTCTTTCCATTTTCCAGGCAGCCCTGAGGCTCGGACAGGCTGCCCTGGGGGAGCAGCTCCCCTGATGCCCTCAGGATACAGATGTCAGTGTGAGGCAGGATCAGCCATCCCTGCCTGACTCCAGAGAGACATTTGTCTGCTCTTTGTTAGAAGCCTCCAGTTATGGAGATTCTGTAATCCTCTGGGGCAATCTAACTCAGAGCGTAACCACAATGAGAAAGCTTTCCTAACAGACAGCTGAACCACTCGCACACATTACAGCACATAATACTGCAATTTTACTCATTTTTTTCAGCATCTTTTTAAGTTCCAGAACCAAGATCCAAGGCATATGCACCGTCAGCTAGCAGCTTGTTCGTTAATTCACTGAGCTGAGTGACTACTTCCTGCTGCAAAACAGAAAGCTGAGCCCTTTATGGGCTACTGTGAGAAATACATTGCACAAAACAAATGCAGTCATTTTTCACATCCTTAATACAGAAATAGTGCCACTGAAATGCCATTTTTTAGCTGATAACTTAAAACTCAGTCCAAAGGTGGAAACACAGGACAACATTTTGCTGAAGGTATCATGGATCAGAAAATCTAGCAGAATGACATTGGTCATATTGTGAAAATAAACATCAGGATTATTACTTAAGCATAAAGCAGCATTTCACTGTCAAATGAGTACACCATGTCCGTGCAGCCGTCTGCCGGGGGAATCCCCACCAGGTAGGAACAGGCAGAGTGACAGAGAAAGTGACAGGGAAGGATATCTCAGTGAGATGCCTTTGTAAGACACATAAACATTTTCCCACCATGTAAATCAAACTGTTGCAATCTCTGGCAGCATACATCCTGTCAGTTTTAAAGGCAATTCTGACGTCACAGAGATGTCATTTACTTAGATTTATAATATTAAAAATTTAACCAAAGATAATGAGGGGACTGTAAGTCATACTTGCCCTACCAGTCTGCAGCCTACAAATTCCATATTCCTGTGAATTCTGTTCTTCTGAATTCGGAAGGAATTCAAGGGAGAAGATGCAACTCAATCTTACACTTGAAATGTTTCTTTTGCTAAAACAGCTGAGTTGCTGTTGGGAGAGAAGCTTTAACCTAAACAGAGGGGAAACTTTTACAGGGATGTGTAAAATCAGCACATTTTTTTCATTACTGTATTTGTAGCACTTCCCAGCCAGTGCCTGTAAATACAAACTCTGCTATACCTCCCACCAACGCACCCACGCTGCAATTTGGGTTTATTAACTTCAGTTGCTGGTTATTCATGACAAGTCAAACATCCTGCACTGTGATGGGCTACAAAGCTGAGCTTAGTTTAGAGCGTTTGAAGGCAGCTCAGACTCTGAAAGCTTGTGTGCACATACGTTCTTGTAACCTAAGAAGACAAAGCTATTTCCTACCACAATGTGCTGGTTTTGGCAGGGGTAGAGTTAATTTTCTTCAAGGTGGCTAGTATGGGATATGTTTTGGGTTTGTGCTGAACACAGGGAAGAAAACTCTAGCCCATTTAAGCCACGACACACATTTAAACATCTACTTCTCACTCGAATGAAAAGCTGCAATTATAGATCTGGACAGTAAGGCACAGGTTTAGAAGACCCACAGCCCCCTCACTCACACTTACGTTGCCTGCCCTGCGCACACTTGGTGCCAGAGCTTAAAATATGCATGTTTATTCCCCCACCCAAAAAAATCCCACAAAATAATTGATTTTTTCACCAGCCCCAGATGCGGCCCTGGGCCGGGGCTGTTGCCGCCCTCCCGCCCTCAGACCGGCAACGAAGTTGGCGAAGGGTCTGGAGCACGAGTGTGGTGAGGAGCGGCTGAGGGAGCTGGGGGGGTTCGGCGTGGAGGAGGCTCAGGGGGGATCTGCTCCCAGGGAACAAGGGACAGGATAAGAGGAAACGGCCTCAAGCTGTGCCAGGGGAGATTCAGGTTGGACATGAGGAGTAATTTCTCCACAGAACGGGTGATCAGACATCGGAACGGGCTGCCCAGGGAGGCGATGGAGTCATCGTGCCGGAAGGTGTTTAAGGAAAGACTGGACGTGGCGCTCAGTTCACTGCCATGTTCTAGACGACACGGTGGTGTAGGATCACATGTCGGCCCCAACCACCTCAGATCTCTTTTGCTACCTAACTGATTCCAGTCCACCGCGTTTCTGGGACCCAGGTCCGGAGCGGCCCCGCCCTGACGGAGGCACCGCCCCGCGCACGCGCCACCCGTGGCCGCGCCCCGCCCTTTCCCCCTCACAGCCCCCGGGCGCGTGCGCGGTACCGCCAAGGGGCGGGGCGGAGGCGGGCGGAGGGGTCCGTGCTGTGCGCGCCCCCCCCTCCCGCCGGCCCGGCCCGCGCGGCGCCCCCGGACCCGGGGCTGCGAAGCAGCGGGAAGGAGGCGGCGGCTGCCCTGGTAAGCGCCAAGCGCCGGCGGGCACAGCCCGGCCCCGACCCCTGCCCGCCTGCCCACCCGGGGGTCGCCCGCGGCCGCGCAGGCTCCGGCAGGGCCTGTGTCCCGCGCCCTGGCCGCAGCGCCTCACGGCCGCGGGGAGCCCTGGGCTCGGCCCCTCATCACCGCCGTCCCCCGAGGGGCCGCGCTATCACCCCGCGGCGGTGACACCGCCCCGCGCCCTGCTCGGGTACCCCCGCGGCACCCTCCGCCCGCCCTGCCGCGTCCTCCCTGTCACCCACCTCGCGATGACCCTGCGGGAGCGCCGCGGGGCGCGGGGCAGGCGGTGAGGGAATGGAGCGTCCGCCGGTCCCGGCTGGCGGGGAGGCGCAGGTTGGCCCGCGTTTGCATCCCGCGGTGGAATCATTCGCTTCACGCTGCTGGCTGGTGTCTGTGAGAGGGATGGTGGGTGTGTGTGCAGCTCCCTGAGGAGAAACGCGGAGTGCCCGCGTTCAGCATCTTTCTAGCTGGGTTTTGGTGTGTTTGGGAGCACCTTTGTCTGGATTCTGGTCTCATGCTTTTCTGGAGCGCGGGTTTTCTGCCTTTTTATAGCTGAAAGAGCCTCTAAGTTCCAGTTTTGTGCCTGCAGTCTGCCATCCTGTGCCTCACAGTATTTCAGCTTCCAAGTCTGTCATGACCTGGTATTACCAGTGATGTAGGAAGGCAGGTTCCTATAGCTGGGCCAAAACCAGTCACCAGCCTGTTCTGAGAGGTTCTGTACGCTGTGTCTTCAGAGAGAAAAACACTGCAGTGCTGATACTCAGCAAACTGCACCCTTCTCTCCACAACAGCATCTCACTGTCTGTGATTGCATGAAGTGTTTGTCTGTGCTGGGGTCTGGAAAACACAGCTCTCTTGTCACAGAAAATGTGTCATGTAAGTGGTTCTGCTGGGTGAAAAAAGCTCTAAGAAGCCACGGGTTCTGTTGAAGGGCATAGTCTGTGTAAGCTCTGTTCACCCCAAAAGCAAACATAAGCTTTCTGGAGCTGCTTCCTGCTTCATTAGTGGTGTGGACTTTGGCTGCTGAAAGATAGGCAAATTAAAGCCAGTGTCTGCTTTTAACACTGTGGATCGCAATATAGTGCTGCAGTACAGTAGCTCAGAAGTACAGTTTCTTCTCCGTCTCCAGCCTAGTTGAGTGTTGTTAGGTAGTTGTTAACCAAAATGAAAAGAGAAGGTCATTGTAAATAGTCTGAGATTAAAACTGGGAAACTGAGATGGGAGTAGTCTCATGTTTCTTGTAACACTGCCACTTCACTTTCAGCTAATGGAAAAGCCAGATTCCAGGCTGGTAAACTAGGTGAAGTAAGGAAAAACCCCCTTGATTTCTCAGATGTTTTTGTGTGGCTGAGGATACTTGTCTTTTTCTTTCTTTATTGAATACAATACATAATTGGGAACAAAACATCTCAAATCTTTTTAACGTATTTTTCTATTTCTGTCAAATGAAGGGCCATCTAGTTAGAGAATGCAGCCCATATTTTCCCAATTATTTCATCTGCTCTAGCTAATTGTTGACATGTGTTTTAGTGTGATCATTGGTAAAGATCTGTCTTCTCTCTTTGCTTGTATGAGGGATTGTTTTATCAAAGTCTGATGATGGTGGAACATCACAGTGGGAAAACAGTCTGTGCAGGGATTTCCAGGTGTCATGGACTATACCTTGAGGCTCCAGGGTATTTTCCCTTTCCCTCTGTGCTCTAGGGTGGTGTGATATCAGTGGCCTTCCAGGCATCTGCCAAAGGTGTCTTCTGCAGCAGGTTGGAGCAAAAGTTTTCCTTAATGGAGAGTGTGTCCATAGTAGCAAATCAAAGACAACTTGGGTGTTAGACTGAGGTCTGGCACATGATTTCCACATCTTTGCCAGCATGGACATTGGCGTGGCTTGCTTGAGCCAGCTGGCATTTCCCTGAGCCATACCTGGACATCATTTAAAGGTGGCAAAGGCCAGGTCTAAAACTTGTTGAGTTTTAGAAGTTTCTGTCTAAGCACATGTTGGGATATTTTTATGCTGCAAAGATTTAATTGTACAAAATAAATGTGATGTACAGTCAACATTTTATATATGAATAGATATATACTTAGAAGTAACATTTTGAAGTCAAACAAATTTGTGTCGTTTTTGCTTTACTGTTGGTATGAAAGAGGAAAGTAGATTCTCAGTAGGTGGAAGCTACAGAAACTCCTTTAGAGATTTTTCACTAACGTAATTCAGAAGTTCTTTTTGGCCTTGTGATGTTGGAGCCTGTCTTGCCAACAAGGATCCAGTCCTAGAAGTGTGTAATGCTATTAATGGGACTGAATCACTATTGCTCATTGGGAAAAACAGCATAAGAAATGTCAGGCTTGTACTTCCTGGCTTAAAAAATCACCCCATTTTGTCTTATTTTCGGTCTTTATACTGAAAAAGGGAGAAAAAGCAAGTGTTGGAAGCTGATTTATGTACATAATGGTATCCTTACATGACCAGTTACAAGGAACCTATTACTTGTTTCTTTTGAGCTTATTCCAACCGAAGTGATCCGAGAAGCCACCATTTGGGGCACTTAGCAATAGTGCAGCCTGGAAGTAATCACAGGATACTATCTTTAAACATAAATAATTCATTAGTAGAGTTTTCACACGTACGTGCATGATTTTCTTTGGGAAAGAGGACTTTACTGTGAAGGTGCTACAACTTTTGGTCTTTGTCTTTGTAACTGTCTTCGGGTACTTCAGTTTTGCAAAGAACTGACACTATGTTGCAAACTAGTGGCAGAACTAGTAGCTTCCCAAATTGCAGGCAAGAGTAATACCAGAAAAAATTCTAAAGTTAGGTGAAAGGAGACTTTTTGAAAGGGTTCAATCTGCAAGGTTTCAGTACCAAAAAGAGAGGAAAAAAAGTAGAATTAGTCATTTGTTGCATATTAAATGGTTATGAAGCCACGAAGGCAAAATTTCAGAAGAGTAAATAACAAGTTTTTACTTACTTCAAGACTTGGTTTGACATTTTTGAAAGATAAATTTTGCATCAATTTTATTTTCCATCACTGTTTGCCAGAATGGAGCCAAGAGCCAAGCTAATGATTGGCTGTAACTAATTGTTACATATGCAGTTTTATTCAGGAAAAGAAACTGAGCACCTAACGTGTAGTATTTAAATAATGGTAAAAAAGAGTTAAGGTAGAGTTGAAGTACTCGAGTGATGTATTTGATTACATCAGTCTGAAAGTATTTGTATTTTTTTGATGCTAAAAACATTTGCTTGACTTTGGTCATTTAGCCAGTGTAGGATACACGTTCTTCACAGGTACATGCAGTGAGTGAGGGCTTTCTGTGGGATCTGCGTTTGGGGAGGTGGGTGGAAAGCATGACCAAGAGGCTGGCGTTCTTACCACTCCTTGAAACTTTGTGTTCTTCTTAATACATTTCTATGTATGTTATTAATTAAAAGCACACAGTGGTTTTGGCAGATGGAGCCTTCTTGAAGCTTCAGCTGCAGAATTTCCTTGCTGCATGAGGGTTGGTGCTGGAGAGGCTCCTTCAACATATTTCACTGTTCGTTGCTAGAATGTTGGCTATCTTTGTATGGACGGATCTTAAGTGACATGGGCAAGTTTATAGAAATGATCCACTAGAGCTTGACTTTCACTGTTTAGGCAGAGGATTTAAAATTTTTTTTGCTTTTTACTGAGCTGCCAGGTTATATGGAACTAAAAGTTTATTTAGCAAAATAAATTACACCGAGGGTGTGCATTTAAAGTAGCATCTGTTGTGCAGTGTCTTTTCAGACAATGGTCTTGCCTGTTTCAATATGCTCTTCCCTAAGAAGTAACCAGCAGTTTAAATAGTTAATGGCAAATATTTCCTTCAAGTCCCTAAAGGAATACAGGCTTTTCTGAAGGAAAAAAGAAAAATTAAAGCTACTTTTATAGACATGATTCCTTCCACAAATCTGAGTAACTCTGTATACTTGAAGTTTTAGTTTTGTTTTTATTTCTTTCTGTGACAAAAAAAAAGAACCTTTTTTCCTGTCATTGACAGAACCATGCAAAGCTACTTTATATGTGCACTTGCTTATATGAGATGGACAATTAGTGTCTCTTTTGAAAATGATGAAATTCATAAATACATACAGTTGCTGGTAGTTGTTGTCATCAAATTATTCTTGATTTAGGATTTGTAAATATGACATACATCCTTGAATGTGGCAGTATCATTGGATTTGACTATACTGAGAACATTTCATTGAGAATTAACATGTTAAAACAAAAACTTTGTAACACAAACTTTTCCTCCGTAACTGTTGCTGTTCTTTCTGTTTTATACAAAACTACAAGAAAGGGTTTCCTCACCCCGTAGCATGGTCATGCCTGTGACTTTGAAAAAGTTTAAAGGTGCCACCATGCTGTTCTCTGAAGGTTTTGATAGTTTGCAGGGATAGATATTACTGTAAACAGTGTAAATTCTGTTTGTGAAAACTCAGGAAAAATCGTAAAGACATTTTAAAGGGTATAGATCCAAGTGTGCACATGAAATTTCAGTCTACTTCATTTCATATTCAGAACTACATTTACTATATTAAAACCATGAAATCATACAAATACTTGTTACAAAAACTTCTTGAAAGTTTCCTGAAAGTCTTTCTAATATATACATCTGTAATAAGTAAATAGTGTCTATCTACAGAAGAAAATTAAGTCTATCAGTTATGGACATTAGTGTTGTAATATAAAGGATATTTGAAAGAGAAGAAAAATACTTCAGTATAGCCTTTTTTAATAGACTACATTTTTCTGGAGGAAAAGCTATTCTGAGGCCTTCAGTCACACATCAAAGGCTTGCCAGGAAACCTGGAGATACAGGAGCTTTTCAAAGAAATACTTTATACTTTTACAGTGGAAAGTGCACTTGGCATTCCATGGGGATATCAGCAGTTACATCAGTTAGGGATGTTGTATTGGGATTTTAGTGCTTTCCTAGGCTTTGTCCCATGTAGAATCCCGCATTGCTCCAACAACTAAACTGTCCCAGGGAACAGGAACTCCATAAACTGGCTGGTGATTCACCCTTTTCAGGAAGGCTTGGAATAAAATTTGGAAGAGGAATAGTCTTACCCTTTTCCCCTTGGGAAATAAAAAGTTGTCAGTAGATGGGAGCCTCTCCATCCTGTTGCAAGGACTTTTTTTCCATATGACTCAAATTTATGTCCTTGAGCTTCCACACCAGGGCAGGTAACTGCTCCTCCCTTAGTGATACCAGACTGTTTAGGAAGGATTTGCATGTGGCTCTGTCTCTTCTCTGTCTGCCAAGCCTGAAGGACTTTCAACTATGTAATGAGTGTGCTGTTGACAGATCTTGGAGGTGAGGGAAGATGTCGGCCTCTGCACAAATTCAAACCCATAGATAGCCAGGCTTCAGACCTCTTAGTGTCCTGTTTTGTCTTGTGTTGATTGCTTAAAAATAGCACAGGTCATTTGTGCCCTGGAATAGTGTGGCTTGGAAGGTGTTGGTGGTTTGGTGGGTGGCAGTAAGAGGTCCATTTAAAGCAGGACTGTTGCTGAATGTCCCATAGCCTGAAACTAAATTAAAACAACTTTGGGGCTACACTGTCTCTGAAAGGATGAGACTTCCTTCTTGTTCCCAGTCCCACTGCTTCCTTTTCATAGTATCTAGCAATTATGAGGTGAGTCAGATCAGTCCTGATCTGTCTGAAAGACCAACTCATCAAAAATGAGCTGTGATCTCTAGAATGAAGAGAAGGGAGAAGACCGAGGAAGGGGTGGAACTGCCTCTTTAGGTGGCAGGGTACAATTAAATTATTTTCATGACTTAACTTAAGCAATCCCAGCAGGCACTTCCCACCCTCAGCCTTAGCAGGATTGACTTGTGCATGAGGCATTCCCATTCAGGCCATTCTCTTGGTGCATCTGAGACCAGGATGGTTCTTCTAGGGTTGGGAATTCCAGAGCTGTAAGCACCTGAGGCCTGGGAAGGTCCTCAGGGGATGCATCTCTTTATGCTTCTTCTGTTCTCTGGGACTTTTTTGTTGCAATGCCTTCAAGAATGTTGTCAGACCAGGCTGGTGGTGAAGTGGACATACTGAGCACCCAGTCACCTCCCAGTTCCAGAAGTCCCGGCAACAGAAAGTCCTCAAGCTGATAATTAATCAACTGCTGGTAAGAGCAGATCTATCATCATAACTATCCTAGTATCAGGATTTGGAGTGTTTGGATTTTGCATGAACTGAAGATCTGGTGGAGTGTTTTGGATGAACATGAGACTTAGTCAAAGTTAATCATTTCTCTTACGGGTTTTACCTGTAACTCACATGTGCTGGGAGCCACTGGTCTGCCTCCTGAAATGGTCCATTGCATGTCCTTTCTCTGTCCCCCTACCTGTGATGGAACCTGGCTGCTGCCTGCCTTACTCCTCCCTAGGAACTTGATGCGGCAGAAGCCTTTGTTGCAGTTGTTGATCAGAGTTCAGCTGACAACATTTGCAGTGAACCGAAGGGAGGAGGTTACCACTGGTCACCTGCTCTAGGCAGCACTTTTGGGAACAGCTGTGCTCGAGAGAGAACATTGCAATGAAATGTTGTACACTGAGCGAGTCAGTTTGAAAGGGAAGAAAGCTGTTGTGTTGGTTGTACACTTTTTATTGTGCTATTCTACCAACTCCTCTGGTTTCAAAATTGACATAGCTGGTTTTGAAAGTGCTGCCTGGCAGTGCCAGGAGAACTTCCACGTGTGTGTTTGTCAGTAGGACTTATGGCTGTAGCAATCACAGCAATTAACAGTGTAAGCATTCCACCAGTGGACTTTGTTTGTTGTGTGAGGAATACAGTATATACTTAAGATTATAGGACACTAAATACACCTTTGTAACTGAAAGGTTATTGATTTTTGGAATAACACTTGCTTTAGAGCATGCTTGGAATAACAGGTAAGAGCACTTCCAGTTAATGGAGTTAACTGATCAAGTATCATTTTTAGTTTGGTGTGGTTTGTACTTAAAGCTGGCCAGTCCTTTGGCTGGAAAAATGAGTGTGTTAATTTTTTTATTTTCCTGGAAAGCCAAAGTGTTACTGTAGGAGTTGGCTCTGTTTTATTGCAATATTAACCTAAGGGTTTTACAGGGAAGGTTGATATTTCTGATGTTTGTTCAAGCATGTAAAATCTGACATAGAAGTGTAACCAAATTACCTATATTTTCAACACCAATGAAACAAACCCTACTTAATAGTGATGTGGATGGTGTTTTGATCTGTAGTGTGAGCAGCTGTAGTTAATGGGAATGCTGAGGGTACTGAGCCTACATAGAATATTTTTTAATTGGCTCAGTGATGGATACCAGTAAGGTATGGATTTACCTAGTCTGTTATTCTGTTTTTCAAAGCTATAATTTAAAAAAAGTCTTCTGAAGCTGCAGTCAGTGTAGAAGCTCATGCTGAGACCGAGTTATGTCAGTGCTCCCCTTCCCTGTGGAGCAGTTTCCCTGTGCTAGTTGATGAACAGTTGTTTTTTCTTTCCTTGGTAATGGTTTGAAATAGCAGTTGTTTGAAATAGGAGCTTGAAAACAAGACTACATAATTTAATTTTGTTATGAAAAGGCTTTTAGAGCACAGTTTGTGAGTTCAGGAGTTCTGTAAATGTTCCTGTCACTTGTCTGGAATGTTAAGTATTGCAACGGCTACACATCACTCGCAGCAGCTACAGCTCTGAAGTTTTCTCCAAAGAAGGAGTAGAGAAATTGAGGTGTGTAATAGGCAATTCTGGCCCAAAGCTCTGGTCTTTCCTCTCTTCTGTTTGAGAGAAGTAGCAACAGCAAATGTGGCTTGAAAATAGTGGATGGATAGCATAACTTGAATGCAGAATTCCTATTTTTTAATTCCACAACTTGTAATGGAAAACTGTAAAGGCTCTTCAGAATTTTTAAGAGAGAAAGTAACAGAAAGGTCTTTCCTGTCTAAATGACTCCCTGCAGCTGTTGTTCCGGGAGCGCAGCCCTCTGTGCTCCATCTGTATTGCACTGCAATGCACAGTTGTGTATTTTCCTTGCAGCAGAAGAACAGAGCAGACACTGCCCACACTGGCATAGGGATCCAGCCCACCTGGAGTTCCATCCTGCCTGCAGCTGTGAGGAGATGCCTTAGGAAAAAACCCAACCCCAAAGTCTTCCCTCCCACCCTGACTGCTTTCCCACCCTGCAATTAGTTTTGGCTCAGAGGGGTTTCTGAGCCCTTTGCACTCAGCTATTTAAGAGCCATTAGGAAATTTCTGTACCTTGTGCATGACCAGTCTCCCCATCCCATCACACAATATACATTAAAAATGCAGCTCACTTTTTTAAATTTAGAACCTGGCTCTAAATTTGTTTGCTGGTCCTTAGTTTTAATATTGAAATAGATCATTAACAGCCATTCCCAGTCTGCCTTCTTGATGCCATTCCAGATTTGATAGGCTCCCTGTGAGGTATCTCATGGGAGCTGTTATATACCTTTGATCTTATTTTTGCCCCTTGCTTGACCATTTTTAGATCTGTAAGAAAACTTTTTTTTGAGGTTGAGAGAAGAGCTGCACATAGCAATTAAAGTGTGGGTAGATGGGCAAAATATTGATTTTTTGAGTGTGATATTTGGGTTTTATGGTTCATTGTCTATTCCTTTCTTTAATAATTCCTGGAATTGCTTTGCTTTTTTTCCTCTTCCTTATTCCAAACACTGTACTGATAGTTTAATGAAGCTATGAATCAGAACACTGTAGTCTTGCTGAGCAATATTGATACACTGAGAGCACATTTATAGTTGAAGCTGAGGTTGCTTTTCCCCAAGAGATAGATGTGTTTGTGTTTACCGATATTTAATTTTATTTGCTGTTTCTATTGTCCAGTTAGTCTCATAAGAGTCTTTGTGATTCCATGGACTCTCCTGTTACCCTTGGTGTCTTAAATTACCTGCTAGCACCAACAAACTTTCAAGTCACTAAAACTGATGTCTTGATCTTAAGCAATAAAAGAAATGCATTATTTGCTCTGGGCTTCTGGAATCCAGTGGTTTATATATCATGTTTTTGGAATTATTGAGCAAGAGACATTGTTGCAGAGGGCTTGTGCAGCTTGCAGGCTGAAAGTTATAAATGTAGAGAGATGTGTCTCTTTCTATATAGCTTATTTCATACTCCAGATATGAGGCTTTTTGGTGTCTGTGCTGTCTTTTCTGCAGAGACTTGGGAAAGTTCTGTATCTGTGTTTTACAGGGGGTTGATGAGGCTGTATTTTATAATCTCTTCGCTTTTCTGCCTTTTGGGACTTTATAAGTGACCTGAAAATGTCATTCCCTAATTATTTGGGCAAAGTTGTCAGCCTAAATATATCAAACACAAAGAATTTGCACAGATAGAGAGTGAAAGTGTACTGACTGTATTGCTCTTAGACATGAGCAATTTCCCCTGTAACTTGGGTTATTGATTTTTCAAAAGTGCTCAGTATCCTCAGATTTGAAGGATCACTTGCTTCTACTTCTTGTGGTTTCTTAAAAGAAAATTCTAAGATTATTTATAATTTTCTTAATAATTTGCAATTTTTAGCAGGTAACACTACTTAATGGCTCTTGGTGCCTTGTATTTTCAACCAAGGGAAAAAAATACTTTTGTTGCTTGACCCTCTATTGTCTTCCAGGCACAGGAAACTATATTTTGTACTCTTGTAACTGAGCTTTACTTTTTTGACAGCAATATTAAATAATGGATGAGATTAAAATAATCACAGTAAGAAATCATACCCTCCCTGCCCTGCTTGAGTGCTCAGGGTTCTGAAGAGTAATGCTGAAAGCATTGTGTGTTGGCTGGGTGGATGTATCATATCAGTTTACAGTCAGGAGCAGAGCCATGCTATTGGGCAAAACAGTTTTAAATTATTATTTATGCAGTTGTGTTTGCAGCTGGTATAAAGTGCAGGACTGGTTTCACATGCCTCCACGGAGCAGGGAGAGCACACTCCTGAGCAAGGTTCTCCTGTTTCCTGTACTATGTGTGCTGTGGAAAGAGAGACAGCTGGGAAAGCATACAGGTTAGAGTGAATAGTTACATTTTAGTTTAGGAATGCAGTCTTTCTATCTGATATTTTGGCATTGTTTTGGCTTTTTTCCATTTTGATTAATTGATACTGTTTGTGCTATCATTAATCAAATATTTTCCAGTAATGTCTTGTGCCTGTTGATGAGTATTTTCTTTAGTAGTGGCTTTTTTTTCTCCTTCCTTTTTTTTTTTTTTGAGGATGGAAGAAGTGTATATAAAGGGAAAGGAACTCCTCAGTAATTCCTTCTTTCTCCCTTGGGCAAAATATAAACTACAGTTTTATATGCAGAATTTCTTTTTAAAACAATAGTGAAATAATATTTTAGTTCTCATTTGAATTGTTAGTGCTGTATGTTACTCTTCAGAAAGCTTTCTTTGGTTAGAGAGTGTTTCATTTCTTATTTTAAAATTAATTGTTGGGCAGAGACAAGATTATTGTTGTCCTAATACAGTTTCTTCCTAAGGAATGTAGTGGTGTTCTTTAGAAGCATAAAGGTAGTCTTTATCTGCAATACCTGCCTTTTGAGAAACTGGATGAAGTAGGGCTTTTCCTACTCCCAGTCCAACAATATTGATGTCTTCTGTTTTCAGTGCTGAAACCCCGTCTTCTTTTTCCTTCCTGGAGAAGGCAGGAGGGGAGAAATTGGTACAATGAGGACACAAATTCACTTTAGGAGTCTTAGTGAGCAGCTGCTTTTAAAACCTGTAATGCCAATTGATGTCTTGTTCTTACTTTGTGTGACCTGTTTGTATATTTTTCTCAGTTTTTAAACTAAAATGACATAAACTTCTTTCATTAGGAAAGTAACTACTTAGAGCTTAGTTTCTCTGGAATTAAAACAGGCACAGTGGTACCAAAACCTTCTTGTCCTCTATGTATCTTTAAAGTTTCTGGAAAGGTGGGTCTACCTTTGAGTTTCAGTGAGTCAAAAATAGTGGTCTTGCGTGTCAAATTTATGGTTATTTTAAAATAATGCTGTGATGAAACATGAGGATTATACTTAGCTTACCTTGCTGAGCTTCGCTTGCTTCCATCACTGTGCTTTGTAGTTGCTGTTCTTGAAGCAAATACTGTGGTGTGTTTTCAGGAACAATTCTCATGGATGAGAAACATTTGTGTTCACAGGGTCTTGTCACTGCTGACCCCCTGAGATATACTGATAACAGTATAAATGGTTTGTTCTGTGAAAGCTAACATTAGCCTGCATTTCTTTCTGATGCCATCCATCCAGTGGGTTATGTTATTGTCTTACTTGCTGTAAGAAACAGATCCAACTGTATTTACTGTGCATGCAAAGCTCATGTGTGCTGTGTCTGGCTTGGCAAGGTGTGTCAGGGCTGATGAATGTGCTCTGTAGACCTGAAAAATGTGCATTGCAAGTGGCCAGTGCTGGGTGTTTCCGTGCCAGCCAGAGCCACTGCTTTATTTACATTGCCAGGCAAGGTTGTCAGGCTTTGCCCGAATGTGTCATAGTCATATCACTGCCAGTGCCCTAACGCTCCTTGGAGCACTGGCCTTCTCTCTCTGTGAGCTGTCAAAAAGTGGTGGTTTTGATTGACTGGATTTATCGCAAGTGTATAGTTCTTCTTTGGGATAATTTTTTAAGTGCAGTGAGCTTCACTATAAACTGTGCTCTGGAAATTCATTTGGTTATTCCTCAAGCATGCTGTGGGCAATTTATTTTTATCTGTAGAACGTCAAAATACCATTCAACAGTAAAGATGCCAGTTTTACTAAAGAACTCTATCCTCTTTAGTCTTTTCAGTTTTAGTTTTCAGTTGAATAAGATCAAAAGCACAAGTAAGTGTTTGACTCATAAACATGAAAAAGGCAAGAAATAGAAGTGTGGCAACTTATATGGTAACCAGTGTTACCATCTGCTTCTGGAATCTAGTAGGCAGTTGTACCACTTTATATTATGTGTGTATAGCAAACATATTACCTTCTTGGGGCATTTCTGGTTTGGGTTTTGGTTTTCTTAGGAGACTCTCACTTCAAATTATCTCTTAGTTATTTAGTGTTCTGTGAAGGCGTTCTGATTACTAGTAGGTGGATGGCAGGACTGGTGCATTTTTGACATCATGATGATGAAAATGTAACAGCAAACTAAGTTTTCTGTGTCTGTTCATGGCAGCTTTCAGAGCTAAAGGGAATCTGGAAGCTATAAACAAATATTTTCAGTGTCTTACAATGAAGCTTCATGTTGCTTCTGTTAACAGTACTTAGGGATCTGAGGAGGCAAAACTCCTGGAGTTTTACTGACTTTTATCAAAGTCAGAATTGAAATACGCTTGTGTGCAGCTGAGGTGGTGTTCAGAAGGAAGGAGTGTTTGTAAGGGTATGGTGTTAATTTTGTTAGCTGAAATTATTTAGTACTTCTGATCACTGTGTTGTTATGTCAAATATCTGAAGCGCACAGTCATCAGTCTGCTTTTTGTGCCTTTGAAATGCTTCACTTTTTAAGAGATGGAAATGACTAGATGTGTTTCATGTTTCTAATCAGCTGTGAGATATTGGGCTCAGCTACACCTGATCACTTACTTCCACCTGGAGTCTGTAAGACTGAAAGTGGAATGGAGATGTTGTCCTCTTAATCTTCCATCCCATGACATCTGACTCAAGTGTGATGAAGAAAACAGCTGTCAACTCTCACTCTTACAGGAGGAGAGCATCCTGATGTGTCTGGTCTTTCTGGTAGCCCATGCTTCAAGTCACAGCTGTTCTGTGGCTGTTCTCCTGTTAGCCTATGCTTCCTTGGAATTAGCAGTTGTTGTGATACCTGCAGTTTTTGGGTCTGCTGTGGCTGCTCCTGGTATGGATAAAGTCAGCTTTGTTTTCTGAACTTTCATCTGTGCTTGTGGGTGGAATGGCAGTGCTGGCAGTTCTCTGCTGTTGGAGACAGCAGGCTGAGCCAAGCTGCAGGAGTATCCTCACTGTGGGCCATGGAACCCAGTGAGCTACTTCTGGTTTCTTCTTGGAGATAATCCTTGTAATCACACGACTTATGTTAAATTTTGTAAAATTCCATGTGTTTATTATTGTGATTTTTAATAATAAATGGTTTGAGGGAATCTGAATTTTTCAACTTCTTTGGATTTTTTGTAGAGTAAGTTTTTTCCTGCAGCTGCCGTTTTTCTCTCAGTACTGTAGTTACCGAGCTGGTGGTAATGTTTTCTCAAATCCAGTGTTGCTGGTAGTTAGGCTGTTGCCTGAATACTCCCACAATGTTTTCCTTCCCACAGTCAGAAATAAAGGACGTTGCTCCCTAATAAGCCTTTCTTTTGCTGGCTAACGAGTGAACTCAGCAACATGGGTCACTTATAAAATATCCTCTGTTCAATGCCATTTGTGGAACGAGAACTATAAAAAAAGATTATAATTTGGAGTGGAGCTCTAGGAAGTGCTTAGTCCTTAGCAAAAATCCCCTTTAAAAAAAGGCAAAAACCATTGGTCAGTCACATGCATTTTGTTTGGCTCTAATTTGTGGTCTTTTCTGCTCTTCTGGATTTCTGATCTTTAATAGAACATTATAAAAAAAGACATTGCTTTTCATCTGTGTTTTATATTTAAAGTCTCTTTCTTTCTGCTTGTAGATTTGTTTGTAAATGCATCATAAACAGACAGCCCAGAATGAAGAAAGCAAACAGGAGTGTTGGCTCAGTGCCCAAAGTGCCTGGAGTAAATAAAGCTCAAACAAGTGAAAAAGCCAAACCAGAAAGCGGCTCCTCAGTGTCTGCAGTAACAAAACTCTCCAAAACCGGGACATCGGCATCTCTTTTGAAGGTAATAACCGGTAGAACATTCTGATTATTTGTATTTTTTACAATAAAGCTTTAAAAAGAGTAGAATTTCAAGGCTTGTCTGTAATGCAGCTTAGACTAGAGGTTGCATGGGTAGCTGGAGGGAATCTGGGTAGTTACAGAGCACTGGGCAGGGTGACAGGATCTTGTGTGTCATTCATGCTGTACTTCTCATACTGCAAGATGAGATGGAGAGCAATGTGCTGTGAAGGACTTGGCTGTTCTGCAAAAGGAGAAGAGTGGAAGTTGTGTTCTGACCAATGTTATTTGTGTGATGTTATGCTTGAATGGTGTCAGTGACTAATAGGATTTGATTAGAGTTATTTACTAATTCTGAAAAAAGAACTAATGAAGTATCTAACATCAGAACTTCTTTATATCAGTGATCCATGTCGGGTCAGTGCAGCTGAATTCTTCTGGCTGTTTTGGCCTTTGCTATGTGTTGAAGTACTGCTTGAGCTGAATTTTCACAAGTTGGTTCTTGCTCCCAGAACAAGTTCAAAGGTAGAGGTTTTCTCTTACAGGGCAGTATATGTAGGAGCATATGGTTTCCAACAAACAGACATACTGAGGTGTGCTGGTGTGGAGTTTTCACCTGCGAGCAACCACGTCTGGGTTGGGTGGATGGAATGATCCTGCCTGGTCTGCCTCCTTTTCCTGGCATGGAGATGTGGCTGGATCCAGCTCCTTTTGCTCTCTGCAGCCCAGTGTGCAGTGCTGTGCTGCTGCTGCCCTGGAGCAAATGAACAGAGCAAGGAACAGGGGACCTGGGACCTGAACCACTGTCACTGACATACAGGAAGCCACACAGGCCATTTAAGTAACTGGCAAATAAAGACCTAAAATTAAAGAAGTGTAAGGGTTGAGGTCTCTCTGTAATAGCTCAGTAGGATTACTGAAGTCAAAAGGTGTGTTCCATTTCATTTCCTTTTCTTTTATGGAAGAATGGTTAATATTTTTGGTGATGAACTTGCAAGCCAGGTTTCAGGGAGGTTTTCTCCCAGTGCCCCTCCTTTCTTCCGTCACCCAATGCATCTTGCAGTTTTTCTTAGCTTTAAATATTCTTTTGATGCTTGTTGACACTACTTACTTTATATTCCTAGAAACCTCTCAAAGCAACTAAAGTCCTTTGTAGTTTACTTATCAAGTTTCTTATGTCATACCTCTCAGGGAGATAAAGGAGGAGGATGATCTAACACTGAACAAATTTGACCTGGTATGCTTTCACAATTTTACTTATATTAGTAACACTTCTGGCTGTGTTTGGGTGTGGGATTAGAATTCATGACGACTTATGTTTGAGGCACAATGAAAGTTCTCTCTTGATTACTAAGGCTTATCTCAGGTTTATGTTACAGCCAGGCTTACTCATACAGTTGGATGTCTTTTACTTGTTATGGTGGTGTTGTGCCAACTGTGTGACTTAATGATAGTGATGAATCTTCTTTGAGTGTTCTGTACTTATATAACAAAGTTAGTTGTTTGTGGGGGTTTTTTATTTACTGTTACTGACAAATCACGTAATTACTGGCTTGAAAGAAGTATCAATAAAAGTTGCATTTAAAAATTTTTTTTAGTATAATTTTATATTTGATACTGTTGATGAAACATTTGGCACATTGTTTTCCTCACAGAGGTTGTAATGTATTCTCTTAGAGTTGATGAATTGGTGTGTGTTCTGAATTTCATTTAATGTTCTTTGACAAAAAACAAACACTGGCATTAAATAACTTCATTGCAATGCTTACTGATTTATTCAGTCCTTTGAGTTGGATATTGAATGAAAGGCCCCTATTAAAGAGTAGAAATACAGTACTATAACAATCTTGGTTCAGTCAGAAATAATGTTGCAAAACTGAAAATTATTTTGTAATTATAGTATCCTCCTCATGATATAACTATAGGCCAGTGTTCAGCTTTGGGTGGGCTTCTTTGACTGCATTGTTCCATACATTTGTCCTTTTTTGTGGAGTTTTCAAAGTGTGTGGACAATGAGCACAGGAAGAAACTTTGAGACCCACTCTTCAGTACAGCTGAGCCTGCCCCGGGGTTGGTTTGTCTGGCTGCTTCTGAATGCGCTTGGTCGGTTCCTTCTCTGTAGTTTTTGTCTCCCACTTTGCCCAGGACTTGTGTAAATGTTCAGGACCCCACACACATTATTATTATAGAAGTTTAACTGCCAGCCACTTTTAGTTTTTAATCTGTCAAAAAATACAAATAATGTGTTCTTATTTTTAAGATCATTATTTTTTGACTTCTTCAGCTAATGAGCTTGTGATCCTGCTAACACTTCCAACTGCAATTAGACAGCAGCTGTAGTTCAGACGAACTGCAAAATCCAGTGTCCCTGAAAAGCCAGGACTTGGAGACCAATATTTGAATATTAAAAATTAGAGTGTGTTTTCATCATTCATGTGTCTAGGCTTCTATTCTGTTTGCAAAATGCAGTAACTTAATTACAGATTGTTGTGAAGTCTGATGTTTGAAAAACTCTAATGCAGCACAGCAATCATCAAAGAACATCTGAGGTAGGAATAATTATATATATATAAAGGGATTTGAATGAGATGCAGTAAATAGGATGTACCTGTTGAGAAACTAAGATGAAATTAATTGCATAGGTCATTATTCAAGTTTCGTTGCACTGAAAGAAAGTTGTGAGAGGAAAACAGAATGTGAACTGTATAATTATAAAGTGGCTTTTTATACAGAAAATCAAAATAGGTCTGGATGAACATTTCTAATTATGATATTTTCTGATTTTTCATATTCTAATGTAGGAGTTTTAATGCCAAGCAAGATGGAACAGTTCTCAGTAAATGGGAAAAAGTTGTTTAATAAATATACACCATTGCTTTTGCTTCGATTAAAAAGATATGCTACAAAAATACTTTGATTTTAAAAGTTCTGAATGGTTGCCATTGTGGGCCATTAAGAAGAGAGCTGCTGGTTTGTAATTTTTCCAAAGCTTTGCTAAATAGTTTTCTTTGCCAAGAGTATAATGTTACAGCTTTGAGAAACTGTTTACTAATTGGCTTCAGTGGAGGCAGTGCCTTCCAACCTAGACCAGGAATAGTTTATGGGTAAGTCAGAAGAAGAATGGCTGTCTTAAATTCCTTTGTTCAGCAAGGACTGGAGATGACTAATGTCTGAAAGTGTGTATTTTACTTAGGTTTTTTTTTTCTTCAAGCTGAGTCACATCTTGACCTATTTGGCTTGATAACATGTATTTGTATGTGTCTAAAAGCTTAATCTAATTTCCCCACTCTTTCAGCAGGGTAAAAATGCTGACAGCTCATAGTCTGTTTGAACTCTCCCGTTTGCAGGGGGGTGGGCAGATCCAGGAGCAAAGCAGAAAATCACTGTTCTGTGCCTTTTTGTAATACCTTGGTTTAGGTAATAGTTCCACAGGGTTGTTTCCCTCCCCCTCTACCCCCATGCCCACAAAATTAGTTTCAATTAGGTACAAAATCTAATTAGATCACAGGACCAGGACTGTTGTACACCCGTAGTTTGTGCTCAGCCCATCCTCCCCACCTGACTTGGGTGGGCTTTATGGGTTTTGTAGCCCTCTGACCTGATTGCTTTCCTATTTGTATTTCCATTGCCTATGCCTGTTTGCATGCCTGTGTGACACGGCAAATCAAGGAGCTGGTTTGACTCCTGGGATGAAGAAGCCCTTGGAAAAGCCTTGTTTGCACAGCAAACAACAATGGCATTTTCACAGCAGAAAAGCCAGCTTTAGATGCACACCAGACTAGATCCTTGGAGTGATGTGTTCTCTTCCAGCCTTTTATAAACCTTTTTAGAATGCTACACTATTTCTGATATGGTTCAATAAAAGCATTCTTGTCCTAGAGGATTTTACCCTTACAAATAGATATTTCTATCTGTAAATTTTCTATATTTCTATCAATTGCATGCAGAGCAAATATGTTCTCCTCCCAAGCTCCCTTTTGTTTTGCAGCTGCTCTTTGTAAATGGCACAGATCCCATCCCTGCTCTTTCCACAATGTTGTGATCAGTGTTCCTAGCTGTTCCGGAATTGGCACTTGCAAAAAGAGACTGTAGAGAATAGTGTGACATGCAACTATTTTTTAAATTAAGCAAGTGTACCTTTTTTCTTAATGTATAGAATTGTAATGTCTGGCATATAGTTTTTAATGTGAATATGTGTGGGAGCTGGAAGTTACAAACTTGCAGACGTGATGTAAAGCAAGTGGTTAAGTCCTAAGCACTACCTTTTAGCTGGGATGTTGGAGGAGAGTTCAAATGTGTTATCCAGCTGAATAATTTAGTCGCTCAAGGAATGCTGCTAGCACAGCTGTTTTCTTTTAATTTCTTTTTTTGCCCATATAATGGGAAAAATGTTGAGCGTATTTTGATTTTCACCATTTGAAATATTGCATTTTAAAGAGTATAAAGTCTGCCAATTAATGCTTAAGAGCTTAGTATTTCCAGAGTTTGCTTTATTCTGAAAGATGTGTTCTCTGTTTGGAAGAATTCTCTAGTTGTTGAGAATCCTGTGCTTGCTGCCTTGTCACCTTCCAGGCAGATTTTGTGGCTAACAGTAGTTTCAGGAACAATCATACGAGGTTAGACAAAAAGTTCATCAAACAAATACCCCATTTCTGAGAGTTCCTAGTAAAGAGCATGAAAGCAAAGCAAGGATATATGGTGAGGGTGGCTTTCCCCCTGCTTCTGTCCTAGTTTCTAGTGATTTGTAGTTTAGTATTTTGAGCTAGAAATTGTATTTTGCTAATGTTGGATTGATTTTTGTTCTTCTTTGATTTGATGTTTTTGTTGTGAATTTGTCCACCAGAAAACATTTGATCATATTCAATTGAAGGATATTATACTAACTTCCTGGTATTTGGCGGCTTAATTATCTAAGAATTGCTTTCACTTTGATGCATAAGCAAACTTTCAGTCAAAATTGAGAAGTTTTATGCTATGATGTGTTACTGTGCTTTAACTGATTTTTTTTTTCCCCTTCTCCTTGGTACTTGAAACATTAAGAATTTTTTGGGGAGGGAGAGAAGACTCAGTTTCAATGGTCACTTGTATGTAAGGAGTTAAACTTTCATTTCAGTTTACCAACTCTGCACAGTGCATTGCACTTACACTTTTCAACATTCTTGCATGTACTTTTTAAACTGAGGGAATCTTTAACAGTAGAAATGTTGGCTATGCAGACTTCTGGGTCAGCTGCCTTAAAGCTGCTTCTTCCCTTTCTTTCAGACTAAGAGTAACGATGACCTCTTAGCAGGGATGGCTGGTGGTGGTGGAGTGACAATGACCAATGGTGTCAAGACCAAGAAGAACACTTGTGTATCAACAGCATCTCCAGCTCCAGGGACAACCATGAACAGTCTGGAAAACAAACCCAAAACTATTGCAGGTAAATGGATATATTGATTCTTAAAGGTGGAAGTTGGGGAGCTTTTTATTTTCATTTAATATATTGAGGATCCAGGCTGCCTACTGAAGTGCTCAGTAACACCACGGTCAAATCACACACCTTCTGAACTCTTTTCCTGTTTTTAATAATGTAATTGGTTCTTTGGAGGGTGTTCCTTTTAATTTTTTTTCAGTACTGACTATGCAACTATCATATAAAATGAAATAATAGAATTAATTTAGAGAATTGCAGATTTTTCTAAAATTGTCTGTTTAAAAAATCCATGCCATAAGCACTACATCTCTAAGATGGTGTGTTATAGTGAACATTTTGGACATTTTGTATTGCTTTATAGAAATAAAGTAAGAGGGCTTTCAGAAGCTGTTCAGAAAAGTGAAATCATTTAGTGTGTTATCGATATGGATTGAAATAGGTCTTGCTTTCCGTTGCTGTGTTTTGGATTCAGTAACGCTTGCAAAGCTGTAAAGCATCTGGAAATAAAGTAATAATAATCTGTCCTCATTTTTATGCAATGAGATGAAAATACAGAAAATAGAAAATGCTGAATGTTGGGTTAATGTTTACTTTCAGTGTTTTCTATGAAGTGTATTTACCAGTGTGATTCAGAAAATCAACCACTGTGATGCTGATACCAGGCACACAGCCTTCTGTGACAGGTACTGTATTTTAAATTCATGTTCCTAACTTTCAAAAAACATACAGGTACAAGTTCTACAACGAAGCGTAGCATTTCATCTGGAAATAAAGAGTCCAGCTCTTCTAGAGAGAGAATCCGGGATCGTTCTCGTTTGAGCCAGAGCAAGAAGCTGCCTCTGGCGGGCCAGGGGCCCAGTGACACGGTGCTGGCAAAGCGCTCCCGCAGCCGCACCAATCCGGAATCTGATATCCGGATGAGCAAGTCCAAGTCAGACAATCAGATCAGTGACAAAGCTGCACTGGAAGCAAAGGTGAACGATCTTCTGACATTAGCAAAAACTAAAGATGTGGAAATCTTGCATCTGAGAAATGAATTAAGGGACATGCGTGCTCAGCTGGGACTCAACGAAGATCATCTCGAGGGGGATGAAAAATCTGAAGAGAAAGAAGCCGTTGTTGTCCATCAGCCAACTGATGTAGAGTCTACACTGCTCCAGTTACAGGAGCAAAACACTGCCATCCGAGAAGAGCTCAACCAGCTGAAGAATGAGAATCGAATGTTAAAAGACAGACTAAATGCTTTGGGCTTTTCTTTGGAACAAAGGCTGGACAACTCTGAAAAGCTCTTTGGCTATCAGTCTTTGAGTCCAGAGATTACAGCTGGCAACCACAGCGATGGTGGGGGCACTCTGACATCTTCAGTGGAAGGTTCTGCTCCTGGATCAATGGAAGACTTACTAAGTCAGGATGAAAACACTCTCATGGACAACCAACACAGTAACTCCATGGATAATTTAGACAGTGAGTGCAGTGAAGTTTATCAGCCACTGACATCAAGCGATGATGCCTTAGATGCTCCATCATCTTCAGAATCTGAAGGAGTACCAAGCATAGAAAGATCTAGGAAGGGAAGCAGTGGCAATGCCAGTGAAGTATCCGTAGCTTGTCTGACAGAACGGATACATCAGATGGAAGAGAATCAACACAGTACAGCTGAAGAGCTCCAAGCCACGCTGCAAGAGCTTGCAGATTTGCAACAAATAACGCAAGAGCTGAACAGTGAGAATGAAAGACTTGGAGAGGAAAAAGTAATCCTGATGGAGTCTTTGTGTCAGCAAAGTGACAAGTTGGAACACTTCAGCCGTCAGATCGAGTATTTCCGGTCCCTTTTGGATGAACACCATATTTCCTATGTAATTGATGAAGACATGAAGAGTGGGCGCTACATGGAGTTGGAGCAGCGTTACATGGAGCTGGCAGAGAACGCTCGCTTTGAGCGGGAGCAGCTGCTGGGGGTTCAGCAGCACTTGAGCAACACTTTGAAGATGGCAGAGCAAGACAACAAGGAAGCTCAAGAAATGATAGGGGCATTAAAAGAACGGAATCACCACATGGAACGGATTATTGAGTCAGAGCAGAAAAGCAAAACAGCTCTGGCTTCTACCTTAGAGGAGTACAAAGCCACAGTAGCCAGTGACCAGATTGAGATGAACAGGCTGAAAGCTCAGCTAGAGCATGAAAAGCAGAAAGTGGCTGAGTTATATTCTATACACAACTCTGGAGATAAATCAGATATACAAGATCTTCTGGAGAGTGTCAGGCTGGATAAGGAAAAAGCAGAGACCTTGGCCAGTGGTCTGCAAGAAGAGCTGGCACACACCCGCAATGATGCCAATCGACTGCAAGATGCCCTTGCTAAGGTAGTGCTTAAAACACTGTTGCATTCTAACATCCCATGTACATGATGACCTATTGGCCTCTGTAGTTCTTTTAGAAGTAAAAGATTAATTGTGAGGTTAACTGGATTACGGTAATGTTAGGACTGGTTACTTCCTCTTTTGTTATGAAAAGGATGGCAGTATTTGAAAAAATTATATGGATACATTGAGCTACAGGGTAACTGTTGTGTTACTTTTTAAAAATATTTAAACTCCACAAATTATTTCTATGGCCAAACTTAAACAGTATTTAAGATACTGTACTAATGTAGTGCTTAAATTGCACACCTTCTGCAAGACTGATTAGGTTTTGGATGAACATGTTTACTTCCAGTTCTGTTTTGATTCAAATATTTCTAATTTATGCAGTAGATATGTCTAGTAAAAGCATTTACTGTAATTTAATATAAAAGCAAGAATCACACAATTTATTAAATAACTTTACATATGCATTTAAAGGTCTGTCTTCCTGAAGAGACAATTTATGCCAAATTTAATGTGTGAACTATGTATTAGCTGCAAATGAACATGTTGGTCATGATCACGAACCTGTTAGAATCAGCCTTAATTTGGGGTAAAAAAAATAAAATAATTTTAATAATTGAAGCTGGAGAGTGCTATTAAAATAAAAACCACTGAAACAGACTTAAAAGCAGGGTATTTTGTCTATTAAACTTGGTGCCTGCCTGCATTGCCCACCCCAAGCCACAACCTTATTTCTCTTGTTTTTCTGACACCTTATTTTTGCGGTTGGGTTAATGTTCCGGTGCCTCTGATCGTAGCCTGTTACTTACATTACAGTTTTATGAGGTAGGATAAAAAAGCCTCTTCCCCTGCTCCTGACAGGGAGAAGTCAACCACTTCTTCCCTTCCCTGTTTTTCTTTTTCAATTTAATAGTTTATCAGACTCTTCTGAGAACTGCCTCAACTCACTAATGCACCTCGCACACAAGTGTGAAACTTGCTTAAGGAAATCACTCATGACACAGGTCCAGCAAGCACTAAAATTGATGCAAAAGAGAGCAGGCTTTTTCTTTTTTGGCAAGAGAAAGGAAGGGTAAAGAGTTTTCCCCACCACCCTGTCCCTTTTCCATGGCAGCTGGATGTCAAATTGGATCAGCTGCTCATGAAACCTCAGCCATGGTACAACTGCTTCACTTGTATGCAGGGCACTGCTGTTAGAGTAGCCAGGAATGCTCATATACCCAGCCTGGGAAAAAAGTTTAACTTTGGCTTAGGAAAACAGTTGCACTAGAACATTGCGTAGTCAAAGGCTTACACTTCTATATTTTTCTGTTTGCAGAAATAGATTGTTAAATGTGGTAGTTACAAAACTGAAAGTATGTTTAATATGCAACTAAGATATATTCTTCAGGTTGAAGATGAATACCGAGTGTTCCAAGAAGAAGCCAAGAAACAAATTGAGGATCTCAATGTGACTCTAGAAAAACTTCGGGCAGAACTAGATGAAAAAGAGACTGAGAGGAGTGACATGAAAGAAACAATCTTTGAGTTGGAGGATGAAGTAGAGCAGCACCGTGCTGTGAAGCTTCATGACAATCTTATCATATCTGATTTGGAGAGTAAGTATTACGCATTTCTCTTGAGAGAAAGGATAATTTAAGAAAAGCTCAAGTAGAACACTGTAATTCTGAAAATATTTTCACTTGTCTTTTGTATGTCTGAATTCAAGTCAGACTGGGTTTTGCAGAATCTTTACACACTGGGGGAGAAAAAAATCAAGTCGGCTTAGCTATTCTAGACCCACTTGGTGTGGGAATACAAACCTGTGAATAGAGAAGAAATACGAAATCTGCTAATACTGTTTTCAAGTTGTTCTTCAAAGTAGAAAAACATTTAGTAGAAAACATGTTTACTGTGTACCTGTCTAGCTCTCTGTGCCTTAGTTCCCCCTCTGATCTTGAAGACCTGCTCAGACATTCCTACCACGGGCTGGAATTCTGCAATTAATCTCCATCTAAATAAGAACGTGGGCAACTCTACCCTGGCAAGCTGTATTTGCACAGTGCTACTTACAGAATTCAAATATCTGTTAGTCTTCCATGTTATTCAAAGATGAAACAAGATAGCAAAAAAACCAAAGCATGATTCCTTTTAACAGCAAGGGAAATATTCATAGAAAAGGTTCTAAATTGGTCTGCTATCAAGAGAAGTTAGTGTCTTAAGCAAGCTAAATTGGTTATTCAAGCTCAGTATCTTCAGACATGGCTGTGAGTGTTGTTTCCCTGAGCAACCCTTTATTATCTTGAAAGGCAATCACTGTTTCTCTTTACAAAATTGTTCTAAGGTTTTTCCCTTTCTGTGCTAAAAGACAGTCATTTTGTAGCAAAGACTCAAAAAGGTTGAACAGTTTTCTACTTGTTTTGTTTTGTCCATTAACTGAAATACACTCATACAGGGAACAGCACCATAGTCAAGTAGATATTTAGGTATCTGCCCAGCAATACCTGATTATGAGACAGCTCTGATTTTTAGACTCTTCTGCTTTGTGGGTACAAACTAGCTGTCAGATACTTAATTTCAAACGGTAAAAATTCAGGCGGACAAACCTCTGCCAGGGGAGAAATTCTCAACAAAAATTGCGACAGTCTTTGTTATTCATTGGTCTTGAAATAGTTTGGAAAATTCATCTGGACCAGCCAATGTCCTGACGTGATCTTTTCGGAGGAAGCAAGCTGTTATTTTAGTTACAGGCTGGAAGGAGAGTGGCATCTAGTGGCAGTAAGAAAGGATGGCACCCGAAAAATTATATCGACTTTAAAAAGTGTATTTTTTCTGACAACTTTAAAATGCTGTTTATTGTGGAGTCATAGTTAAACCTCTTACAGGGTTTTTTTGAGGCAGTCTCTAAGTACTGACAGCATAGAACATTGTGAAAAATCTGGGACTTAGAGGTAGTACATACAACATTTAAAAGATAGAATTCTAAACACAAAATGGAAAATTATAACTTAAAGGATTTACCAAAGACAGACTTTACACTTAGGAGAAAGATGCCTCATAGATGAGGTGGTGAGTGTTAATTCAGTTTAATGATTAATCAACACAAATAGTAATGTAGGAATGGAAAAACTCCAAGCACTGGTACTTAGGGCACACTTCATTGTGGGCTTTTCAAACACCAAAAAAAGGCACAAGGAACCTAGAACGGAACATTTTTCACAGTAATCCGCATATTGAACTGTCATATTTTAGCTGTTAATATGTCTGGCTGCAGAAACAGGGATCTCTTTGATGTGTGCAGTAGGATGCAAATTGCATTGATTAAAAACACACAGTATGTTCCTGACATCCATCCAGATGTGGTGAGAGCTGCAGTCACTGCAGCTGAGCTCGTTACTGGTGGGATGAGGAGTTTTAAGCATAGTGCTAAAAGGGCCTGGAGGGGAAACCTAATGAGGACCAGCTGAGGGCACTTGTTTGTCCAGCCTGGAGGAGACTGAAGGGAGACCTTGTTGTGGTCTTCAATCTTTGCTCTCTGTGACTGGTGACTTGAGGAAATGGCTGGAGCTAAATCAGGGGAGGTTTGGGCTGGATACCAGGAAAAGGTTCTTCACCCAGAGGGTGGTTGGGCACTGAACAGGCTCCCCAGGACAGTGGTCACAGCCCCAAGACTGACAGAGCTCAAGGAGTGTATGGACAATGCTCTCAGGCACAGGGTGGGTTGTTGGGGTGACCTGTGCAGGGCCAGGATTTGGACTCCGTGATCCTGATAGGTCCCTTCCAACTCAGGATATTCTATGATTCTATTTTATGTAAAAAGTCTAAGAAATATTAAAATAACCTGTATGTTTTATATCCTCCCTACTGTGCTGAGCTGGAACAGGCAGTGGGGAAGGCTGACACTGCACTAGATGGCGCGTTCCCTCTGGGTTTCACTTCTGACTCTCAAAAACTCAGTAGTCAGGTAGCCCAGCTGGCACATTAGTCATCCACAGTAACTAAGGGGGAAATAGAAACCTATTATTCTCCCAAGCAGTTAATAAGAGTTTGTGAGGAAATTTTTTCTGGAAGAGTTTGACTCCTGATGTGCAGAAACTGTGTATTTATAGGTTAGCTTACCACTTCTCAGAGGTTTCTTCTGAAGAACAAAAATAATCATTGCTTGTTCTCTTAGCACAGGGTGCATGTGCATGTAGGTTCTCCTAGTCTGTAACTATGTAAGTCAGTAAATTTTTAGGACAAGGGTAGGTGAGCTAGAAGGTGGATATATTTAATTTTCAGTGAATAGTTCTTTTATGGAGCTGACAGCGTTAGTTTTAATTCTGCTATATCTCATTTGAAAAGGATCTTGACAGCAGTTATGAAATGAAATGTTTACATTACCATATTTTGTTAGTACTTTTTCTTTTTTTTCTTTTTTCTTTTTTGTTTTTTTGCTAATGATGGTCCCTTAAAAAGTCAGCTTTCTTGCTGTATAGGTGTATTGTCTGACATGATGAGCTCAAAAGTAAGATTGATCTACGAGTTGCCTGAGCTTTGGTATTTGTACCCATTTCCTCTTCCTTACAGAAGGAAGCTGTATTTCTTAAACTATGCTGTGTATTTGTGATTGTGCTGGGATAGCTATTTCTACGCTAAAGAATCAAAATGCTCTCCCAGTAGAAGGCATGCCTGTGTTACCAGTACAAAAACTGTGAGTGTCCATTGTGGAATTGCCTGTGTCAGAATGACTTCATTTAGTGTCCTTTCCCAGGAATTGTCATGTCATTTTTTTCTGAAACTACTGCACGTATCTGAATATTGTTAGTATTTTTCCCTTATGTTTTCACCAGAAATGATTGAAATTAAACAACTGAACGTTGATACTCATTTTTATTTCAAAGTGATAAATTCTAACTGCTAGTTATAATTAGTAAAAATTGCAGATATAGAACATCATGATACCTTTTCCCTGGTAGCCTTACAAAATTCTTCCTCCCACCCCCAGCTCTAGTTGTAATGGTTTTCTTTACCATTTGTAGTCTGCACATCCCATAATTTTTTTTTCTGCCTATTAGGTAGAGGCAAGGCCTTGTCAAACTGTGGTTTAAATTAATATAATTTTGTGAAATGTAGATGTAATTGGATCATGCAGTAAAACACAAGCTTGCTGATTTGCCATTTTTGATTGTCCTATTCATTCATCAGAAGAGTCTCCTTGTTCTTCATTTACCCTAATGTGTAGTTACTTTTTCTTTTATCTCAGTCTTCTTTATTGTCTGTGATCCTTAAAAGAAGGCGACTGGATAATGCTAGAAGTACCTGTCCTACCATACTGAAAATTCAGGCATGTGGAGGTGGAAAGAGTTTGTGTGTGTTAGAGAAGAATGTGGAGTTTGTGGGGACGCAGAAAGGAAAGATGCCAAATGGCAACTTCTACGTATTTTGACTACTTGAATTTTCAGGCTGTAGTTGGTGGAAGAGGTGAAATCACTTCTATTAGTCATCATTTCTCACCGCATTTCAAATTCAATTGCAATTTGGTGGGCTGTTTTTTTTTTAATCTCCTTGATTAATTGAGGAGGAGAGAGAGCACTGTTTCCAACAGCTGCTGTAAACTGCTCTGTATTGTTTATGGTACCTGCAGCATATTCAGACCATTGTGTTTTACTTCAAAGCATAAATACACTAAAATGTAATGGTGCATTTCATAACTCACAGAAGCTCAAAACAGTGGCACTACATAAGCTTTAGCTGTGGGTGCATTTATGGTTTCTGGTTTGTAGTTATTTTTAGATAGCTTGCTTTTAGTACTACTGCAAATTTTGTTTTTAAAAACATTTTTTCTTTGAACTGTTTTAAAAGTGAAAATGAACATCAGCTTGATTTGTTCCAAAATGTATTTAAAGGGAAAGGGGGAGATGATGCCTTGAAGTGGCTACCTGAAAACAGAAGCTAAACAAGAATAAGAAAATAAAAGTAGCTTTTTATTTGAGGGCCTTCAAAGGTACACCTTGGGAGTGTAAAGCCTACGAGGGGCTCCACCCGAGATGGGTGCTGGGTCATGGGTTCTTCACACTTTTACAAGTTTGGTCCATTTGCATATCAGGGTTAATTCTCCAATTATAACTTCAGTTAATGATGTAATTACCCCAAGTTTGCCCCTCCTTTTCAAAGGCTTTTAGTTTACACATTTTGGGGACTGGGACAATCAAGGTGTCCTTGAAGAGCAAAGCTAGAGAGGCTTTGTTACGTCTGACCAGCACGAGAGAACAGTAGTTAACAGGCCACGTGAAACTTCAGAGTTACACACTAGGCAGTACAGGATTTGAAAAATATAAAAGTTAAAACCTAAGGCATCAGGGGGAGCAAGTTTTATAACTTTGACCTAAAGCTGGCTGCTTATTTCTGAATTTAGCTCAAACAAGTTGTGTATAAAGAGACAAGCTAAAAATTGGAGGGCTTTGCTTGAGTATCATGGTAGCATGAGATTTGAGTGGCCCACCCTGTAGGCTTATCTTCAAAGCTTAAAGATCAGCTGGGTGCAACTTGAAATGGGCAGTCTTACAAGGAGGAGATAAATACAGAAGTATCTGTCTAATGTTCCAACTTTTCCAAGTTTGAAAGGTTATCATGTTTTCAGGCCAGCTGAGGTTTATATGATTCTTGTAAAGAAATTAACTGTGCCTTAAAAAGTCCCTGTACTTGGTGCTGTTGAGGAAGGTTTTGTGTTTTGAATAGCCTAAATATATTAGGCATGTTCAGTCATGTTGTGGAAAGAGCATTCCTAATATACAGGAAAAATATTTGTTTCCAGCAGGTGTTAGGATAATTAACTTGAACAAAAAAAATGCATTTAGTCAGTTTCTTCATCATTTTTACAGTTTTTACGGTCACACGATACTATAGAAATAAAACATCCTAGAATCCAAGACTCAGTGAAGTGACACACCAATTAGAAATTTATGCTGTGTTCTTCTTCATTAGTTGCTTTGTTTTAAGAATGGAGTCATCAATCACATTGTCCTTGTGTATTGAATAAAGTCACAAATGAATAATAATTGCAGTAGCCAGTCTGTCAGACGCCACACAGGAGCTGCTGGTGATCGGGCTGTGAACCCTTTTGTGTTGCTGCTGACAGATTTAGGGGGACCATCTTTCTCATAACATGAGCTCACAGACTGTTTGGCCTTTTGCTGTAAATATAGTTTGCTTTGACCTCAAATAGTAGCTTGATAGACAAGAATGTCAGATTCTTGGGGACATGAGTTCAATTTTATCCCTGTGGAAGGCACTGCTGTGAGTGCTGTGTCAGCTGCTTTGTGGAGAAATTAAACTGTGAATCAAAAGGCTTCGTGTAGCTGCAGCTTATGTTTGAGGAGAGAAAACCCCCAGACATCCATGTTTTTAGGATCCTTTCATGTTAAATTACCTACCTTGTTTACTTGCTCTTTGTTATTGCTTTGTCATTTTAATATGGTGATTTGGGATTTGTATAAGAATTGACTTGCTTATGCTGCTCACCTTACCAGTCACAGAGAAATGTGTACCTATTAACACCCTCTGGCAAATTTATTCCTTCTCATACTGTGTTTCTTCAGATGTCTTTGGTTATAAAAATATCTTCTCTGAGTAAGTCTTCAAAAATATTTGCAGGTCTTTTCAGTTACTCATTTTTAGGTAAATTAATCCCTGACTAAGATCTTACAGGGAATTTAACTTTTTTCCCAGATACAGTTAAAAAACTTCAGGACCAAAAGCATGACATGGAAAGAGAGATCAAGAATCTTCACAGGAGACTCCGGGTGGGTAGAAACCGAAAAAGTTAATAAATTGTAAGCTTAGAATGTCATAAGACCAGCACATGAAATTGTGAAAAGATAATATGATTAGATATAATGCCAATAAAATAATTATTTCTGAGAGACAGGCATAATGGGAATATATTTACTAATCTATAGGCACCAAACAATGTTAAAAATTTCTCAGTGTCACAAAGATATGATGTTGGGCTTAGGAGAAAATGTTCCTGTGTATTTTGATGTGGAGTTTAATATTATATATTCTTTTCCACTACTTTGAACCTTTTAATTTGTCTCCAGAAAAGAAATTAATGACTTTCAAAGTCTAGTTACTTCCAGCAAAACTTCTTCAATTTAACTTGTGAGTTAGGTTGTGCCTAACACTGGACAAGTGCCTCTGTCATTCCTGTAAATCGTTTCCTTTAACAGCATAGGAAAACTATGAATAATAAGGATAACTTTTATTTTTAACTTCCAAATTCATGCTTCCAGGAGGAGTCAGCAGAATGGCGTCAGTTCCAGGCAGACCTGCAGACTGCAGTGGTTATAGCCAATGATATCAAGTCCGAGGCCCAGGAAGAGATCGGGGACCTGAAGCGCAGATTGCACGAAGCTCAGGAGAAAAATGAGAAGCTCACTAAGGAGCTGGAGGAGATAAAGTCACGCAAGTATGCAAATGACAACAGGGATATATGGTCTCTTTTGCAGGGGAGGTGCAGTTTTGGAAATCCAGATTGTTAATTATTGAGACTCCAGATGTTTTTTAAATCCTCCCACTGTGAGGATCCATATTTGAGCAAGCTGCTTTATGCTGCTTTCAGCGGTCAAAATAGGTACACTTACAACAGCAATATTTGTTTCTTTATACTGTATACTTCATCCACACAGGGTTTTACGAAACCAGGTTGGAGTGGAGGATTTTTTCAGTTTAACAGCTAAACATGATTTCGCTTCCCACAGTGTGAAAAACAAGCAGTGTTGGCTTTTCTGTACCATCATTAGTATTTCTTATTAGCAGCCAAGGCTTTTGGCGTGGTTAAAAACACAGCTGGGTTTTTACCTGAGAAGAAACCATCATCTAGTTCTGGATATAACCTGTACTGTTTTCTTTCCACTGATAATTAGAGGTGCTTTGTATATAAAAACAAAAATAATCCAAATTGTGATGTATTGTGGCTTGAATTACGTGCTCCAGATACTTAGAAACTGAGTCTTTCAGAAGTATGAGTGTCCTCAAGCAGGAGCATCTTGGACAGCACCATTTGAATCCTGACTGCATTGTCTTTAGGGGTCAGATATGTAAAAAGCTTACAGTAATGATGTTTGTTGTGTATATAGTGAACAATTGTTTTCTACATGAATGGGAATTTTGTAGGATTTACATCACATTTAGCCCAGTATCCAGCAGGATAGGAGATAGCACAGGCTGTGAAACTTGCGGAAAATCTGATGCTGCCTGAAGATGTATGCCAGAAATATATTCTTACCTCCTTAGTATTAAATTGTTTTCCATTTATTCAGGTGGAAAAAAATTCTCCCCTCTGAGATGATTATTTTAATGTGGAATCATGAAATCCTTGTCTTAATTTTTTCCATCTGTGTGTGTGAGAAAGATAGGAGCAGGAATTAAGCCTTATATCAAATATTGATTTGATAGACTTTTTTACCAGATACTAAGCTCTGTTGCTGACAAATAGTAAGAATTTACAGTGATAATTTGGATTGATAATCTATTTCTAAATTACAGTGGGAAGAAAACTAGGTTAATGTAATAACCCATTTGGACCATAGATTTTAATTCAGCTTCAATTTGTGTTGATTTTTTTAAGACTTTGCATGTTAAAATGTTTTTTAAATACCCTAAATGAGCTGCACATTGACTTCAGGCAGGAAGAAGAACGTGGTCGAGTGTACAATTACATGAATGCAGTAGAGAGAGATTTGGCAGCTCTGAGACAAGGAATGGGCCTGAGTCGCAGATCATCCACCTCCTCAGAGCCAACTCCCACTGTGAAAACACTCATCAAGTCCTTTGACAGTGCCTCCTCCCAAGGTGAGTTCCACCAGCCAGAGCAGCAGCTGCACCAGGCTGCCTTTCTGCATGTGTTGACATGGTCACGTCTGATGGCTCAGCTAATTCAGAGGCAAGCTGCTTTATCCTGTCATGACCTATAAGTGATGGCTGAAACAAACCAACCCAAACTGGACTGCAGAACAGATTGTTCACTGCAGTTAAGTATAAGCATCCTTTTTTTGTCTTGTCTTTTTTTTTTTCTTTGCTATCGCATTGCCAGTGACTCATATGCTGGATGCTTTGATTCAGTGCTCCTGTATATTAGAAATACATAAACACATATGACACACATAATTATAGCTGGAAGCACAGCTGATTTCAGCCTGATTATTAAAATGTGAACTTAATGTACCAAATTAAGCATTTTAAAAGCCATGTAATAGCTAGAGCTGAGTTTATTTATTTTAATAACTTATATTCTTATATTCAGAGCTCTGATGAAAGTTAAAAGTAAGATCCAGTCAGTATCACCTATTGAAAGATATAGGAAATATTTTCTAACATGAAAGGAGTCTCACTCTTGAGACTTTACTATGATTCTGATTGTGGGAACAAGTGCTGTTCTTCTCTATAGATGACCAGAATAAGGAGTCCAAGTTATTATTCTGAAATGAGAAACACTTGGGTTTCACCTTTAACTGCGTATGAGACCTTGTATGGATTAAAATATTGCCCTTGCCAGGTCTTTAGATTTTGAATTTCATGTGCAATAAAGTCTGATGTGAAAAGGCTTGGTCTGAAGCAGACTAAGTTAGCAGAGACTTACAGTACAGCACTGTATACAGCAAAGCTGCTTTTGACTGCTTAGAACCAGGAAGTTTAAGATACAGAACCATCTCCGTTATTTAACGATTCTGTAAATGCTTCTATTTCCATGCTTTCTCTTTTTGTTCATAGGTATTTACAGTTTTTTACTTTTCTGGTGTTAATTTAGAAAGTTTTTTTAGTGTGTTACTGGAGGAAGGTACTTTCTTGCCAGAGTTAGTTTAGTTAAATGATAAATCCCCTCTTCCTTCTTTGTAATCTTTTATTTCAAACTAATATCTGCCTTCTACCTCAGTATTCATGCTAATCATGTTGTTAAATAATCAGATTACTGATTCACCAATTTAGAATTTTTCTGTTTCGTATATTTGTAAACGCGTTACTTGTTTAATCCCAAAATTTAGGTATATAATGTCTAGTGCTTGTGGACTTTGATTAGAAACTAGAAAGGAGAAGCAGGTGATATCGTTTATCTTTCTTGTATTGCTGGCAGAGCCAGGAGCCTGCTGCTATCTCTTTAATTGCCTGAAGATCAGAGAACTAGTAATGCCATGATTTACATCTGCCAAGGTAATAGTATCCTGCACCTTAGCCTTGTCCACCCCCAGCAAACTTAACGCTTTTACCATGGATGATAGAAAGACAGAAAATGAAGGTAATTGCAGGGGAGTAAATGTGTAGGCATACTTTCAAATGACTTTTCATTCAATTGCTAATTGAAATTCTGAAAGTGTGATCTGGTAAAACTGGTAATGTAAAGTACAAGGTGAGAGTTGGCTTTAGCAGTCTCCTGTTGCACTGCAGAACAGTGTCATGCTCACAATGGCTTCCTTTCCATGTTCCTCCTAGTTCCAAGCCCTGCTGCTGCCACAATTCCTCGCACTCCCCTGAGCCCAAGTCCCATGAAAACTCCCCCAGCTGCTGCTGTATCCCCTATGCAGGTGAGTGTCTTATGGCTGCACTTAATCCTGCTCTGTGAAGAAGATTGTGTGAAACTACAGGTGGTAACATACAAATATTGGCTGACTTGTTGGGGAAATAATGATAAAATGTTGCCTTAAGTAAGTAATTACTAAACTGTTCAGTCTAACAAGAGTCTTTCACTCAGAACCATGTTGGAAATTTGGAAGTTCTTGTTAAATATTCCCAGCCATTGCTATTCCTGTGCTACTAAAAATCATGAGAGGAAGACTTTATTTGCATTCCTTAGCTGTACAGTTGCTGTTAGTCAGTTCTTAGTCCTGTGCCTGGCAGGGAAACAACAGTAATCCCCTTTGGCAGTGGACTAAGGTCTGTGCAGAATCTGTCAGCAATCATCAGTGTAAATGTATCTTTCAATACAGGCCTGACGAGGGAGGATTGAAATAATTGCAAATTTATGATCTTTGTTCATTTTGTACTGACAGGATTTGGCCAGTGCGTGATGGTGCTGTGTATTTTGTGCTGTCCCCTCTGAAGCTTTGTCCTTTTGCTCAGGTACTGCAGCAGCCTGGGTGCACTGAGATGGCATTGCCAGGACTCTGATGTTCAGCTTTATAGATCGTTGCTGGTTTTATTATCTCACTTGCTGCGTGACGTGAGATTTTGGCAGAACCCAACAAGCCTAAGGACAAAGCAGAGGGGACCAGATTCATAAAGAAAAATCAAAGAATGTACTTTGTTTTACTCCTTCAATATCCATGATTCTCCTGTTGCCTTCAAGACACTGCCATCCAAAATTCCAAAACTTGATTTTTACTGTAGGTCAGCATGATTTGGTAATACATTCTCTCTGCCTGAACTGAGGACTCTGTATCCATATTAGCTTTTAGTCCTCAAGGAACAGTACCTGGAACAGATTGACTGTTCTCCTGTTCTCAGACTAATGCAGCTTTTATTAATTTAAGAGTGAATTTCATGAAACAAATAGATAGCCTTAAAGCAAAGAGAAAGAATGAAATGTTTTGTTGGGAGAGCTTCTGCTGCTTCTTGTGGTTCAGTCACTCTTTACAGCAGTTTTCTAAATTAGTTAAATGTGACAAGTTCGCTGACAGATGCTTTGTTCCTATTGATGTGTCTTTATATTTCTGTTTGTTTCTGTGCTCTTGTAGGAGGAGGCAGACTTAATCTCATGTTCTAAAGGGCTGAACTAGACCTTTGGCAGACAGAAGACTTTTTGGTGAAGCCTAAGGCTTATCTCACTTTATTTACCCGTAAATTAACCATGAACCAAAGTAATCTCTTAGAATACAGCAGAGCTGCTCAGGTTTACAAGCTCTTGTTTGATGTACTTGATCTGCCAGAATTACTTGAATTTTGAATGCAACTTCTGGTATAGACCCAAGTCATTAACAGCTGGATACTCATTAGTGGGAAACATTGCCTGAAAAACAAAAAGGAGGGTGTGTAAATGAAAACAGCTTCTATTGTCTTTCTGAAGATAGGTGGTTTTCTTCAAAGTGCTTATCGAGTAATTATCGAGAAGGCAATTTGGTTTCATGACCTCAGTTATGTGAATATTTTCTGCTCGAGAGAAAGGGGGTTGAGTTTTCTTTGTTTTCATATTGCTGCCTTACTTTCTACTGTTGTGTTCTGTGGTATTTTTTTAAACATTTTTTTTGTTTGTGCTCTCTTGAAATTGAAAAGCAAGATTTTAATAAGTAATCACAATGTGAGTTGACTTATTGGCTCCCACCTTATAGAAGCCATCCATAGCTTAGGGTCTTTGAGGAAAGGTGGATCTCTATATGGGTGTTGCAGTGTTTATTATCATTAATCTCGGTTGCTTTTAAATGCTATCACAGGGGAAATATTTGCATGAATACCTACTAAGAACCTGGCACAGTGTTGATACTTTGATAAGATGGATTGGTTGCAAAAAATATTGTCCAAGTACAAATGCATCAACCATGTGCTTTGTCTTTGGACTGTGTCATGAATTTCCTCAGTCTTGAAGAGTTTCTGTTTGCTTGGTTTGTTTTTCTTTACAGCTGTGTGCGCATGTGTAAGGAGATAGATTCTTGGATATTCTGCAACTCAAAACAAACAAAACCCTTTCTGGCTTCAGGTCCAAGTCTGCAGTGGAACACAGCTGTGTTTTACTATGGCTCTTAGCAGTACTGTAGAACAATTTAGGAAGAGAAGTATGAAGAGAATGCTCTTCAGAATGTGAAAACACCCTTGCTGGGTTAGCCCAAAGCTTAGCTGGTCTGGTATGCCACTGGGAGTGACTAAAGCAGATGCCTAGGGAGGAATGTAAGGACAAGGGAATATATCTGCTGCTTTCCCTGGGTACTTTCTTTTTCTGTTTTGTAGCTGGAGGGCTCTCTGAAGCAGACATGGTTTCAGATTTACAGGTCACCACTGAATGTCCTGGTTTGCTTTGAGCGTATAAACTTCCAGGGTCCAAGCAATTTAGTGTCAAAGACTTCCTATATCTTAACTAGTTAATATGTAAAAAACTGTGTTTGTTCTGCAATTGTCATGTGTAGGTGCACTGGCATGAAGTGCAAAGTGATCATAAAGAGGTACCTGGATAGTGGCCGATGTTCATGTTTCCTTCCATAGCTGACAACAGACACAAGAGTGACAAGTCAGAAGCCACATATTTGGAGTTGAAGTGATTAGCTCATCCTGCCATAGTTCTGTTTCAAATTTAAAGCATCTCCCAGAGACCTGTGCACTGCTACTAATACATAGATGAAGGCAGGTGAAAGTAGATAAACATCAGTTGGTTCATTTTCCTCTGGTTTGCAGTGTATTAGTCGCTGTGTTACTGCGGGCAGCTGTAAGATATGTAATAAGGAACCAAACAGTGCAATGCAGCCCTGGCTGCAGTGTCAACAGGAGCAAAAAGACAATCAGTTTGTTTTATTGCAAAGAGACAGGACCAATACACAGTAAGTTATCAGTTCAGTGATACAGCTGCTTTCTGACGATATCCATAAAGGATGTTTGTTTTTAAGTGATAAAGGTACATAGCTATCCAGCTCTGTACATACCTGTGTTTTCTGGTTGAGCTCTGTACTCTCCTGTCTTTGCAGTGCCAGTCCCAAAGCTAACCAAAATGAAATATTTTTATTTTAGCCACATTATCCATTTTAGCTGTTTCCTGGGATGGGCAGATGCAGTTAAATGGCTCACTTTGGTACAGTTCTTGTCCTTTAGTTAGGAAATATTTGGGGTTTTTTTAAGTAGATGATGTAAGTGTGCAATACTAGCTCTTGGGGGAAACTGTTGTGGGCATTTCTGTGCATGGCTCACAACCACAGTCACTTTCACCTTTAAAGGTATAATCTTTGTCATGCATGTGCAGGACATTGGATATATGAAGTGATGAAATTCTTCATGCTGTACGTTGGCAGTTGTTCTCTCCATTTGATTTCTAGCACAAAAGCGTAACTCTAGTTTGATTCTAAGTGATGAATAAATAGCCCTGTAATCCTGCCTGTGCTATGGGGTGCTGTAAAGTATATACCGTTAACTTGTTTTAATCACAATTCTGGATTTGTCTGTCTTGCCTACATAATTTGTCATGAGAAACATCTGACCTTTAGTATTTTATGAAGATAGGACTCACTTAACCTTGGGCCAGATGGAGACCTGAAAGAGTTTTCATGATAAACATGTTAGTGGACTGATTATGATTAAATATTGGAATCTAATAGAAAGGACAGGGTGAATAAAAAAAGGAACTATAATTTGCAATAGGCTCTTTGAAATTATTAATTTGAAATAATTTTGGGTGATCCTCCATGAGTCTTCAGCAACTGAATCTGAGTTTCAGTAACTGTAAGGGTAATTATTGCTTTGTACAGTTCACCGTGTGAGACTAAAATGCTTATTTCAGTCCTATTCAGTGCTTACTGAATTGTGTTATAAGTCTTAGCATATCTGTGATCATGTCCTTGCTAAAAGTCATACATTGCTAAATATTTTATATGAAACTTGAGAACAAAATGCTCAATTCGTAGCTATTTAGAGGATAACAAAAATTAAAGTGACCTGAGAAGGCCAAAAAAAAAAAAAAATTGTGTTTTATTACATCTTCGACAAATAATAAAATGTCTCTCTCCATTTGTTCCCAGAGCATCTCAATTAAATATGTGGGAACAAAAGCTCTTGACATTCTGAATAAACCCCATTTTTTCAGTAGTGTTTTTCTTAGCAAAGAGTACTTTGGGTCACTGTACCCATTACACCATTATCCCAATTTTCCAGGAAGAGGCACAAAGCTATAAAGGCTTATGTTAATAACACAAATCATGTACTAAACCCTTGGCTTTATATAGGGGGTTGTATTGGTTTAAATAAACACATCAAGTTTAACCAGAACAGGTTTGTTCAAACAAAATATAAATGAAGGTGAGAATTAATACAAAAACTGCAAGAGAATTCACAGCCTTAATTTTTGACATTGATCTGAGGAACAGGTTTCAGTTTAAAGAAGTAAATGTTGCAGGATTAAGGCATAGTCAGACTGGCAAAAGTAAAGGTTTTTAAAGTAAAGAAGGAAAATTTTTCAAAGGTTCCTTTAATTTCATAGTTCTTTAAAAATTAGTAATACTGTAATATCTGAGTTTCTAAAGCTGATTCTGCAATTCCACATTTGGTTTTTTTACCTTCCAGTTAGGTTTGACAGAAGTATTTTTCCATTTCAGAGGCATTCCATAAGTGGGCCAATCTCGGCTTCAAAACCCCTTGCTACACTGACAGACAAAAGACCAAGCTATGCAGAAATTCCTGTTCAAGGTACTGATTCAAGTTCATTTAAACTTTGGTTTTAGCACTGCTATTAATACTTTTAAAAAAAGTTATTTAGTATCCAAGACATGATCATGTTACATACTTTTTATTATTGAAATATCTTCATAGAATCATAGAATGTCTCATGTTTAAGTTCTTTTTACTTGTGTTTCACCACACGTGGTGGTGTAACATAAAGATGCTTTTTTGAATTTTCAACGGAACCACAATTGCATGCTGATAACTTGATATTATTCTGACAAGTTTTAGTGTGTGCATAAACTAAGACCACTTGTAAAATCAAGATAAGATAATTTCAGGGACATATCTTGCAGCCGTCCCAGATACTAAAAAATCCCACCTCTGGGGTTACATTATTTGTGTGGTTGCAGGCTTTTTAACCCCCCGAAACGAAACAAGGATGATGGTTGGCATTGTATTGCATGTGAATAATAAAATAAATGTATTAAGTATTGAATCTTCAGGAGCCAGATGAAAAATTGAATGGAATCAAGTGTTGATTTATCTATTTCCCAATATTTCCCTGTTCTGTGAACTTTGTTTTGTCTCTCAAAACACTGTTCACAATGTGCTCTTCCTGTGAGAATGAATGGCTATCATGTGTTGGGTGTAGCTCTCTGATTTATGCCTGCTTTAGGGGCTTTTTGTGTGTAGATGTTTCTCAAGATAATCCCCATATGACTCCAGGCAGAATATTTCCTCTCAATTTGGTATTCCTGAGGCCTGATGTTTTCTAAAGGGTTGGGTTTCTTATTTCTGTAGCACTTCACAATAGTCTGTATGTGCCAGATTTCCTTCTTGCTTTTGTTGAATCCATATTGAGGCTGTTTGTACAATGCAGCTGCAGTTTTAATTTTAGAAACTTTGATATTTTTAGGAATATTGAAATGCCTTTCCAAGAAGATAATTCAGGATTCTTTAATTATTACAGAGTTCATGGGTAGACATAAGCTTAAACACAAAATGAATGGTATGTTTTACATGGCTTTTGTGTTTTCCTTAGAGTCAGTGAATGCAGGAGCAGGACTGTGTTCCAGTAGTGAGGGTGCCAGACAGAATTCCTGTTTACAGCCATACAGATATATTTTTTATGTATGTCTGTAGCAATGCATGTTTCTTACGTCACATCTTCAACTAATAAATGGGGTTTCACTTTCCTTAATCCTTGTTTCCATGAGGTTTTATATTCAAATCACTGTCTTCTAAGTGTTTCTACATAGGAGTATGTAAACCTTTTGTTTGCAGTTTTTACTTGAAGGAATATTTCATAATAGGAAATAGCTTTGTTTTGTTGCTACAGAAAATTAATTTTGATGTAGTTTTTTTAAACTCATTGGCGTTAGGCAGAACTAATCTTGCAATACAATATGTAAAGGCACCTTTTAGACTCTGCTCCATGGAGGAAGAAAGGAAAAAATGTGTAGTTTCATTTAATAATAAAATTTTTAAAACCCCTAAAGCCCAAAAAAAGCCAATACAACAAACCAGAGAGGAGGAAAAAAGAAATAACCTGAGGGACAAAGCAATCTGGTTTACCACTGAACACTGTGAAGGGCATGTTGAGTATTTTTGGCCATGTGCTGAATGGGGTTTCCTTTCTCAGCCCTTTGGTGTAAGGGTTTTTTGTTTGTTTTTTTTTTTATACCAGGGCATGTGGATTAGCAAGAGGCTTTAGGGAAAAAGGATTAAGGTGGTCATGTTGTATTCCTTGTGCACTTCATTGGCAATGGGCAATTTTAGGCCTTCTCTATCTTCCAGATTAAATCAATTGCTCTCCCTGAAATAGCCAAACTCAGGCAATGGTGGGCAATATTCATGACTCAAACCTAAATGTCTTACATTTGACTGGAATCTTCAGTAATGATGATCTCCCTCCTTTTTCTTTGTCCAGAACATTTGTTGAGAACATCCTCCACCAGCCGGCCAGCGTCTCTGCCAAGAGTCCCTGCTATGGAAAGTGCCAAATCTATTTCAGGTAATACCATGGGTTTTAGGTGATTAGGAAAATCAGGAACTCTCATTTCAGCCATGTACTTACAGGTCTACTTTGTGACTGGCATAACCTACAAATATTCTTCAGTATTGCTGATGGTGGTTGCCAGACATTTGATGTTAACTTTGGATTTGAAAAAAAACCAGACTTGCTAAATACAAGTTTATGCAGAGTGTTAATTTACTATCAAGCTGTATATACTAATATGTCAGTATCAGCAGGGGCTTCTAAAAGCAAATCTTTATGAATTATAGCACGAATAGTGTGATACTGTGAAAATGATGCTTTGTATAATCTAGGCAGAATTGATTTTAGATAAATATTTTTTTTAAAAGCCTATATTTGTGTAAATGCTTACAAGTTTTAGGTAGTTTTATTTGTCCTAAAAACCAAAATTCTTGTGTCTGGCATTTATAAATTAATGTACTTGCTTCCAGGTCATTAGAAAATAAGTCTCTGATTTATGTGGAGAGTTGAATCTTTGATTTGCAGAAACATAAACAATGGTGACCATTTAAGTATAAAGGCAAGCCTCATACTTTTAACTGAAAACTCTTCCATGTAGAGAACATGTAACAATTCCAGATTTGGTTTTACAGAGTACAATGCTTGTGCTTCCATTTGAAAGAAAAATCATTTCCTCTGATAAAATGAGGCAAACTCTGTGGAATGTGTCTGACTGGTCTCAGGTCAACGTTTGATATACTTGATGATATTTAATTAATGTCCAGAGCATCACATACATGCAAATTCTTCATTAAAATTAATTGGAAATAAAACAGCTGTCATCTCTAAACTGATTTGGTTTTCTTTTTCCTTAACTACGTGAAGCTTCGCAATGTAAGTATATGGACTAGAGGAAAGTAGATGCTTTGATGTTAAAATTCCTTCTCATTCATTAAATCCTTCAAATGGAAGCAGTGATATTCCATTAATATACATCCATGAAAATTTTCTTTGCTTCAAAATACAGGCTCGATCATGAATGTTTCTAGTGCAGTCTAAATCCTTCATATTTCCAAAGTGGAAAGAATGCTGAAACCTAGTATTAGATATAGGTTTCTATGCTTGGTTTCTGAACTAATGCTTGTCTGAGAGCAAGTTTGAAAGTTTTTATGTTTGCAAATGATAAATGTATGGGCAATCCCCCCTGCTTAGTGTCTCGAAGAAGTAGTGAAGAAATCAAGCGGGACATCAGTGCACCTGATGGAGCATCTCCAGCATCTCTCATGGCAATGGGTACCACCTCACCACAGCTGTCCCTCTCATCTTCTCCTACAGCATCAGTCACCCCTACAACCAGAAGCAGAATAAGGTAAAAATCCTTTATTTGGGTTAATTCCACAGCTGTCTGTCTGAATACCCCTAGTATATAATATTGGTGTTGAGACTGCAGACCCCACACAGTAATGATCTTCACTAATCTGTAAAAGCTTCAGAAAGGGTTTTCTGCAGCTCAGTATATGTTTTAAAAGTTAGACTAAAAGTTAAGCTTTTTAAAACTTATGAATTTATACCAGAACTTTATAGTCCACTAGAAAAGCAAGCGAAGTCATGTCACTAAATAATAATACCAGTTCAAAATACCATGGAGCCAAATTCAGGAAGTGAACTTACAGCACATGGAGTCGATCATGCAGACTGGCTTGGACCCAGGGAGACCCTGATAAACCTTAACTTCTGTAATCCCAGTTGAAGACATAAAGCAGCATGCCCAGGTCTTAATCCCAGACACTGGCAAGTCTTTTTTAATAACCATGAGTGAATGGGCCTGGGGTTTTTTGTCCCACAGATGGAATCATAGTGCAAGTCTGAGCAACAAATGGCCAGACAACCTCCTTTGATTAGTAAGACAAAAGATAAGTCTGTGGTAAATTTAAAGCTGTTCCTCTCTGTTGTGTTATCAGTCAGAGGACTTCAAAGTATTTAGTCCTCATGTTATCCAAGTGAAGTCTGTCCTCAGCTCTGCTTCATAGGTTGGAAAACTGGCAGACAAATGTTAAATAACTCTGTCAAGACCATTTCTCACAGAGCTTCCTGACAAAGCTTTTGTACAGCAGAAGTATTAAACCCTTAATATTCAGAGACACTTGCAATATGTAAAAAATTCTGATGTATTCACAGCTTGTGGGTGCTTTTGAAAGTGATTTCCCTGAAATCAGCCTGGGACAGGCCTCAGTGCTGCCCTCCTTTTGTTGTGCAGAAATTAAACTGAGTTTAATTGTGGGTGCTTTACTACCAACAATTAATGTGTATGTTAGCACCTACATTTAAACTGAGTACATCCAGAAATAAGTTAAAAAAAAATGTAAAACACCTGTGTATGAACTTTGAACTGGTAACATTGAGATGTATTGGTGTCAGCCTGCACACTGGAGCAAATAGTGTGGCATTCCAGGGTGAAACTGTACAGTTATAATTGTGAAATCATTACTGTGCTGCCCAACCATTGCCTGCAATGTTCAGTACTACAAAAGACTTAATGGACTGTGCAGCAGTGGGTGTGTGGTGATGAGTGTGGCCTTTGGAGCCACTCGGAGTGTCACTGCTGGAGTTCAGTTTGTTACATGATCATGTTTCTCTGTTTTCCCCTACCTTTTTCTGAAAGTTATTGTAAGATAAACAGTTATCAGTGCAGTTTTCTCTTCCCTCTTCTAGTTGAAACTTTATTAGCTCTGTGATTTGAAATGCAGTTGACCTAATGTGTGAACATGTAAGATTTGTATGTCAAGCCGTTTTTCATTGTCTCCATACAACTTAATGCTAATTTATTTTTTTCAGCAGTGTTTTCATAACTGTGAGAACCTGATATAAGCCGTGTGCTCTTGCTGGAATTTGAGAACAGGCTGTACAGCTCCCTCATGGCTAAACAGTATGTTTAGCGTAAAGAGAGAGGGATATTTTTATTTGAGTTCTATTGTTGCCCCAGATCTCTGTTCTTCAGTTCTCATAGTGTTGCATAACCCTCATTATAGATTGAATATGCAATTCCATTGTTACTTGTTTCAATCACCAAAGGAAAAAATACACCAATGTAAGTTGTTGATATTTGTATTGATTTAAGAACTGAAGTACAGAATTTCTTGAAGCATCATTCTGGCTGTGTGGTGCCTATGAAATTTAGGTACAGTGACCTATTCAGATAATTGATTTCATATTTAAAATACACAATTATTGACTTCCTTGTTGTGTTAAATCAAGATAAGCAGTTAGGTTTGAAGGCTCAGCATCAAAGATAGCAGTTACTGTTTTGTGTTTTCTGTCCTGCTGAGCATATATTTTCATGGGTATTTCAGCTGTTAACCTCTTTCTAAGTAACTTTGAGATCCTGTCCATCCATATGTCGGTGAAGACTGGCCAAGAAAATTGCAATACATGTACTTAAGATTAGTGCCTTAAAACATTTCTTTGTCTATTGGGCCATGATGTCTTTCATGCATTGACCAAGAGATGCTGATCCATGGAACAGTCTCTGGTGTTCTGTTTATAGCACACACGCAGGAAGAAATCCACATTCCATGGATGCTTTCTTTTCCCTTAGCAGGAGCTAGAGAATTGCTACCTGTAAATCTGCAGCAGATGATATGTAATTCCACATTCCACCTCTCTTTGCAGTCACCACATGGGCTGTAAAAAACAAAGAGTTGAAGATTTGAGACTGAATGTGTACAATCCCTTTGTCTTTTGGGAAATATTCACAAAGAGTAACTTAGGGTATCACCTCTGTGAATGCTCTGAAAATCTTGCTTACATCTGATAGCGCTCTTTAAAAATGGCATATGGGGAAGTCTTTGCAGTTCACTGATAGCTCTCTGATTTTAATTTTCTAAATGGAGATTATTAAAAATAAGAACAACTTCTGGCACACTTTACGTGCAGTAACTAATATCCATAGTGGTGTAGTACTTGCTCTTTTTGTCAAAGACTGTTTATTCTAATATCTATAGAAATACTGAATCATGTAACTAGGCCACTAAAGAAGTATTAGTCTCTATAATATATGTTTTTTAATCTAAGAATTAATTTCTGAAGCCTGGTAAAGAGATGCTTTGTAATGTAAGACTCCTGGAAAAAATGGCCAACTTAGTTAGGTTGTTCTTTTCTTCCCCAGTTTTTTCTTAAGGAAAAAATTACTTAAGATAGCTTGACAAACTGGAATTGAAATGAATTGACTGCTTTTATTGTGCTAATAGCAAATGGCAGATCAGCCTACATAGATCTCCCCCTTCTTTTTTGAGAACTCCAGGTCTCAGGCAAATGTTCTGTTAATAAAGCCGTGCTGCTCATATGCAAACTTGTTGTTTCAAGGTGACATTTGTAATCAGCCATGAAATGCAAAAGAGATAGCATCAGTTTATTCTCTTTCTAAATACAAAATAAAGTCACTTGAGTTAGCTTAATGGCTCAGGCTAGAACTTACTGTTTGTCAGTTTAATTTTTCAAATTCTTAGAAAGAAATATAATTGAGGTGGAAAGATCTAGTAAAAAAAAGCTTAAAGGAAAAAGAAGGATGATTTGCTAATGAAAGAATCACTCCAAACTAACTCTCAAGTCTTTTGTAGGTATTCCTGTGTGTTCTGTTTCTCAGTCAGTAGTGCTGTATCCTGCTACTTTCAATGTGCCAAGAACTTGTCCTTCTATTTAAGCCTTTATAAATACCTATTTCTGTTGCGTTATAAGCTCTTCTGGCCTTGTTCCTAGGGAAGAGAGGAAAGATCCCTTGTCTGCCCTAGCAAGAGAGTATGGAGGCTCCAAGAGGAACGCCCTGCTGAAGTGGTGCCAGAAGAAAACAGAGGGCTATCAGGTACCTGCAGAGCCGGCTAACGCTGCGGGCCAGCAGTGGAGCCTGCCCGTGACACAGCCCAGGCTGCTCCACACCTGACTGCATTATACTGAGTGGCCCTGGCATGTACTGTACCCTCCCCTTGGAACGTGTGCTCCGAGTCCTGCTCCAGCACCAACAGCTCCTCAGTCACTTTGCTCCATGCAGTAACAGCTTTTTCTTAAGGGGGCAGCTGCCCTCCCATTGAGGCACTTGAAATCAGCCTTTCACAGGTTGCACTTCTGAAACTGGAGCTGAAACTTTATCAACTTAAGGTTTAAATTAATGTTTTCCAAATGCAGCTAGAGTACCATTTCTCAGATTCCAGAGATTTATTTTATTAATAGGTAATTATCGTAGGGGTATTTTAGGATCTTTGAATGCACTCCCATTTAGCCTATTAGGGATAGTTTGTTTTGTGAAGGTGGCATGGTCTTGCATTTGAACTTGGCTCTCCACTGTGGTTGCAGACTTTCTTTTTTTTTCACTTGGTCCAAATGTTATCAGAAGCCAAAAGAACTAACAAGATAACTGTCCAGAGTTCTGCTGATTACATTATTTTTTCAAAAGAATAGTGGCTTCAGCAAACTAAACCAGGATGTTAATAGTCTGACCATGATGTATTTGTTTGGTTAACTTGTATTGAAAGTGTTTGGAGTTCCCAACACAATCCTCAGTTTAAGAACTTTACTCTTTCCATGACTTGAGCCTCACAATGCAGAAGGAAGTTGAGAGCCGCATAACAGGATGGTCGCCCATCCATAGGAAAAGTCTTCCTTCAGCACAATGGACAGGCTGTGATATAAGCCCTCCCCCTCTTCCTGTGGCACGTCTGGTACTCAACTGTGCTATTTCTGAGGATAAGCAGCTTTGTGGAAAGAGCCTTTCTCCTTCCCCACGTTTTAAAAAAGGCAGGATGTTATATTTCTTTATAAATCCTCGAACTAAGTGCAAAAATATTTTCCCATATTGTCTTGAAATGAAAGATGAATTTGACAGCTTCACTAATCTGGTTAGGAAAAGTGATAGAAATTATTCCAAACTTTTAATTCTGTAGTTGTGTGCACATGCAAGAATTTGCTTCTGATTCTACAGATTGCTGCTTATAATTTCTTGAGTTTTATAAATAGTGGTAAAAGGATAGGTTTTGAGATTTTCTGTACTTGCTTCAAAACCTGCAGCATGGTACTGAGCACAGAGCATCTGCAGAGCCACTGCAATGCCTTCATTGAAACTGCAAGATAGTATCAGGAGGTTATATTAAGTTAGTTCTTGTAGAAGAATGTCTTTTGCTTTAGGCACACTCATTTTTCATTTCTTTGTTGTACAGAATTTGATTATTTTCAGCATTGCCTGAAATTCAGTTCTGGTTGAACACCGTGTTGGTGGTGTTCTAATGTTTTAAACATACCCAGCACTGTATTCATTGTGAGCAGTGCTTATCCAGCTTTCTGGCATCTCAATGTTATCAATACCAGATAAGGTTTTTTTTCTTTTTTTATTTTCAATGAATGTCTGCTTCATTTTAATTTTTTAAAAAAACTATATGTATTCAAAACTGACGAACAGTAAACAAGCATCAGTGTAATGAAGCTTCTTCATTCAGTCCTGCTTAAAGGTACTCACCTCTTCTTCCTTCCCTGTCCTCCAGGCATGGACAGGATACCCTCTTTACCTCCAGCTCTTCCTGGTGTCTCACACTCTGCCACAGTTTCCTTTTCTCCCCAGCATTTCCTATCATTAGAACTTCTATTTTTCCTCTGTACCACTGTTGCTTTTGTTTGGTTTAGCACCTGGGTAAGAGCCAGCATATGCTTTTCTGAGCTGCAGGTACATGCTGGCTGCCCAGCCCTCCTCTGTTGCTGAGCTGCTGCAGGAGCCTCACAGAACATGAGTCCTAAATATCAGAGCCTTTTCCTCTAGGAAGAGAAGTAGGTCACTTTCTATCCAGTCACCAATTTCTATACAGTTACCAGTTTGGCCAATATTAGCTGTAAATATGGCAGGCTAAAGGAAAGATACTTGCAAATTGAGTCTGTAACAAGTTCCAAAATGACCTGGAAGATGGTAACCATCCTTTGGAAACAAAGAAAAGGAAGTGTTAGAAGCCTTTTGCTTCAGAATAATTATTTTGTTAATTTTGTCCTATTCATATTAAACTACCCACACTTAAGTAAAACCCTATAAACCAGTATTTTTCAAGTATGTCTTTGCCAGCATAGAAAGATGTCTCCTTCTATATCCATTGGCATCAGTAATCACTTTTTTGTCTTGTTTTCTCCCTCTTACCTGGAGGTGATGTCCCATAGCTGTAGGTTTTTACGCATAAGTGCATGTAAGGTTTTTATAGAAAATTATTTCAGCTGTTGGTGTTTCACAGGGAAGATAAAACCATACATGTTGAGTTAAAGCTCCATTTCTAACAGAGACATGTTTGCTCCTGGCACTGTTTTCCCTTTCATCCCTGGCATTATATTTTGCACTGGATAGTGGAAAATAGCTAATAAATACTAAAAAATAGTAATCACACAAGTAGCCAGATGCAAATCTTAATTTCTAAAATTTTTTTAAGGTGTACAGGGTTATAGGTGAGCTGCTAGTGCTTCAGCCTGTTAAATACCAGATGTGGTGGAGTTGGTTTATCCTTATCAACAACAGCAGGATAAAATACTAAAGAAGAAAAAAGCCACACCAAAGTCTGTCCTGTTTCAAAGAGAGAAGGTTTTCTTTATTCAAATGATAATTGCGGAGAATACAGCACTACAGAATTGTCTGGTACGACTGGTACGGGGTTTTTTGTCTGCTCAAGTAAAATGGAAGAGAAGTAACTCCTGCTTTCCTATCCCTTCCAGAAAATTGCTTTCAAGCTTTTGATTAAAAGTCTTAAGTACTTATTTCTGCTTTAGAAGCCTGAAACTTTGCGGATGCTAAATAATTCAAATATGATAGTGTGGTGAAGCTCTTGATTTCAGTCCATTATAGTGGAATAAGCCCTGTTAAAAAACCCTATAAATTACTTCATTGTACACTTTTCTTGATTTATTCAAGCAAATTTGGAGGGGAATAAATGAATAGTCACCTTTAAATGTAGTTGTTAATGTTTAACTGTGTTCCAAATGTTTTTTCAAGACCTCAATAAAAAAATTAGATTGATAAGCCAATGAAAATAAGAGAAATTACTGGTGTAAAAACCTGAATGACTTAATCTCTTACTGTATTGTAGCTTTTAATATGCTGTCTGAATGTTGTTTGCAGGCAGAATTTCTCCTTGGAGCTTAGGTTTTGAGAATGGTGATCTGCAGAAGGTCAGTGCAGAGCTAGCAGAGGCAGATTCTGTATTAACTTCCACCCAGAGCCAGTTCAGTCTTGACACAATTGCACACATTGAGTTACTGAGCTGCATTATACTCTGAGCTGAACAGATCTCTAAGCCATGAAAGAGGAGAGCTGCTCTCAAGATAAGAATTTAGATAAAAGAGCAGCAAATCACCTTTAGTTTTCAGATCAACAGTCACAAAATACTTGAAATTTCATCGTGTGTTAGCTTTGCTCAGGATCTGACACTGCTTCAGAGTACAGACCCAAGTCCTGCATTTTTCAGAGGAGAGAATCCTCCTGGCTGCTCTAAAATATGTGCAGTGTCATGAAACTGTCATAAATTCCAGATATCTTCAAAGCATAAAGTAATCCCATCCAGCTGTTGTGGATCATTTACCCTGGCTGGAGTACAGCTACTTTCATTTTGAGTACGCAGCTAATAAAAGTCCCAAAAAGGATGTGAGCATGCATGTTTCATGTTAAAAGAGGACCAATAAACAGGATACACACGTCCTTACCCATTCTTATCTCCAGCAGTATTTCAATTTATTTTCCATTTTTGTCAGCATTCTGAGAGATAATTCACTTCCAGAAGTCTTGACACCAAAAAAGCAATTGTCGCAAAATAGCAACAAGAATTGACTCATTTTTTGTTTAAACTTTAAGCTTTCCACACTTCCTAGGTACAGATACTCTTAGTGTAGCCCTGTAGTACCTGTCCTCTATTTCATGCAGTGCTGCTTTCTGCTGGAAAGACCACCTAATTTTTACCTCCTGTACAGATCAAAGCTACATGTCTTACAAAACATGGAATGCTATGCTCAATGCACCTTGAAATCAAGCAATATTTTCATTTGTGCTTGAGCAGTAAGTGTAGAATAACAAAACTAGATGTAAAAGATGGTTCAGGTTGCCTTTTTTTTTTTAAACTTCTCAATGCTAAGCTAGGTTATATTCTATTCAAAGTACTACATTGATTTTAAAAATGCACAAGAAAAGGACATGACTATGCTTATGTAAGCCTGTGTTCAAATACTGACTCTAGGGTGTGCATTCTGTGCTGTCTGGTTGATTCATCAGAGTAGTCAGGAAGCCAAAACACTTCTCTCCTTGGTTTAAGCTGATGCTTTAGCCAAAAATTCTTGAGTTAAGGAAGGACATGCATCCTTTTTGTGTTTGGATTGGATTCTGATACAACAGAAATGTCAACTTGTTAGATTTAATTATGACAAAATTTAGAATAAATTATGAAGCTGTCTGTACCTCTAAGCGTTTCAGACATTAATGTCTGAAGCTATTACTGGATTTTGTGAGAATGACTGCTTCTTTTATGGTTCTTTTTCGTGCCCAAACTGAAAAATAACGTGTTTGGTATGGAAAGGAATATTACCAGTCAGTGGTTAAGGGTTTTGATGGTCTATGTTTGCCATTTACTGCCTTTGCAGAAGCTGGGGTTGGAGAGGCAGTAGTTGGGACTGCTGCTAAGTCTGTTTCAGATTATGTTCTTACCTACTGCCCGAAGTAGATAGCCACAGCTTTATTCCATGATTTGAGAGTCAGTGAATCCTGATTGAATGGAGCGTGGATAGCAGTTCTTTCATAGTTTACCTTTGTAATCTTCTGTAATGGGTACTCTTTTCATTTGCGTATGTATCTGTAAAAGCTTTTAAAAGCATTTTACTTGCATTTTACTTACATTTTACCATGGGAAGAAGCCTGCCAAGGTCTGTACACTGAAACTCCAAATCTTATTTTAAGGCTTTAATATATTATAGCACAGAACCATATTAATGGTTTTGCTTTCTCAACCCACTTATTTAATTAACTAATACAACAGAGACATAGACATATGTTTTTATTTTCTTCATGTCCTGACTCTTTTCAGAGCCAAACCAAGTTTGGATATGGGAATCTCTCCTCCTTGTGCAGAACAAGGGATGGAGAAATAGCTGCTGTGCAGGATGCTCTTCTGCTGGAGTTCTGATGTCCATAGCTCAGGGAGATTGAACCTGTGGCTGTGTCTAAACAAGTGGTTAAAATTACTTTGTTCTTAATTTGTGAGTTAGAAAACATGTTTTGTATAGTTGGGTTTCTTGATGTTTTGGGGGTTTTTTAGCTGTGGAAGTTTTCTGGGAGGCTAAAAAAAAGTAAGGAATTACTGGGTTATAATAGTTAACATTTGTTTCTTGCTTTTTTTAAAAAAAGTATTTCACTGACTTTAGAAGACCCCCTGTTAATTTAGGATTACTGCAAAAAGCAATAGAAGAAAATTTTTAAATTAGCAGTATGCTGGTTAAAACCACTTTTAAATGGTGAATTTTAGAAAAGTCATAGGTTTGCAGAGATCTTTGGTTGATGTTATGCAGAGCCCAGTCTGTTAAGCAGTCTAGTGTTTCATGGGGAATACTGTTTTTAGTCTTTTTTTCTGTATGAGCTCAAGGGAATACTTATTTTGTGGTGAGAGAGACTCCTACTCTGCAGTTTCGAGTTCAACAGGGGCTTGAGTAATGCTTGAAATGTTTCTTGGTTGTGGATCTACCAGGTTGTTTAATTACCATCTATTTTTCACTTTATATTTTTGTGTTCTGTCTCCAGAAAGGACTTAAAAATTTTTAACTCTGTTACTTACTCCTGTTTGGAAAGTGGCTTCTACAGATCTTTTTATTACAATGGTCTTACTGGTTTAACTTTCGTTAGAATTGCCTTTTTAAAAAACATCTACCCCAAATACTAGAGGTAGCTTCATTCCCATCCTACGTCTTAATCACTAATAGACAAGGGCTGATAAATCCCCTTCTAGTTCATCTATCTCCAGAAAGGCTTATTCCTCATTTGACAATTTATCTGAAAGTATGTCCTTGAGTTGCTTTAATACTTTGTGGTCTGAAATGTCTTGAAGAATAATTCTAGATTAGATTCCAGCAGAATTGTCTTAATAGAGCCAATTACTTAATAAAAGCAGTAACAAAGAAGAAATTATGTCAGAGATTTTAGGCTGATGTTCTGTTTACCATCAATTCTTTGAGAAATAAGAGCTTAATGCAAGATTGATTTCATTATACTGGCCAAGCTTTTTCAAAAAAACCACAAGTAGTTAAAAGCCTTTAGGAAATAAAATTTGCTGTATTTAAATGTGCCAGTTGTGTGCTCAAAGCCCTACATGAAAAATTAAATTTTCAGTTTAAATGACAATCTGTCCCATTTCTAGATTTGTTTTTTACTGTCTGACCAATATTATACTTCTTTTAGTCTGAGAGGTAATAATAATTCATAATGCTTAGAGCAATTGGAAACAGAAACCAGTCCCTTTTAATTGTTTCCTTCCGTTGTATTTAATTCAGCTTCTCTGGATACATTAAAATTCTTGGATGATGGGTTTGTTTTCTGCTTGTTGTCTTAATAATAAAAGCTGGACCCTACAAGATGATTTAGAAAAAAAGGGTTTTCTGAGTTTGGTTTTGTTTGAGAACCAACCAAACTTGTAGGTGTACTTTAAGTGGCCCTTTTCCCCTCCAGTGTTTATATTAAAAATTCAGCATTCTATGGATACTTACTAATAGTTAAAGCGAAGTTTTTAGTTTATACTATTGTAATGTTTAAGGGAAGATGACTTTTGCTTGCTGTAATTTCACTGTGGCAATGCCAGTTTACATCTTTCTCCTACAATTCCCACATCACTTGGCCGTCTCAGGGACAGAGGGAGAACATTTCAGCCAAGAGGTGAAAAGCTCAGGACTGAGCTTTTTCTCCCTCAGTGGATTGTATAGCAAAGCAAATATGATCATTCACACCTGATTTACATAGCCAGCTTGCCACACATGACTGTGACAAGAAAAAGCTCCTCTCCCTACCTTTATCCATCTTACTGACACAGATGTGAGCTGAGGCGTTACTGGTTACAGGATAGGAGGAAAGAACTTTCCAAAAAGTAACTTCTGTAAATGGACACAAGTAGAAATTTATTGGCTTTAACAAGCTGACATTTTTCCTTTTTTTTTCCCTTAAAACCTCAGACTATGTGTTGCATATGTTTCCCTAATTTAAGTAACATCGAGAAAGTTTTAACCAGGCATTAATTTAAATCCAATTTCCTGTCTCTCTTGAGGAGAAAGGAGCACTTTTTTTTCTCCCTTCTTTTTTTTCCCTTTTGCTTTTAAATTTTCCCACCCCTGTGGCTGGAGGAAGCTGTGTGCAGAGCTGTTCCCACAGACTGGGGGTCTCCAGCGCCGCCGTTTCCGTGTGCGGCAGGAGCGGCTCTGGCCCCGGGCACTGTGAGTCCCAGCACGTACACTGATATCAGAGCCTGGACCTGCACCGGGGCCACTTCGCATCAAAAGTGTTAAAGCTGAGCAGGAAACAAAGATTTCCCTCACATTCTTCTAGAAATTGTCCAGAGTTTTGGTTTTGTCCTCTTGTTGGAGGAGACTGTGGTTGTTGTTCATTTGAAGTCCAAAGCACTGCTTTGACAAGAAGTACAAGAGTCTTCATTCCCACTCTGCCTGGCACAGAACACTGGCTCTGGGTGGAGTTTTCTGCCTCAGGAGTGCCAAGTTTTAGTGTCTTGTCAAAGACAGGTGATGATGATGACTAAGTTGCTGTCAGGTGAATGGTTTGCTCAGGTGATTGTGATTCTGCACTTCTGTGACTGGAGGTTTTAGTTCCTGCTGTTAAAATTTTGAAAACTAAGTAAGCTTCTGCTTGAGCCCAGTTAAGTGAGTTAGATATTAAACCATATTTATATTTCTCCATGGAAGTGTAAAAGATAGATGATATATTGTTGTTACTGGTTGTTTCCTAACTAAGGTTTAAACTGACTGCTATCCACTTAGCCTCTCTAACCCTGTTTAACTGCCAACAGTCAAATATACAGTCATTTAAAAGGTCACTGAGGCATCCTATTCATAATTCTTTTGGACTGGGCTGACTCTACAATAATTTATACAGTCTCAGGAGATGCATTTACTAGTGCCACTGAGTTTCCTACGGGAACTAAAAGATCAAGAGTGCAAGACAGCAGTTTTCAATTCCAGTTTCAATCCCAAAGATTCTCTGCTACTGTCAGCACTGAATGTGCTGGAACATCTTTATTTCCAAATGAAAGTTAACTTTTGTTTGTGATCTTTTTCACATCAGTTTCTATAGAAAAATGGTTTGTTTAGAAGAGAAAATTTGTCCTCATCTTTTAGAAATTTTGTCTGGATATGAATGTAGTAGAAGCAGAAAATAGAATGAACCTTAACAGAGACACGAGCACATTTCCTGATCAGGGATTTGGGATACACATATTTATTAACTTGTTTGCTTTTCTGTTTTGGGGTGTACAGTTGCACCAAATCCATTACCTTCTAGCACAACATTTTACAGCTTTTAACACACACTCAGGCATACATTTTGCACTTTCTTTTGAGGGAGGGCTTAATATTATCTGAAATTAATATGTAGAATAACTGACTTTCTTATCACTATATTTTTTAGTAGTGCAGTTCTTACCACAGAATGTTGGCATTGGGCTGTCCGCTTTCTCTGCCAATTTCTTCAAAGGCATTAAAAAGAAGTATTGATGAATTGGTAGCATGTAATAATTCTTAGATTATGGCTTTGATATTGCTTATATTTTTTTCCCTTCAAGAATATTGACATCACAAACTTCAGCAGCAGCTGGAATGATGGCCTGGCTTTCTGTGCAGTTCTCCACACTTACCTCCCAGCCCATATTCCCTATCAAGAACTGAACAGCCAGGACAAGGTAAGACATTAAAAATCCTATTCTGAGCACTGCAATGCTTTAATTAATATGAGTTATTAAAGAACAATGAACTAATTTGAGTTCTAAAAACCCCAGTGTTACTAGGATTTCCAAATAATCTCTGTGTGTTCTGGTCTGCCACAGTTCCTACCTATTGGTGTGTTAGCCCAGAATGTACAATTAATAACAGATCCTAAAAACATAAGATTATTTCACTAATGCATGAAGAGATTTTTTTATTTATGCTTTTTAGCGAATAAATAATCTCTTCTTTAGTATTTTATAAATCAGTTGTTCTTCACTGACAATGATATTCAGCATTATCTTCTGAACAGGCAATTAATAAAAATCTTTCATAAATTTTTGGATGATATCAAAACACATTCATTCCTGTGGTTCCTTTGAATTACTGTAGTCAAATTATAGACTCCATTTGAAGCAAAAGTAGTAGCATTATTATGAACATTCTTAAGATCATTTTGTTATGTTTGAAATAATATTTCCTTGTTTTCTAACATGTTTCTATATCTCATGCAGAGAAGAAATTTTACTTTGGCTTTTCAGGCAGCTGAAAGTGTTGGCATCAAATCTACTCTGGTAAGATTTAAATGCATATTGAATGAATTATGACCCATTTATAAAAATCAAAATTACTCTATTTTGTAGTCTCAAAAGATTTGGATGTTTATACTTAAAAATAGCAGCAGATGAGCTCAGCTAGAGGTTCTTGCACTAAATAATGACTGAAATACAGACCTGTTAAGCTTTAAAAGGAAGGTTCACCAACACTTATCTCTCAATACAAAAAGAAATATTAATAACGGCAATGATTTGTTTGAGAATAGTTTGGGAAATAGTTATGGGATACAGTTTTCAAGAGTCCATTAAATCTCTCCTGTCTCTGACATACTTCTAAATTATTTGGGATTTCTGGAACTCTGGAGCTACAAATCAAGCAATGTAATTTGTTTCTTTTTCTCAGTGTACTGTGAGAGTTGAGATTTGCCTCTTCAGTTTAGACTTTTAATTTTTCAGCATTGCAAATAGTTGTAAGGTTTTTTCAGTGGTTGTTTATAAGTTGTCTTACACAAATTTTAGAGAAAAATAATTAGTTTTCAATAGTAGAGTGTTTACTAGAAAAGGAGTATTTCTGAAGGTGCGGAATTGGGAGTATCCCAAACCCTTGTGAGTGGTCATGAAAATGTTGAAATGGCCATTATCAGAAATTATACTTAAGTGATACTTTTGCAACCTAAATTCTAACAAAGCTGCCATAGTTAGCAACTAACAGTATGACAGAGTTTTTAAAAATAACACTTTCCTTGATCCTTATCAGTGCTTTACCCCCCCCAGCATTGTGTTTGCTAACAATGGCAGTGCAGCTCCTGGGCTTTCGTACTTTGACTTTGGCACTGATTTGAAATGTGGAAGTTTCTTACCAAGCGCTGATGTAAGAATGAGATTGTGGAAAATAACTGCAAAAATTCTTGCATAATTCAGCCTTAATCTAAATGGTTGCTGTCTGTCCTTCCTTTTTTCTGATGTACTTCATTACTGATACCATAAACAGACAAATTGAATGGAATCAAGTCTAAGTGCAAATTGTATCCATCTTAATAAGTTATTATCTATTTACATACCTACATGCACAGTGTATGTGATGTGTATGTTTGAGGATTTTTTTTTTAATCCATATTACATGAGTAGAGGGTGAAGAAGGGTATGAAAACTCCTGTATGTAAATAGGAGTGGAATGCAAGTAGAAGTTATTCATCCTCTGAAGGTGTTCAGCTAAAAAAACTCACAACTTCTTTTTTGAGTTCTGGAGATTCCTGCATCCAAAGCTTTCAAATAGAGCTTTACAGTAAACAGAAATTACTAGAAACTACATCACTCTGTTTTGCTTTGTACACGTGCTGAAGAGAGTAGGTGGGATTTAAGTATTTATTGATGCTTAACCTGATGGGAATTTTGAACTGTAATTAATATCTGGGTCTTGATTCTGTGGCTCACAGTTCCTGGGGTAGGTTGAGTTGATTTGCAAGGCTGATGCAGGGTTGTGTGAACACTAAAGTCTGACTATTGTACCAGCTGTGCTCAGTGGGGGACAGCTTGAGCATGCACAGCATCAGACATTTCAATCTTAAGTCAACAAAAGAACTATCTACAGATATGCTATTCATTACATTTTGTAAGTAATACCAAGATATATAGAGGAAAACAGAGCTTTCTTCATCAGTGCTTTAAATTGTGGAAACTTGACAGATTTACCATTCCCAGGAATGTGTGAAAACACTGCTGCATTGCTCTCAAGGTTTTCATTTCTGATTTTGACCAATCTGTTTTCTGTGACAGGACATCAATGAAATGGTGCGAACTGAGCGTCCAGACTGGCAGAATGTCATGCTGTATGTTACAGCAATTTACAAATACTTTGAAACCTGAACCCTAATCATTCGGCAGATCCATGGAATACAACCAACATGAGCTACCAGATGGAAATCTTACTGAAATGCTAATCCCCATTTCACTGAAAACCGGCAATATTTGAGTCCCCTCAAACTTCAGTGACTCTATCATGGATTGCCTCAGATTGCTTCAGCTACTAAGCATGGAAACAACTGTTTAAAAGCAAGAACTTGTTGCCACAGTGCTTGGAATAACCCAGGTTATTAAGCTATTCAGATTAATTATGTAGCCTAAAGAGCCTGGACTACTTATGTGCTGCCTTTCCAGTCAGACTTCCTGAAACTTTCTTTCCTGGGAGAGTGAGATGAATGCTTCCTCTAGCATATAGGAGACTAAATGTGCAGATAAAGCTTTGAGAAAGAAAAGGATAACATGGCATCATATTACTGGACTTTCTGTAGTATCCTGATTCCACAGACTCTGAATATTCTACCCACAGCATATGGCAGCCCAATACAGTAGAGTTCTTAATGGTAACTTAGTTACTGCCTATACAGCTATTTTTCATCCTTTAAAATGTGCACAGTATTCTAGGAAAACAAGCTTTGATTCCATAATGATAAACTGCGGGGAAAAGTGCTCTCAATACCTCGAAAAATCTGGCACAGAAGAAGTCTTCATTCTAAAGCTTCATTATAAGCCTACCTCTGTCACAGTGATGTGGCTTTCATCTTTATCTTATGGATTGTTAAAGACTAGCACATGCAGCTCCTGGCTTTCAGGGTATACTATACTTCAAGGAATCTGTGCAAACTCCCTGTGCTTCCACTGTAACAGAAATGAATCAATAATCACCCCTTGTCTGGCTTGTTCTTTCCTCTCTTCCTCCTTTGCCTGTGCAGCACACACAGCTACCCCGGGCTTTCCTCTACAGCAATATGAGCACATGTCGTGGATGTCTGTGGTAGAAGTTTGGAACTGGGATAGCATTTCCTCTGCAGAGAAGATATTCTCAATAAGTTGTAATAATGAAATAGTTTGTCTCAAAATCCAGCTTTGCCATGTTTTCTGTGTGTTTTTCATTGGTCTTGCACATCCTCATCTGAGTGACAGAAGGTGAGATGTTCTCTGGGAAGGACTATGGAGGAACTGATGTAATGTGTGTACACCCAGTAGTCTCAAATATTGCGTGGAAATGACTCACTGTCACAAGGAAGGAATTGAGAAACTTTAGTCTGCTCAACTTCTTTTTTTTTTTTTTCTGAAAATGTACCTGAATTCATTTGGGCAAGAGAGTTTAAGTGCCTTAGCGATCATTGAGTTGATATGTCCTGGCACTTCAGGGCCTGGTGTGGAATGTTAATGGCTCCCAGTGATTTCATGGCTCCATTTGTCACGAGCTGTTTGTTGTAATCTTGCTTGTCAAATCGAGGGGAGACTTCACTCTGTCATTGCTTCTGCCTCTTGCTTTTCTGAACACTTTCCAGCAGTTCAGCCACGGAACATCTCATTAATATTAAGCAGAAGCCAACTTGAGCAGTGAGTTCTGTAACAGCTGCTATTTATAAGCACAGGCTCTTTCAGCAGTAACCCCATTGTAAAGAAAATAAATCTGTTCTATGGTGCTCTTACGACTGTTAAGGACAGTTTGAATGTCATAGATGTTAACCCAGTGAATGCAACTGTGCTTGGCATCTGTGAAACTTCTTCATGGTATAAAAGCACAGATTTAACTCAAAAGTATTGCCAAATCCAAAACCCCATCCATCATCTGAAGAACATGGCCCATGTGAAGAGTAATAATTCAGCATGTCTCCAGCATTGTATAAGAATACACATTTATACTGATATGTGCCTGTGAGAACTATGGAACTTTGCAGAATAACTACTTAACCTGTGCTGAGGGCCTTTGGAGAAGTTTTCAGAGCAGCAGTGTCTCAAACATTCTTACAGCTCTTTAGAACTAGAAGTAGATACTGTCAGATTATTAATTGGTGCATTTGAAGAGCCAACATAATCTGAAGACAGTTGTTGCAAGAGAGGTTTCAAGTGAAAAATCTTCATTAATAGATTTTAATATAAGTCTGAAATGCATTTTCCTCTCCTCTATGTTTCTTCAAATTTTTTTTTTACTTCATTTCTTACTTTCCAGTAAGAATAGTCTTACTGGAAATATGCATTACTGCTGTCTTGCATTCTATCTCCTACTATTAAATTCCAGATTTTGCCAGTCAGTGTTTAAAAAACCCTTCTCTTTATCCTCTGAACAGATATCCTTATTTATGATTGTCTTATTCATTGCCTTAGATTTAAAAAAAAAATATTTTTCTAATGAAAAGGATAGCATTTCTTGATCTAAAGTCACTCATGACCTGTTTTGGTGAGGTAATTCGAGCTTTGAGCTGATTTTTTTTCTGTCCAATGGTCATCTTCGTTTACCTGGAATGTTGTCAGAGTCCTTAACTGCAATAACACTGAGAGTGTAACCATTTGTCAAAAGAGAAATCACATTTGCCAGATCCTTTCTGTAAAAAACATGAGCTGCTGGTCTTCAGAAAGGAAGAGAGAGAAAAGCTAGCAGTAATTGTAAAAGGAATCTTGTTACAAATTTCAGAGCTCTGTAAACTTTTTCTTGGTGTGATCTGTCTGATAAAACTCTGTGAATCCAGCCCAGGAACACTGGGCTTTGTGAAGAGTTTTTTTGTGTGCTGATGTATCTGAGCCTTTACAAATGAGGAATGAAGCAATGGAAGATCTAAAGCAAACATAATGCCCTGCTGCACTCTACAATCTGTTTTTTTCTGAAGGTTCAAACCACATTCAGTTGTTCAAGAGGAAAAATAGCTGTAGCCCTTCTGGATGTGGAATAAATATACTGTTGTGCTTGGTTTCTGTTCATAGTTAATCCTGAAACAGCCTGGGTTTTTGTTCATGTGAAGTGCAAGTTTATGCTGATTTACTTTCCTTTTAATCCAGAAAATATTTCTGAATGTACTGAAAATATTTTGTTATCCATTTATATTTTACTGTGTGCCTTGCAAGTGCCTGTGCTGTAGAATATCAGGGTTACTCATGGCCAGCTGTAGGGTGGGCAACCAAGTGCAGCTGTGGGACATCCTGATGCAGGTACAGCTGTGTCAGCCTCTGGATCCTGTGGATGGAAACACTTCTATGGGTGTTACACTTGATTTGGTTTCCAGTTGGTTTTGTTTAATCCAGTTTGGTTTGGCTGTCTATTTAAATAGAAACACCAATTTAGGATCTCCAGTGTCTGGCCCTCACAAAAAATGTCTTATTCCCATGCCTCTGAAAAACTGAGTGAAATTTTCACTTTTAAATTTGTGTTTGTGGATAGTTTATCCAGAATATAGTATATAATTATCACAGATTCTGATTTAAAGGTAGATTTTTTTTCTCTTTTGCATAAAATATATTCTTTAAGTTACATGTAATGTTTCTGATAATTTTTTGTCTCCAATTTTATGAAATATTTCCACTGTTTGTGTTTTTCTGTAAAGTCCATCATCATGTCTTAGGAGGCCCTTAATTTGCCAGAGCTAAATGAACTCTGCTTTAATTTATTGGTGTAAACTCCTGTTAATATCCCTGGCAGCAGTGCTGCTCTGGTTTTACGTGCATGGGGAGAAATAAATTAAACCCCTCCTGTAATAATGCAGTACAGTGGTTTAAGCTGCTGAGGATCTGCCTTGTGAATCGTGTAGCTGTGACATTGGAGTCTCACTTCTATTACTAATCTCAGTGTTTTTTCAGTTTCAACACTTTAGACATTTGGATTCTTTTGCACCACCAAAAAATTACTTTCACTCAATTCTATTTCTGTACAGATTTGGCCCAAGGCACAATTTTTATGCCAGTGTAGTTTTAACCAAGATTATTTGGGAAGCTGGAGATTTGGAGAACTTGTGGTTGTTTTTCTTACTGCCTGTGCCTGCTTTGGGGACACTGCCTGGTGTTCAGACGGTTCCAAAGCTGCCCCGGGCTGGCTGAAGTGATGCAGTTACACCTTTAAACTGTGCTCCTGTGACTCCTGTGGTGGCTTGACTTCTTGTTTGCCTCTTGCAATTAACGCAGCCCCAAGCAGGAGCTACTAAGGGGCAAAATTCTTCTGGGAAGGAATGCAGTTGTACACCTTCATGCTACTTTTTGCCTATTGTGAATTATGCTGAGGTGGCCTAGAAAGAGGACCTTAAAATAGTCATGTCCATATATGGACTGAGTTAACTGTATAGCTTGTCTGTGGTCCTTCCCTTGATTTGGTAAATATTTATTTCTGTTGTATTTTTATGTTCTACCAAGCTCTATTTCTGCAATTCCTTTCTTTAAGCTACCATTATTGTATCCCTTTCTTTAAGCTAACATTAACCAGTTTGAGAAATTACTTGGTGAGAAGTGCTATTAAAGTCTCTTCATCATCCATGAGTGCTGGACATGCCATTGTGCTTTCCCAAGTTAGTGTGTGTTGACTGGCAAAACACAGACTTCTCTTAATACATTTAATTGTCCCTATTTAGAAAGGTATCTTAAATAGTGTTTCTGCTTTCACAGGAGAGTGGCTGGATGGGTTTTAAATTACTGTGTGGCTTGCTGTGTCCCTCCTTACATCTAAGTTCCTTCTGTTGTATTCCCTGATTTCAGAATCAGTGTTGTAGTACGCTCTGTAATTATCAAACCCGTGTTGAGCATCTGGAATATGTAGCAAGTATGCTGTGGATAATTAATGCCTACATAACTTAAAAGGTTGAGGTTTGTAGAGTTCGAATTTCTGTCAATTGATACAAGTGTCTTTTTTTCTTATGTTTTTGCTACACTTTCCAGTTGTTTGGATGCAACACCCTTGAACTCAGTTTGAGAAAGCCACTGTCCTAATCTCCTTGAGCTAATTCATTCTGTGATATTAGAATTATTTCCTAACAATGAAACTGTAGTAAAACCTATGAATACCAGATGACTTCCTTCCAACTGACATTAGCTTTTGCTTGGAATATTCCTTACCACTGGGAATAGGCCAGTGTCTGCCTCAGAGTTGCACATAAAGTTCCCATCGGTCCCAGCAGGACTTGAGGATGCAGAGCAGGAGGGTAAACTTCTGGCAGAATATTGCAGCAGCCTGATGTAATTAAGCTGGTTTCATTTTAATCCCCTATTTTCAGGGGTTTTCAGTTTAGGCAAAATCATTTACTAAAAGCTGAAATGTGGCCTGTTAGTTCTCCACTGGGAAGTATGCTTCTGTTTAATAATATTTTTATGAGATTGTATTTATGGAAATGGAAAGAAAAATGTCATAAAGCTAGTTTTGTTGCACTTTTCTAAGGCTTTTGTATTTTGCATAGTTCTAGAATATAAGGAAGCTGCTTGGGAATATAAGGAAGCTGCTTGGGGAGGCCAAGGCTTAAAACCTGCTCTGCCCCAGCATAGCAATGTATTATGTGCATTTTCACCCTAGTGATACATGTATTATTTTAATTGCATGTAACTGGTGTATTTATATGGTAGTGAGGGAGCCCAGCAGACATTTCCTGCTGCAGAGGAGCCATTGGCAGTCCCAGTTCCACAGAACTGGCCTGTTCTGACTGTAGACTGCACTTGCAATAATGGAATAGTCCATTTTTGATTTTGAACTCATTCAACAAGTGGGGAGAAGACACTTTCAACAAATGGGGAGAAGGGGGCTCTTTTTTTTTGTTTGGTTTTGGTTTGGGGGTTTTTTTTTTGTTGTTTCTTTTTGTTGTTGGTTTGGTTTGGTTTTTTGTTGTTCCATTGTTGAAATTTCTCTGGAGGCTTTTAATGGTTTCCAATTATTGCATATGTTCAGTTAGGATGGTTACTTGGGAATCAGTTCAGCTAGGCACAAATACATGTAACATACTCAAGTAATTAATCCTTGTAACTTATAGCATTTCAGTTTGATAGACACTTTTGGTTTTATATGTATTATAAAGTTAATTTTTCTGTCTATGAGTAGCACTTTTATGTGTATCTGAAGGGTTTTTTGAACAGAAATGTGTTTTTTCTGTATATTATCTAATGGGAAGAAAGTATAACACTACTAAACAAGGCACAGACTAGTTTGCCTCCAGACTGTAAGTTCATTTTAGGTCAGGAATGATCAAGAGTTGTTCAGTGTATCTGAAATCAATCAGTGATCCAAATTAATACTGGAGAACTCTCCCGATCAAACCCAGAAGGGCATTAATTGGTACCCTCCACCTCTCGGACGAGGGTGCTTCCAGTTCAGGTGTGAGGCAGAACTGACAGAACAGTGTGATGAATTTTGGACTTAGTGAAAGAACGGAATTTTATTGATGCCTCAGTCTGACTTCACAGCACTATACTGGATAAGGAGTAACCTTGTTTGAGATGACACTGCAGCCAGTAATGATATCTCCTAAATAGCTAATTTAAAGCTTACTTTCCATGGCCTTTAAAGATGATGTAAAACCCAGTGATTCTAAAAGCTCTTCTCATCCATCCAGCTTTTCTGATTTGTATTGGTTTTACTCTCCCTTGAAACAGCTGTTGTATGTCAGTGTATGTGTTTAGTAATTCTTCTTCTAGACAAGTACAAGTACTTTGCTTTTTTCCCAGAACCCTTTTGAATAGTTTACACACGTCTTACATAGAGAGAGGCTTTGCATAAATGTATAGATGTACCTATATGCACACGCATAAATGTGTGTGTACAGATCTGTACTCCTGCAGGTTCTGAGTAACACAAACATGTTTCAAGAAGTGCTTGTGTCTTGAATACTTAGGCTGGTGTATTAGTGTATAAATTTAAATGGCAAGGAGGAAAAAAAACATTTTGTTTGCTTCTGGCTAGAGCTGAGAAATAAAGGTTTGAGGAAAATTTTGATGAGTGTTCCAATTGTATTTCACCCTGTTTCTGGTTTGAAAGGCACAAGTTGGTAATCATTGGACCTTGAAAAGTCAGCAAGCCTATGTTAAGCTAAACCTTTTGAAGGACCCAATATGCTTTCAGTTTGCAAGGACCACTGAAGATCTGGGCATTTTACTTTCTCCATAATGTATTCTGTATGAGTATTTAGTATGTATGCCTTCAATTTGCCAATGTTGCCATGTTTTCTTCTTAATTATTCATGAAATAAAGGTTGCAAATAGCAGAACGTGTGTTTGTTTTCTTGGGTGAAGCTGCTACAAGAAGGGGCTGTTTTAACTCTGGTTTTGGCACTGTGTTTGTTCAGAAGTGTTGCAGGAAGCAACTGTGGAGGTTCATCCGCTAGTGTGTGTGTGAAGGGCTTGTGTGCACATAACCTCAGGATTTTTTTTGGAAGTCATATCTCTCTTGGGATACCAGCAGCCTTTACAGGATCTACCCCCAAAGGGTTTTAAGTGATAAGACAGTGAATACCCCAGATAAGAGGGACATGTTTAAGGCATCTGCTGAGCCTGTATTGTTCTAGAGAAGGAAATTGCAGAGAATATGTTCAGTTTAGGCAACTTCTGTAATACATTGCAGGATTAGAATTATTTAAATGTTACTTAGCCCAACCCAAGTAAGGCAATTGTGTGCTCACTCCCTCTCTGTCTCTAAAGGAGTTGGGCTGGAGAGAGGTTGGGGACTTAAGCTCTAAACAGTTCACACTATTTAAAGCAGATGCCTAAACATAAATTTTCCAGGTGAAAATAAATCTTAGAACACCTTAAGTCTGGTTTGGTCTCAAATCATCCTGGATGGTAACTGTTTTCAAATACTCGTTTGGAGCTTTAATTTCAAGTGTTCTGGAATAAATTGGACCCAGAGGTTTGGACTGAGCTCCTAATTATTGTAAATATTGTTCTGGAATGCACTGGCTAGTAAAGGTATTTTAATTCTGCCTTTTTTTTTTTTTTTTTTTTTGAGATTTTTGTGTGGTGTATTCTGACTGTTCAGCAATCCAGGAAAGTCTTTGTCTCAGTAATGCTATTCTGCAAGAAAATGTGTTGTTTCTCCTTTCTTGAGGTGAAATATTCTCCCTGAGATCTCCGTGCCGTCCTTCCTGCAGTGTCTGGTTGTGCTGGAGGTGTGTGGTTTAAGAACATGCCTGATTTAAGAAAACTCTTTTTAGTTCTTAAAATGGATTTATATCCTGTTTTTAAGCATGGATCTTCAGTTTTCATACTTCTTTTGCAAATATATGTTTCAGAAGTGTAGTGTAGTAGACTGATATCAGAAAATAGATATTTTTCTTTTCTGTAGCAAGTGCATGGCAGCACCATGGGAGGGACTTGTCCACGTACATGGGCATCTGGACTGCAGGACATGGGCCAGGCCTGAGGGATGCTAAAACTGCAGTGTCTGCACAGTCTGTAGAGCTGCAGCTTTTCTTTCCCATATCCACTGAAATAACATTCCCTCACCAAAGTATTTTCATGGATTGCCTTCCAAGCTGTCACTAGAAAATTTTGTTAAAAATGTGAAACCAGCTCCATAAGTGTGTCTAAGTTGAATATAATAAAATTGGTTCATTCATTTCTAAGATCTTACTGTAAGGAAAAGCTGCAGCTATATGGAATAGTAAAATAAATACCTCAGAAGCAACAGCAATATAATATTCCACTGTATTAAATCACAAAAGCTAATATTGGAGTCATGGTTTTTCTGCAGTTGAATTCTGTGGAGGAACTAGGTTAGCAATACAGAACTTCTGCTAAATTGTCATTCAATTGTTTCACAATTGCTTTGATCAACAGAAAAAATAATGTATGTTGCAGAGAGCTGGGTGTAGTTCCACAAAGGGCAGAGATCAGAGGGGCTCATGAAGATGTGTGTTATTACCACACAAAATTATTTGAGAGGAGACCCTTATTGAAAGCTAACTCCTTTCTTAACTTTCTTATTAAGTAGGAAGCTATTTACAGCCAGCGGCTACTGATGGAACTTAAAAAACAGACAAAAAGGGAGCTGAATTCTGTGCCCCTCTCAGCTCCCTCACTCAGTGCTTTGTCTGTGTTGTTTTTCAGTACTATCTTTCCTTGAGCCCAGCATTTCATGTTGAGATGTTCTCATATCTCAAGCCGGTTTTTGTTTTCATCCTCAATACTAAAGGTTGAGTGAATTCTTCTTTGAATTTGCTTGAAAAGTTGTGATGGCATTGAGGAAGCTCCGGTGCCTTCTCTACGAATTACTGCTTGGTGCTGCAGCCCAGTACCTTGAATGGGGAAGTTGGCTAATTAGTGTCTCTGTTCCTGGCAGCTGAAGATTAGAAGAGCATTTATGTCTAATTAATTATTTTTATTAGTTTCATTTCTATTAGAAGAGTTTATTTGAAACTTCTCCCATGCAAGTCTTTGTTCAGAAAAAACTGTCTATGAATTTTTAAAGAAGCAGATGAGGGATGGGTGCCACCAATTCTAATCCAGGTTAAGGTTTGTATTAGTCTTTGACTGCTATTGCCCTCTGTGTCACCATCATTTAACCCTTTTTGTAGAACTGAATTTCTGTATATGAAATGTCCTATTTGAAAAATATTATGTCGACTTTTCATAAATGGTCTTTGTTCTTCAGGATTTTCAGTTCTTTGGAACCTTCTTAATCTCATTATGAAAATAGGGTTGGACACAGTAGTGTCTTATCACAGTATTTTTGCTCTTAGATATTTGCATTGATTCTATAGTGCGGGGCACTATTTGTGCTTCTCTCCAGTGCTGTGCATAGCTCAATCCCTCGTTTATGTCCTTTTCTTAAACCATTTTAGGCTCCTTCCTCACGCCAGAAGCCTAAAAGTTAAGCTCTTAAAAATGAAAGAAACTTGAGAAGGAGACATAACAGTCTGGAGACAACTTCACTAAGCTGTTGACAATATCATATTTTTCAAAAATAAATATCCCACAGAGCACCAAAATGCCAGTGCGTTGAGTTAAGGCTGTGTCTCCATGCGGCCACACTCGGAGTCCATGGGCTGCACCAGGGCACAGCCTGTACTGGCCATAGCCAGGGCTTCTGCAAAATCTCAGCTTTGCATTGTCAGCTTTGCAGTTCAGGAGCTGCAAAAAAATCCCCCCTTGAAACGGCTGCTCTAAGAAATTAATACAGCTGGACTTTGGTCTGGGCACAGAAGAAATGTAAAGGGAATGTTTGCTGCCATTCTCCTCTTGGCCAGAGGTACAGCTGGCATTGGAATGGGGTGCTAAAACATGAGCTCAACTTTATAAACCTCTGAAGTTGTGTCATTTTGCACCAACATTTCCAGCACACACTATTCCCTAACAGGGAGTGGTGGGGAGCAGGGTCAGCAGTTACTTTTTGTCTCCAATTTGTGTTGTGACAAAACTGGGTTAAACACAATGTGTATTTTGTCAAGTTAAATAAGGGTTGCCCTCTCGTTGCTCCTCAGAATAAAATGAGAATAGTTCAAGTGAAGAAGAATCAAGTGACTTCTGCTGGGCCTTTCAACTCCAACAGTTCATTTATTGTGTAAAGGTAAGTTATATTTTAGCTGTTGCTCTGCAGCTCCCACATGATGATTCATGCTGCCAGTTTTTCTTCTATTAATAGTTTACAGAGAGTGCTTAAATTTAGATTGAATTCCATCTCATAGTCTGTCATGCTGAATAGCATTGAGAGAAATAAAGCCACAGTCTGTTTGGGCAGTGCCTTTTACGGAGAGTAGTCAACTCCTGATAAGAAATTACTGAAAATCCTTCCTTCGTTCCTGACCCAGACTGGATTCAGACTGTGTTGGGGATATTGTTTGCATTTCCATGTGAGGGCAAATCTTACCTTGACTTCAGCTTCTTTTCCTTAAGCCTTTGGTAAAAGCTGAACTCCTCCTATGCTGGAATTGAACAGTTTGTGCAAAGGCTTCAGTCTTTGTCACAGGAGTGTCCTTCATTATGATTTTAGCCATGGGTATTTTCAGAAAAATTTTGCATGTGTAACTTTGTTAAAGGAGACGCTCTTCAGAAAAACCTGGATTTTCCCAATGTTGATTTTAATGCTATCAAATATTTAATGTTGAACAATGTGAGTGAAATAATTGCATATATACAAACACACAGATTTTTATTTATGTATCTATATCTGTATCTATATCTGTCTTTAATTTTGAAGGATTTGCTGTTGTATTCAAAGGACCTCAAGTAACTGTGCCCTCATCCTTTCTTTTAGACTAACACAGGTGTCTTTCATTGCTTTTGAGGAGATTCAGGGACTATTTGTGGGAATGGGATATGTTCAAGTCAGAACACACCATTTTAAATGTCCTGTTTAACAACATTGAACGTGTGTGCTAATGCAATACTCAGTTTGATGTTTCTTGGCAAAATATGCATCCCTGAAATGTAATTTTGCACATATTAAATAATTCATTCTTGTTAGAAGGAAAGGTTTCGTGACAGAGAAGAGCCTCAAAACTGATAAAGCATTCATCTCTTTGTAAAGACAGAAATAATTTTTCTATTTAAAATAAGATTAATTCTTCCAGGTTCTGTTTTAGGCAAACTGATCATTTCTAGTCCTCCACATGGAAGCCTCAGTACCTGGGTATGATTTTCTGCTTCCCAGAGTGACAGGCTGCATTTGGTTCTGAGCCTGTTTTGTGTTTCAGGGGTATCCTTGACATGCCCAAGGTGTCGCTCATGCAGTGCCGGCAAAGAAAAGGGTGAGTTTCACAATAGGTCTTAAGCATGAGGTTTTTATTTACTTTGCTCTCACCTTTTTGAAGGAAGTATTTCAAGGGTTGATCTACACAGGCTTTCTAGAGCTTACTGCTTGAGCTGAGTTGCTAAGTCTGAGAAGTGCAAATACTCTTATCACTACTTTTCAGCTGCCCAAAACTCTGGAGTTTGGCTTGTTCTGTGAAACTGTGAACAGGATGTTACTGCAGCTCTGCTTTCCAGGAATGAGAAAGCTTTTCTTGGCTCTACAAGAGAATCAGAAAATTTGGTTTCTGTCCTTGCAGTCCTGGACTCCTTTCACCTCCGAGCCAGCTCTGAACATGTGGCAGTACGTTCCCATGGCTGCGGAGGCTGCTGGAAGCTGTTTTGTTTCCAGGTGGTTTCAGCCTGTCTCTTCATGTCATCCCTTCTCAAACTGTGCCAGGGCACAGCAGTCATAGTAATGCTGGTTTATTCTCCAGAGTGACCAAGGGAAGTTGCACTCCCTGGTGCTGCCACCACTGCATATATTATAAAAAACAAAAGATATAGAAGCTGTTTGTATTCCTTACTGTCAATTTACTGTCATTGGCCACTGGTAAGGGAGGGCAAAAGTAGAAATACCCAGAGATAAGGACAATGCACATGAAACATGCACAAGAATTATGGTCTGATACTTGACAGGGACAATGACATAAAACCAATAGAAAAGCAGTTAATTTTTTAGTTCAAAAGAGAAGCAACAGATCTATTCGGATCTTATTATAGTAATGGAAGTTATCCTATCCAACTGCTGAATTGGACATAAAACAGCAGCTGCTCATTATAAACACAGTTACTTGTACAGAAGTGAAAAATGAGCATGCAGAAGACATAGAGGGTCTGGCCCAGTTGCTCTGGGAGGTGTTAATACTGATTTTTAACATCTTGGATCACTGCAGAATTCCTAGCTGCACTGGGATAAAATCACTGGGTAACAATGGGGATCTGATCTGCTATCCATACTGGCATGGCCAGTGAGGGAAGGAACCAGTGGTTTGGTGCTTCTGGTGTCAGAATGCTTTTATGGAAGGAAAGTAATTTCTAAGAAACTTTAGAAGCTGGTCAGGGAGCCTTTATCAGCCAGTCCTGTGAAAGTACTTGGACATTTGCTCTGGATCTTCTATGACTTGCTGATTTAAAAGAAAATCTACAGAGTCTACATCAAATAATCTTAAAACTGGTTAGCTGCAAAAATCAAAGAGTTGCGACTGGGAAAAGAAACACCCAATGATGCATTTCTGGGGTCCTTCAAAGGTATGGTGATCAACATTTGTGACTTGGGAAACTTGTAAGGTGATATATTGAGGTTGGAATAAACCAGCCTGACAGTTCAGCAAAGGGGGTTGACTGCAACAGCTTTGGGTTTACTGTATTCAGGAACAAAATAATATTTAGAAATGCATCCCTGCTCCTTAAAAGTATTTTGATTTCCAGCTTTAATTGATTTCTGTGGCAGAGAGTAATTTGGATGGCTTTGAGGCTCTTGGGCCAAAGAGTGAGGCAGCCTCTACAATACTGGAAATACTGCCCTGGAAAGCAGCAACACCAAGCAGACACAGCAGAGCCTGGCAGGCAGCTGATTCTGACTTGCCCCTGTAGTTTGAAAACAATTGCACAGCATAAAATTTCCTGGAATATCAACTAGGAGTGGGAAAATACTACCTCTTGTACAGGGCAAACATGAGGCCATTGCATCCCATTCCTAGTGTCAGCATTTTTTAAAGAGCTCTGGTAAACATCGTGTAGATGTTTCTAAATCTATCCTTTATGCAGCATGTTTTGATGAGGCTTCTAATTTTCTCATCTCCCACTTTTGCTTTTTCTCTTGACTTGGCTAGTCACTGTATGTGTTCCTTAAAATCATTTCATGTTACTGTGTGGTAAATTACTCCAGCCTTTTCTGTAACTTCCTGGGAAAAATTACTTTTTTTTTTTCTCCCCAGAGGATTCCCATTGTGTTTGGAGCAGCCTTCACTCCGTGCTGTAGTTCCCAGCTGCGTGGCTGAGACAGCCCATGAACCAGCCTGCCTTCCTGACTGGGGTAAGAGTGGAGGGGAGGGTGGCTCAGGCGCTGGGTGCTGCTGCCAGTGCTGAATTTTTAATGCTTAGATGCTCACAGATTTTGAGGTTGGCACTGAAGGGGCTGGTGCCAGTTCTGCTACTTCTTTCCTACTGTCTTGTTACACTGAAGAAATGTAAAGCATCGTTTATGCTGGTGCTGCCAGGAAAGGCAGGGTAGGTGGTGCTGTGTGTCAGTGATGTGGGAATGCTTTTGGACAAGGTGGCAGGGGCAAAGTCTCTCTGGAGTGGGGAATCCTAGAATAAAACCTCACTGCATGACACAAGCACCTGACCTGTGGCAGTCCCTGCACAGAGGGGCTTGGGCTGGCTAGTCACTGAGATGGATCAGTCTATCAGAAGCTGGGACCTGCCATGGAGTTGCTGGGAAGTGTGGAGTCACACTGGTGGTTTTTCCTGTTTGTAATCTCCACCCAATAGGAACACGTAGATTACTTACTTACTAAGAGGTAAACTTGAAAAATAGAAGTTAAAAAACTTAGGAGATGCCCACAAAGACCAGTGGGACTAAATTCTTGAGAGGTTCTCTCCCTGCTTCAAAATTGCTGTGAGATGAGTCATGGCTGTCCCCAAGTCCTTCGGAGGAGCGGGAGCTGGCTGGGGGACAGGCGCAGCCCCAGGGGCACCGCAGGCAGGAAATGTGCTGTGTGCTGGTGGGATCCACAGCCACCTAGCCGGTGGGAATGTGAAACTGCTGTCAAATAGTCAATATCTCTTCAGAGAACTCTTAAACACTTCCAGAGTAGTAATGCTCACCTCTCCTCTCTCCTCTCTCCTCTCTCCTCTCTCCTCTCTCCTCTCTCCTCTCTCCTCTCTCCTCTCTCCTCTCTCCTCTCTCCTCTCTCCTCTCTCCTCTCTCCTCTCTCCTCTCTCCTCTCTCCTCTCTCCTCTCTCCTCTCTCCTCTCTCCTCTCTCCTCTCTCCTCTCTCCTCTCCCCTCTCCCCTCTCCCCTCTCCCCTCTCCCCTCTCCCCTCTCCCCTCTCCCCTCTCCCCTCTCCCCTCTCCCCTCTCCCCTCTCCCCTCTCTCCTCTCTCCTCTCCCCTCTCCCCTCTCTCCTCTCTCCTCTCCTCTCCTCCTTTCATTGTATGCAGATCAAGCCCAGTCAAACCCGCTTCTGTCACTTGCAGGTCCCTCACGACAAGCGAGGACTCTCAAGTAAGTGGCCTCTCCTCCAGCCCCGCTGCGAGGATGCTGCTCCGGGCTGTTCGTGTTGGCACCGAGCCCCGCGGTGCCGGGTCGCCGCCGGCCGCCAGGTAAAGCTGCGGGGCTGCCGGGCGCCCATCCTGCCGGGAGCGGGGCCGGGGCCGGGAGCGGGAGCCGTTCCCGTGGCCTCGAGTGCCGGTGCCGTTCCCTTGGCCGCCGCCGCGCCCGCCCCGCGCCGCCCTGCAGGGGGAGCCGCGGCAGCCGCGTCCTGCGCGGAGGCGGGAGCGGAGCGGAGCGGGGCAGCGCCGACACCGCCACACGGCTCCGGGCGCGGCCGGAGCGGAGCGGCGCCCTGAGGCCAGGTGGGTGAGGCCGGCGGGCCCGCGGGGAGGGGCGGCGAGGGCCCGGGGTGCAGCTCCCGGGGCGGAGCGGGACTTCCCGGCCGGGGCGGGCTGCGGGGCTCGTCCTGCTGGAGCATCCCGAGCGCGGCGGTCCCCGGCCCCGGCAGCCGCGGTGCGCGGCTCGGTTTCCCTCACGGCGTCCGCGGTCCCGCTCCTGCCTGTTCCGCGAATTTGAAAAGTGGCTGCCCGCTGCTCTCTCGGTGCAGCCGAGCCCCCAGCCCCAAGACGGGGCGATTTTGCCCTGCTCCCGCTTTCTCCTGCTCCGGCTCGGATGGTGTTTCCCCCGTGGAGCCGGTGCTTTTCACTCCGTGCTGATTCCCAACTGTCAGGCCCTCGACACACCCCCGCGCTCCAAGATGTTTGCTCCACGGATCTTCCCTCAAACATCAGGTGCTGGACTTTGCCTCCCTGCCGCCCTTCAGCGGATAATTGTGCTTATCATAAAATAGTGATTCCATAGGAGCACCCCTCATCCTGTAAACTACTCCGTAGTGCTTTCAAAAGAGATTTCCATGCACTTTCATAGTCGTATTAAGGGGGAAAGGGTAGAGACGGAATAGATGGTTTCAAACCTGTGCAGTCTTATCCTATTCCTTGCCCCCAAAAGCCCCAGCTCTGCCTTATCTCTGCCGAGCCGCTGAAAGTTTCTCAGCGGAGTGCCTTTCCCTGTGCCCGGGAGCGCTCAGCCTTGGTACCCTGCTAGCGTGTCTATGGAGTCTCCACTCCCAGAGGGGCCTGTACCCCTGTGCTGGGAAAGAGGGTGGATGAAGGACAGGGAAACAGGTTGCAAGGTACGGGGTGTCCCCAGAGCTGTGGGCAGGATGTGGATGCAGGCTTTTTGCCCTGGTGGACAGGGCTCCGGAGCCCTGTGGGGTGACCTGCCCTCACGGAGTGCCCGAGGCAGCAAGTGCTTTCCCATTCCGCTGTGTCAGTGCTGCTGTGTGATGCCGTTGCCGGGGATGCTCCTGGGAGTAGATTTTCTGCATGGTCGTTTGTGTGGTCTGAGAGTCACGGTTGCTTTGTTGCTCTTTTATGCCCTGGTCAGTGTGAGTCTGGGGGCTCTCGAGTGCAGGGGGACTGCAGGCTTTGCTATAGCCAGAAAGGAGGAAAGGTGGTTGAGCACCTTCTTCAGAACTGCTTGGGGCACTGAGCCCAGAGAGAGACAGGAAGGGTTAACTTAAAGAGAATAACATGACTCACTTGGTAAATAGTTAATAGAATTGCTGTAACTACTTAAAATTATTTTCCTAAGCAGATGGCCAACTATTAGATAACTCGGTCTTTGGATGTATTTGTTTTCAGGTTTCTTATCAGGCTCGTAAGTCTCAGACACATGTAACTCAAGAACTGGAGTAATTGATAAATTTGTTCTTCCACATGGGGGAAACTAACAGAAAGAGAGAAAGCATGGTCAGCCCCTGCTGTTAGAGACACCCCCGGAGCATATTGCCCAAGTGAAGTAGAAAAAGATTAGATAAAGTGACCAGCAGGGATATGAGAAATATTTCAATTTAATTAGGTCTGTGGAGGAAATACCTTATTTTGAATCTCAATAAAAAAGTCAATATAAATGTAATCATGTATCACAAAAACCTATGGAAATGAAATCCTGTCTAATGTGGCAAATTGATTAAATTCTGAATTAACCAGGAAAGCTGTGAACCTCTGAATTTGTAGAGAAAACATGTGGGTACAAACTGCAAACATGTATGTGTGTACATAAAATAAAAACGACCTATTGCAGGGTGTGAAAAAAAAAAAGGCAAGCAGGTCTCCTTTTTAATGGTGGCCATGTTTGTCATTTTCATGTGTATATAATCTATGTCTTTCCATAAGTATTTTTCCATATGGTTTGAAGCCATATGTATTTTTATACATAAAAATAGAATCCTCATCACCCTGTACTAGGTCAAGGGGTGTTGGCCCAATAATGATGTTTTTAGCCTCTGCCCTTCTATCAGTGGGTGCAAAAGGCACTAAAGGTCTGAGCTGGAAAGCATCTGCCAGGTCTACCCATGTTTGCATTTCTGCTTTTGCTGGTATTTTAATAGGATGCTTTCATAAGGACTGCTGGTGCTAGTGCATTTGGATATACTCATCTTTTGAAAGTTTTTCATCTTTTTTGTTTAATCTTCAGTAATGGATTTCACGTAGAGCCGTGTGGTTTTCTCTTAAGAACCACTGGGAAAAGCTCAGCCCCACAGAAGGTTTGGGGGGACTGCTTTGAATCTTCATGCTTCCTTTCAGTCCTGTCTTTTGGAAGGCTCTGGTCCCCCTTTGGTTTTGAGCCTGGCTGCTTTTCCATCTTGTGTTGAGCGAAAGCCTCCCCCTTTACCACTTCCTTTCTGCCTGGCAGACTGATGGCTGTATAATTTCTTGTCTGTACAGGATGTTTAAAGTTTCACAGACTTCATTTTCTCAATGCTTCAGGTCTTCACTTTGGTTTGACATTTCAGTCTATGTGAGATGGGACAAGGCACAGTTTGGGGAAGGTCTCTGAGTTCTGCACAGGTGGGAGTGAGGTATTCTCCATCCAAAGGCTGGTACCAACATCTCTCTTGGTGTCCTGCAAAGTTTGTCCTTGTCTTCAGCTTGGACAGATTCCAGCTCTGCTTGTTCATTTTCTCATCTGATCTGGATTGTGATTAACTCCCAAGGTTGTTCTTTATTGTGTGATTTCCATCTGAAAATGGAGATGGACTATTAAACATTTTATTGTTGTTGTTGGACTCTAAAGTAAAAATCAGGAAAGAGATCTTGATCTGTGTGTCAAGGAATCAGAGAAGATTGTTACAAATCAATGGAGGGCTATTCCCTTTTATTCTGATATCTGGTATTTAGGACCAGAAGGTTTGGTTGCTTCATGGACCATCTTCAGGTTTTGCATGAGTGCACCTGAACAGCCTTGGTGAAGCTGCTTGAACAAAATAGCACCAGTTCCTTGCCTCTCTGCTCATTTTAAGAATGGAAGATTTTAAGAGAAAGCTGCCTACTTAATGAGATGCTTTTGTAGTTGAATATTGAGGGTTGGACAGTTAGGGGTAGAGAACTGGAAGCATTCTGTCTTGGAAGGGTGGGAGGGTCTGGGCAGATGCACAGAAGGTGATTTAACCTCTGAAGGCTTCGGTTCCTTCTGTAGAGTCAGAAGGTGCCTCTCCTTTCACAAAGGTTTCATCTGTATCAGGAATAATTATTGGTTGTATTGCACTTTTTTTTTCTGCAGTAAATCTCTGCAGATCAGAATGGACAGATGGCACATACAATTCTCAATTATGGAAAACATCCTTAGGAGGCACCTGGAGGTCATCTAATCCAGGCCTCTGCCCAAAGGAAGGATCTGCTATGGATTTGCCATTTCTGACATCTTTCTCTATCCTGCTCCTAAAGACCTGCAGTGGAGACTCGTTACTTTCCTGGTGTGCAGGAAACACCCTGATGCCCAGGTTAAACCTGCTTTGCTCTAACTCGTTCTTCATCCTGACCACAGTGGGCAACCCACAGACTATCAGCAAAGAGTGTGTCAGAGCACTTCACCAAATGCAGTTATTTGGTAAATGTGAGCAGGTAAAGGTGTGATCTCTTTCACTCCTCAACCTGGGTCCTGGGGCTCTTGCTGATGGGGATTTTTAAATTTTTATTTCTTTTAAAGTTATACATTTCAAGCCCAAATAAAGTAATTTTATTACCACTACAAATGCAGCTGCGGAAGGCAGGGTTTGAAAAGAAATGACAGCTACAAGACAAATTGTATTTATCTTAGATGGTAAGCCAGGGGTTGCATGCAGTAGGTTTATCACTCTCTGACAGGTAACAAGATAAAGTCCAGGTGTTACACAGGGATGTGAAAAGACCTGAAACAGGAATAAAGAATACTTTACAAAGCATTTTTAGGGAACATTTGCAAACAATGCATCTGAGACAATGGAGAAGTTAGCAGGGAGGGAACTTCTTGCGGGGATGGTTTGAGCCAGGGACAGGGGGAGGGAAAGGCATGCAGGGGATGAGGGAATCTTCCTGTCCCTCTCTGATACAAGGAGAGGAAAGGGGGGTTTTCCTGGAGCTTTGGAGACGTGACGGGTGACATGCTGGGCTCCTGTCTATGTGTTGATTAGCATTTGTGATTGCTCCCAGTTCCAGGGGGAAGGCACTCCGGCATTCTAGTCCTTGCAGATTGGGGCTGTTTTATCTGCGGCAGGCTGCGATACGGCATTCCCTGTGCCCGGTGTTTGTGGCTCCCAGCGACAGCCGTGGCCCTTGTTCAGCAGCGCCCTGGGGGGCTTGGCTGGTGGAGCTTCTCAAAGCGCAGCCCGAGCCGCCGGGTCACGTCTGAGCATCCCCCCGGGCAGGGCAGCCCCTCACCCATCCGGGGCAGGAACGCAGCTGAACGGAGCAAAGTGCAATCTTTTAATGCATCCCTTCGGGAATGGTGAGGTTTGCAGTTTTTCCTGTTAGAAGTTTCCTCATTTAGTATTCAGACCTCAGAGTTTCCTCCGTTTTTCTCCTAGCTTTGCTTTGTTGGGGATGTTTTAGTTTGGGTTTGCACTATTGTGTTCTCCTCTTGCTTCTTGTCTCTCCTTTTCCCCCCACCCTCTTATTTTTTCTAACTAGGGCAGCGTAAATGTTTCTGCTCTCTCTGCCTGTTCTGTAATGTTGGCCTCTTATGCAAATCCCCCTTCTTGTACTTGGAAAGTCTTCTACGAACAGCCCTATCATTTTGGTTATTGAGTTTTTCTCAATAGAACAGGACTGTGAGATCCTGGTATGAATCAGCTGTTGAGCTCAAGGACTTAAGAAAAGTAGGTGGTTAAATGTCATATTCTGTGATAATAACAACTTTGGTTTCAGTATGAGATCCATATACTTGGGCACAGACTGGGATTTTCCATAGGAAACATTCCCCTGGATAAAAGACAGCTAAGAGGTATGCGGCTTTTTAATAAAATCTTTAGAAGAGAGACACGTGATTGAAATTGATTTGAATAATTGCAGTTTCCACATACGTCCAATCCACAGATCAGTGCCCAGGTTCAATGGGACGGTGGAAAATCACATCAGACTGACCTGGGCTGGCACCAGCACCATTACAGCTCCTGGAGCACGTGTGGGGAAGCACACTGACTTTTAAAAAGTTCGTAAAATGTTCTGCAGCCCAGATTTTGGTAAAAAAAATTACCTGTGCTAATGGTTGCCTAGTGAGGGATAGTCTGGGACTGTTCCTGATAATCCCAAAACTCAGACCTCTATAGCTGAACCTTTTAAATCTGAGGCACCTAACTTTGTCAAACACCTAAAAAACAATACTTTCTTTTATGTCATCCTGTGTCTTATGAAATGTTGATCCAAATTTTGCTTGACTATTATGATTCATTTAGGGTTCTTGTTAACTTTCCCACCCCATTCCTAAAGGGAAATCTTCCTTTTTCTCCACACAGCCACTGTACAGCCCAGCTGTATGATTACAGCAGGCAAGAGATGGACACAGTCCACGTGGGAGAAACCATCCTAAAGGCTTGGGGGTATCTGTTCTGAGCACCTCCCTGGGATCCATCTCTGCTTGACTAACATCTTTTGTGTTTGGAGTCAAATGTCACAGTCCCTAAGGAATTTGCCTTTGGGGTCTTTTTTGGTTTATCCTTGTTTGGCAAGGTGTGAGGATCATGGTTGTCATGCATTTGAGAAAAGATCACAGGTTTCTTTACAGATGGAGCTTTTCTATGATGTCTTGTTGTGCAGAGGCTGTAAAATGTCTAAAGTTTTCATTGGACAGAAGGGCCACTTCCCAAGGGTGGTGGAGGTATCTCTGCTGTAGTGAGTCCTGACTGCTGTTCTCCTCTCCTTTCTGCTCCCTCTGGACAAGAACAGCAGCTCATGAGCAGCCAGCAAATGCAGTAAAATGGTTTCTGAAGTGATTTATGAATGGCTGCTAGTTCTCCAGTGTGACGGCTTGATGTAGAAGGACAGCAGTCACTGGTGAGGAGTGTAATTTCCCCAGCAGCTCTGTGCTCTCCACCCCAGCCCAGCAGCAGCTCCAGCTGGAGCTGTCGGAGCAGGAAGCGGGGAGAGGTACGAGGCTGTCACTGGAGTGGGTGTGCTCTGACCACAGCACAGGGTCTTAGGAAATGACAAAAGGACTTAAGAGTCCTCAGAGCACCAGCTCAACACTGACACTCTGGGATCAATAATAGTGACATTGGAAAGTTCTTAATAAATCGGATTATAATCAAGGACTTGGGGAAAAAACCAGTCCCTTTGAGTACCTCTAGTGTCAGTGTGGCTGGCTGTGATAGTGGAAGTGCAAGTCACCTGACAAGGGTGACAGCAGTGTGGTGTAAGTCACATCAAAGAGGAGAAGGAATGACAAAGTGAGGGCATGTGGCCTTGGGGCATCATCGGAGCATCAACTTCTTATCCACAGAGGGTGGCAGAGTCCTAAAAATGTCTTAAATAGCTTTCAGGGTGCGACAGAAACACTGACAGGATGGTGAGGCTGACACTGAGCAAATAAGCATTAGCAGTCAGAGTACCTTACAAAATGGATGAGGGAAAGTTGCTGCAAACAAACTCAAGGGACAGAAAATTTGCTATTGTGGCTTTTGCCTGCTTTTGGGATGAACAATCTTGTACCATGCTTTCATCAGGATAGAGAAGGACAGCTGGGGAATCATTTTAAGTTATGTGGAGAGAGATGGAAAGAGTTATGTTCCTTCTGCTGTAGAAGGATGTTGGTTGACCGGCTACAACAGCCCTCCCTGCACTGGGGTGAGTTTTTGTTTCACTCTCAGGGTTTACACAAACACTCCTGGCAACCTGCAGGACAGTGCTCGAGGGAGCAGGAGCAGGGATCACAGGGCATGGTGGAGAGAAAACCTGTACTTAGAGAAGGCAAATAGGGTTTGGGAATAACTGGATAAAAATGCAAGAAAACTAACAGGTGTACCCAATTCTCAGCTGCCTGTCTGGAAACTTCATACAGAAATGAGAGGCAAAGTCACATCTGGAGAGAAGTCTACTCCATTACTTTAAAATAGACCAGAATGGACACATTAGCAATATGATAATATCTTCAGAGTAAATTCTTCCCTTGCCTGTATTCCTCAGTGGGTCACCTCTTCCTTATATTCTGTTTCCTCATTTCTCTTATTTTGTCCTTGAAGGAAATGCTCCTCATGTGTGAACACAGCTGGCTTTAGTAGGGCTGTGAGGAGGCAGAGTTTGCCTTTGAGTTCTTCCCTCACACAGGAAAGGAAAACTGGCTCCTCAGAGACATTGTGGATGATGTTGGCAATATTAACTTGTTTCTGGCCATGGTACATGGTTTTAATTATGCTTTTTTACTTGTCTGCCTTATGAAAGCCTATCCAAATGCTCTGGGGTTTTTTTTATTTTTAGAAATGCCACCATAGATAAATGAACATCAGCTGTCCTGAGTACAAATAGTTTGCTCAAAAATCCAACATGTTTCGGTGTCTTTTGGCAATATATCACGATGCCTGCTGCCCAGTGAGACTTTGGTGAGCACAGGGGAGCCTTTTTCCCTTCTGTTTGTTTGATCTGGCTTATTTAACTGCTGGTCATTCAGCCTTACTTAGTTTTGCCCTCCTTGGCTTTTTGTGACCGTTAGAATTGGAATAATTACTGTGAGGTTTTTTCCTTGCTTTTAAACATTTATAGCATCCACTTAGGAAAAAAATATGGTCAAATGTGTTCTGTTCTAATCTTCCGCTACCACAATAAAAATTAATCCACTTCTAGCACTTGGAGGGCAGGAGGCAAAGCTGCAATATTGGTTTGGGATTAGCCATTCCTGTCAGCCAGCCCATCTGTGTTATGACCTTTGCTTGATGTCCAGTGGGATTTCACTTTTGAGGAAGTTTTTGTTTTAATTTTTTTTTAATGGGCATAAACAGGAGAAGAGAGACACAGGACAGGCTCACAGGGTGTGGTTTTGTCATGGTTTTGGTTGCTGTCACTGATTCATTAGTCTGGGTGTCTCTGGTAAATCAATCAAGACTTTACACCCAGGTTCACCATGCTTGTTGCTGGAGTACAGCCTCCTTTCTTGGCCTGGACTGCAGCAGGGATGGAAATGTAAAAAAGAATTGTTGCCCCTATTACCCATTTTCAAACTGACAGACAAAGTTCAGGGACAGTGCAGGTCTCTGAAGAGCCATTTCTTCTGCTTTTCAAAAGTACGTGGAGGGAAGGTTTTAAGTCTTGGAGGGCTGTGGCTTTCCTGTAAAGAGGGGATTACACCAAATTTAGCAAAGCTGAAGCTCTCATTTTACTTATTATTTCAGGAGAATTTGCAAAGCCTATCCAGAATGCTTGTTACCCTACTGTAGGCTTTATATTACAGCAGACTTCACTTCCCAAGAGGAGACAAAGTCTGTGCTTCCAAAAATCCTTGGCCTTGCATTTTTGCAGTCAGAGCATCAGTGGTTCAGATGATGTTTTGGATAAAATCGGAAAGGTGCCTGGAAGGGTCAGACTGGCATGTGGAGCCCCTTGATAGAACAAAAATTTCCACACCTCCTTGTGTTCTGCACTTGCAATGGTGTCCACACAGGCAGGCGTGCAAGGGCCTCCAGGAAGGGCTGAGGGAAAGTGCAAGTGCTGCAGGTACCTGAAAGCCAAGACCACGGTGTGCTGATAATTTTTCCTGCTTTGTTTCTCTTGTATCCTTTGTTAACAAAGAGCAGTCTAGAGGGAAATAGTCTATTATTAATATTTAATTTCCTCCTATTACTGTAAGCAGATGACCTAAAAGATCATTTAGACAGCAGCCAATAATAAAGCAAATAGAGGAATCAGAAAATGTATGTCTTGGTTAGGTGGGTGATGCCTCCTTCCTCCTCTTTCCTGCCCCACCCTGCCACAGCTCTTCATCCTTCCATGGGAGGCAGGGCTGAGGATGCTCCCTACAGCTGTGTGTGAACAGTCAGGGACCCAGGGAAGCTGCTCTATGTGAAGTATTCATAAAATACTGAACTTCAGAAAGGAAACCCTTGAGAAACACAGAGAAGTGCTCCTGCTCCCTTCCCTATCATTCTCCCCAAAGGACACCTGTTTTCATTATGTTTTACAGCCCCAGTTGTTTTGCAAAATTGTGTACTGCCTGTGAGCACATCGGCTCCTTTATCGTGACTTGATTCTCTGAAGTGGCAGGGAGAGACAAGATTTCTTGGAGTTTTTGATTTAAAAGATAGGGAGATTCTCTTTGAGCTGAAGGCATTTCAAAGAGAGGATAAAAACTGACAAGCATCTCCCCCTCCAGGCTTTGGAAAGTAGGAAACAAATTATTTAGCAGCACCAATTTTTCTGCTTACGGCCATTCGTGAATTCAAGGATGTCCCCTAAGGGAATTAGGTACTCTGCATGTGGCTGGTACCTGGGAAGGGCCATGTTGTCGAAAGGAGATGCAAGATTGTGATCTGTGGAATGAGCCTTGATGAACAGCCCCCATAGGCCCATGAGCTGCCTCTCCTGCCCCATCCTAGAGCAGACACAGAAACCAACCTCTCTGGAGCCTGGGGAAGCTGCAGTCTGTCACCTACGTGCCCACAGACTGTCTTGGGTGCCCTAAGGGCTGCTGATCATCTGGAGATTTTGCTAATATGTGAGAGGAGCTGTCAAACTGAAGTGTCACAGGCACTGTGAGCCTGGCAGGTACAGAGGGTGCGTCTGCTCTGTACCAGCTGGCAGAGCCTGGGCAGCCAAAACCTCCCAGAGCAGGATGGACTCAGCCCAGAGGGGCCAAGAGCAGGAGATGGGCTTGTCTGAGGTGGGTGATTTGAACCAAGCAGTGGCCAAGGGCTCAGCTTGTTCCTTTTGGCACTCAGGAGAGAGAAGGGGCAACACCTTCATTCAAAGTCAACTGGAGATGCCAAACTAAAGCTTGCTTAGGCTCTGCTGGTGAATTGCTTCATGGGAACGTGCTGTGCAGATGCTTTATTGAATTTTCAAGGAGGAGTTTCTCATTGGGACTGAAATATGAGAGAGAACAGAGTGTTCCAAGTCACTACAAATGAACAGAACACCAGCTTTACAGGTTTGTGAATGACAAAAAAGGTTTATTTAATAATGGGGGAAAGGCCAGAACATAGCCCGGGGTATCAAGAAGGAATTAACAACATAAAACAAGGGCTTATAAAGAAATACTAATTGTAGCTGTCCACCCTGTTGGGTGATACAGGTTATTTTTCTTAAGTTTCAAGAAGCTTGCCATGCTGATCCCTCAAGGGCCTGAGATGTTAAATACACACTTCCCCAGTGAGTAAAGCATATTGTTAATTAATTTTTTCTTATTAGACCTGGTTGCTGAGCCTTTGGGTCTTGCATGAAGTAGACAATTCTACAATAAATTTCATCTTGCCTCTGGATCTATGTCATCTTCTCTAGGTGGTCTCTATTTCATTTTGTCCCTGTGCAGTGAATTTCTGGCTGTATAAGCAGAAAGACGGAGCCTGTTCTTGTTTTAAAGCAAGTTGCACATACTCCTAAAATGGAGATTTGCTGTGTCAGGTGAGCACTACAGCACTGACACTGTGAGAGAGGAATGAGGGGATGTGGGTGAGCTCAGGTTGAACATGAATCCTCGCGGGCTGTGGCACATTCTGTCAACAGCAGGTGAGGCTGGGGTTGTGTGGCCAATAATTTGTTTTTCTAATGTCAGTGGCTGCTCAGCAGTGCTGAAGCAGACACAAAATGTTGTTTCGTCATGGCTGGGACACCTGCTCAGCTCCAGCCATTTCTCCCCTGAGATGTGCTGGCTCTGCAGAACTCTTTCCGGCCCATCTGAGAGCAGAGAGTGGAAGGACATGCTGTCCTTTTCTGGACATAACATTCCGATTGCTTCAGAATAAATGACTGGGGCTTGGGATGAAGGATCAGGCCACTGTTTGCGTAGGGAGATGGGAAGCAAGGGACTAAACAAATTCAGAGATAAAACATTCAAATTTAACATCAGGCCGTGAAACGGTTAAAGTAGAAGGTTAAAAGCTCTGTTGTGTCAGAAAACTGTGTGATGTAGTCATTAAACTTCAGATTCCAATATTGTGCTTTTTCAGGATCATGCAGAGGTGTAGGAAATTTTAGCTTTGTGCTGAGCAATTAGTATGTGCAGGACCTCCACAGTGAAGTTTGTAATTTTCCTCCATGTCCTGTTGGAGTTTGAGATGAGCCATTGAAAGAGTCAGGTTAAACAAAATGCATCTAGGATTAGTATGGATTCGTGATCCTACTCAAGGAAGCACTCAAATGGGGAAGAATATCCAGTAATTTTGCTTTGATTCTCTTCACTGAGGTGTATGAGCTGTGAACATGATGGGCAAGAGCAACATAGCAGGATTTCAGGTAAATTCTCTGAGCATCAGGATTAAGGTGCCCTGTTTTCAGGCTGGCTCCTTTCAAACAGGGGCTCCTTCAGTTCTTCTGACTCCATCTCAGAGCAGCTTGTGGCAGGGGATTATATTGGGTTTATTTTCCAGAGCAGTAGTTTTGGCCTAAGTATGTCACAGTAAATTGTTACGTTTTTCTAAACTTGGCCTGGCACTGGAGTTTGGCTGTGCTCTCATCCTGCATGGGGAGGTGTGAGCCTGTGGGAGGTGTGAGCCTGTGGGAGGTGTGTGCTCCCACTCTGTGCCCAACCCTGTCCTGCTGAGGGACTCAGGGCTCACACCTGCCTCAGAGTCTCAGGTGTCCTGCACCCCTTCTTCCTCTTTGGGGCCTGTTTTGCTCACTGCTTCCTTCAGTTGGTTATTTTTTCCTCCTACCAGCTTTTTCCTGTCTTCTTTTTCCTCCCTTCTTGCTCACCCACATGCACAAAGCATTGTTTATTTCTCATCCTGCCCCTTCTGTTCTCTCTCCCTCCAGATCTTCTTTATTTCTACTTTATATTAATTCCAATCCCCTTCCTTGGAAGTTGGGCTGGAGGGTTAGATTTCAATATCGCTGCTTTGAAACAAACCTGTTGGGATTTGTAATGGACAAGCAGATGCTTGCAGAGTGATGTAGGGGCATATCACTGACATCCCTGAAATCAAGAAAGTAGAAGCCATCTTTAGGAAGTCACTGAAAAATTGGAGGTTTTGCTGTAGGAGCATAGACAATATAGAGACTTCTTGGGGTTTTTCTTCTTTAAAAAAGATTAAATGGATGATCTTTATCTTCCTCTTCATAGCTAGATCACACACTAATCTCTTCTGTTGATTTCTTCCACCAAAACCAAACAAAACACAGAAACAAGATAGCCAAAGGTGGAGAAAAGCAAGAGTTTTGAAGCACATCCAAACCACCAAGAATCATTCACTTTCCTTTCAAATGCAGCATTAGCAATAGAGCTCTAAATCAATGAAAGGTCTAAAATTAGATTATATTCCTGAGATCAGATGTGAATCACAAGTTAATCATATTTTCTTTTATTATCACTGTCTTTACCCTTTTATTTTATCCTGAGAAATTAGGTTTCTGATTTGAAAACAGTGAACTGTGAAGGCATCAAACCCTGATGGATCAGACCACGCCAGATCACCCATGGATGGGGCCCAAAAATCTTGTGTTTTGGAGGTTCATGTTGCATCCAAAACTGAGCTTGGTGATTTATCCGTTAGTGCTGTGTTCCTCTGTCTTCCAGCCCTCTGATGTATCAAGCTGTTTCTTAAATTTATGAGAAAATATTATTGCTAAAGCTTACTAAATAAGGTTTGAAACCCACTCTGGAAGTGACAGGCAAGGATAGCAAGCAATTATCTCTTTACTGTGGCACAAAGCTCAGGGAACTGTTCTCCCCTCTGTATTTTTAGCTGAGGCTGTGGTGAAATGCACCCATATCTGAAGCAGAGGTATGAGGTGACCTGCAAGGGCGTGCAGGTGATGTGTATCTGCTCGTATGAAACACGGCTGCAGGACTGTTTCCTCACGAGCAGCACCAGCTTTACTCCCAGAGCTGTGTGCATGACACTACAGGAACTCAAATGTAGCCCTGAGACATGACACTGGCATCGTGCCTATGTGTGTATTTCTGGGAGAGGTGTGTTTTGGTGGACATGTTTTTGTCTGCCTGTAGGTGAAGAATGATGCTGTCCTGGATGCAACAAACACTATGGACAGTGCAGGTATAATGAACAAATAGTTTGCTTATAGGATACAGATTTACATGAGCAAAAAGAATGGAGTTGCAGGAGGGAAGCCTGCAGAGACCCTTGCAAAGAGTGTGCATGGTCAGCAGGAATGTCCTCAAAGATGTCCCTGTCTGGCATACCTTGAACACTTCTCCCAGCCATGGATCTTGTTCCAGGGCCTGTGTGTGTGAAGGCCAGACAGGTATGGCCACAGAGGGGTGACCACACATGCCAGCAGTATAGCCCCCCTGTGAATGAGGGTTCATGTCCTTGCAGAGCAGGGTATTGGTGCAGCAGTTCTGTGGCAAAGCACGTGAGGATGGGCAGCACATGATGGCTCAAATCCAGTGTTTGCAATCAGAGGGAGACAGGTGTGTGTGAAAGGCTCCTCAACCTTTCCTCTGTGCAGCCTCAGCACTTGCCAGGACATAATTAGTGGGGCTCTCGTGTTTCAGGGCGGGCTACGGAGCAGCTGCTGAAGTGCCAGCTCAGATGGTAGCCTTGAAAACAAAACATCCCTTGTTTCTCATCACCACTGTGAAATGCTGCCTTCATGAACTTGGGTTTGGCCCTGCAGCTTTCAGGATAGACAAAATGTGAGAATTTTGCCGATAATGTATTCTTCTAGGTCTGTTTAATATCCGTTATCAATTTAATGTGCCGCTTTAATGAGATTTTGCTTTCTCCATCTCCTCCGTAGAGCTGATTACTTAGTGTATGTGGTTGGTGTTTTTTTTTCTTTTTAGAGGAAACTGCAAGTGAAGAAGTTTAATGTTTGCTTCAGCTGAAGAGAATATTGCCCAAATCCTAGTGGGAAAAGGTGAAAAAGAGAACCGGAGGATGTTGCTAGTAGGTATGGAGATGACAGGAAGCCATGACTAGAAGGGTGACTGTCAACAGGAAACAAAGCATCACAGCTGATGTGACACTGCTGTACAGTACAGTTGCTGTGCTGTGCTGCCTGCTGGACTCTGAGGTCTGGGGAGCAGTGTCTGTCTCCGAGAGAGACTCTCCTGTCTGTTTGTCTGCTGGAGTTTGAATTATTCTGCACCTGGTTAATCACTTTGCTGGAGTTCGCAAACCCTGGGCTTTTTTTTCTTGACACCAGCTACTGTAAAATCCTTGAACAGCTATGGGGAGAAAAATGTGTGTGTGAGCAGCCTTCCTGGGCTGGCAGCCGAGTGCTCCATGGACCCCAGGCAGCTTTGAGGTGTCTTGGCTGTTCAGTGCTCTGCAGATATGAACGCTGATCTTTGGGCCTGGTTGTTCTCACCATGCTAGTACATGGGAAGGACGACTTCCTCTCAGACATAGCCTACATCATCCTGGAACTGATCATCGCAGTGCTGGCCATCCTGGGGAACATCCTGGTCTGCTGGGCCGTCTATTTGAATAGCAACTTGCAGAACGTCACCAACTATTTTGTGGTGTCCCTGGCTGCTGCTGACATTGCCGTGGGCGTGCTGGCAATCCCCTTTGCCATCACCATCAGCACTGGATTCTGTGCCTTCTTCTATGGCTGCCTTTTCATTGCCTGCTTTGTCCTGGTCCTGACTCAGAGCTCGATCTTCAGCCTCCTTGCTATTGCCATCGACAGAATCATTGCCATACGAATACCCCTCAGGTAAGCATGGGCTGGGCTGGGCTGGGGTGGTAAGGGCTCAACATCCCTAGAAACCACAGGTCTGGAGATGAATCAAGGAAGGAAAAGTTAAATGAGGATCAGTGCTTTTTCTCTCGTATTTTGAAAAAAAACTTTTCTAGGTCCTAAAATCTGCCTTGGCTGCTGGATTTTCTGGTTGCTTCCTTTTCCTGTTCTTCTCTGTTCTCCTATGGTGTGTGTCCATTGCATCACAGAGGTGCTGCCTGGGAGCTGCCATTCCATACTTAGGCAGCCTGTGCCCTGAAGCCAGTGGCACCAGAAGGATCACTGGGAAGGTAGAGGGCAGAAAGGGGGTGAGGTTAGCTTGTCCCCCTCCCGTGGGGAGGAGGGAGGTTCTGCCTGAAGCTGTAGCAGCAGACTGGGGAGAGGGAGGTAGGGTTTTCTCTCAGTCCATTAAACATGACAGGAGAAGAAGCAGCAGGCTACCAAGAAATGGGCCTTAGGAAGATTTGGACTGGCTTAGGCCCTGCCTCTGGAAGCACAGCATATATTGGGTCAAGGTGGAGGCTTGTCCCAACCCACGTCTGCAGATGGTGATTTTGTGGTCTCTGCAGTTTAAAGAAAGTAAAGGACATTTTAATGACAGGCTGGCTGCTACTTGGTGTGCAACCAGGGAGGCTGACATGGAACAAGGGGAAGTTTTGCCACACACACAGAGGCTGCTGCTCAGTTCAGTTTTCCAGGAGCGCGTTGTTGGGATGGGCTGTGTCTGCCTGTGGGCGCGAGGCAGCGCCGCGTTTCTGTGACAATGCTCCGAGTCATTCACTGAGCTCCAGAGATGGGGAGGAAGCCCCTGGGGAGGCTGGTGCAGGAGAATTGTAGGAGTCTTCTTCCTTCCTGTCTTGTCCTTAGGAGGATGCAGCACGCTCTCAGGAATGGAGAGACTGCCTTCCTCTCCTGAACAACCAATGTGGCTGCAAAAATGGAACAAATTTCTGATTTTTGTACTCTTGAGTTTGTGTTTTTGGACATCCTCACTCTTCTTGAGCTTAAATCACTTGTGCTGATCTGTACAATTTAGTTCTGTTTCTTCTGAATAGTTTGGACATGCAGCATTTATGTCAATTAACACAAACCTCCTGTTCAAAACCAGAATGGGAGCCCTGGAGAGCAGAAATTGCCTTTCCATGTGGATCAGTGCAGCCAAGTCTTTCCTGAAGCCTCGCCTCAGCAAGTTTGTGCTGCTATAACATTACCTTTAATGGGTGGTTTCCAAAACCTGTTGGTCATACTTGTTACAGCTTCTATAGTTTTGGTGTAGATGTAAGAAATAACTGTTCCATTCCATTGCAGAGAAAATTCTGTCAATATTAGTTACCTGTAAAATGGACTGTCTTCACTTTTCTACAGTCCTGCTATAGATGATTTCATTTTATGAACCAAAATAATGATAAATGGTACAAGGAAACATGTAGAGTAGCCCCTGGGAGCTGCCTCTAAATGATTTTGAGAAGGGCCGATGTCTTGATTTCGTCTCTCACGAGCTAACTCTGAGGACGCCTGCTGACAGTTTAAGCACTCTTATTGCTAGAGGATGACTTGCCAGGAAAGGGATTTTAAAACTCTGGATTTCTGCCCACTTTTTGGGCTATCACTGTAACTATATTGTCTTGAAAATGTAATTTCCTGGAAGAGCCAAGGTAAAGAGTCTTTTCAAAAAACCAGACTACATCAGTGCTGGGCACAGCACAGGTTTCACTATCTTGTTTTGGAAAAAACAGAACACACCCTCTTCTGCCCCAGTAACAGAGGGATTGATTGGATGCAGAAACCCACAGGTACATCCATGGGTTCCTCCTCCTCCCTGTCCTCTGCTGGTTTGTCCTTTCACAACAGGAGTGATGAACTTGTCAATTGTGTTTCCCCTTAAGAATTTATGGATGAATAAGTGCTAGATTTATAGCCTCAGACATGCTAAGAAAGTGAAAGCTGATTATCTGAAGAGGGAAATGTGATATAATTTAGATTGCCCACATCCTCATGTTTTTTTCTTCTTCTAATACCTGTTTGTCTCAAACATGGGTCAAACAATTTGAAGGAAAGTTCTGCCACTAACAATGTGTTGTTTTCACCCCATCCTTTAATACCTTTAATAATTCTTCTTACAGCACATAAAAGGTACCACCAGGTATTCCTAACATTCATTAGCTGAATCATTAATAAACCAGACTTCCTTCACTCTAGTGAAACCAAAAAGGGTCAAACCTGTGTTTTATTCTTCTGTTTCTCTTTAAATATTTCATGTCTCATTTGTCCTAATGAAGGTAGCTGCATATGTGGATGTGTATACCCACAGAAATAAACTGTCAGTATTAAGAAGGCAGAAGAGTGGGTTTTCTGATACTGCTTGGTTTTGGACCCCTCAGTACATTATTAGTTACCTTTGAAATTATTTTTCTGTGGAGAAGAGACCCTCCTCCAAAAAACTGCAATGGGAAAAGACATTTATAGGTGAAATTTTAAAATGGATAAAAACTAATTTGTGAATATCTTATGTGTTCTGCCTTTCAAACAATTAAAACGTTTTGTAGAGTTTGGTAACTTTTCCACAAGTTCTCAAGCACTTTGCTGAATTCGGCCGAGTTTTATAAAAATGTAACACTCTACAAGTGGCAGTAAGGCTCTCCCAAGGAAGGGAGCCCGAGCCATTGTTCGTTTTAGGACTAAATGAGGTCTCTCACATGGCAGCTACCTGAAAACCTGCATTGGCTAGTATCAAACCCCCACGTGCTCTGAACAAAACTGGCCCTGAATCTGAGCCCCAGGATGAAGCCCTGGGCCAAGAACAATTGCTGCTTTCCAGGCTCCATGGTGCCAGCAAAGGCTCTGTGGGCGCCGTGCCCAGCCACGTGCCCCTGTGCAGGCATTTGTGTAAAGATATTCCCAGGGGGAGAACAGGTAGCTCCAACACCCTGGAAAGAGAGGGGAAATTTTCCTTCCTGCAGCCAAACAGAAAACTGTTCTGAGGTTACTGAGGCTGCTGCTTGCTCTCTGTGCTGGATTCAGGCACGAAACATGCAGGTCATACAGTGCCAACTGCAGGCCTTTTTCTCTGATGAAAGCTGCTTTTGCTGCTGCAGTGCTTCTCTGGGGAAACATTATTAAGGTGCAGATCCCAGATGTTTGGAACTTTGGGACTGATTTATCCCATGTGGTGGTGATTTAAACTGCAGCTTTGAGGTGGCACTGGGATGTTTTTCTGACAGAGGACATGAAGAACTGGCTTCTCAAAGTCTGGAGTAGGAAGAATAGGGGAGATGAACACCAACCCTGAATAAAGTATAGGATGTGCAAGGGACCTTTGTGCTGAGAACAGCCTGTTTCAGTAGTTGCTTTAATTCTCTAGGGCTGCCTTCTGAAATGCTCATATGTGAGCATCTAAACCAGTGATTTAATGTTTTATTGTCACTTTGAGCCATATTTCTTTCCCTGCTCACCATAAACCTTTTGACTTTGTGGCAGGCATTTGCTACATATGCTCATGTTAAACAGATTTAGGGCAGGTTCAGCCTAATGGGAGAAAAGAGTAATTCCCCTCCTTCTTTGAATATGGGTATGGCTTTAAAAGCAGTGGCTTCATGGCCTGCACAGAACTTGCTGTTACCAAGGTTTTATTCAGGAAGCTGATCATGTCACAAGCAGAACTGTGTCTGCCCACCATTCCTCTTCTGCTGTTTAGAGAAGAGCTAATGCTGGGCACCTGTGCCCACCTGCAGGACTCCACCTCCCCCATCCCCATAGCATGGACAAGCACCAGGATCAGTTGGTACCTGGCAATAGGGGAGAAAGGTTCCTGACTGAGGGGTTTGGGAAAGGTTGTTTAGTTGGTACATGTGAAGGTGTCAGTTTTATTTCTTGCCCTGCCACAGATTTCCTAGATGATCTGGGATTGCCAGAGTCTCTCATTTCCAGATACATGTAATAGGGATTGAATATCCTGCTTGGTCCTGTCCCTGATGGCTGCAGCTGCCTGAGGTGTTTGGCTGTTGAGTGGATGTGTTCAGGGAGCAGCATTTTGTAGTGATTTGTTAAACACCTTTGAGCACTGCTGGAATTCAGATGAAAGCCCTCAGCTGAGCACAGGCTTTCTGGGTGATGCAGTAGAGGTGTCTGAAAAATGCTCCACACCTGGCAGAGGATGTGCAGTGCTGTCCAGCAGAGGAGGGTTTGGAAGACAAGCAGGATGGCTGGACACTGTGATGGTGAGTTAGGCCAGCTACATACCGTGCAATGTATTGAAAGATTTTAAGTGCTCCCTGAAGTCTCTGTGGACAGAGTACGAGCTCTGCCTTCCACCCAGTCTCACAGACTCTGTGCAGGAATCTTTGTCTCCATGGCACAGAACTTAATCCAAGGACCCAGAAGTGTCACATCCACAGCCAAATTACTTTAGGCAGTCCAGAGGAGCTGTACATTCACCAAGGGCAGCTATTCTCCTGCAGTCATTTTGCCAGCTGGGTGGCTGGGAGAGCAGCAGGGCAGGTGAAACTATTTTGGGGAAAACATTCGCATTTTCATGTGTTTGCAAAAGTTGGTTTTGCTTTTTAGAGGAGGCAGGTGACCCTATCCCCACACCCAGTGCCACCATGAGCATCCCTGTGCTCTGCACTAACGTCCTTTGTGTAATTTCACAAGTAGAAGTGTTTGTTTGTGTGGCAAGTGCGTTATTTCCAGGAAGCAGGACACAGACAATCCAGTGCTGTCTGGACACATCAGACGTGCTGCAAAGTCACCTACCAGCTGTGCAGAACATGAGCTGCAGGTGTGACTAGCTCCTTTCAGCAGCTTGTGTCTCCTGCATGGTGCCAGCAACTCACAGGATAGGGGTTGTGTCTGGGAAGCCCTGAACTTACCCTGTAGAGCTCTGCAGCATGGAGAATATGGAGAGTGGCTTTGACCTGGCTGCTGTGAGCCTGCAGAGATACTGAGACAAAGTACACAAAGATGTACACAAAGTCTTCAATGACATCTCTAAGTGGATAAAAGGAAAGAGTCCAGGAAAGCCCATCTGGACTGTAACCCTACCTCAGCCAAGTCAGTCAGAGGTGCCTCATGTGGATCCTAGAAATTAAGCTCTCCTAAACAAATTAACACTTCTCAGTGGGTACCTGGCCAACACAAGGCCATTGACTATGTCACGAGATGCTGTGAGCTTTCTGTCTTAACCTTTGGAGATACTGAGCAAGGTGTTATGGACACGAACTCCAGCACAATACCCTGCAGCTGGAAAGCTGCTTGGGTTGAGTGCTGTTCCAAAGCCTTGTAAAGTTTCTTGCATGGGAATTCCCAGAGGGTAAGAGGGAGGGGGAAGTGGGGGGAAGTGTTTGTCTGGAGAAGTAAGGAATATATTTTTAGTGGAAGGGAAGGGACATCTCTAGTCGTGGGATAACAGCTGCACAATTTCAAAATTCCTCTGACAAGATGTAGCTAATTCCAGGGCTGCAGGGTTTTGATGGGTTTTTTTGGTTGGTTTTTTTTTTTCTTTTTGTTTCTTGGGGGTTTTTTGTTTGTTTGTTTGTTTTGGTTTTTGTTTTTCCAAGCTTCAAGGGCCTTCAGCCACTCTCTTGCTCCCTGAGTGTACATTTCAAAGCGAAGATGCTGTTTTGATGTGTTGATGAAGTCTGAATGGAGCAGCTCTTTGCTACCATTCATGCTGTGCCCTTTGCATCCCTTAAGGACTGGGCAGGATCCACTAATTGCTGGAAAAAACCTTTTTCTCCCTCAGAATCAGCTGAATTCCTCCCTCATTTCTGGAAGGACAATTTAGGTGTGTTTTGCATGCTGGGAATTGTGTGGTTGGCTCCTTTATCCACTCACTCTTTTCTGATTTTGAAATGCAACTGAGAAAGGGAAATTCAAGCCTGATGGGTCTTGTTTTTTCCAAGGCCCATTGTCAGGGATTTAAAGCACGATCTCCATTCTTTACTGTGCAAAAGCAGCCTCTCTCCTCCCCTGTCTTGAAGTTGTGTTGGGATAGGAGCATGAACCTGTGGGAGTAATTATTTCATTGGGAGATGGAAAGATTTCTGTGGCTTGTTATATTATTTCTTTTAATGTTTGTTTTCTGAGAGAATTCTGGGGACAGAGAGAGAAGGAGCACTGGGTAAACACTGGGAGCCCAGCGCTACCATCGGATCGCAGACACACGGGGTCAAATACAGTGTGGGACCCATGCTGGACAATGTGGGAATCCAGCCATCTACTTTCCATGCTGAGCATTACCCAGGGAAGGCAATTGCACTGAAATGTTAAACTGCTGCCCTGATTTACATTTTCAGAGGGAAGAACTGGTGGAGTCAGCTCAGGACTCGCAGTAACCTGCGAGGCCTTGGAAACTGGCTGATATTTCAAACAAACCAAGGTCTCTGCTACACTGTCAGATTCTTACCATGTTGCTTATTTTTTCTTCCAACAGATCTTGGAGAATTTACTGTTAACTGGCTTCAGCCAGGTGTATCAGTGCCTCCACCCCTGAGGTCCCTTTGGTGTGTGCAGTGCAGCCCATGGCACACCTGTAGTCGACAATTGTCCTCAGCTTAATTCCTCCTTTCTGAGAAAGACATGGGGTTGGCTTAGCTGGGCTGGTGAGGAAAACTGCTGACTTGTCTCAGTTATTTCAAGAAGGTTGGTGGTGCTGGTCTTCCTAAAAGTGCCATTGTGGAGCAGAGTGAGATGCTATGCAAAGCAATGCCAACCTGGCTGCTGCAACTGAGCCAGCAGGATTTCCCTGGAGCACACCAGAATGTGGACACAGGGCTGGTGGCACTGTGCCTCCAGGTTCTTTTGTGCTGTTTGGTTTACAGATCTACTGCAAGACAGACCTAACAATTCCATGCTAAAGGCTGCTCTTCTGCCAGGAAGGAGACACTGCCTTAGCCTTTGGCAAGAGACCCACAGTGATCTTCATCACAAGGGTCAGAGCAGTATTATTGGTTATCCAGGCTGCAAGATCTGTGTGCACACCCAAGTGGACTGGTGGAGTGAAGGAGCACAGATGAAAACTGAATTAATTTCCCTGCTTTTCTGTCAGCTATTCACTGCTTAAAGAAAAGGGGAGGGAAATAGGTGGCAGACAGTGTCACCATGGAGTGCTTGCTGTGCTGCATGAGTTCTGCACAGCAGAGAGCCCTCTGATCAAGCAGGTGCCTTTCTCACTGTCTTCTGGAACATGGGGCCATTGTGAGGTTGCATGGGTGCCAGAAGCTTGTTGAATAACACTGATATAGCTCCCATCTCCTCTGCTTTACAGGTACAATGGCTTGGTGACCGGCTCTCGAGCCAAAGGCATCATTGCCATCTGCTGGGTGTTGTCCTTCATCATCGGCCTGACCCCAATGCTGGGGTGGCACAACCGCGCCCAGATCGAAGATCTGGGTTCCAACAGAACCTCTCCCATCAACTGCAGCAACAGCATGGTGGCGTGTCTCTTCGAGGCCGTGGTCACCATGGAGTACATGGTCTACTACAACTTCTTTGCCTGTGTGCTCCTGCCCCTCCTTCTCATGTTTGGTATCTACTTGAAAATCTTCATGGCAGCCCGGCGCCAGCTCAAGCAGATGGAGAACAAGATGGTACATGGGGAACGTTCCCGCTCCACGTTGCAGAAGGAAGTCCATGCAGCCAAGTCTTTAGCCATCATTGTTGGGCTGTTTGCAGTCTGCTGGCTTCCACTACACATTATTAACTGCTTTACCCTTTTTTGCCCAAATTGTGCCCACGCTCCCCTCTGGCTGATGTATCTGGCTATTATCCTGTCTCACGCTAACTCAGTTGTAAACCCCCTTATTTATGCCTACCGGATCAGGGAGTTCCGATACACCTTCCGTAAAATCATCAGCCAGCATATCCTGGGCCGGAAGGAGCCGTTCAAGGCGGGAATAGCCAGCTCCAGGACTTCCACCCATGGTGGGGACACAGAGAACGCCAGCATACGGATCAGTGAGTATGCACTAGAGGTATACACCAATGGAGAGATCCACAGGGATCCCGAAAAGCAGGACTTAAGCAAATGCAAAGCTGGCTTGGAATGGCACCAGAATGGAAATGTTCTGGACCTGGAGACAAATGGGCATCTCCCACATTCCTGCAAAAATGGGATTCTCTCAGATGCATGCCTGAACAGGGAACTTCAGAGTGAAGAGCTAATTGATGCCCAGGTGTCTTACTCAGATCTGGAAAGAGCAGCCTTTGCTGCAGCTGATGTTTCCTGATGAGACTTTCGAAGTTTTCCTGGTAGAATTATTTTTTTTTTCCATTGGTGACCTCTGCCATGGCAGAAAGGGAGGTTGGGGGGCGGGGGGAGAGCAGTGTATTCAGATTGCTGTGGAGAAAGGGGTCCATATCCAGGACTGTTGGATGATCCTAAACACCAGACTGGAGAAAAGCCAAGAGACCACTGAAGTGGACTAAGGAAGGAGGGACACGTTACCCATCAATGACCTGTCACCAAGAGCAGTGCCAAGGTCAAGGATGGCATTCCAAGTTCAGCACTGGGAGACTGCTGATGCAGGGATTTCGTGACATTGTCCTGTACTGTGCCTGTGGTTGTGTGTTGGTTTCACTGTCTTCACCAGTGGAAACAGAAGCGTGGCTGGAAGTATTCCCTGAATAACAAAAAGCAACTGGGAAGGGCCTCCTGTGGCACTGCAACAAGCAGAAGGGGGGATAGCAAAATCTATTGTCAGGAAGGATGCCAAGAGCTGCTTGGAGAGGGAAGGAATTTACCTGATGGGAACTCTGGATACTTTCAACCATGGCACTTTGTCTTTCAGTTTGTGTTTTTAAAGCTTATACTGCAACAGGTTGCTCCAACATTTTTTTTCCACATGATGATAATGTTACTTTACATTAAGTTACAAAAGATGGGCAAGAACTCATACCCATTCCCTGAGCGCTCAATGTTCCAGATTCCCATGGCAAATATAACCTCTTACCTCTCCACTTTGTCCAACAAGTCACCAAAGCAGAGCCTGTAATACAGATGTCCCTTGGCAAAAGGGCTGTTGGCAGGACGTGGTGCTGCAGGCCAGGGCTGTGGGCTGTGTCCTCCCGGCAGGGCTGTGAAGGGCTGTGGGTGTGTGAGTTCTCTGTAGGCTGGTGGCACTTTCTGCTTTCCCCCATCTCTGTGCTTGTCCTCCTGAGCTCCTAGAATGCAAGTTCTTTCCAACGGCCCCAGATGTGTTTGAGGTAATACTCCAAATTTCAGTCATCTTCATCTTCACTCAACAGGCTGCAGGACTTTTTCTTCTTTCTTGGGATAGGAAGCAATCCACACACACACCTTCCGCTTAATTTTGAAATTCCAATGAGCTCTATTTAAACACCTTTTCTCCTGTGATTTCAGTTTTTTCCTGTGAAGCCTGGTGTGTCCCTGTGGTGCAGAGGCCAGCAGAGCTGGGCCTGTCTGGTTAGAAGATGCTCCTACTCTGAGAAGCTGAAAGGTGTCCGTAGTATTGGAACTCAGCTTAGAAACTGCAGTTTCTACTTTCTCTAGAAGAGAACAGGCAAATTTGTGCTGCAGCGAGTGTACACACTGATGTGGTTTGTTGCAGAGGTGTTTCACAGTAATTTGATAATTTTCTGGGTCACAGGAAGTCTGGCAGCTCAAGGACAGCAGAAAACCACATCAGCTTGAATTCTACCTGAAGATTTGGTTCTGGGTTTTGTTTTTCAGACAAATAATCCATGTTCAATACTACCAGCCTTCTGGAGAGAGAGGCAGCAGTGGTCCTACTGGGAAATGAAAACTCTGGTAATTCCAGGGATCTGAAGCTTATTCCCTAGCTGAAAACATCAGAAATATCATCCCCCAATCTGGTTCCTCCTTGTGTCTGTCCCCTAACATTTCAGAAGCCAAGGGAAACTGGATTTTCGTACTTGAGGAAGAGCAGGCTAGGTTTGTGTGTTCTTATTTCATGTTTATTTTATATATTGTGAACTATTGAAAAGAAAAATCAGTTTTATTTTGAGGAGAATTTTCTTTTTGCCAATTTCCCTACATGAATGTAGGGAGAAGTTTGTGATGCTGAATGTGTTTGAGTACGTAGCTGCTCCGGGCTAGCACAAAGCTTACTGTGAGATGGATAAAAAGATGTGGCTGCCACCACAGTCTTTAGCAGAAAGACAGGCCAGTTTGTGAAACAATAGATTTCATGGTTTAATTGAACTGCTGCTTTCTTGGCAGGGCTCTTCCCCCTTAGTCTGATGTCAGAGGAGAGGATTATCACTGCAGCACCATTAAGGAACACTAAGCCATTTCTCTGTGACTGATGTCATAGGTAGCTCCTCCGTAGGGTGACTCGAGATCTCGTTACTCTTTATCTTTCTTGATGGAATATTTCTGTAGGTTATTTGTGTGATGGCTCTTCTGACCTCCTGTAACAGTGGCAGAGGAACTCAGGAAAATGGGGGACTGTTCTCTTCAGGCCTCAGCTGGGAGCTGAAATGGTTCTAAGAATAACACAAGATTACATCCGGCACTCATGTCAATAACAATTAGGTCCACAAAGACACAGAGCAGGGAAGGAAGTGTGGGAAAATACCAGCACGGCTCTCGTGCTGGAACACACGCGAGTGCAGAAGTGTTGCCTATTGAGCTTTAGTTACCATTGTGAAGGGATGATTTGCACCACACTGGATCAGGCTTTCAACAGCTGGTGTGGATTGGTTGCTTTCTATTGTTTCCTGAGCATCTCCACACTCACTTGTGGCAGTTTATTGCTTGGTTGCCCGAAGAATCAAGTTGATCTATGTTGATGGACAAACTTAGGATTGTTTTGCTTTCCAGATTGCTCTGGAAAACTTTCCTGCCCAACCAGATCAAGCTTACTGACTTTCCAGATGTCTTGAATTTAGCTTTTGTGTTACTGCTTGAGCTGCCCTCCAAGTGTGTCCAGTCTCTTTCAATATTAGTGATCCAGACTTGAAGTGAAAAGGGTGTGTGAAGGGGGTGGGCTGCGTGCAGGAGGAAGTGCAGGGCACAGAGAGTGTGGTTTGTGGTGCTCTCTGCAGTCACAGGAAGGAAGGGGTGGCAGCTGCACCACATGCTAGGACTTACGGCAAACATATGGCTGAGATGGACCCTCAGCGGATGTTTCTGAAGCAGTTGTTGGGGAGAGCAGGAGCCTTTTGAACAGAATTTTGGACTTCTTATTTCTTGTTTCCTAGTGATCATAATTTCAGGGTTTCCTGCTTTTTGGTTTGTTTTCCTTCAAAAAAAAAAGAAGCAATAGGTCCCATCAATGAAGTGTGCTCTTTCCTTCTCCTGGCAGCTCTCCACTCTTGAGAAAAGTACCCACCTTCCAGACTTCCTAGGACCACTCATACCCCCATTTTTCTTCCAGCTGGAGAACATTTAGCTGATCCAGCTGTTCTGCATAAACAGAGATGGTGCCAAGACAAAGGGAAGAATGAGGTGACTATCAGGAGAGGCTGGAGAAGACCTTGGGAATCCCAGGTGCAGTGGGTCCAGAGAGTAGGAGCTGGGGTCAGAAGAGACTAATTTCATTGAATGAGAACTTCTTGCTAAAAAATCTGAAGATGCATAGAGACATGTGGTGCCTGATTTGGCGTGAGGGCATTCCATGAATTTCATCATTCCCTGAAGACTTGTAGGCTCCAGGGTTTATTTGCTTTATGAGAGTTTTGAAGAAAGCAAAGTTTGATCCTTTGCCAGGAGTAATTTTATCAAGAGTTCTTGGGGCTCTCTCCTCAATAGGGCACTGGTTTTTGTGTGTGCGAATAAATGCACTTACAGCTGAGTCCTGCAGAGTCCCTTTTGGATCGGTGATATTTCAAAGCTCTGTGCAAGCTTGAACTGCAGCTCTTGAACAGAGAAGCAATTTGGCATGGTGGGACAGCTGGGAATACTGGAGGCAGAAAGGGTTTCTTACTGGTCCCAGTTGGTATTAGGGTGCAGGTGGACTTGGAGTGACATAGAACAGTCTGAACCTTTGATCAGTTTTTGAAAAGAGGCCTCAGGAGATGCTGGTGGATATAGAGAAGTCTCTAAGTTGTGGGAGACTGGAGGGTCAGGATGGACAAGAAATCTTAGTAGTGAAGGAGGATTTGTAGAGTAGGTGTTTGGGAGGATTTCAGGGGAGCAGGAATGTGCTGGGAGGTGCTGTGGGGTGTAAAGATGATGCTGGTTTGAGACCTAGTGTGTGACTTGGTGAGGGAGGACTCTGGAGGGGATGTACAGACTTACAGCTCTCCTGGGGTCATTGCAAGGATCAGCCCTGCCTGGGGTGTGCAGAGGGTTGACTTTGTATGGTCTATAATGACTGAGGCAGGGATGGTTCTTATGGATTCTGGCCTTTCCAGATACCTTGTCCCCTTCCATGAGCACATCCAGCTATAACAAATCCCATTCTGCTTCCATGAGCATGGGCCCTACCTAACACCAAATCCATCCAGCCAAGTTCTGTGGAAGGACAAACAGGCTGCAGTGGTGCTGCAATGCATTAAACCTGCATGCAATACTCTCTGGTGGTGTTTGCTAAGTTCAGCTGCCTAAAAGTCAGTTCTCTCCCAATTTGTTTTGGGCATCAAATTGCACTGAGTCATTTCAGAGTTTTGTCTTTCCAGCCCTGAGCTTCTTGGCTGCATTATGGCGAAACACATCAAGAGTAACAAAAATCACCAGTTCTTCATTTGCATGAGAGGTGACTAACACTGACAGATGAGAATCCCCAAACTGGGGCAATGCTGTGTGTAACTCCCCATCTTACTTGCCTGCTGGGGCTGTTCACACAAGGGATGTGTTAAAATCAAGACTGGGACCTGGGAACATCCTTCGCTCCCCCCACTGTCTCGGGAGCTGGTGTTCCTGCCCTATGAAGAAGTTCTCTGTGGTCTGCAAACCAAGACACTATGAACACCCTGCTGCACATGCTGTCAGTATGAAACAATTACTCTTTTAATTTAAATGTTTTATGATATAGGTGTTGTTTTCCCTCTGTCAGTAACCATTGGGAGGGGGGAAGGGGGGAAGGGGATAGGAGAATCTGTGCATGCAAATGTATTTCAAGTGCATTGACCAAAGGTTTTTTTGAATCTGTGAAGTTTTCATATCTGTGAAGTCACCAGACTGCTGGGCAGTGAGGAGCCGCTGGTGCTGCGGAGTCTGTCTTGGTTACGTTTCTTAATAAGCATTAAAATAATAAAATATATTTGTAAAAGAGAGTGTAAGTGCCTTTGTCCCAGGAAGATCCGGCTGGCTGGATCTTGTGTGTGAGTATTTTCTTATTATATTATTAGCTGTCTCCATAGATCGATCCTTCTGGAGCGCTCTCTCCCTGGTGCTGCCTGTACTTTCACAGAAGAGATTAGCATGGACTAAGGTGACAGACCCAAATGGACTAGAAGGCTCCTCCCATCTCTGACGTCCTGGGATCTGTCATCGTGGCAGTAGGAGAAATCATTCACAGCTGTGTATGGAACACAAAGTAGAGTTGTTTTCACCCAAACCATTTCCCTGGCAGGAAGGGGGTGTTCCACAGCAGGACCTGAGGGTCCAAAACTGCACCGTGCAACAGCTTTGCCAGCTGTGACTGGGCCATCCCACCCTGCTGGCTCTCCTTCCATGTGGCCCTGCCGGTGCACCTCAGACCATTGCTCTTTCAGACTTCCGCCCAGTTCTTGCCAGCCAAATTAGTCTGGAAATGGAGGCAAGAAATCTAGATGCTATTGTGGTGTTTCTCCTGTCAAATGTGAGCAGTGCTGAAGAAGGAGTAATTTCCAGCTTTTTCCGGCTGGCAGCTACTAAATGTGTGTCTAAGGAGGTCAATGAAAGTCTGTTCAATCCAAGAGCACTTGGAATTGGGAGGTTCTGAAATGAAAGTTCACCAGATAGCCATCAACCCTCTTTTGGTCACTTTGCAGCTGTGCTCAAGGCCTCCTCATGGGAGGCCCCAGTTTGTGGAGAGGTGCTGGCACCCTGGTGCTCTGCAGCCAACTGGCCAAGCTGTTCAACCAAGTGTGTAATTGAAAATCTTTTTGATTTTCACTCCTTTCACAAACACTGAGCGTTTTGTTCTGCAGCATCAAAGGCTGGGAGTTGTGGAACAATGGGCATCTGCAGGAGCCCAGCGGGAACAATGCTCGTACCTAAGAAAGAGAACTTGGAAGAACAGAGAGAGCTCCCAGCTTAACAACACAATTGGCCTGATCGGGAAATCTCTGCTCAGAGATCCACGCCTTGGCTCAGTCAGCCGGAGCAATTAGACTCTGCAGGGCTTTTGCTGTAGACAAGAGCTGACTGCAGCACTGGGGAACTGCTGACATTTCTGAATGATGGAGTAGGATGGGGCTGTGGAGGATTACTAGGTTTTCCCTACTAATGGTAGATAATGATTTTGGCTAAAGAGCTTTTCACAGTATTTAAAGCAGCAGGATCTTCCTTGCCACTTTTGCCCCCAAACAGGAGGCCTTTGCTGCTAAGCAAAATACACATAAGTGCCCGCATGTGTTTCAAGAAGTTTCAGGTAGTTAAAAAGCTCTGAGCGCCTCCTCTGATGTCCTGTGCAATTCACAGTTTATTTTCACAGGAAAGATGCCTCCAGTCTTGCATTTGACTGTGACCACGTGAGAAATGAGATTCTCTGTGTGTTCATTCATGGGAAGGAGACAGACTTTTGCCAGCTTGGAGTGATTCTGGGAGGAATCCACTTCTCTGATCCCACAGATAAATACCTCAGGTTAGATGACGTGACACACTGTGGGTTGGAGTCTCACTGAATAGTAAGTGGAGCTGTGTTCCTCCCTGACTTCCCAATCTCCTCTTCAGTGTTGTTCGGATAACAAAGAGGGGCATCTCTGGATATCGGAGATGTTTCCTCAGAAATGACCCAGTGGGTGGAGTTGTTGGAGGAGTTTTGGCTGTAAGATGCAGTCATTTCTCTGCTTTGGGACTGCTGCAGTCACTGCTAAGATCCTGCAGTATCAGGAAAGTGCTGTCTAGATCTCAGAAAATCAGAATTTCATTTCAAGAGTTGGAGTCCTTGCAACACGTCAAAGAAAGTAATTAAACCAAGTTTGGGTCTGAGAGTAGCATGCTGATTTTTCAGCAAGTGAAAGGCAAGGAGAGGGAAAAGAACTTTCCATCTGCAAGTTCAGAGTCAGCTGTGTAAAGATGAGGTTATGTGGAGTGCAGATCCATACTGTGTGGTCCAAGACTGTTACGCTGACATCCAAAGCAGGGACTGTGGTTTTTGGGAGTGTTCTGCTGCAATCCAGAGAGGTGACTGCAACTTCTACAGGTCCCAGGGAAGTCTTTAACCTTCTAGTTTGGACACCGACAGCACTGGAGCTGCAATTGCCCAGGTTTTGCCAAGGATTTACCCAGAGCCTGAGGCAGCACCAATCTTTTGCCTTTCCCAGGTAGCAGCTCATAATGACAATGAAGTGCATGGGGCATCTTGCTGTCTTGGCTGTTGATGAGATCGTGGGGATGTCTTTTGGGCTGATATTGGTCCAGGATGTTACTTCTAAATGGGAGTTAAGCATATCTTCGTGTTGCTGGAGAACTTGCAGCTGCATCATTTGGGTATTTGGTATCATCTGGGCTGTGAAAGCTTGTGCCTGTTCTTTGGGATCTCTGTGGATGCAGGGCTATTGTGCAGTGTGGTGATTGCATCCAGGGAAAAAACCACCTCCTAATAAAGAGAATTGAGCAGCCTGGATCAGTTCTATGAAGAATGCAAAACAAGCCTGGGCCATTTCAGGGTAAGCTGCACTCATGGTGCCTCTTGAACCCATGTCCTGTTATTGTTGGTGTGGAACGTGAGGGTCTGGGCCAATGAAAATAAGGAAGGTGACTTGAGAGACACAGATTTTATCTTTTGAGATTCATCATGACCTTTCTAGTGTATAATAAATAAAGTTGACTCAGGAATTGGCAAGTGCCCTATAACATGCAGTCCTGGTGTTGGGACTCAGCAGAATGTTCTGCTTAGCAATGCACTCTGTTAGCTTTGTTTGCCAAGTTCCTATTTTGGAGGTGCTGAAGGGCTGAGCAGTGGCAGATGCTGGAGCCTCCTGCGGGACAGGTGCACTGGGCCCGGCACCTCTGACCATGCTGATCTGGCCTGGGTGAAGGCCGTTTTGACACCATGCTCATACAACCTTTTACCACCAAGCCATAGAAAGAAGAGTCCTGCCAAGGAGAAATGCTGTTTTCTGGGGTGTGAGTCTTGGGCCCAAGCGGGCTCTCATCCTTCCACATTACTGTATAACCTGCCAGGCAGTTAAGTCAACATGGAACAATATTGCTTCCTGTGTTAATGTCTTGAGCAGCCCTGCCACACACACACTGGATCCTGTGATATTAAACCATTCCATCATCCAGAGAATTTGACTGGTTTCACAGGTGACAGGAATGGTAGCTCTGAGCCTTGCCTGCTGCCAAGTGACTGCCTGACATCCTGTCTTCTCTGATAATGTGACTGTGAGCAATCACAGGTTTCCTGATCCAGCCTTGTGATACACAAGGCTCCTTTGCAGGCAACTGAAGATCGTGCTGCTGACTTCAAGCTGTTCTGTGCTGGTAACAGATGTGATTGTGAAGTTATTCTGCAGATCCAAAAGGCATCGGGGAGAAGAGGGCTAATGTTTGCATTCCCAGTCCCAGAGAGGCTATCAGGGGACAGCTGCAGTTAATTCACAACGATTGTGACTAATTCAAAGGCAGAGTCTCAAGAGGAGAGCACCCAGCACCAGTACAGGGGTGCTGGGCTACATGGCACCCAGCGCCTTAAGGGACAACTGACTGCCTCATTTCTGAGGTGCCGGCCATTTGGGAACAGTCCAGTATTCCAAGTGTTTCCTGCCTTTCTTTATATCCATGCCAAAAGCACTAACAGAATAGGGTGGAGACAAAAAAAATCTCAGACCCTCCTCAAGATCCTCCTCTAATTCCAGAAGGATCAAAATGCTAAAGGTTGCATTCGAAAAACAGAAACAGTATTTTCTCCCACCATCAGTAATGCAGTGCCACAAGTAAAGCTGAGACTCAGCTGCTTGTTCTACAGCTGCGTCCTTTCTGAAGTCATGAGAAACAGCATTTTGATTTCCTTCCAGAGGAAATACACAATAATATCCCTAACTTGCACTTAGGCCTTCCAGTCTGCAGAACTAACTCAGCTAGCATTCATCTGCAACAAAATTAAACCCAAGATCCCCTATTCCTTATGGATTGAGCCAATGCATAGGAATCAAGTCTCTTCATCAGAAACACTTCTAGCTTGCTTTCTCTGAGCACTTGCTTCCCAAGCAATTTCTCTCCCATCCTAAATTCTACATTTGCAGATGATTCCTTCTTTCCTGCCATATACCAGACCTAATGCTCAAGAAGTTTATCCAAGATGTAGGGGCTGTCTGTGCCTTTCCATAGTTCAGCACTACCTGCACTTTCAAGGACTGTAGCAACCATGTTCCTGTAGATTTTCACTCTGTAGCTGGAGGAAAGGATGGGCTCTCTATGCTAACAGAAGTCTCTGATTCCCTTGCAGGAGGATATTTCCATCAGCATTTGATTTGGAAACACTGTGTGGGACATTCAATCCTCCCAGGGAGAGTTTAATACCTTCTTCCCATCAAAAGCATGAGGCTGTGTCCTGGGGTCGGGATGTCAGTGACATGTGGCTGACGCTGAACACTGAAGCCTATGTGTCAGTCAGGTCTTGGAAGAGCTGTGCTCTGTCTGCTGCACAGACATGTTCACACTCTCCAAAGAGAGGTCCTTGAGGACAGGGCCATGAATTCAGTGTTTTCCAGGTGGCTTGTTCTCTCCATGCCAGATGAATCCCAGCGCTGTGAAATGTGTCCCTGTTCTTCTTCCTAAAGAGATGCATCTGCTGATGTCAGCTTCCAGGTAAGGACACACAGGAACCTGCTCTCCCTCAGCATCTGTGGCCTTTGGCTTCTGCTGGTAGTCAGGCATCCTAAGGAAACTAGAAGTGACCTAAAACTAATTTTTTTTGCTAACCCTTGGCCAGTGTTGCAGATAGAGAAATAATGGCATTTTTCCAGCAGGTGAGACCCACCAGCTAAGCAGACAAGAAAAATAAACACAGGAAATAGCATCCATGCAATAAGATAACAGAGAAAGGAGAGGCTGGGAGAGCTTTCTGCTGCATGTGTGTTGGGGGGAAACACAGAGCTTGGAGCTCTCTCCAACAGGAGCAAGCAGATGTTGAACCTCAGCTCAAAGGAAGGGGTTACTGCCTGGACAGAGAGGAAAGGAGAGAAAAAGAGGTTTCTGCTTTGCCCAGACAGAGGAGTTGCCCTCTAGGGTGTGGGGTCTGTGGAATGAAGATCTTGGGTCTAGATGTGGGGTGAGTTAGTGCTTTGCTCAGGGCAGAGGCTCTGATCAGCTCTGCTCTGTTTTTCTGTCTCAAAAGCAGTTCTTGGTGTTGATGGAAATTCTGCTCTGTCTCACCTGTGAAATCCACTCCCTGAACTCTTCCCTTTGTGTCCCATCCCCCCAGATCCAATGGGCTTATCAGAGCCTTCACACTGCTCAGTTTACCCCTAGTGGAATGGCTGAGCACTATTGTGGTGAGGCATCTGCTGGCTCCATCCCTGTGCTCAGTGAGATGGAGAAGCCACCTGTGGTGCCCAAAATAGCCCGTGCCTGGGCAATCCAATCCAAATGGTGTTGATAGTGCTGGGGGATTCCCATGCCTCATAAAGAGGCTTTTGTTGGGAGGATCTAAACTGAGCTCCAGGCCTTGCCAGCTGTGGAGAGAAGCAGATGGATCTGCAGTATAAAAATAGATGGAAGCAGACTTGTTCTGCCTCTTTTCTTCACCAGCTCAAAGTACAGTCCCAGAGGTGCCTAGTCAGTGAACTGCCAGTCTGCCTGGAGCCCATTAGCTATTGTCAGAGACAGAAATTTCTCTCTCCTCAGTTCCATTGCTTTACAGCTGCTGTGTGGACAATCTTGTTTGCCCGCAGCTGTTGGCAGCAGGTTACATCCCATTTCTCTGTGGCAATGAAAGCAGGAGAACGGGACATTTCTGTGAGACACCATGTCCCTAAAAGAGGTGTTAGTCTGTGGCTATGTCCTCTGAGGTCTCTGTTCATCACTTTAGGAAATGTGCTGAAGACTTGCACCAGTGTGTCAGGGGCTGTTCCAATAGCTGGCAGGTAGATTTTGCAGCATCTAAGACCTTTGTGTATTGCAACTTGGAAATCTCACCTTTTCCCAACCACAGCTACAGGGGGAATAGAGATTTTGGACTGGTATTGTCTTCGTTGTTGCTCCAAGTGACTTGGCTGCTTGTTTCAATGCCATAAGTTCATACCAAAACTCTTGAGATTAAAACACCTTCCAAAGGCATCTAAGGCTCATCAACCTTGGTCTCTTATGTAGATTAAAAGGGGATGTCCCCTGTGGGTACCTCCAGGCCCAGTTGTTCATCTCAGCACTCTCCATCTAAGAATTTTTTCAACTCTAAAATATGATGGGTTTTGTGCCCAAAAGCAATTGTGAGGCTGCACCGATATTTGGTACAGGCAGGACATGTCCCTGTCAGTCCATCAGTCCTGTGTTTGCATAAAATCCCCTTCTCAGCTGGCATCCCCACTCCATCCCTTCCTGCTAACTGAATAAGGAGCATGTAGATGTTTCCTGAATGGGCTTTCTTAAGGCACTAATTTGATACACACAGGGCATCTTATTGTAATGCATGTTCCTGAGGTAAGGTAATTGAAGCTGACTCTGCATGGGTGGGTGGAGGCAACTGCTGGCAAAGATCACAGGAAGAATAGATGAAAATTTATTGTTCCAATAAATTCAAGTATGTTGTGTCTCTTTATGCTCCCCAACTTCTACCTGTGCTGTGTTTTGAAGGTGGTTGCACTCCTCCTCTCCTCCTCACTTTTTTATTTTTTTTTTCATTTCATCTTGTGAATCTGTTCTGCACTTTTTTCATTTTTTAGCTTTTTGTTTTTCTGCTGGTTTCTTCTCCTCTGCCCCATGTTCTCCTGCTTCCTGAAAAGCTGCATGCTGTAATGTGTCAGGCAGAGGCCCTGAGGCTGGCCATACCTCTCTACACTGGTATCCAAGGGTATACTAGCTGATTCCCTGATAATTCTTTGTGCCAAATAGCAGCAAAAAGGGAAGAGGGAGAAAAGAATAGCATCACTGGAAGAAACCAGGTCTGAGGCTCAGGTGGGTGTGCAGGCAAACAGGGCCCTTTTAATAAGAAATTTCCAAAAGGTCGCAGATAGTTTGTCATCAGGAATATTCTCCTTGATCACACACCCCTGTGCTCTCATTTGGTGCTGGGAGTCAGGAAATAGTGGCAGCATTGAGCCTTTCTACTTATTTACAGCATTTCCTTTTGCTTGCTAGGGGAGCAGAAAGGGTTGTCTAAAGGGCTTGTGTTTTATCTGAATAAGTTCGATTTGCTGAGTAGAGGCAATTGCTGTTCCTATACCTTGCGAAACACATGGTGGGGAAAAGGTGACTTCTGGAGCCCAGGGATTGGAGTGTTTCCTCACACATCTAGAAAGCCTGGATTGACAGGACTGCCGACAACAACCCACCAGTAAGGTGCCAGTAAACAGACTAGGAAGCATCTGTCCTGCACTTCAATAGAGTAAACTTGACATTTCACCCCTGACTGTTTCTTTTTTAGCTGCTTAAAGTTTGGTACTTACAGGAATGTTTCAGCCACTAAATTGATGGGATTCAGCTCACAAAATGTTTCATCTCTAGTGACTGTCATGAGAGGTCTCCACACTTCATGAGGGAGCTCAGTGTTGCCTCCACTTTCAACAGTTGGAGGCTGGGATGTGGTGGGATGGAGTCTTCACAGGAATTTCCAGCAGCACTGCAGGAAAGGTGGGACCAAAACTGGTGGCTCCAGCAGTCCAGTCCAGACCTCATTTCCATCTCCATATCTCCATTGAAACTCTAGATACAAACCTGAATCTGGACTAAGTGTGTGCTGTGATCACTGTGTGCTAGGTGCAGCACAGCAGGGGAAACATCCTCCAAAACACAGCCCTTCTTAAGCACCTGATTTGGGCATTAACTTGGTCTAATAATTGAGCAGCATTTGAACTACAGGTGCAGTGTGTGCATAGTGGTACCTCCATTTTTCCAGCTGGCCGCCGAGGGTAATTTTTACTTTTGGTTTTCGTTGGTGAACTCGGACAGGATGTTCGAGCTGAGGACAGGAGCAGTCAGTGCTCCCTCTGCTGTCTGTGGTCTTTCAGGTTCCCGGCTAATCTGGTCCCTGCTCAGATTAAATATTTTGCCAGGCTGGAGATGGCACGGGAAGCTGTTTGGTCTACAGATGGCTCTATAAAGAACCCATCAAATATATTTACTGCTGTTTATATGCAAGGCCCAGTGTGACTCACAGCCTGTGCGTGACTGTGAATTCAGGTTGGGACTGTTATACCCCAGTGAGAAGGGATGGACATGTCAGTTCTGTATTCAGTTGAGGATGGACTGGACTGGGGGACACTCATGCAAGTGGTCTTTCCTGCGGAGGTGACACCTGTGATGTGTCATTCTGCGTGAGGCAAGAGGAAATAAAATCCTGTTCAATTTTGGGTAGAAATCTCAGGTGTGTAAAGCAGCTTCTTCTGTGGACTTCTCTGGTGGTTTAGTTCAGGGAGGTTTCTCCACTCTTAAAGGAGAGAACGATGGAGACTCAGACTCAGGACACATGACTTGACTCAGCATCAAGACTAAGGCCCTTAGGAAGGTGCCAAGAAGTCAAGGGGGAATGGGGCAACCACAAAGGATTTTTAAAAGCAACTTAAGACCAAAAAGTTCCTATAAATGACTCTGAATGTTGGGTTTATTAAGCTTATTAACCCTGGTCCCTATTTGTTTGGTTGTAGATAGAAAACATTCTGGCTAGTTGAACTGGACGGTGCCTTGCCAGAGTGCAGCAGCAAGTTGGGTGGCAGCTCTTCCCTTTGCCTTGGACTCGTGTGGCTTCTCACTTCATGTTTATGAGGCCTCTTTTTTCTTTTGGAGGGTCTTCCCCTTTGCTTGCTTTGTGGTTGGTTTTTTTTTCTGCTCAGCACTCTCTATTTGCAAACCACATTCTGGAATTGTGCTCAGGAAGACATTTCTGTGTTTCTCGGCTGTAACATAATTGATCCTTTGTTATGGTATTTCATTTGGTTCAGGTGCCCCTGAAGGATGAGTGACTGGTTAGAAGCAACAAGGTTTTCTGGCTGTGATTGTTCACTGGCCTGGCAAGTAATAAAAGTGCTATTTTTCTTCACCTTGTTTAAATTGCAAACATGTCCCTGCATGCACAAGACGTGGAGGTTCAATAAACCCAAATGGCTCATTGTTAAGCAAAGTAAGTCATCCTGAGAGGCTGGGCATTAGATGGTTTTTTACATGTAAGAAAGGAAATTACCTTAAATATCTTTGTTGTTGTTGTTATGTTCGGCTCTTGCTTTGTTAGCAGCTGTACACATTAAACAAGCTAAAATAAAATATAGCCTAAAAAAGATGAGATATAGAAATAAGACAAAGGAATAACAGAAACAAGCACCAATTTGATCGTGTATCTGAGTTCATCCAGACCATATGGAAGCTGTGAATTGTAAGCAGGCAGCTGAGAGACAAAATGGTAGTAATTTTAGAAGTTTTGTTCAAGTTTATGAAAGTAAGTGAGAACATACTTATAGGCCAAGTACACGTGGATGAGGGAAGCTGAATCACTGGCAAATCAGAGGCAGGAAGAAAGAGGCAGATGCGGAGGTCTGAACTGGGAAGGGTTATTGCCTGGGATATTAATATTTTGCCTAATGCATAAGGAGATCGAAAGGTGAAGAAGGGCCACAGGCATATTAGTTATTTGCAAATTGCACTATGTCTTCCCTCCCTCTGCCCAATTTCAGCCATTGTGTGGAGCAGACAGCAATACATGTGCATGCTGCATCCATCCATCTTCATAATAGCTGGGTTAAATTGCACAATCTTTAGGAACAGCCATTTACAGGCAGCTTTTATTGCTGCTCCCAGCCTCTGTCCAGTAATCTATGGCTCCAGGGGCAGGGGACATTTTGAAACTGTGGTGAGACAGAAGGTATTTGTATACTGCTGCTTCTATCACCTTTATATTCTATTATTCTGTTAAATCTCTGCTTTGTAAGTAAGCATTCCTCTAGGACTGGTAATTCAAGATCCTGTAATTCAACATGACTAGAGCATGATTCTTTTTACCTGTAGGAAGTGAGGAATCTTTCCACTGAGATTTTACTTATAATCTTGGGGAGAGCTTCCACTCTGAAAACTACAGCTTTGTATATGCAGAGCTTCCCAGTGGTTTGGTTTCTGAAAGATCTTGCTTGCAGTGGAAAATTGCATTATGCTAGAAGGAAGCTTTGAAGACCTGCAATAGTTAACATGAAGTTAGGCACAGAAAGTGACCAGAGAAGCACAGACCAGCAGATGTGACAGTCAGTGTATCATTTTTTCATACACTGAACGCAAGGTCCAAGCGAATCTCTGAAGTGTTGCAATTCCTCAGGACCAGAGCCTACCTGGATGTTGTTTTGCAATGCTGAGCAGCCCTTCAGTGTAATTGCTCCTTCCCTCACAAAGCCTAAACATCTGGATTTATGGTGACAAAAGCAATCCAGCAAGAAAGGGCATGAGAAATGGTACCCCTGTGGATTAGAAGAGATACTAGATATGGTCTGAGTTACAGCACATGTTAAGAGACTCTCCAGCATCCCCCAACTGTCCCATCCCTCAGCAGCAGTTCCACTGCTGCTCTCCTCTGTTGGGAACTGCTGCTCACAGGGATGGCTCCTCAGCCAAAATATCTCTCAGAGCTCCTCTGCCATCATCTAAATGGTGACCCATCAGCCACTTGCAGTAGGAACTACTGATAATAGCCTCCACCATTTTGCCCTAATATCAATTTATTAATTACCTTTCTGTGTTTTAGGTGCATGTTGGTTAATTTTCACCTGCCACTGCCCACCTCTCTGGGGAGAACATACAACCCGTGTGTTACAGGATCATAAAAACTCTATTGCTGAAGGGGATGCAACAGTAATTGAGATGAACACTGTCTCTTCCTGGGACAATTATGAATTTTGGTGCCTCTCGAAGGAGATGTGTGGACCCTACTCACACATCTTCACCTCCGCTTGAAGTGCCTGCTAATGCTCTGTGGAGTCAGGGTGAGGAGTGTGGATGTGTAGGTGAGCAGGTATGTGCTCTTCACTGCTCTTTCTGATTAACACAGGAGGAGGCTGTGCTAGAGGGGCTTCCGAGCAACAGCCTGGCTTGATGGAGGCTTTTAAAAAATATCTAATTTTATTCAGTTCCTGGAACTGAGCTGATGCTGCTGTCATTATGCTGGGGCCAGGAGGAACTGAACTGAGTGTCAACATATTTGTGAGTGACACACTTGTGACTGCTTCCTGTTGTGGAACAGGGGATGTAAAGGGTCAGTAAGCAGATAGCAAAAATCTCCAGGCATGCAAATAAAGGGGGGTATGCGTTTTTCCAAAAACATTTATTTTTGGTATGTAAAAAGAAGGGTTCTTCGTTCAGGGTATTTCTCACCCAGAGTTGCATCCTGGAGAAAAGCAAGAGTTAGTGCTCTTGTTGTTGCTAGTGATTAAGAACTCCCACAGGAGATCCTGTGTTATCTTTGATGCAGGCTCATTCCTGTGTGCTGGCTGCCTCCATCCCCAACAGTGGGGCTTTCTCTGCCTCTCTCTCTTCTCCCATTGCCTTCTACCCCTACCAACTTGAAACAGCATCTTTTGAATAATCTTCGTTGACACAAGTTGTCTTAGTTATAGATGCTGCAGGGGTTGGGAAGGCTCCTCAAGCAAAGAAAGTTCAGTCCTTGGGGTCATGGAAACCAGCCAGGAATTTCTGCTCTCCCATTCCCAGGGGCATGAGGAGCCCGCAGAGGAAAACCAAAGGTGACCATTTCCTCAGTTTAAATGTCATTGACCTGAATTGCAGATGTTTTCCAAGACTTTTTAAGATCAAGAGAGCAGTTTTGGAAATATGACTGGTATCTTGATGGAGGATCATTTCAAATTACAGAGTCCTATAAAACAAGAGAGGAAATTTCTATTTGAAAAGACGAAAGCACCCTCACTGTCTTTTTCAAGTCTTCAGAGATATTTTTTATCACACCTGATACATGTGTGCAGCTTATTCACTGATGGAGCTGGATACTAAATGGCTAGATGTTATTTCTTGAAAGTATGAACACAGAATATCATGATAAGCTAAAATGTTAGCTATGTGCTATAGGATCACTGAGGATAGTGTGTTACACAGAAGGAGAAAGGAGGTGACAGTGGGACTAAAGCTGCCTTTTTTCTGTAAGGGTGATATCTTAACAGCTCTCGTGGGAGGAAGGACATGTTCAACCTAATAGGATAATGGAATAATATGTTGAACATATCAGCTTTGACACAGACCATCTGGTGGCTGTAGACACAAATAACCTAAGGAAAACAAATTTGAAATGTTTCAGGAAATGGCTATATGCATGAAGCACAGTGGGGGAGCAGGAGGGTGCCTGTGTGTAGAAGGAAAGAGATAAAAGCCCCTCTCTTTGGCTGTGGGAAGAGTGTCTCACTCGTTCCTGGAAAGGACTACATTCCATCCTTAATGATATTTGGGCTATAAATTTAGTACTGTCATCTCCTCTGGACCCACAGAACTCTGCACTGTGAGGTTGGACCAAAGGTCTCATATGGAGTCTAGCTGGTAAACAGAAAAATCCCCAAAGCCAAACAAAGAGCCTTCCTAGAGTTACTGCTGGAAATTTGCTCAGAAGTTGTTGGTATGGTAACTATTGCTCAGCAGGGAAATTATCTCCACCAGCAGGTCATCCACAATCTCTTCCCTTCCTTCTTTCTACTTTGTGTTTCTAACACATCCTGTCTTCTCATCTCTGTCCCACTGGTTTCAATTCCAGCAACTTGCGCATCGCTCAAGTCAGGTTACGTGTTGTGTCTCGAGGCACCACGTGAGTCTGTTTTGTGCACACAACCCGACTGGCCACGTTTCAGTGTGTTGTGTGACCACCGTAATGTGATGACCCAGAGTCATCACTCTGGGTTCTCTCTGCTGTGGCTGGGAACATGTCACCAATGACAGTATCAGTGATGTAAACTGCTAACAAGCCTTTAAAAGATGCTGAAAATACCCAAGATGTTGAAGAAGCAAATCAGTCCTTGCAGATCCCCTCTTGCCTTGGTGCACAGGTGCTGTCTCTCATTTGGAAGTTTTCAGTTTGTGCCATTACAAGTCTGCAGAAATTCATATGGGCTCAGGAAGGACAGTAGGATGTGTTACACTCTTCAGAAGTACACCTTCCTTCTTCCTCATGTGCCAGCAGCACGTCAGCAGCAAGTATCACTTTCCTGTGCAGGAATGGCTTTGATAAAAGGTATACTAATAAGATATACTCCATTGATGAGTTATTTCTGGCACAGACAGAGCTGGAAGGAAGTCAGCATTAAACACAGACGCTCTTCAGCCTGGGAAGGTCTGAGAACCCTTTAAACACTTGGCTTAGAAATGGCTCTTTTCCTTTTATCTAGGAGATTTTTCCTTTCCTGTTAAGTTAATTACACTTCTGTTTTATCTTCCTCATGCCCTTTTGCCAGAATCGAGGCTATTCATGAAGACACTAGTTCAATAACCATCACTTGGAGTGTCAAGATGATGTTACAACTATTTGTTTGCCAAGTGCAGCTGCAGCCGCCTGCCCAATTTCACATGTTGCTGTGAGCCAGAGATATTGGCCTTTACTACACAAATGTGCTGTTGAGGCCTCACAGCATCTCTTCCATGAGTTGTCCTTAAAAGATGGCAAGCTTTGCTGTCTTCCAACTTCTCTGAAAAAAGGGCTTGTTTACAATGAACAACTGATTTGGGTTGCAGTGGAGTCTGCAGTTTAAGTGAGATACTACTTCTGGTTAGCACCCTGTATTCTCAGTAATGTCACAGATATTCTCACCGTGGAATAAGAATATTCACAATATCAGAAATAAATTCTAGAGCAGATCAGGTTATTCTCAAGCAGAAGTTTCCAGGGTGGGTGTCAGTGTAAGTCCATGTGTATAAAACCTCTAAAATCCTGAGAGATTGTTCCCAGGTGTTGAAGGATTGAAGCCCCTTTGCCACTTGTTAACACAAAATTGTGCTCCCACATCATGGTGCAGCAGGTGGATCCCACAGATGCTCCCTTTTTTTCTTCCCTTTCCTGCCACTGAGATCACTCTGCAGGTCTAGTTCCTTCTGGTTAGTGGGAGCTGTGAGTTGAATGGCTTTGGTGAGAAACTGAGGAAGTACTTTAATATGGAGAATGTCCTGTCTTTGGGCCACCCTGTGCAATCTGCACTGGAAGTCCTTTTATACAGGGCCTGTGTGAAAGATCTAGCAATTTTCCCCTAATAATTCTAGTGGTGGGAAGGATCTCATCCTCTGTGAGAGAGAGCCTTATTGTAATTTCTTCAATCTCAGCTTGAATGCCTTCCCAGAAAAGCAAGGTGTTGGCTGTTAGTGGATGTTGCTGTTCCTTTTGTGCTGTCAAGTGTAAAACTAAAGATTAATGTAGTACTTTATTGACTGCTAGGTGCAGGTTTTGACCTCCCTGAAAAATATTCAGTGCCTATCCTAAAAGTTACCCATTAGGGTCCAGTTCAGTGGGCAAGCTATGGGAACAAACCTCTTCAAGGTTCTTGTTGAGTTGCTTTGAATACCACCAAACCCCAAACCACTGAGAGCCAGGGCAGTGTATTGAATCATTTAATACCACTTTGCCACGGGTCAAGCTGTTAACCAAAGCTCTCACCTAGAAAATAATGGGTCCTGGAGCCATCTAATAAGCTCGCCTGCAACAGTTTGCAGTTCTTTGCATGAAATACTTTTTAAATTACTTTTTTCCCCTTAAGGGCAATGTAAGGCTCCTGTATTCTGCATTTGGTTTTAACTTGGATGGCTCTGAGGCAGCTGTTTGGGATTACATTACAATCAGATCCTTTATACAGGGTTAAATGACTGAAAATTGTCCTTTTCGGATTTTCAAACAAGCTCCCATTCCTTTCAATATGATATTCCTATCAAATGCTTTTCCAAAGTTCATACAATTCACATAGCACTTCCACTCAGAGGGGAACTCCTTGAGGATTTTGAAGTTAGCCCTGTAATAAATTCAAATCCATCTTTCTCAAAATCAGATTACTCAATTCCAAATTAGATGTTTGCTAATTCCATTCTCTAACAATATTCTTGACAGGAATCTGCCAGTATATAAATGTCATGTTCCAGATTCTTCCTCATCTCTCCAGCTCTTACACTTTGAAATACCTAATTTCTGCAAGGATTGAAACAAAAGATCTTTCTCCTCCCATGAGGAGAGGGACATCTTCCTCTTCCAAGATTATGCCTAAAATTCATTCATTTTGGTATAGACTACTACCCACTTTGATGAAGGATTAGAACACTATTTATAGTAGGTGCTTAAAGACCGGGCTTCCTGAACCCGTGGAAAACAAATGCGCCAGATTTCATTCTTTTGTTCTTTTAATAAACTGTCTGTAGATTCTTCCCCTCCCCTCCTTTCCTGCTGGTTTACTTGCATTCTTATATGTTCAGTGTTTTTCTCTTCTTTGTTCCAGTTTATCAGCAATTTACACACAGTTGTTTCCCAGACTCCATGATTTCAACAGCAAAAATAACAATGACCTTTTGAGCCCATGAGCAATCTTGTTGGTGGTAATTTAGCAGAAAGTTACAGTAATGAACAAGAACTCTGCTCTTAAATGTTAGATCACTAAATGTGTTTTATGAGTGTTTATTACTTCTTTAATGCACTTCCTGTGCACCAGGGAGATAGCCATATTCCAGGGAAGGATGAAGTCTTTAATTGGCAAAGTAGCCAATTTGTGAATCTCTTCTGCTTTAAAGATACATTTTCAGGTATGATTCCGTCAAAGCAACCAAGGAAAATGTTTCTTGCTAGAAAGACAACAGCACTAACAGAAGGGATCTTCCAAAGATACATTAATTCTGAAAACTGTAAGCTGGGCTTTTCCTGTGGGAGGGAGGGGAGAGTGGCTGAAAACTTAGATTTCACTGCCCAGATTTGGGGCTGCCTGGGGACTTTGGCTGCCATTGGTCCCAGACATGCCTGAGAGCAGACAAAATGTATTGTCAACAATAAACTTCCTCAGTTTTCAGCCACTTCCCCTCACCCAGTCTTCAGAACTGCAGGAAGCCAAACGCAGAGGACGCAAAGCCAAGTAGATGAGGTTTATAATTTGTCTCTCCTATCTCTAGGTGATTGTAACTATGACTTTTGCAGAGTTCACAGGTGAGACAGGTAATCTAAATGCTGGTTGGAATTTTCCATCCATATAAAAATCCTCAATTTCACTTCAGCTTAAGTTTACATACAGACCCATTTCTAAAACTGATAACAGTGCTTGTAAGGATTTAAAGTAGAATTAGGAGGAGAGCTTTGTCTGTAAAGGCAAAAACCCTAAACCCCAAAAACCCCACCAAAGTTAAGCATTATTAGCAAGAGGTCATGGTACAAAGGAGTGACTTTAAAACAGAGAACCTTGGTTTTCCTGCATCGCAGAACCCTTAAACCAAAGCAGGACAGACAGCTTCTTTTAGCTGTGTATTAAGGAGCCTGAATTTAGTGTTTTATCCTCCCTCTATATTTTAGACCTTCTCCTCTCCTACACTTCTATTATGCTAATTCCCCTTCACTGCCTGTCTCTTACACTTGAAATGTTTTGAATCAGGTGTGTTTCAAGATAATCGTTTTATATTTCCACATGAAGCAAGGGAATTTGTGTTTGAGGTGAAGCAATGTAAAGACCTGACTGGAGTACAATTCAGTACTTTACTTTGTGGCCACTGGAAAAGGACATTGTAGAAGATAATTGTAGAAGATAATTGTAAAGGGTGTTGCAGCATCTAAAAAGCAAGCTTAGACAGAGCAGCAATATCATGTGCCCTTGCAGGACACATCTGTGTCCACCCAAATCCCTTGATAGGTGTTCATGACCAGCAGCATGACATTGGGGGTATCTGAGGCAGCTACTGGATTAGGGACATGAGATATTAATTTATTTAGCTGCTCTGGGTAACTCTGTGTGACCCATGTCAAGGACTGACAGGAGAAGAAGGTGTCAGAAACATGATTCACATGATGATAGTAGCAGGGTTTGTAAGAAGCTGGGTCTTTCAGAGGGAGTATATATACCTACTACTGCCTTAGGAAGGACAGACAGAAATGCTGCCTCTAATCCTGCCTAGAAGCACTGATCTGTGATGCTGTTCAGCCTTTCCTCCTATCTTGGGCTACAGTGGAAAGACTTTGTTTGTTTGTTTAAATCTTTTCTTGGGTCCTTCCCAATTTTAGCCTGAACTCCAGATATTTGGCTCTTAAATTCATTCTCCAGGGTGCTTCTGACTAATGCCAGGGTGCTATTGTGGGTTTTTACAGGAACTCTTGGGAACAGTCTTGCAACACAGAGTTGTGGACCAGTATTACCAAAGCCGTTTTAGCTCTGCCATGGTGTCTGTGCAACACAGGGTTTCAGCAAAGAAGCACACGAGAACCGTTTCTGTACAGATTGCACTGTGTGGTCCTGACTTTTACACCCAACTTTATGGACCACCCTGACTGAGGGCAATAGAGATGAAAAGCATGTGCACTTCAGAACTGTTTTGTAGGAATTTTCCCTCATTTTGAAGAGCTTTTGTTCCATAAAATACTTATTTTCCTCTAAATCAGTTATTACAGTTTGGGTTCATACCAAAAGATTCAGCTGTTTCCCAAAACAATTACTTGGTCCAGGTAATGCAGAACGGGGAAGAAGTTTAAATACAGAGGTTTGAAGAAGTAAGAATCAGAATTGGGATCTGGATTCAAGCATCCTACTTAACAGATAATTGCAATGACTGAGGTGGAACATTCAGACTTAAATGCAAGCCCTCTAATATGCTTTGTCTGGGATATGGAAGGCATCTTCCTTTATTAGGTTACTTTCCTGCTCAACATTAACATTTCGTGCTTTGAAGGTTTATTGTGTTGGCTGGAGTTATACCTTTATATACACGCAGTCCCTATGGAATAGCCTGATCTCCTTTCATCATTATTAGTAATTTTAGGCTTGTCATTTCCTATTCATACAGTCTGGACCTCCCTGTGTTGTTGCAGGATGGTTGATATGGTGCACAGGAAATGTTCTGTTTTCTCAGGTCTCCACTGTTCCTAAGTATTCTTTTCAGGGGCTTCAGTTTTATTGCCATGAAGTCCATTTCCTACATGTAGTACAATTTACTAAATTACAAATAAACAAGGCACCAATAGAGAAGTCAGTGAAAGTTCACACTAAGAATAGAACTTGAAGAGAAAAGTTCAGTTATGTGACCTTCTTCAGGAGCTAGATACAAAATAGACCTGCTGTTTTTCCCTTTAATTTGCAGTCCAGGCAGAAAAGAACTTGAACAGTTCCCAGAGAAATCCAGGCCCTTCTGTTTGTTTCTATGAATCCTCCAGAAATGCTTTATCTGTTGACATCCTGAGTATGCTCATATGGAAATGAACTTGCTTGGCCTCCTCATTTCCCCCCTGTATTGTCAGCTGATTTTTGTACTGATCTCCCTCCCTGCAATGTTTAAAGATCTGCCAGGCATGAACAGAGCAAAATGTTACTGATAGGTACCTTTAAAATTGGCCATTAAAGCAAATTAGGTTCATCAGATGAAAAATCTGATGTATATATCAGTCACTGCTTATACTTGCCCTTCAGAAATATGTTTGGGAAAGAAAAGTAATTTCACTGAAACTTTTTCAGTTAAAAAGGGTGAATTAGAGAGAAAGAATCACGTATCTCCAAATGCCTTGATGAAACCAGACTACCCCTGGGCATCTTCTGCCCAAAGTTAAATATTAGACACTCTCTCCCTGACATTCTTTTTTTCTTTAGTCTAAAAGGCTTAATATTTAACTCAAAATACCTAACAACTGCAAATGCTAAGTGCTGAAAGTTGTTACATCCTCAAGCAGATACATAAAGCAGTGCTTAAGCTCAATGGGATACATTTAGAGATGTGTAGCCATCCCTGGACTTCGTGTTCCACTCCAATGAGAAACTCAGTTGCTATGTTGCGAACTTCTGTGTGATTTGAAGCAGAAGGCACAGCCAGTGGTTCAGTGGAAATAACTGGTTTAAACAGGGTGTCTGCCTGGTACCTGCAGAAGGAAATGTAGAAGAAGTGCATCTTTTATTTGATCACTTTTATTTTGTCCCAGATCAAGGTCTTAATAGGTTCAATCCTTTGTGTGACATTAACTCTGGTTTTGGGATGGATTTCCAATTATAATGGGCCTCAAAATCCATGTTAAAGTCAAAGTTATTTATTACTGGCTCCTGTTCTGAGTTTTACTGCAACTTAAATGGACACACACATATCCATGAGAACCACTGCCATTTTATGACCTATTTCCAAGCCTTTTTGTTGGAAAGGTATCATTAGAAAAAGCTCCTAAAGATGTTCTGCTTTTAGATGAGTTCTATCTGAAGACCAGGACCCTGGACATTCCATTGGCTGGACCGATGCTGAAACCAGGGCTGGTGATCTGGGTGATCTGTCTTTTACCCTTCCTTTTCCCATTCCTTTCCTTCCTTCTTTTTCTTTCTCTCTTCTCCTTCTCTTTTTTTTTTTTTTTCCCTTCCCCCTCTTTTCTCTCTCTTCCCTCCTTTTCTCTCTTTCTTTCTATTCTGTGCTCATATAGAAGGTCAGGGACCAACATAATCGATTTCCACGCCAAGTGACTTTTTGCGGACTCTCCGACTTTTGTGGTTCCTTTCGACCACGAGCATTTACGAATCCTGGGCGCTCCCTTCCCCTTTGTGGCCGCACTCGCTCCAGGAGCGGCGAGAGTCCGGGAACAGCGCAGCTCTGCCCTGAGGGCACCGCGGGCACCCGACAGCACCGTCCCGCCAAAACCCGTGAGGGGAGCGGGGCGTGGCCGACGGGGCCGCCCGGGACAAAGTCCACGGGGCCACCGAGCGCCTGAGGGGCTGCGCGCGCCCATCCTCCGCCATGGCGGGAGCCCTGGAGTCGCTGGAGTCGTGCCTGGAGCGGCACATCCCGCCCGGGGAACTCGCCGAGGTGAAGCGGATCCTCTATGGGGGCGAGGCCAGGTGCGCCACCAGGACGGGCTCGCCCCCCGCTTTGCGGGTTTCCGTCCCTCCTCTCCCCGGGCTCCGCGGGGATGCCCAGCCTGGGAGTGAGGGGAAGGAGTCAATGTGAGGGCGGGTGTGCAAGACACAGTGCTGGGCTGAGGGGAGGAAGGAAGAGTAGGGCTTTTGGTGCTGCAGTGAGGTGACAGGGGCATTTTGGAGGTGATTCAGGTGTGGGGAGCAGGGCAGTGTGAGAAGGTGATGGACAGGGATGGAAGACCTGACGGGAATAGTCGAGGCATCGGGGTGATGGAGCTGAAAAAGTAGGGTTAAAACTTGAGGGAAATACATTGGAGGGAAAGTGTTTATAATCCAGGTATGGCAGGTGGAAGTTTGTGCGTATGTGCGCCTTGATTTCTGCAGCAAGGTGTTAGTGTCTGGAAATGACGGAGGAGGACAGAGGGAGATTGCTGACGTGGAGGTCAGCAGTGAGATTGGCACATGAGCTGGTCACTGCCTGTCCCTTGGCTGATGGATGAATGTTGGGGCATGAGAGCTTGGGTGTCTCTGCAGGGTTAGACAGAGTTGTAATCCCCTTGGCCCACTTCATTCAGAGCAGAAAAGGAGAACATCTCATATCGAAATGTCTTTGTTTTCTGTTTAATCCAGAAAACTTGATTTGCCAACTGCTGCACTGTCAGCAGCTCAGGAAAGAGATTTTGAACTACAGGGCTATGGATTTGAAGCCGCTCTGGAGCAATTGAGAAGGCCACGAATTGTTCGAGTGGGACTGATACAGAATAAACTCCCTCTTCCCACAGACACAGCAGTGGCAGTCCAGGTATACAAACTGGGACTGGGGCTGTTCGTAACTCCTCTTCTGCTGGATTGAGACATAACACAGTTCAGTTGTTGATTTTAGGAACTGTATCCTGAAATGTCTAATGATTGGCAGTACAGGACCCATCAGAACTGCAATAGAGCATCCTGTAAGAAATTTGAATGACACATTTGGTTTTATCGTTTCTCAGAAACATCTCTTGTGTTTACCTAGCATGCCCAATCTGCTCGCAGTTTTTCCAAAGCTAAATATTTAGTAGCTCATTTTGTACACGAAAATCCTTTGCCTCTAAGATGAAACATAAAAGCATTTACACAAAATCAAAAGGGATGGCAACCAGTGGAAACCACAGGTGCAGTTCTAGTTTTAATTGAGAAATGTTCTGTTATAGGAAAATCCATTAGAGGAAACAGATTAATAAAGCTGTGTTCATTATTCTTTGTACAGCAGTGAGTGAAATCTTATTACAAGATAACATGGTTTAGTGGTGACTTGGCAGTGCTGGGTTAATGGGTGGACTTGGTTGATGATCTTAGAGGTTTTTTCCAACCTTAATGATTCTGCATCCATCTTTTGGACCCAAAAGCATGATGTGACATATATGTACAGAAATAGCCTCCTAAGAGTAGCTTTAAAAAAGTGAAAGAAAACACTGCATTTATAAAATCTCCTGGAGTAGTAGTTCTGTGCAGTGACAGGACAGAATATTTCTGAAGTAGTTTGTTTTGGAAAGATTACCTATCATGGATGCAAGTCATTAATTCAATAAACGGATCAAGTTTGTGGATTCTTTATAGCAGCTGTTGAATAAAGTACCAGCTGTATTAATGATTTTACCTTATAAATAACTAGTTAACTATTTCTGTAAATCAGCATACAGTTGTTGAGTTCATAGGTCAATGCAGTCTTGTCTTTATTCATTTATTTTTGACACCTGAAGGTAGAAATGTAAAGTGCTACACCTATGCTTATCTTTAAGTAGAATACTCTAGAAAACTAATTAATAAATGCTTTGATGATTTTTCTTGGTAATAATTACTTAGCTCTTAGGACAGAGGGCTTAACATCGTCCTGTAGGTTGTTTACAATGAGCAGCAAAATGACAGTTTTTGTTGTTTCTGTTAAGATTTTTGGCTTTTTGCTAGTCAGGCAACAATGAGTTGCCATCTATATAAATGTTGCAACCATGAAATTAGAATCCCATTGGAATGCTTTCTCTATTTTCAGCATCTAAATGCTTTTAAAAATCTATATCTGACTCTATTATCAGTGTTCAGGAATGATAGCTTGAGTTACTCCCCTTGAAAGCAATGGCACTGAGTATAGAACAAGATAAATTCAATATGAACAAAGGTTATAAAACCAGGCAGTTAATACAAAGATGAACATGCAGCTGTTTTTATAGTGTGACATTTCTCACAATCAGGTGGCTGCTCTGCACAGACGCATCGAGGAGATGGTGGGAGTGGCTTCAATGTGTGGGGTCAACATTGTGTGTTTCCAGGAGGCTTGGAGTGAGTATTTTTCTGTGATTCCTTGTAGGCTGTCAGATGTCAAGTGCCTTCTATTTTAACAGGTGTCCTGTACTGCAAGTATGTCTTGTAAGTGAACAGTAGAAATCTTCCAAGATAACAACAATTGACCGTAGTGATTTACTTCCTAAAGGACAAACCACAGAGTCTGAGGTAGCAGAACTGTATGGAAGAGTGGGGGTCTGTTATGTTGAAGACTGCCATATGATATTTGGAGCTCCTTCATGGCATCCTTTATGATCCTTTCCTCTTTTTTTTTTCTCTTAAAACTTCAGGGTTTTTTTCTAGACAGGTGTCATAATTTTAAAATCTATTTTTAATTAACATGGGGTGTTTGAGGCTTAATGGAAGCAAAACCCAAAATGAAGACCCATTAAATGTTTATGAAAACAGGTTATTCATAGTGAACACTAGTGACTGGGGTGTATTTTGTCTTTTTACCCCTGCTGAGATTTCACTAAGTGCATCCATTCTCTTCTGGTTTGCTCTATATGAGCTCAAAACTCCTTGCCCTTGCTAAAAATATTTTTAAATAGCTTTTGCCTTTAAACAAGAAAAACAGTTGAATCATTCTTAATTATTTAAATTTTTTTAATTTTTTATCAGTATTCATGCAAATAGCTTGTATTTCTTGAGTGGCATGAACATTCTTGTACATTTTGCCTTGCTTTGGTGTTTTCCAGCCATGCCCTTTGCTTTTTGTACAAGAGAGAAACTTCCTTGGACTGAATTTGCTGAGTCAGCAGAGGATGGGCCAACAACAAAGTTCTGTCAAGAGGTAAAAAGCCAAGCAAGCAAGCAACAAAAAAACCAACCCACATCCAGCCCCAGCCCATAACTGCCACTGATAATGACAGATTTCTTCTTTGTGTACCATTCTGGTATCACTGAGAAAACTGAAGAAACAAAAAATAAATTTTCAACTCGCTTGACAAATATTATGATAGTGAATTGAAATAGAAATGGACAAGAACAATTCTGCTCGATATTTATTGTTTAAACTACTCTGCATTTAAAGATTACCTTTTGCCATGAAAATCCTATGAAACTGCTCATTTAACTATTCCTAAATCTTACAAGGGAGGAATTTTTCTTTGTACAGATAATTTTATTTTCTTTTTAAAAGGTGTTTCTTGCCTAGAACAGTTGAGCATTAAACAATCCTTGTACAAAGGTGTGAGGAGAATAATAGCCTTTTCTGAACAGGGAACACTGTCACACAACTGTTTGCATTTTCCTCTGGAATGACACAAATGTAGGGAACTTTTTTTGGACCCAAGGAGATTTGTTATTGTCAGGCTCTTGTTTCTCCAGAGACTGTTGATTAGAAGCTTAGTGACAAGAGTTTTATTTTCTGACAACTTTTTTTTAAATAAGAAAATTGGACTTGTTTTGGTGTAAAATTTGCCCAGCTATGACTGAGCTATTAAAAATTTTGTATCCAGCATAGTATCTTTAGTCTGATCTAGGGCAAGTACATGTTAACAGCTTCTCACTATGGAATTAATGACACTGGAAGTTTGGAGAAATAAAAGAAAGGGAAGTGATGTGAAGGAAAAGGCAATGTACCGGTAAACTGGCAGGCAGAATTTTGCTATATTTCTCACTCGTACCTGTGTTATTTAGCATTTGTAGTTAACATGTAATGCTGTTTCAGTTAACTGTTTTCAGCTGGCTGTGGTGTCTGTCATTCTGGGGTACTGCAGGTTGGTGTATAATAGAGGAATTGTGTTCATTTGTACAGCTTGCAAAGAAATACAATATGGTTGTGGTATCTCCAATCCTGGAGCGAGATGAACTGCATGGTGGAATTCTGTGGAATACTGCAGTGGTCATTTCTAATTCTGGAGCTCTCCTTGGCAAAAGTAGGAAAAATCACATTCCAAGGGTTGGAGATTTCAATGAGGTAAGATGCAGTATTGTGATAATTAAGTTAGTCTTACCTGGCAGCTCTGGTTTGTGCCAGCGTGGGTTGTGTCTGAGTCACAGTGGCAGAAAATGCAGTGTGTTTCTAGAAAATGTGGTTCACTTACTGTCAAATCAGTTTTTCTCAGATGAAATGATGGTAAGTAAATTTATCAAGAAGGAATAATTTTTGTGAGAGTGATGAGTGTTAAAGGAAGAATAACATTGAATCTTGTTAGGTACTCTTCCTTGGCCTAGTGCAAACTTCAAAAGTATCAAGTATCCTTTAAAAGAATTCTTTTAAGTTACAGATGTGTTGTATTTGTTGTGCATGATTGGCTTGGGTTGTTTTGTCATGTGTGCATGTTGAACTTAACTTCAATTTTCAGGGCAATTGTTTCATGGTTCAAGCATGAACATTACTTACAGTCTTTCTCTATTTCTCTGTGAGGTTGTCGTGGAAATGACAGTTCTTTTGCTTGTGTTTATTCAAGCAGAATCCCTTAATTCATTATGCCTCTGACTGAATAGCTGTTTTATGGCATCTTCTGTCTACTAATCACATTATTGCGACTGAAGCCCCCAGCAGGTTTTGGGCCATCCTCCAGAATCAGCTTCAGAAACTGAACTGGCAGTAAAGGCAACATCAGAGGAAAACTGGTAGATCTGAAATGTATTTATCCATCCATAGAATTATCACAAGCAGAAAGATCAGGATTAAAAATACATTGTCTTACCTAACTAAATCTCGCCTTGTCAGCTAAAGTGAGTAATTAACAGAAGCATTTCTTCTAAGCACTGGAGGCTGCTATGTACCTGCAGTTGCTTTTGCAGACCTGATCAGGCTGGTTTGAGTTTCTCCAGAGGAGGCTGTTAATAGAGTTCTAGACAATGAATTTCAGGCACAGTCTGTCAGTCACCAGTGTTAACTTGTATTTTTTTACAATTATTTTTGATATTTAATATTATTTTATCAGGTCTGTCCTTTAGTTAGCAAAGTAGTAACTAACAAATCCATTGGTTATTTTCCACATTTTTTTATTTGTTCCTTATGTAATCCAACAAAAAATAAATTCCTGTTGCTTGTGCTAAAATATGATGTCTTTCAGTTTTCCAGACAGTGTTTAGTGGAGAATCAACAGATTCCAAGAAACTCATTGTTTCCAGCTATGAAACTGTAATGAGAGACACCTAAAAAAAGAAAGTATTTTTACTTTTTCATGTGAAGTATAAATAGAGTTTCATTAAGAGTTTTGCTAAAATAAGTTAGTTCTTAGAATCCTAAATGCCATAATTACTACAAAACAATCTGTTTATAGCTTCCAGATATACTGTAATGATCTGGCATTTCTTCTTGTATCTACTTTGTTACAGAATCAAGTAGTGTTTACCCAAGACAACACTGTCTTCAGCTGGCTTTGTTAGCAAAGCATTAAGTTCACTCTTCTGAGCTGAACAATTCTGATAAAGCAACTTCAGAAACCAGGCTACAGGAAAGGATTATATTCATCTGTGTTACTTTAATGTTTTCTTCATCAACAAAGTTAAACCTCAAAGAAATACTGAATTTGAAATTATTTCTTGTGGGTTGTCTTTGTAGGGCAGATGGAAAAGGAGCTTTGTTAAAATCGTGCCAGTTGAATCAGTAAGAACTAAATGGAAAGGGTGAAGAGATTGGTCTGTGGCCTATTCAGCCATGTGTGGGAGGCCATATAGATAAAAATCAATTCTTCTTGAGACATCACAGTGTATTGCTGTGGAGATGACTGTAACCTCTGGTGAGAAATAAAGAAATAGGAACTGATGAATTCCCTGAAGCAACAGCATTCTTGTTTTTCTTCTCCTGTTGTAAGAAAAGAAACTGAGAATAGGAGAAAAAATGGAAGTATATTCATTCAGCAGAATTGTTTTGAAAAATGATTGTGTGAGCACTCACCATGTGGCGTGCTGTCTACAGACATGAAAGGAGATCAAATCAGTGCCCAAAGGACTGTGCAATTTCATGAGACCTGATAATAAATAAGAAACATGAGATGTTACTTTTACTGAACCTCTAGACCTTGGTTTCGGAAGGTGACCCTCCTGTATCTGTCGTGCCATTGGCCCACAGTTACACGAGGCCCAGGTTTGTTCCGCAGCTGTAACTTCTTGCTTTAGGCCTCAGGTGTTTCTATTTCCTTCAGGACCAATGGCGGTGGTGGTTACAAGGAACAGATAATTTCAATAAGGAGGGGTTTGCTTTATAACACACCTTCCTTGTCTGATAAGAGCCATGTCTCATGGGGTCAGGATGATGGATTGTGTCCCTTGCTCTTCTGTCTCAGGTTGGCACCAAAGGATACTGTCAGGGATCAGCCTGGCCGCTGCAACTTCTGTACTCCTTTGGTATCCACAACATTGTATAAGGAATGTTGCATGGCATATTCTGTCTTGTTCTTGTCTGTGGGTCTTTATCACTGTCTCTGTCTGAACCTGGTGATAGTACTTTCAGAAAGCAGCACATTTTGGAAGTGCACTGCCTGCTGCATAAAAAAGTTACTTTGCTTGAAAGCAGGTATAAGAGTGTAATTTCAGTGAATGTGCACTCCTGCTGCTTTGGCATTTCTGTATTCATCTTTTCTGCTGCCTAGTGCTTTTGTAAATCTTATTCATCCTGTTATCCTCAGCCTTCTATCTACAGATTAAAAAGCTTTTTTAGTTAGAGGTACTTTTTTGCACTTTTTTGAGAAGTCTGCCTTTGTGGGTTTTTTTGTTTGGTTGGTTTTTTGAGGCTATTTTTTGGCGGGTTTTTGTGGTTTTTTATTTGTTTTGTTTTGTTTGTTTGTAGTCTACTTACTATATGGAAGGAAATACAGGACACCCAGTGTTTCAGACACAGTTTGGGACAATTGCTGTGAATATCTGCTATGGGCGCCACCACCCTCTGAACTGGCTCATGTATAGCATTAATGGAGCAGAGATCATCTTTAACCCTTCAGCCACTATTGGGACACTCAGGTAAAATACAAACTGGTCTGTGCCATTGCTCCATTTCTGGGTTAACTGAACCTCTGAGCCCCTCGCTGGGGCCTAAAGGGCACCTTGCTGAGGTCTTGAAAGTGTAGTCTCCTTGTTTTGTCTTCACAAAGGAGCCTGCATTCTCATCCACCTGGAATTTTGGGCTCCTGGTCTGCTCCCAGTAACCGATTCTCTTTCAGAAGTTTATTGTACATCAGCAGGTCTCCTGTCTTTAAGATAGCATTAACCAGCATCCAGCTGGTTAATGAAAACTGAGAGTTTATTTAGATTTTTTATGTAATATTTTTGCTATATAATAGGTAGTAGTCGTGTTCAGGCTTATTTTAGCAGCTTGCATTGTCCACCTAGGAGTGTGGGATCAAACTGCAGTTTACAGAACCAAGCTGAGATACCCTTTTCTCAGAAACATTTTTTTTAAACTGTTGTTTATGATTATCAGGCCTCTTGAACCAGACTGGACCAGTGTAAATTGTCCCTTGAGATTAATCTTCTGCAGATTAACATTAACTGCACCCTACTGACTTGATTTCCTGAAAGCTAACTTTGGCTTCTGTGACAGAAAATGTGCAGTGTGAGACAGTGAGAATCTTGATTTAGCACTGAAGTGTACAAGTAATGAATACCTGCTGCCTCTTTGTGTGTTGCAGCGAGGCACTGTGGCCAATTGAAGCCAGAAATGCTGCCATAGCCAATCACTGCTTCACGTGTCCCATCAACAGAGTAGGAACGGTTTGTATCTTCATTGTTTCATCTCATTCCATAATTCAGGTGTTGGAGCATGAGTTCATTCAAGGCAAGGGGCTGATAGCACTGGAATTCATGGATTCCTCTGCTGTGTAACTACTGTACTAGGGTTTATGATGTGATTTGAAGATGGACAGTGATGAAGAGATTGAGAGCTGCCTTCGTTGCTGGCAGCCCACTTTTTGGTTGCAGCTGCTCCCTGTTATTGAATTGAATCTTTGTAGTAGGCACCCACCCTTTTGCTAACTCTCCCAGTTTCTCTGGTGAAATCAGTATTCTTTTAGCCAAAATGACTGAAAATTTCATATACCCTCGAGTCAGTGGTACACAACTGGTGGCTGTTGTACAGATACTACCTCTTTCTGGACTGTAAAATTCTATAATGAAAATTGTAAGTACATGCAATCGGTCATTCTTATCTTCAGGTTAGTCCAAATACCCTATGTGTGTGTTTTTTAAATTAGATTCCCTGCAAAAATCCAGACTTGTTCTTGATGATATGTGAATATGTTTGCCTTTTTTTGTGATCTAAAAAGATATGTTTGGTTAAATATCACCTCTTTTGCCTCTTCAAACTTGTGAAATGGGTATGAGGCATGTTCCCCAAAGTGTATGAACAACAGTCAGTGATACAGAAAGACCTTGTGTTCTATCCTATCCATCAGAGAAACTAGGCCTCTCTTACGACTCCCTTTAGACAGTGCTGATTGTGTGCCAGAAAAAAAATCTTTGTAGATTTATATAAACTTCCAAAATATGATAGACTAGCAAGGATTTCTTGAATTAAATGGAATTATACTGCCACCTATGGATTCCTCTTATTTCACAGGAATACTACAAAAACGCCTTTACTTCTGGAGATGGTGGAAAAGGTATGTTCAGAAATCACATTCAGTACCAGTTCCCAGATTTGCTGGGAGTTAAAGAGAACGATCAGTGAGGAGTATGAGATTTTCTTGTATGTACTTCTATGTTGAAACATGATAATTTGTGCTGTGAGAACCATGGCTGCCTGTGGCTCCATCCAGAGTGGGCCTGAGCCTTTTTTTAGCCAGTTCTTAGCAGCTGCATGAAAAAGGTCAGTGGTATCCATTGCTTAGTAGTACAACAGATATGATTGATTTTTGGCACAACTCAAGAGTTGTGCAATAAGACATAACATCTTTTCTGTGCCTCAAATCCCAGTGTTTTCACCTCTGACCTTTCATTGAAAATTGAATGGATGCATCTCTGTCAGCTGTTTTGAAAATGTATGATTTGACAATTAGAATTCATTCAAATGCTAAGTAAAAAGCAATGAAAGCAAAGCCTTAAGTCCAGAGACTTAATAATGAGAAAGCATAACAATGCATTATTTGAAAGGCAATGTAGTGAGATTTTCCAGATAATTTGATGGTGTACTGTGCATGAAAGTAATTACTGGCCAAAACTGCAGTTATTTTAGGGTCATGCTGTGACCTCTTCATGATGATTATCTTGCCTAAATGAAGTCAGGTTTTGTGGGACACTGCATGTTAAATTAGATACCTATTTGCAGATGGCAATACATGCTTTTTAAAAATCTCTTTAAGCACACCATGAGTTGGGCCATTTCTATGGCTCGAGTTACGTAGCTGCGCCAGATGGCAGCAGGACCCCAGGACTCTCTCGCACTCAAGATGGGCTGCTGGTGGTAGAGATGGATCTAAACCTCTGCAGGCAAGTTGGTGACAAGTGGAATTTTAAGGTAAGCCTGATTATAAAGAAAATATGGTATTAGAACAAACAAGCTTTGATAATGATTCTGTGATATTACAATAGTTAAAAGGCAGCCTTTCTTTTTTCTTTTTAACGGTTCAGAGCTTGAATTGTTGAACTAATTTAACAGGATGGAGGCCAAAAGCATAAAGAGATTTGGAAAAGGAGTAGACAAATGCAGGGAAACTAGGCCAGTAGCTTTCAAATGAAAACCTTAGCCTCAGGACCTTAATGTGGACTGCCAGGAGCTCTGAAGATTGCTGGGGAAGAGTTTATGCTTTCCTTATGCAGTGAACATAGGTATTTGTTGCTGAGCTGAGCCAGGCATCGGATCTCATCTAATATGGTACTATTATGTATTCATAAAGGCCTTAATTGTCAGTTTTGGTGACATTTAGTGAAAACTCAAACCCACAAGCTTCAGAGAACTTTCTGAAGGTAAACTTTCTGCAATGTTAACTTCCTGAATTTGTGGATGTGTTGAAACTTCAGAGAAAGAACTGTGTACTGTGTATATTCATTTCTGAAGCATCTTAACACACTTTTGAATTTATCTAAATCAGATTAAGATGGCTGCAAGCCACTCCACATGGCTTTAACAAATCTTATTTATTACTATTTTTTTTTTTTTGTATTCTGAGGTAAAGCTAATTTGGTTCATCTTTCCAGAGGGCATAATTGGATTTAATTTGTCCAGCAGCAGTGCTGGTTGAAGAAATGGCTGCCTCAGCACAGCAGCTTGCTAACCCTTCAGCTGTGCCAGTACAAGCTATGTGGGGGTGCCATATTATATGCTGATTTAGTGGAGTGACCGGATTTTTTTTTTTTTTTAAACAAATGACACTGTAGTTCCTTTTTAAATCTGATCAAGTTTACAACAGGCCACACAAAGATCCTGTTGGAACAAAAAAACAAAAGAAGCGGCAACTTTGGAAATAGGTTTTGTTGATGAAGAAAACATCTTCTTGCTTCTGTGGAGACAGATCTTTTGTTCTAGTCCTCAGTATTGCTAGAGACTAGAACTTTTTCCCATTCACTCTTAAGATCAGCATCATTTGAATCCTAATAAAGTAGACCAGAACTCCTGGCTAGCAGCTATACAATATATGCAGGTTCTTCAGTGATCACCTAGTATTTAAAATAAGTAATCATTTGCAAGGAGTGTTAATTTTTGAACATCATGCTACTGCAAGCAGACATTTATTTTATAGAGCTGGTTTATTTGCCTGTTGAGTATTACAATATGGTGCAATATTCAACATGTTTTATTTCAGTTTAACATAAAAATGAAAAGTCTCTGTGGACTTGAAATAAGCTTTCTAATTAAAAAATAGCATTTTCTTATCTAGAGCTTAATTTCTTTGCTAATATTGCTAATCCATATATAGGGGCAAAAACCAAGAAGTGATTTCAGGTCATCTTCTGGAACAGAATTGCATTTGTTATTTTACAGATGCCTGTGTTAGGCATGTGGTTGTTGCCGTAATGGAATTAAGTCAGGCAGGCATTTAGTTTTCCTTTACCATCAAAGTCTGAGGCCCTTACTGCAGAGTAGAGGCTTAGTGTGTCAGGAAGCACATGGAGCAATGCTTATAACAGCTTAGTAGGGGTATCTGAACAAAAGCAATTGTATTGATTAGGAAAAATAAACAGTAAAAGCAAAACACTGCCCTTTGGCTGTTTTGTGTAGAATTGTATATTTTTTGTTGTCTTCAAGTCTTGTGCTGTCAGCACCTTAATTTTATGTTGATGGTGTGGAGTGCTATTGTTGTGTTTTAACACATAAGGCACAGCTGTGGTTTTGTTTATGTGACAGGGGAGAGCCGTTTCCTTTTCCTCTCAGTTGTGGCCAAGACAAAGGTAGTTCTTGCTGAGGGGAATGAGGAAGAGTGGTCTCCGGTTACCCACTGCAGAAAAAGAACCCTTAACAGCAAGTAGGAACCTATTTAACCTGCTCTGGTATCTGCAGTTTGCACTCAATGGTGCCTGAAAGGCACATTCAGTAGAATGTCTTTGCTAAACTTAGAGTAGCAAAGGGGTTAAACAAATAAAATAAAGATGTAATTTGCCCCTCCAGAGCCAATGCTGTGGGCTGTGCACTTCAGAAGAAGATGACGGCACTACATCAGGTGCTGTATTGCAGCACTTCCAGCACGTCTCTGTTGCCCAAACCATTGATATTTTGTATTATTAAAGGGTGAAGTAAGAGGAACTCAAACACTGTCAGTGGCATATATGCAAACTTACTGCTGGCAGCAGGGTTCCTTGGTTGTCAAGGACGTGACATGAAGCCCTAATTATGGAGACATTCCTTTGCCTTCATTGACGTAACTTAAAAAATTGTTGATGCATAAGAAAGCAAGTCCACCTTTCACATCCAACTTTCAGCAATCCAGAATAACCAGAATAGCCGTAAGTCAGCAGACATGATTGTCACTGAAGGAGAGCTCCAAGACAGGAAGATGTTAATTTAGAAGTTTGACTTTTTAGGGTGGAAATAGACTTCTTTTTTGGATAGAAATACAGTCCTAGGCAACATAATATGAGTTCTTTATAAAAAACAGTTTGTGCTAAGGCACTGGAGATCTTGAATTTTGCGTGAATTACGGTTTTGATGTTTGGGACAATTAAATCATACATGGTCATAGAAAAAACCAACCAGTGGATAATAAGTATTTTCTACTGAAGTACTTTTGTAGCTCACTGAAAGAACTGAAGCTTTGATTTTTCTTTTACAGATGACTGGTAGATATGAAATGTATGCAGAAAAGCTTGCTGAAGCAATCCAGCCTTACTTTATACCCAATATCATCAAAGAATAAGAGAGAACATCTCATTACACTCAGATGTTACAAGACAAATTCAAAGCTACTGTGGGATAATAGCTTTACTGTGAATCACAAGTTGTTGTTTTAAAATGTTGTCAGTTTAATTTCATGTAACCAACTTTAATTAATAGGATTCAAAACTGTGTTATGTAAAATAATTGAAAATGGCTTCTTGAGTGTTGTTACTTACACTAATGTCTGAAGTTTTGTTCCTTGCTAGAAATACATCCAGTGTTTTTCTAGTGTAGAAACACATACAGTGTACTGTGATATAGCTGATAGAGAGGATGAGTTCAGAGGATATGAAACTTTTTACGTAAGCTTTGCATTGTACATCTGTTTATTTCCACTTTCCAGTTTTTACCCTCTGCCCAAATGCATAATTTAGGGAGAAAGGAGGCAGAAATTGTTTTCATCTGGGTTTTGTTTGCTTTTTCTGCTTATGAACTACTTGATGCAGTTCTGTTATAGCTGAGTAATGTCCCAGACACCCCCGTTATTTGAAGATCTGTGGGTGCTGTAAAGCAAGACCGCTTTGGTTCTGTTGCCTTTTACACAACCACAGCTGGATCAGTGTCTTTGATGGGCCCCTTCACAGTGTAGAAGTTGTGCTCAGAGAGATGCTTTGGTATCTTCTGAAGCTCGGTGCCCTGATGGGAAGCAGAAATGAGACCCTAGCCAATGCATAGGCAAGGCTGGGGCAGTTGGATGCTTTTCACTGTGAACAGAAAGCCCACGATGGGTAAGGAAAACCCCTTCCCTGGGGCTGCACTCCAGTAGGATATGTGGTGGTTGCAGAGTACACAAACCAGCTGTGGAATAAAGGTAATAATAATACATTTGCTATTCTTAGGTAGTACTGTATTCTGAAATTTTGCTTCATATGATTTGGGTAATGGCAATAGGTGTTCAGGCAATGCAGACTGAATACAGCCCAGCAACTATGAATTTATAGCTGTAATAAATATTTGAAGTCTTGTTTTTATCCAATTTACAATTTCAGATTTTCAAAAACCATTTTTCCTAATAAGTTGTTAATAAATACACTTGCTACATTATGTTACAGGGTTATCTGTGAGTTTAACCTTTATTGAGAATGGCTTAATTACAAATAAAAATATATTTATGTATAAAATCCCTGCATGTAAAATCCCCTTCCTTTGCTATTGACATCCTGACAGAAACAAAGCAACTGAACATTTTCAGAATGAGTGTTTTGATAGACGTCTTGTAATGGGAAACCAAGTTTCAGAAAATGCAGATGTTCTGAATGCTTGTGCAGTGAGCTGCTTTTTCAGCTGAACTTGTGTCATATACTCTTTTCGCTTGGCTTTTATTTCTTCCTTGTGTTTTCATCTGTAGCTGTACACGATCCTGCTGTAATAGTGGACCTCTCCTTTTGTCTGCACTAGCTTAGACAGCTTTATCTTTCACTTTTGTTGAAGCATTTAAACCCTGGGTACCAAACACTTACCAGTCAATATTGTTACACTCATCTGTGCACTTCAGGACACTTAGCTTGCCCTTAAGCTCATGTTTTCTATAAGCTCAGGATTCACTTTTGGTAACAGAAACAGTAAGATGCTAAATGTCAATTACAAGCCTTTTGTGAGAATTGATTTTATTTAACTAATCAGGCCTTCTCTAAGATAAAGCCTGTGGCAGTTTAATGGTATTGAATTAACTACCTACCTGAAAATGCATGGTTAAGAAGTACTCTTAACAGCCTGCAGCTTACATACCTGTTAGTTATTAACAGAGCTAATACAATCTCTCTAAATCATCATGATTTTTGCCCTGGACATAAAAATTCTCAGATCAGGAGTCTTCTGGTTACTTACTTTGGAGGAGTTGAAAGGCATTATTTACAATAGCTTTTGTACCTTTCTTCTGGAGGGATTCTGCTGGTGGCACTGATGTACCGGTTCTACACAAATCACATCCTACCTCTTACTCATTTTGCAGCTATCAGTGCCAGAATGTATTTAAACTTCACCAATGATAAGCAAAATTTGACATGCAAAATTTCCTGTCATGTACTTTTGTTTGGAATTTTTAAGGGTTGCTGCATTTTAGATGTCTGTTACTATTTTTTGCCTTTGTACAAAGAAGCACTCTTGATTCTACTAAGTACTTAGTGAACACTGTATAGATCTTTCCAGTTAGTCAACAACTGATGAAAGAAAATGTTTATCCTGGTAAAAAAACTTTCTATGCTGAAAGTATATTCCTATTTATTATATCCACCAGTAAATAACAATATCCTTTTACTGTTATTCCACACAGTTCCAGAACTTGAACAGTTCTTTTCCTAAAACTATGCTAGAGGTGTGGGATCTCTGTCTTAAGTGCAAATTTTCCTAGTTTTATATCAGTGCTGATTTTCCTACTCACTTTCATATAGGCAGGACTGAAGATTGAGACTTACAGGAAATTATGATGGATGAAGCTGAACTAAGTGGCTTTTTCTTACACTTCAGAGTGCTCCTTGTGTAGCAGAGGAAAGGGCTATGAATGGGCTGCTACCAATTTCACTTAATGTCTCAATACAGGAAAAACTTAATCCAAATACAGCTGTAGTATAAGAGCTAGAAAAATCTAAGTTCCTGGCTTCTTACTTGTAGCAGAGATGCTTGTATTTCCTCTTTTCTTAATTGATTTTAGCTCTTCTTAGAAGGTCACTGAACTAATACCAACAGCAAAATTTGGCTCAAATTAAGATTCAGCATTTTAGCTACAATGTAGTAGATGCTGTCAGATATTTACACTTTACACACAAAATATATACCATTAGTGTGGATGATAATTTTCTGCATTTGCTTAATAAGTTTAAAGTTCATATTTAGAATGGATTCTGCAGAAACTGGCACATGTGGGTGGCATAACATTCAGAGCTTTTTGCAAAGAGCAATAAAGACTTTTCAAGTGCAAATAAAATTTTTCCACTTAAACTTTTGGAGCAATATGGAGCTCTGAGCACTCATCCAAGAGGATTTAGCCAAGAGATGGATTTTGTAGTGCAAGGGAGCAATTCCAGTATTGCAGTGCATAAACGCTAAATCTCTGTTAATTTGGTACATGGGAAGTTTCCTACATTGCAGACAATACTGATGAGCCAATAAGGCATTTTTTTGTTATTTAAAAGTGGTTTAAGTTAATATTTTTTTCCTTTTATAATACTCTGCTGAACTTCAAATCCATAGATTTTGGATGAAGAGCAGCCCTTGATGCTTTGACAGAGAGAGAAGCAGGTATTTTCTATTTTTTTTCTTTGTTTACCTAAACCTATGCAAATATTACCAAGTGTTAAAGTTCATAAATGTGGTGCTTTTTTCTTACGTGTTTAATTTTAAAATAAGCTGAAAGTGAACAGGCTCTGTGCCTGTAGTTCAGAACTGCTGTCAAATGTGCAATGTTGAAAATTAGGAAAAAAAAACAAAACCAGAAACAAACAAACCAGAGACAGACATTGCAAAATCAGATACATCATCAGAAAAAAAAAAAAGGTAAAGACAGCATTGCAATATAGGTCCTGTCAATGTCTATAAAGCCTCCCTTGTTGAAGGTCCCACTGCAGTTCAGAAGTGAGGTGTGTGCAGGGGAGTCCTGAGACAAGCAGCCAGCTGCCGTGCAGGCTGTGCAGGAAGGGGCAGGAGTGTCCTCTGTGGATGTCAGCTGTCTGTGTAGATGAACAGAATATCTTCATCAGTGCCATAACTTGTCCTGGCTTCCTCGAAGTTACTGATGCTGGTGCAGCATGTTCCTGGTAAGGAGGAACAAAATGTTATGAAAAATTCAGAAGGATTTGCTGTTGAAAGGTTCTTACACTGGATGTAACAGCCTCCACAAACAAAACTAGTATAGAGACTAGACCCAGCAGCTTAGGTTACAGCTTTACTTGGGTAGATTTTTTCACCTTAAAGAGCTCGCTGAAGTAATGCTGCAAATAGGTACTCAATTGGCCCTTCTGTTACATTCTGCACACAGTTCAGCATCTCTCACTAATCCATCTGAAAGCCAAACAAGCCATTTGCTAGAATGCCTCTATGAATGCTTCAACTAAATCACACCACAAAATGCGGCACTGATGTAATTAATGTGGCAAAACCCCTTCTGACAAATTGGGTAACAATGCTTGAAATGCCTGCACACTGTGAGGGGAGGTCCAGCTGTGGCTCTGTGTTAGACTTGTTAGTAATGCACTGGCTGAGAATCCATCCAAAAGGGACAGGCTACTTACGGTCAGCATAGGCAGGGTTATTGTAGTAAATACTCCCTGAGGCTTTGTTGTAGCCACATAACACTATGAAATGGCCCTGGTAGTCAGGGCTCCTGCAGAAGCACTTCTGTCCAATGGGAAGGAAGCAGCAGTATTTGACAGGACTTGAGCAAAGATCACACAGTAGCAGGACTGCGTTCACAAGGACGATGGCTACATGACCCTGGGACAGGTGGTTTTGGATGTCTTGAACGGTTACTGTGCTGCAAGGAAAAAAACAGACACACTTATTGAAAGAGGCTGGCGTACAGGAACTGCGTGATGGTGGACAGTGCAGCTGGCACAGCTACTTCTGTATCACAGGTACAGGTCTTTGCTGTTAAACCCTGCAGGCTTCGCTATGGACAAAGCCTGACAGAACCTGCAGCATTCAAGGCCTTTTCATTTCATTGCTGCTACTGAAGTGCAGAACAACGGCTCTGGATTCTGCAGTAACACATTCTGAGATGACATTCATATCAGATGCTCCAGAGAAGAGAATTAAAGGAACTGGCAACTCAGTAACTTGAGGGACTTCTGTTGTGGGAAAATTTTAAGTGAAGTGTTCTCTCTTGCGGTTAGAAAAACTTGCCTCTGAAACACCAAATCTTTATTGACTGAGTGGTTAAATATTGTGTAACCACTAACCAAATTAAGATGTGCCCAAATTTGTGTGTGTCACACAGGACTGTGTTTCTCCCAGTTGCAGTTTTGAATCACCTGATACTCTTGAGGCTTTATTTCTACAGTACCTCCTACAAAGAGTAAGTATCCACCAAATATAACCTATAACCTCATCTGTTAAATGCTGTCCTTCATTGAGGCAGATGGTGTGTTCTGTATACATGAGAATTTCATCACTTGGATCTGTTCCAGATGTCTGTGCTGTGTGCACCACCTGATTGAACTTACGTGCTTTTTATTTCATCTTTTCCAATGTCACTTCCCCACTCTGATGCCCCAGCCTCAGTACTGCACAGGTAGATATGCCCTCTGTCCCTGCCTTAATCAAGGCCACAATCTTGCAAAAGCAAGAGGAACTGAGTGTCCATTCTGTCCTGTCACAGCTGTAGTTGGAGTGATGGTGACTCCACACGTGTTAGAAAGGGCACTTGAGTCTGCTAAATGTAAGTTACACTCCAGCATTCAAATGCTGTTGCGGCTGCCCCATATCCTGTCTTCTTTGCTTACCCCATATCATTTACCCCACTTCAACAACAGGGATCCAAATCCAGCTTCCCTGTAAAAATGGACGCAGCTCAAGTTGGATGCTTAGTCCTTTCCCAATAGAATTCCACTGCTGGTTGTGAAACAATTCTGCAGTTTTTCCATTTCTTCTGGGTTTGCAGTTCTTTCATGGAGTTCCTTCTTTCATGGTCCCCTTGGCAAAAGCTCCTATGCTAACTTGTACTTTGCATGTTTGTGTAGGAACAGAGATCCATAATGTTTGCATAGCTCTGGGAACAATGAGTTCTGTACCCACACAGAATTCTCCTTAATTCCAGCAATGGCCAGTTAGAGTGCTGTAGGCACTCCTGCTGCCTAAGTGTAATGGATAACCAAATTCAAAACATGAACAGTCAGCTCCTGTCAGCATTTTCATATGACTTATTTTACATCATGACTAATTTTTCTTCAAGCTTCATTATTAGCTCTTGATGTGCATGGGGGTTTTTGAGACAGATATAGTAGGAAGACACTAATTTGCAAAAAAAGGCTTAGGGCTTGATTTCAATCTCTTTCAGCAGTTTAGCTTGGTGCCTCCAAGAAAAGCAGGGGCCCACAGAATCTCCAAAGAGAAAGAAAACTATAAGCTTACCATTTCTCCACCAGCACCTTGCAGTCTTTGGCTTGTGCAAAGAGCTGATTCACTCGATTCTCTTCTGTGTCAAAGTGCTTCCTGTAAAATGACTGTGGAAATAACAGAAGTTCTGAACTGGAATGGTGTTTACCTTGGGTAATCCACCACTTAAGAGTCTGCTACAAGGGGCCTGCATAAGTTGGACATCTGGCTATGGGATAGAAGATCTCTCCCTTAGTTCACTGGAAGCAGATTTCTGCTCTGAATTACAAATTAAATTCACTCCTGGTCAGTTACTGTTGCAGTTTCTATCCAGTGGCTGTTCAGCTGCCTACGTGAGAGAAGCCTGTCTTGTTTCCCAGGGGAAACTGGGCAGGAGCTTGTATTAAAGCCACTGCTGCTACAGGCCCTCCTTGGCCCCTTGTTGGCAGTCCTGGAGAGGCCAAGCTCTTAGTGGATGGGAGGCTGAGTTCCCCTCTCACCTCTAGAGGTGGATCTTCCAGGTCAAGGCTGAGGCACGGTGGTGGGGAAAGTGTGGAAGCTAAACACTGCTGCTGCCCAGGCTGTACCTGTTCTGTAGATAAATACAGGGCTTCAGTCTCCAAGGCTGTCAAATAGGTTGGAACCTTTTATGAACACTACATGCAAACTTTTTAAAAATTCAAAAGATGGAATCAATATGTGGGATCATACTGCCTTTGGAACAGATTTGTACCACCTTTGGCAGTAGGTCAAATTAACCGTGGTTGACTGTCAGTAGCACAGCAGAGCTTTTATAGCATGATACTTGGGGCTTTTAAAGCTGCCTGCTCTTCCCCTACAGATGAGAATACTAACCTGATTTTTGTAGCCCTTGTCCACTCCGAGTGTCTGGGTGCAAAATTTATGCTTAACTCCGAAGTGCCGCATTAGGTAGGCCAGGTCAATAGTCCAGATACTCTTTGTTAACTGGAGTTCCTGGATGGCTTTCTGAAACTCATCATTGTCCAAATGATTCAGGTACCTATGGTATTAGGAAAGGCAGGGGAAGGGAAGCACAGATCTTAGGAGAAGTAAAATGTGTGCTGTAGCCCAAGCCTCTACATCACAGCACATAAAAACTGAAACAATGGGCTTGGTTAAGAAATAACCAAAAAAAAAAAAAAAAAAAAAACCAAAAACAACAAACCAAACCAACCCACAAAAGAGACAGAAATTTAAGGGAAGGGAGTAGGGAATATTTAACTGGATTTATTGCTGACTTTTTAAAATTGGAAATGTGTGGTGCCTTGACTGTTTCAGAGTGTTAGAAGTGTACAGGTGCTGTACCAGAGGCAAGCTGGTATAGAACTCTGTCCTGAAGGGTTTACAGTGTAAATGTACAAGTGTATTAGAGTCAACACAGAAAGAAGAGTTAAAAGACTAAGACTTCCTTCAAACAATAGATGGATTTCAAAAGGAGGAGCCGTAAAGGAATTCAGTAAATATTCAGAGGACACTTGTCTTAGGCACTGATGACACAAAAGGAAGAAAAGGGGAGATGAAGTCAGGAGGAAGCTTGGGACAGGCTGCAAAGGGGTGGGGCGAGGCAGTTACAGGGAGTCTGAAAGTAAGAAAACAAATGGAAGTAAATGATAAAAAATAAAAAGGGACTGGAATTGAGAATGCAGGGCAAACAACGTCAGATCAGCAGGGTGAGAAGATTAATCTTGGAAGCTGAGTTTTGGGCAGACTGGATTGGCAAAGAGGTAAAGGGAATAGAGGTTAACAGTAGTCAAGATGGGAAATTACCAGCACACGGACTAACGTCTTGGCAGAAGGGATGGAGAGAAATGAAAATCTTCTGCTTCATATCTACTAAGTGGACATCTAAATAGGTATTTCTCCTGCACCTAAGCTCATGTTCCTCTGTGGAAGGAAAGAGGAGTTCAGCAGGACAGCTACTAGTTCAGAAAAAAGTAAAACCAAAAATAAAACAAAAAAAAACCCCAAAGGGCAACACAGTTTTGAAGCTGAAACTACTCCTGGAACACAAACACTCATCCCACCAGCTGGGGGCTTAGCAGGACAGAGGTAGTACACGTACAGCACACACTCATAAACTGGGATACACCTACCCATCATTTGAAAACACAGAAAGGAATCGGGTGAGTCACAGCTAACTATCAGTTCTGAATTGTAACAACAGGAAAGAGGCAACACTTTCTATGAGTTTATGAGTTATGTCATAGAGCTGATTTGGTATTCTGCATCTGTCTAATCAGTCAATTATTCAAAAACGTCTGAAGTTCAGTTTACTTTCCCTTGCTCCTGCCAGAGAACTGGGTCAGGCCCAAGCAGCAGTCACTGCCCAAGGGTATCTCAAAAACTGGTGCTCTCCCTAAGACTGAACTCATGGCTGCTTCAACACACCTCTTCTCCCTGGGATTTGCTTTCCGCTATCCCTCCCCATGGAATGGGATTTCCCACACTAAGAGAGCCACTTACTGAAGCACCATCCTGGAGCAGGCCAGCCCGCAGTCCCAGTGGTACAGCTGCTGAATCACTGGCACTTTCAGCTGGATGCAGTCAACTGTGTGAGTAGAACACAAACGATGTCAATCCATATAGGAATGTTTTGCCATGCCACTAAAAGTCAGCCTGTCCTCAGCACTACAGCCACAGAAACTTAGGAACATGTTTTTGTCTGATTGGCAGGTAGATTTTTTTCTTTCTTAGGGGAACGTACTTTTAGTATTTCTGTATAGGTAAGTATTTGGTTTAATCTCATACTCCCTTATTGTTCCATACCTAGATCACTGCATTTCCACCCCCTTTTCCCTTGGAAGTTTCTTTTTTTTTTTGGTGGGATGACATACCCACCAACCCTCAGCTGAAGCTCTATTTCCTGGATAACAGCAGGTAAGACACAGGTATTCATCCTTTCTCTTGTGTCTGAATATACTTCTGTGCCACAAGAGGAGTTAAACCAAACTGGGAGAAAACATACCAAGACCTCTGGGCTGGAATCTCTTAGAAGTCCCACAGATTTAAGCCTTTTCTATAGATGTCTTTTTTCTCAGGGATGGTAATTTACAGAATTTTAACAAAACTCACAAGTGGCACCAGTTGCCCTTTTGTATTAATTCCATCAAAACCTCAGTAGAGAGGGGAAATTAATAATATCTACCAAAAAGTCCCAAAATACAAGCTCCATCCTCTGCCTTAGTTTTTATTTTTATGGAGTTGGCAATGTGGTGGTTTCAGTTTCAGGAACACCCTCACCACCGGCAGGACTTGGAAGAGCTGTGCCTGTCATTGCTACTTCAGCACTGACCAAAGTGAGTTAATCGCAAAGGGCTTTTCTCAGTAACCTTTGATCTAGAAAAGGCCTTTGAGCAGTTTTTTTAACAAGGTCATCTACATTTTATGATGGAAATAAAAATGCATTTGACATCACGTGGACTTGTCAAGTTTTGATGTAATATTATTTATATTTTTCCTAGTTGTGCCCCTGTTTAATCATGACTAGTGGCATACCAGTTGATATAGTCAGTCTTTTTAATTCGTCTAGCTTAAGGTGCTCTCAAGTATCATAACAAAAAAAAAAAAAAAAAAAAAAAAAACAACAAAACCCAAAGAAAATCAATTCCCACTTGTCCTCAAAACCAGGACTTCTTAAATGCTTTATCATCATTTTTTTCTTGGCATGTTATGAATCAGTCCCCTTTTTGTTAACAGCCAGGGCCTCTAGCAAGTCCCACGTTAACCAAGGGGTACATATTTTCTACGTGAAAGCTTCAGAGAGCACTAACAAGTTTTCTTGGCCGTTCAGTTTCCAATCACCTGTTTCCCAACACACCCAGAGCTCTTCAGGGATGGCTGTCGGCTGTCCCAAGACGAGATACCAGCCCATGCCTGTAAATCACCCTGCGAACCCCGCTGCGGTTTGCCAGATCCCCGCCGCCACGACCTTAACGACGGAGCCGGCAATTCCACATCGCTGCTGCGGGCGAAACCCGCAGCACAGCGGCTCGGGAGGACGGAGAGGCGGCCGGGGGCTCCGGCGGGGCCCTCAGGAGCCGTCCGCCGTGACCACTCCCAGACCTGTTCCGCGGGCGGACCCCGCCGCCCCCCGCCCGCGGAGGCCCCGCCGCAGAGCCAAGCACCGGGTTGGGCGGGCCGCACTAACCTGGCGGCGGCTCCCCGGCCTCCCGGGGGCTCTTCATGGCGGTGGCGGCACCCGCCACCCGCTCACTGCCGGCCCCGCCGAGCCGGCGGCACAGCCCCGGGGCCCGGCGCTGGCTCCTCCCGGAGGCGGGGGCTGAGGGGGGCCGGGCCCCGGGGTGCTTGCCCCGTGCCGTGGCGGCGGGGAGAGCGGCGAGGCAGGCGAGCGGGCAGGGGCATGACACGGCGGGCGGGGGGCGCGCGGCCCTGCCCCGGGCACGGGGCACCGCGGGGCTGCCGGGCTGGCCCCGGGCGGGAGCGGACGGGACGAGGCCGCGCCGCCCCCAGCGCCGCGTTCCGGTTCCGGCGCGCGGAGCAGGGCGGGAGGCGGCGGAGGCCATTAGCGGAGAGCGCGGGCAGCGCTGGGTGGTGAGTGCCGGCCCCGGGCCGTGTCCCCCTGCGGGCCTTTTCGCTTCCCCGGGCGCTGTGGGGACGCGTCCGAGCGGCGCCGCATCCCCTGAGGGGGCCGGGTCAGAGCGGCGGTGTGCGGGAGGGCTGGGGTGACCTCGGCTCCCTCACGGCAGGGCCCGGTGCTTGGCGCTGCGGCCCCCGAGCGCGGCCGTGCTGCCTGCTGGGCTCGCAGGGGCCATACCGCTATGGGGTGTACCTGGGGCTCTTCCCACGGAGATACGAGTGGTTCGTTATGTGGTACTTAAAAGTGAATTTCTTAGAAGAGACCTGGAAATGACTGGCTATTGATATTTAGTCTTTACATGGGTACGTTTCTGGAGAAGTGTTATTGATGCATAGTCAGAGCGTTATGTTGTGCTTAAATGTGAGAAAATTGGTGCTTTACACTAACGGGGAAGATGATGGCTTGCGTAGGTGGAGCTTATTCTACATCTTTCTTTGTAATAACAGCTTTTGTTTTCCTTTTGCCTCAGGTGTAGAGCCACAGCACTGCAGCCATGTCGATTGGAGTGCCAATCAAGGTCCTGCACGAGGCAGAGGGCCACATTGTGACGTGTGAGACCAATACAGGAGAAGTTTATCGAGGCAAACTAATCGAAGCTGAAGACAACATGAATTGTCAGGTATCTTTTGCTTCACAAGGATGGAGGGAAGTTTAGCTGATCTGGGCCTGGGAAGGCTGAAAATTTGATTAAAAGACTGTTGCTTTTAGTCCTGGGATAAAGAAAACTGTGCTGCTGCTTCTTACCATGGTGAAGTGTATTCATCATTACAGAGTGCTCCAAAGAGGCCAGAGCTTATTTCCAGTTTCAGAGTAGGATTTGGCATCCCTGTCAGTAAGATTAGGGATTTTAAGATTCTGTTCTGTGAACAGTGTTTTTATGGAGTTCTTTATTTAAGGCCATTAAGTATAAAGAATAAAAAAACCTTGATTTAAGAAACGGAAGTTTATTTAATGCACGTTACTTTAGTCATTTCAAGAGGGCCTAATTTTGACTTCAGGCAAGTGATTGTTGAAATGCTCTCCTAATAGTTAGTACTTGAAGAGCCTTATTAAAACTATTTGCATATGAGAAAACAAAAATGATGACGCTGATAAAGCTAATGTGTAAACTGGGGAGAAAGCAAAAGTCCTGGGCAGCAGGCATGGAGTATGTTTAAATGGTCGTGATGCCTTGTGTCACAGCTGAGGCCTTTCTAAGCACTGACTGATTTTTACCTTCCAGATGTCCAACATAACAGTGACATACAGAGATGGACGGGTCGCACAGCTTGAGCAGGTGTACATCAGGGGCAGCAAGATACGGTTTCTCATCTTACCAGATATGTTGAAGAATGCTCCTATGCTAAAGAGCATGAAGAATAAAAACCAGGGTTCTGGAGCTGGGCGAGGGAAAGCAGCTATTCTCAAAGCTCAAGGTATGTACAATTTGTTCATGGTCCCTCCCCCTATTTTTCTGTAGAACTGGAAAACTCATCTCTGTCACTGAGGAGATTAAGCAGTAAGAAGTGAAAAGATTACTGGTTCATACAGTGTTTTTCTGTATGTTTCATCTTACGGTGGGAGTCAAGACTCAGATTGTCCCACTTACCTGAATGTGTAATATTGATGCTACAATAATTTAGAGGTAGTGAGTAGTCTTGTTAAATAGAGCCTTTCTTTTAAACTTAAGAGTTCTGTTTTCCAGCAATTGTGGCCACTCCACTGTTTGGAGTACTTAGGGAAGGATTCAGGTGTTCTTGTTAAGCTTTTGTAGGAAAACAACTTTATTTATAAAGATGGTACTTAAGCTACTGGAAAGCTGTAATTATTAGCTTTTCTGTAGTTCTCTCTCATTTGTGCCTTTCTCAGGGGCTCAGTCTAGTTATTAGTTAGCTGAGTAACAATGATGTGCCACAAAGCCCCTGATTAACTTCAGTGTGCAGTAACGTTTAAGTGGGGGAGCAACTTACTGAGTAGTGTTGCAAAACCTTGCAAGTGTGTGGGTTTCAAATCTCTTGGGTGACACAGATTTGTGTGTCAGAAGGAACATGAGATGTATGAACATGTACTGCAGTTGTTCTGAGGAGACAGTCTGTGGGACCATTAGGTTCTGGTTCTTCTCACAGAAAGCTTCTTGCTCTCACATCACTTTCTGAGCATTTCCTTGCTTCTGAGCAAGAGACCTTGAGTGTTGTTGATGTTTTGCTTGTCAGTTGTTGAGATAAATATGCAGGTATGTCAAATTCATGTAATTCCTGATGTTTTCTTTCTTCAGTGGCTGCAAGAGGAAGAGGCCGTGGTATGGGCCGTGGCAACATCTTCCAGAAGCGAAGATAATTTTGGTCTTGGCTGAATTGCTTTTTTTAATAGGGGTGTTAACTTGACTATGTGTGCATTGGTATCAGTTTTGTTTAATAAATGTTTCTGACAAAAACTTGTGTGCTTTTACCTGACAGGACAATTCTTGGGCAAATACACTGTAGGTTGATTTCAAACTCAAGCCAGCTTTGTCTGGAAAGTAGTGGATTTTGTTATATCTAGGTTTGACCACTTTGTGTGATGCATTGGTTTTTAAAGATCATTATGTTTCCTTTTTCTTGTTTAATCCTGCTGTCATTTATTCTCTGAAGAGTTAGAAGGCATTCTTAATGAATAATTTTAAGTCATACATTATAAAGTCTTATTAGCGTTTATGGAAAATACAGCAAAACAGAGGGAGCTTCCTGAGAAGCAGAGCACTGTGTTCTTTTGCTTTATATGGACCTACAATAGATAGAGGTCCATCTTCAGATCTGTATATTGAACTTGTATTCTTGCATTTCTTTTTTTTCTCTTCAGATATGGGGAGAAATTTTAATTAGGAGCACACAACTTTGATAGCCCAGATCTATATTTGCAGTGAAAAAATCTATTCTGACTTTCTTAGCAGTTTTTCCCCGTGTCTGGGAAAAGACGACAACATAAAATAGGCATTTTCCGGGATGAATTTGAAATGTTTTGTAGATTTGAAAGGTGGTGCAGGTGTATGAGGAAAGTCTTATAAATAGTTATCCATTAAACACAGCTCAGTACAAGTGCTAATGTTTTGAACAAAACTCACGATCAACTTCAGCTTTTGATCTTATTACCTATACACAGTTGTGTATAGATCAGCTGATCTGCAGGAAGCCAAATGTAGTTGTAACTTCAGTTTACTTTGCTTAAAGTGTAGCATGGTTGTTTTTAGTGACTTAAATGGTTGAAATGTTTAAATGTAACCCTTCTGTACCTAATCACATACTTGTGTACAGTCAATTACCAGTCTGTACACACACAAAAGAGCTGGTCTTGCTTTTCTGCTTGGATGCTGTGAAGACTCTCCCTTGTGTGCAGACAGGAAAGTTGAACTCATGTATTAACTTGTTGAATTGTGTGTAAATAAAGCTGTATTTGGTCTCACATCACTAGGGAAAACCCTGCTGCATGTTCTTCTGGGTGGTAGGGATCCTAAATATTTGCAGTGGAAACCTCCTTAAAATGTGTTTAAGGGATACTTGAGCTTAACTATAGAAGCGTTGTAGTGTCGTCTTACACCTCTCCTGAGGAACATGTCCAAAAGACGGCAGTCCTCACAAACAGGGACTGTTTCCACTAGTGGTGATGGTTCACCTGTTTTAAAGTCCTTGTTCAATCTTGAGCAATGCCAAGCTGCTGTTCTCTCAGCAGTGGATGTGGTGCTCAGCAGCACTGAGGGCAGGGAACAGCCACGAGAGAAACAACCCTCAGGAGGTTTGATGGAACAAACTGTATCTGCTTTAAGAAGTTTGAAGTAACATCTCTAATGCCTATCAGCTTTGAAGAGGATACTGGATTTTTCATAAACAGAAACCTTTGCATTATGGCCTCAGGTTGAGGCTGAGTCTTGGATGAACTGTTCACAAAGATACCATGAATTTAAGTGTTAAAAATGTTGAAGTTTCACGCTGGTAGGAATTTAAGTCCCAGCCAAGACAAACATACCATTTAGCAATTTCTGACTGGAGCAACTGGAATGCTAGTTTGTTACAGGCTGCTTTGCAGAGCCTTCCTGTGATGCGTGTATGCTTACAGTGTGATAAATTAAAATTTCCTTCTCACAGATGAGATCTCATTCACTAGATGGCTCTGTTGGGAAGAGAGTGAAGCTCAGGAAACTAGAACCCTCTGAAAAGGAAAGATGCAAGAAATGTGACTTCTGCTATAAAATCCATAAACTCAAGACCTATTACTACCTCTAGCATGAAAATACTCAGCTCATTTTCTTTCTTCTTCAGTGTTCCTGGAGTGCTGGCTTCCTGCGGGGCTGGGTTATTCCAGCTGCTGATTGATGCTGTGTTTCCCTGGTACTTGGTTATTTGGGCGTATGCACTTAGGTTGTGTAGATTCTTCAGTTCAGTAACTTAAGCAATCTGTTTCCCTGGGATAGCAGATACTAAGGAGAGATGCAGCTGTTTTTAAATCTGCACTTATTTGTCACTGTTTTTAAATCACAGATTGCAGCATTTCTTTTCATTCTTTACCATCACTTTGTGTGTGGGCTTGTAAATCTCTCTGTTCAGTGGGTTCAGGGCTCTCCTTAGCTTCCTGCTTTTGACAGAGAGAGACAAGCACTGGCCTAAAGCCTTGTTCTAAACTTGCCCCTTTGATAACACCAGTGTAGGTACCCTTGAAGTACTTGTGGGATAGAGAGTCTGTACTGTAGCCATGCAAAATGGTGTGTGGAGAGGTGCAGGTAGAAATTCACCCAGTCTTCCAGGGTCAAAACCACACTTGTGCTCTGATATGGAAACAGGGCATAGCATCAGAGAAGAGTTAGGGAAAGTATCACTTGAAAAAATTGCTTTGCACAGAACTGCAGGATCTTTCCTCAGTGACCAGGTGCTTTCATCCCATACATGTGCAGTTCTTCTCTCCAGGTGTGTCTAACTTATATTTGATCCTAAAGCTGTACTTTTCTTTAGTTCATTTTTCAATGCTCTTCAGAAGACCTCTTCTAGAAGGGCAGAATGGAGTGGCAAATGTGAATTTCTGGTGCTGATGGTTGGGATAACTGTCCAGTCTGTATCTCTTTGCTACCTGAGCTTTACTGTAAAATAGACGTGTCCTATTTCTTTTGCCAGTAAAGTGTGAGTAAGGGTGGAAGACTGATGTCCCAGTGGAGCAATGGTTTGGTAAGGTACTCTTGGAATATATATTGGAATTCTGAGGTCTACAAGAAAGCGTCAGTGATTCAGTTGTTTATTTCTCAGCCAAGGGTCAAAAGTGGGGAAAGAGTTCTCCCAGGGGTCCTTGATGTTTCCATCCTGACAGAAGCAAAAATTTAGATTGGATTTTCACCTTATTGCAGCCAAACTGATTTCAGACAGGCCTGGTCTTCTTCCTCTAACATTAGATAAAACTTTATGGGACCCTCCTGCCTTCAGTGTTTCTTTGGTAGGAAATACAGATATACCACGTTTAGAGCATGATCTGAAATAGCCTTGAAGCAAATGCTGGTGGGTCAGTGTGTGGCAGATCACTTTGCAAATGAGCAGATACTTCTCCACCTGCTCATGCCTGCAGACAGGAGAGCTACCAGATGACTGAAGTGTGCTGGTGCCTGAAGTAGCCAAAGCACTGCTTGTCTGCAAGTATTTGCCAGGTCAAGCTGTGTTTTGACTGCTCCAGGTGTCCTGTTATTTCTTAGACCTGTAATAAGAGCTCTCGATAGAGTCAAGAGTATTTTGGAGGTGATGAATAAGGAAGTGCCACCCTTCCCTGCTCGTGGTAACTGTTCATCACAGACTGGGGTGTGGGATTATTTAACTCGCTGTGGAGGCTGACATTAGTGTGCAGTATGAGCAGTAGGTTTGGGGTGGGTTTATGCCACTTAATTCAGACATTTAATGAAAAAAGTATTTGGTGTTTGTGTGTGAGTTACTTGTTCCTAGTAGACAGGCTATTATTCCTGGCACAGGACCAGTCATTGCATAAGCAAGTATTGTGCAGCCTTCTGCTGCTCAGCAGAGACTATCAGAGTCTATGAAAAGTGGAGATTTTCCAGCATCATTAATTCAGGGGAGAATGCCGAAGCCCTGGCAAAGAAACAGATTGTATCCAGAAGATGTGTAGTTATGCTGGGAGAAATGAAAAGAATTGCAGGAAAATGCTATTATTGTTCTTTTGTTTGGTGAACTGCTTGCAGTGAGCATTTAATTTGTTCTTCATTTTCCTTTGCCTGGGGACTTAAAATCTGTTGTGTGGTTGGGGGTTTGCCCTAATTCCAGCTCAGTGGAGAGCTGCTGGTACATCTACTCCAGAGCAAACCACTGCTTGTGAAGCAAAACTTCTTACATTTTGTCCCTTGGTGCCCAAAATGTTAATAGGGAGTGGAGCCCACAGCATCAGAGAGGTTTTGGAGTACTGCAGCTGATGGCCCTCAGCAGACATGCGGTGAAGCTGATGTTGTCATAATGCATAGACCTATGTGGTGGCATTTTAGAATGCTTGTTAGTATCTTTATACTCTCCTAAAAACTTGAGTAAACTGTAGGGTGAATAGGGTTTTTTTTCCCTGACACCATACCCAGCTGAGACACAGAACTGGCACGTGGAGATTTTTACTTTTCTCTAACAAAGAGGCATTGCTGTTTGTTGCTTCATGATCAAATGAGCTCCTTTCTGTCTCATGTCTCCAAAATAGCTCCACAACAAGCCCTTTTTTGCAAAGCTCAGCCAAAAGTCAGTGTTGTTCCCCTTTGAAGAACACTAAGATCAAAGGGCACATCAGATGCATCCTCAGAACCAGACAGAAGTGTGTCATTTGCCTGCAGTCTTGTTCACCTCTTGCTTTTGAGGGCAGTTTGGATACAGCAGCAGCAGTGCTGTGGTTTGGGAAAAGGAGTGCCTGCACTTAGAGGAAATGTTGCTTCTTCATTTTCTCTTGGTATTTGTTAGCATTGGCTGTCTTTGTTTTGTCTTTTCACAGCAACCTTTTTTTTTTTTCCAGTTAATGATCCAAATTTGACATGGAGAAAGTGGATGAAGCTCTAGGGAACTCATTAGAGGTTTTTCATGTCAGAATTTGACTCCAAATACATGAAGCACATCCTAAACCTAGGCAGAGATTTATACCATGGCAGGTGCTGAAGCCTCTGGCTGGAGGCTGTTCAGGGGGTCCACACTGGAGATCTCACTTTATCTCTGTGGCCTCATTTGAGCCCGGCTTTTACTGGTCCTGTAGCCCCCGGGTGAGCTGGATACCTTGGAAAGGAGCTCTGGGGGTGCATCCTGCTGTCCTGCTCATGAGAGCCAAGCATTTGCCCAGCTCCAGAGGTACCTGGCCCTGTGCTAGCAGGAGCTTTGGGGGCTGGCAGTGACACTGTAAAACACTGTGATTCATACTGGAGCTGAGGGATGGGCCAGGCCAGGACTGAGACCCAGGCAAGGGGACCTGGAGACTCTCTGGGCTGCTGTCTCTGAGTATCTGATTAGACATCAAACCTGTTCCTTTAGTGCCCTCCACTTTGCTCTCTTTCCATTGCAGTTTCTGAAAACTAAAACCCCAAAGAACTGTTGGTAAAATGAGCAGTTTGGTTGTGACTTGCTCAGTTTTTCAATTGCAGCAGAGTTCAGACAAAGGTGCACACATCAAACTGTTGGCTCTGCAAACCAAAAGATTTCAGGGGATCAAGAGTAAAGCTCTGCTCAGAAGTCTGACATGGAGACCCAAAGGCAGCTGCCTCTGCTATTCTGGGAAAGGGCCTTTTCCCCATTTTTTGTGCCATGTTTTTGCTTGTTGAGACACCACGTGTTTCAGGGAAGTTACACAGGCTGAATAAGGCCCATGTAGTTTTTGATAGCTTTTCAAATGCTTCCCCTCATTGTGTCCAATGTGGGGCAGATTGATACTAAAATAGACTGGGAGGAATAAACCCCCCAGAAGCTGAGGAACTGCCTGATCAGAAAGCAGGGAAGTATCTCTCTTCCACTTTTGTGACACACCCTGCATGCAAGCAGAATGAACCTGATGCTGCTGTGGAAGGAAATGTCAGTGCCATTGTGGTTCACTTGCTTTTGAGGACAGTTTGGATGCAGCAGGGGGAGTGCCAGGCTTCGGGAAAAGGAGTAAATGGAAGAAAAGCTGACTTTCCTCTGATCTCTTCTGCTGAAGAAGAGTTCCTGTGTGGTTATTGTGGTTTGTGGCTATTCTCATTTTGAATCAGTATCACTGAACTGGAATACTGTCAGATCTGAGAGGAACTGCAGAGGTTCACAGTCAAGTACTTGATGTCTCAAAGTGGATCAAGATGCAGCACTGGCCTCAGCTAACGGTGTTCCAGCCTCTTCTGTTTTATGAACTACTTCTTGGCAGCCTTAAACCAGCTACTGCATCTATTTTGAGAGTACCTGTTTAACGCCAGTAAACTGCAAAACAGGTTCTCTTATCCATGGATGATGTCCCCAGCTGGGGTGGCTGGGCTTCCTGCCAGCTGCCCTTGGAGGCTTCTCAGCTGCACTGCCAGGGACTCCATGATAAGAGTTTGTATTGAGGCACTTTGCCTCTTCCAAGCTGTGAATCATGTCCTCTGGTAGGGAGCAGAGCAATCTCTAAAGGCAGTGTTTAATCTTCTCTTGTTTGTTTTCTTAAGATGAAACAATTTATATTTTTGACATCTTTGTCAGCAGCTGTCCACTAAGGAGCTTGTCAGCCTGCCCCAAACAGTGCAAACTCCTTTATCTTCCTAGTGCTTGTGATGAGAAATGAATTATAAGTTGAAAAAAGAGCCCTGGCAGTGCAAAAGAGAAGGGCCTTGACAGGTTTTGAAGTGTGCGAAATAAAAAATAGATAGACAAGCCAGTGCTTCCAGCTGCTTTTTGCATCCTTACCTCAACAAAATAATTACCACTTATTTAGACAGAGTCACTGAAGTGAGGGAGGCTTTTGCTGAGCTCAGTGCTCAGCATCTTGCTACCTGGAACATGCCAAGGTGCTTACCTGGGCTTTGTGGTCAGAGGCTGAGGTAAAATACAGGATGGAGGTGCAACAAACGTGTTGTCCTCTTAGGTAGAGAAAGAACAAGTGCTTTGCTGTTGGAGTAACAGGAAATGTCTGTCCTGTTCCTTCCTCCCTCCCTCTGCTCTCTGACACCAATGGCCTCATTAGCTGCGGTGCTGCTCGTTATCTCCACGTGTGTGGTTGGGCTCTGCAGGCTGGTGCTGCTGGAGCTCTCTGCTGCTGCCTGAGCCCAGCAGAGCCCCAGCTGACAGTGCTCACCAGCATCTTCAAGGGAAATGCTTTACACCTGGTGACCTCTCCTTCCAGCAGCCTGCTGATGAAAAGTGTGCTTAAATGTCTCAGTGAGAGCTGTGGTGAGACTGATCACCTGGTGGGAGGTCAGGGTGGGGAAGGGGCTGTGGTACCATCTGTGCAGCTGCAGCTTCAGCTTCCTTCCTGCTACATGACACAGGTTCCATCCCAGCCTGACCATCTGCAGCCTGTACGGACAGGGAGGCTGGGAAACTGAAAATGGTGGAGAGAGCCTGGTGCCTGAGTCTTGGTACTGAGTGCTGCTCTAAGTACCTGAGATTACAGCCCTGCACCAGGAAGTACCTCCTGAGGAGAGTATTCAGTCCTGCTGTGTTACCTGACAGGAGACAGGCTCACTGCAGGGCAGGTGTCCCCTGATTTAGGGTCATATCTGAGCTGGTCCCTCTGGGTATCTGTGAGGAGACTTAGCAGCTCATCCCTTTAATATCCTTTGAGAGCCCTGAGTGTTCTCATTCAGTGCAAGGAAATGCTCATTTCGGTTGTGTCATCCTCTCTGATTTGTGAACTCAGCTTTTATGAAAATTGCAGATTTGGGACCTGCAGGTCTGCTCCTTGAGCATGCACCTCATCTGTAGGGGGCTACAGGAGCACTTCCCAGCTTTGGAGCTGGATGCACTGTGCTCCTCAGAGTCCCTCACCTGTCCATGTGATCAGGAGCTGGCAGGGAGTAGCTGGGTGTGCTGGGATCGTTTCTGCACAGCTAAGTTGCAGCCCATCAAAGTTAATCCAAAAAACAGTGGCAGGACTTCATAATTTACATTTTCACATATTTATTCACAACCAGTTCTCCACGGGGAGCTTTCTGTGGCAAAGCAACCAAGTGCATATGGAGGAATAAATGGATGCCACAGCTGCTCAGCTGAACCAGTGCGTTTCCTGCTTTATCTCCATATCCTGGAGTTGCCAACTGGCAGGTGGCATCGCCAGTGATCAGCACAGAATTCCCCTGCAAGGGGCTGAATGTCTCATCCCTGTCCTGCTCGGTAGCAGAGCTCAAACTGAAAGCACAGCTTTGATCAGGGCTGGAAACAGGCTGGGGCTGAGCCAGGGGCTCTGCAGGGAAGAGCTGTGTCAGGGGTGCACTGCACACTGAGGGTCTCACCTCATTTTAGGGGGGGTGCTGCTGTTATGGAAAAGCTGTGAAGATGCCTCAATGCAGAGCCCTAGGGGGACAGTGCTCAGAGCCGAAGACCAAATGTTCAGCAGCACTGCTCCATCTTTCCAGATATGCACTGGCTCACCAGGCAGCTCCAAGCCTTCATTTAAATGCTTCGTGCCCGAGTTTTCTTCTTGGCACAGAGCAGATTGCTGCTCTGCTTAGACTGTAAGAGTTTAAGCAGATCTTGCTGACATTTTAAATGCTTTTCATTTTTGCTGAAAGGTATTTTGGAAGGAAAAGAAAAAATTAATACCATCTCTTCCATTGCAGGGAAGGAAACCGAGGGCTGAGCCTGGGGAATGGTGGTAAAAGGAGCTACAGCTAGCTGGGGCTGGTCACTAGTGGGGTTCCCCAGGGCTCAGCATTGAGGCCAGTTCTGTTTAATGTCTTTATTGATTATCTGGATGAGGGGATCGAGGGCATCCTCAGTTAAAATCACAGATGACACCAAGTTGGGTGGGAATGTTGATCTGCTGGAGGGTAGGAAGAATCTGCAGAAGGGTTTGGACAGGCTGGATTGATGGGTGAAGGACAATTGTGTGAGGTTCAACAAGGCCATGTGCCAGGTTCTGCACCTGGGTAACGACTACCCCAAGCAGCACTCCAGGCTTGGGGAAGAGGAGCTGGAAAGCTGCTCAGTGGAAAAGGCCAGTGGCATCCTGGCTTGTGTATGCCATAGTGTGGTCAGCAGGACTGGGTTGTCAAGCACTGAACAGGATGCCCGGGGCAGTGGTTGAGTCACCATCCCTGGAATTATGTAGAAGAGGTGTAGATGTGGCACTCAGGGACATGGTTTAGTGGTGGGCTTAGCAGTGCTGGGTTAATGTTTGGACTTGATGACCTCAAAGATCTTTTCCAATTGAAATGATTTTATGACTCTTTAAGATACTACACTGAGAAGGGAAAAATGAGTTGTGAGAAGAGAGCAGGTGGTGACCTTTGTGCAGGTTAACATGAAGGTTATGAGATCCTGCACCTGTGACTGGAGTGCAGCTAGGACTGGGTCCAGCATTTGCAGTGTCAGGTTGTAATGCTTAGCACAGTGACTAATCCCACCTTTCCTCCTCAGGGAACTGGTTTTATTTGAGGCTTTTGGTGGTTGATCAGAGACACCAATACCTTCCAGTGTCCTCACATTCTTGGTCCAAATGGAACAGATTGCTTGAAAAATATCACAAATTTACTTCTTGCAATGTCTTGTAAAATTAGTAAAAAGCATGAAAGGTGTATCTATTCTATGTGGATTTGGGTTGTTTCCATATATGAGAGTTGCATGTATGTGTTGCTCTGAGACTCACAGAGGCAGAGGAAGGCAAAGTTACCATTAATTTAGAAGGCTGAGGATCTCTATGGGTTTTTTTAAATATCTCTAATTTCTTTAACTTTTAACCCTTTCAAAAACTCATCTACTCTGAATTCCTGTGGGGACAGATAATTGAGAGGACTTATCAGCTAAATCTCATCAGTTTATTTCTATCAGCCCCTTGCAACACGAAGGATGGCAGCCTACCACAAATGATTTCCCATGAAACCCATGTTTCTCTTTCCTGAAAGGAATGAACCACACTGACCAATGTGAATAGTACCTGATCCTCTCCCTCAGGCACTGCATGAGGGCTCTGGTCCATATTCCAAGATTTACGAACAGCCCAGATACTCAGACTCTGAAGTGCTTCACGCGCATATCCAAGAGAACTCTTTATTATGTTTACATAGAGCATGAGCAATGTGGAAAACACTGGAAATTCTGCATCAGTGGCTTGGGATTTGGACAGCACTGGAAATGGCGATGCAGCTGCTCACGTTGTGTCTGTATTACGAGGTGTGCAATGTGCCACAAGGAGCCAAAGCTTTGCGCTTCCGATTGGGAAGTGCCCACCTCTGGTACATTCACTGCTTGCTCCTCTAGTGTCACAGTCAGGTGCTGAGCTGTCAGCTTTTCCTCAATTTCACTTGGAACTTGCAATTGTAGTACCTTGGAACTTGCAATTTTAGTATGAAAGCACAGTTTTTGAAACCAATCCTACTTATCCCTTCCCTCTCCTCCCCCCTCCTCCCATCCCATCCCAACGCATCCCATCCCCCATGCTCCCACCAACACATACCTCCTTCCCCTCCCTCTCACCCCGGTCACACAGCAAATATCCTGATGCTGCAGTTCCAAGCCATGTGTCCGCCCCAGCCTATGTGATCCAATGGTCTCTGACCAGGTCCCTTTGTTCAGACGTTCATACAAAACACACAATAGGAAAAAAACAAAACAAAAGGAGCCAGACACAAGAGGGAGACACACTGCCGGGCTCCAGCTCTGGCCTCTGAGCCCTTCCACTAAGCTCCACAGCACTAGGCTCTTGGGGTACCTCCTTTCACACTCAAGGCTGCAGGTCCCAAGGTTTCCAAGGTGCATAGGAAAAGGAAGAAAGGAAGTAAACTACAAGCCTGTTTCTGTTTTAGGTTCCCCCCAATTCCTTTCCCTCAACCCAATGGCTACTGGAGGATATTCTTGACTCCGACAGGTCTTTTCCAGTCTTCCAGTGAGACCCTGCCTGGGGACCAGGTTCACTGTAAGTCACTGGTTCCGCTCTGGAACATGGGCAATGGGTTTGGCAGTGAGGGGAGGGAGCGGAGCACGTTGTGGGGGGACAACAGGCTTTTGTCTCACAGCAGGTGGGGGGGAGATGTCAGGGAAGGCGAGAGAAAAGAGCCAAGGGAAGCCAGTCAAGCTGGCCCTCTGCTTGATGTTTGTACTCAAAACTTCTCCTTGGGGTGGCTTCAGTGTGCCAGCGCTGGCCTGTTGTTCAGTCACCTCTCACAGCCCTGCTGAGAAAAAGCACGTGGCGGGGTGCTTCCGGCTGCTTCATCCTCTGGCTGGCTGCCCTCGTGCCCGCCGGCGATCTCAGAGTCGCAGTCAAGCGCCTCATAGATGGTCGGCAGCGTGGTCTGCTGGCTGAGGCGCTTGCGCAGGCCCACGAGCAGCGGCTGCGGCATGGAGGAGACGTCCACGTTGTTGCCGAGGTCAACCCAGGCCAGGCAAGGGAACTTATTCATGTCCTTCATGGTGTCAGTCAGCTCCTTCATGGTTGCCCGCGTCAGCCGGTTGCCGTTGAGGGACAGGTGGGTGAGCTTGGGCAGCGCCCAGAGGAAGGGCAGCAGCAGGCGCACCATGTCATCGTTCAGCTCCGTGAAGCTCAGGTCCACCGAGGTGAGGTGGTCCCCGTTGTTCTGCAGGTAGTAGGCCATGCGGTGGACATCCCGCATGGTCAGGGGGATCCCTGACAAATCCATGGAGTCCTGGCTCACCTTCTTCTGCAGGCTGGTCTTCAGGCTAATGGTGAAGAAAGGGAGGCAGAGAAATCATTAAGGGGAGCACTCCCACCCATCTCACCCAAGTGAGAGAGCACTTGGGACAGGGAGAACTCATTAACAACATGGGCCAGAACGTTAAGCAAAGGGTTAATAGAGCTCACTGGGGAAACAAGCATTTACACCATAACTCAGGGCAGACTGTCCTGGGGCTTTGCTGTGTATTCTCAGCACTTACATATAAACTTTGCCAGAACTGGCTAAACACAGGCCACTGAAGTGTCTGTATTTGCCCGTACAGGCGCTCATGCATAGAAAGCAAAAATAACCAAGGCAAGCAAACTTTCCAAGAGCACTGGTTTACACTGTGTGGGAGGTGTTTGTGAGCCGCCTCTCCAGGTGAATGCCAAGGTCTGTGCTGCAGAGGAGAGCAGTGTTAAACGTCTGAGAAATTGATGTTTTATCAGGAAAACAATAGATCGGCAAACTGCACTCCAGGAATGGATTTACTGCATGTCCCTTTAAAAGTCTTCACAAGCAGCACTTAGTCAGTAAGCAGCACCAGTGGCTGCCTATTTGGGTCTCTGTGGTCAGCAGATCATCTGGGATCTGCTGCAGCTGTGAGAAGGTGGGGAGGGCATAAGGGTGCTAAGAGAGCGCTTTAGCAATTTCTTTTATTGTCTGCCTGGCCAGGGGAGTGGGGAGGAGGTAGGAAAGCTGTGTTGTGAGGCTGCTGGGTATGCAAAAGGAGTGGGGTGTGGAGCTTAATGATGGACTGTGGGTTTGTAAGAGTGCTGTGAGAAGTGGGAACTATGGGGCTACAGGGGCTGCTGGGGGATATATTGCAAAATTGAGTCGAAATGTGTGTTGGTGTAATATAGGAGAACCAAATCCCTTAGTGGAAATTATGTTAATCTTGCTGCTCTTTCAGGCACATCTTGCCTTAAGGACATGGGGGCCCTTGTAGGACCCCCCAGTCATGTACTCAGGGGGTCTTGTAAGTGCCTTATTGAGTTTGGGAGGATCAGGGTGGGTTAAGCATTAACCTTTGAAGGTCCCCACTCTTCCTATCTGGCTCTCTGTAGTGTCCTGCACACCTGTGGCACAGCCAGTCCCTGAAAGCAATGGGTACATGGGGACATGCAATTTCCTCGGAGGAGGCTGCAGCACCGCAGGAGCTCCCATGGCAGGTGAGAATGTCCCTACAAGCCTCAGAATTGCCAGGCTCTGCTGGAGCTGTGCAGAGGATGTGACACTGCTTCTGTAGCTTTGCTTTACATATGCAGTTCATGGCATCCTGGAAATCTCAGCCCTTAATAATCCTCTATAAGCATGTATTGACACAAGGGAGTAAATGTGCACCAGTGCAGGCAACAGCCCTTTGTGGACACATTCAACACTGGCACAAACCTGTAGCTGCACTTCCTTGTAGGACCATGAGGCAGAAAGATCTCATGGCCTGCCCAATCAATTCTTATGCCCACAAATTCCTGCTCTGGGTTTAGCAGTACTTTGCTTAGGCTACTTCTGTGTGTCCTTGTATTTCCTATGGGAATTCACTGTGCAAGGCTGAAACTGTATCTGCAAGCATGTATTTGGACATGGCAGAGAAGTAATAACAGCATGAATTAACTTCTAGTCAGACCTAAAGTATTGTAAGTAAAATGTATTACTTACTAAGTATTTACACATCAGATGACCCACACTAACCTCAGGGGATCACAGGAGGGGCAAGGGGAGCAGTGCTCATCTGTACTGTCAAGCGGCAGAGACTGATGTACTGGTGAATTATAATTGGTTTAAAAGCACGTGAGGGAGGTTGCCAAAGAGCCTTGAAGATGGTTCTTGATACCTCTCCACTATCTGGGCCCCAGAGATGGGATTGTGAAGAATTAATCCACCACACTGCTTGTAGCAACAGTGTAGTTGCTACAGTTCTTTCACCTGCTGTAGCAGCAGTTGTGAACTGTGCATGCTGTGCTCTGGGTAGCACTGGGCAAATCTCCCTTTTCCTGCTAATCCAAGAGATGCTTGAGATCCACCCAGGCTCCCTGGGACCTATATTTCTTCAACTCTCTTGAAAAACAATATGGGTCTTTTGGTATAGCTTGTCACCAATCACTGGCAATGGTGTAGGACAGTCTACCACAAAAGATGGTTCATCTTGTATGAAATCTATCAGGGACCAGCCTCGAAGCTGGAAAAGTCTCAGGTTTCCCGTAGCACAACGAAAGCTATCCTTTTAGCCGTGCTAGGTATTTTATCTGGGTGTTTGATCTGGAGTACTTGTTCTAGCAGAACAGAGCATCCAATACACAGTGAAGGTGTGCATTCATATGGGTCAGGTGAAACAGGCAGAAATGAAATCGAGTGTGAACCTGAGTGCACAGGGTAACTGTCCCCTGTATCCACAAGGGGCTGGTACAAGAGATACAGAAGCCTGCTCTGGCCTGTATGGGTTTAGAATAAGTCTTTCTTGGAAGCATGGGGAATACAGGATATGCAAGCATAGAAAGAAGCCTGTAACTACTTCAGTGCCTGTTTTGTATAAACACAGCCTGTGGCTCCTGGAAATTCTCTTCCCCAGTGCTGTCAAGCTGCAGCAGATTCTGGGTGGGTGGGGGACATAGAAAGGAGATATGAGCATAGGGGCACCTTCCCCAGCCCCAAGCCCTGTCTCAGTCTGTGCAAAGCCTCCTCAGACCTTCCTTTTTATAAAGCTCCAGGGCACAAGCTTAGTTTGGAGTGGGGATGGGAACCAGGCTGGAGTGGGGACCACTGGAGGGCACGTCTGAGCCGGCACCGCTCCCGCTGCCGGCCCTCAGCATTCAGGTGCCGTTTTTCCTGTCGCGTCTGCAGCAGCAGCTTTCTTAACAGGGGGCAAGTTTGAAAGGCTCTTGGGGTCCCCTTTGGAACGACTTGGCTCCGAGTGCAGACAGTGATGACTGAAGGGAAATGTCTGAAAGACAAAAGCAATGTGCTCGTCTGTCCCTGCCCGTTAAGCCTCCCCTCCTGTGACTGCTGCGTGGAGACTGCAGTAATAAGTCACGGATCGTGCTCTCACCAGAGCAGGTACCTTCTGCTGCTCTCCTCAGCAACGAGCCAATACCCCAAGAAGGCTTTAATCAAGCAGACAAATTATCTTACCATAATTTTCCATGATTCTCCAGACTGGATTGCTCCTGGCTGAATGTGCTTAAACCCTCCTGTCCTGTGCCAGAGCCCGCCCTCCCTTCTCTGCTGGCTTGTTTTTCTTTCCTTTCCTGTGTTTTTTGCTGCTTCCTTTTGCCCTCATTGCTGTACCTGCCAGGGTGACTCTGGGCCTCCTGTCTCACGACTGTGGGCTTCTCCCGGGTTTAAGTTGTTCTCTTGCCTATAAAAATGCCTCTTGTAGGGATGTGTCTGTAGGAGCCTCATCCTGGTGGACACAGCCCTATGCTGCAGCCAGGCCCTCAGCTCTCTGGTAAGTGCTGAAGCATGAGATACAACACCCCACGCATGCTGTGAACCCTGGCAGCCTCCTCCTCGCCTCTCTGTGCAGCTCCAAGAGGCACAGCTAAATCCCATCTAGGGAAGGGCATAGAAAAGCTGCCCACTATTTTTATATTGCTTTAGAGGTGAATGTGTCTGCTGTCAAAAAGGAGTCAGGGAGATGTGGGTAGATGCTTTACTCTGAATTATCTGACACTTGGTATTTTTTTTAGCTCTGTTAAGCTCTATTTCTTGGGGGGAGAGGGGCATGATACACAGGGCACCAAGCTCTCAGTCCCTTGTGCAGCAGCTGAGAAAATACTAGGTTTATTTCCAGGGAAATGGGTCATCTATTATCCCCTAATTTCTGCACGTGAAATAGGCTTTAAGATTGCTTCAGCTGCAGAAGTCTTTTTTTCCTCTGTGGGAGACAAAACAGCTACTTAGCAACCTGGCTCTTGATGCCCGTGGGACTTGTGGACAGAGGCTGCAGAGCACGGGGGGCTGGATTAACCTAATGCTTCTGCAACTGGTGCTCGGGGCACATTTGTAATTGAGAGGATTTGCATCTAACAGGGATCTGGACCCTGGATGCAGGGCAGCAGACTGTGTTTGTATTATCTGTAGCGAACTTGGAGAGGAAACAATGCCCCGCTCCCTCAGATGCTGGAGAAATGGCTGCAAGTGCGAAATTCTTGGAAACTTTGAGCAAGAAAAGAGGGCAGTCAGCAGCCCGTCCCCTACTGCCTGCCTGGGGATGCAGCATCCTGTGAGGAATGGTGCTGGCCCAGAGTCCTGTTTATAAGGGATCAGCACTCTGCTTGCAACTGTTGTCCAGCCCTGCTGAGAGATGGGAGCTCTTTGAGGTGCATTTCCCTGTTTGTCATGTGAAAGGTTTTACTTTGCATTGTTCCCAACTCACTTCTTGGGGTCTGGCCTTTCTCCCATGGACAAGCAGGCAGTCTTCCTTTCACCCTCGCTGCCAATTATCCCTTCCCTGGGTGCCAGCTCTACTCTTCAGCAGGCATTACCAGCAGTCTCTAGACTGCACTTTGAGCCTGGCTGTGGAAGATCCACCCTGGATCAGTCCAGACAGAGCAGGGGCCTGAAGGACCTGTGGGTGTCCGGAATCAAAACCCTCTCAGTGAGATATGCAGGCTAGGAAAGAGGTGAAACCATCTTGTGCCTCCCCAGGCTTTATTTTGGGATAAAAATCTTCCTCTTTCCACTAATACTCAGCCACTGTTCCTGCCTCCTGGGAACTCAGCTAGCACAAGCAAATTCAGAGCTGTCTTGGGATGGAACAATTAGGAGACCTGAAATTAATTGCTAGTTGTTTGTCTCCAGGACCTGTCCCAAGGGAACGAACCCTTAGGCCATCTTCCAGGTCCTTCTTCAAGTCCATGAAGTTGCAGGCTCAGCACTTTTTTTTTTTTAATTAGCACTGGATCCCATCTATTTCTTGCTCATCAGCTAAATTCTTTGGTGGCTGGAAGGAAGGGGTGTAATGGCTCCTGACTGTTGCCCTGTTGGGACTTGTAGCAGTCACAGTGGTGTCTGACCTCTTGTTAGTTTTGTGGGGTTTGGAGGAGCTTGTTCAGCCCAAGAATATTTCCTGGAGTCCCAACTCATTTCCTCACCTCCATGCTATGGAGAGAGGCTGGGAGGAGACAGTAAGAGTGAGAGAGAATTTTGCTAATGAGGGGTGCTCACCACTCCACGCCTATTTCTCTGGAGAATTACCAGCTTTCTACCCCTCTGTCTTTTATTTTTATATTAAATTTGTCTCCAAATATAAAACTTGATGCCAGAAATTCCCATTACTGCATATCCCCTCTGTCACTAACAGGCACTGCCAGTAGTGGCTAATTAGCCATGAGTCAGGTATCTCTCAGCTGCTCTTTCTTGCACAGAACCTCAGGCATGTCTGGATGGCTTCCCTGCTTTGAGCAGTGATTTAGGGGATGGATTCTGAGCTTTTTAATTGCCTACTTAGCATAATCTGCTTGCTTCGCTTCCCAGTGGCACAGGGTGCTGCTGTGCAGGGCTGACTTTAGCTGCCTCTAATGCAACATGAAAATGGAAAGAGAAGCCTCAAAAGTACTGACCTAGACTAACCCAACCCCAGCTGATCTGAGGCTGGGGCTGGCCTGGCTGCGAAGATGGAGGCAGTGCACAAATAGATCACTTCCATGAGAAGTCCCTTGGTCACATCTCCATCCTTGAGCCCAAGCTCTTTTGACCAGCTGTGAAGACAAGGCAAAGGTAGCCTTTCTCCTATCCTACTCCCTCTGCAGCTGGGGTGGGACATGCAAATCTGTAGTGTTGATGCAGCTGAATGCCTCTCTCCTCCTGCCTCTGCTGTCATCTTCATTTTGTCCTTGAAGGTGTGTTCAAGAGAGCTGTGAACCCTTGGCCTTCCTCCTCCTGCCACTTGATCTGTCCAAGGCCTTCGGTTGTTTCCCTTCATTATTTAGGCCTATCTTAGCAAAGCAGGGAATAATGCTGCTTCCTTACTGTAAATATCATGTATTGACCTATGTCCTTGTCAGACCTTCAAATGAGTAAGAGTCACAAACGTACAAGGTCTCTGCTGATTGCTTTTAACTACCACCTGCCACCCAGCCTCAGTTACTTCGCTCCTTGTCTCTCCATCCAAGTGTCCTACTTCTGCCTGCCAGCCTTGGCCTTTTTAATCCTGACTCTGACAGGGCAGTGTCAAGCTGCTGGGTGACCCTTTCTGCCGCCTCTGACAGCCTTTCCCAATGTATGGGCCTCTTGATGCTGCTGGGAACCCTCCTCAGGGTAGTGTTTGGGATGAGGATACAATTCCTGTATCTGTCCACAACTCATCCACCAGCTCATGTCCATCCATCTGACATCTCTGTGAGCACCAGCTTCTTGGAAACATTGTGTAGGGCAGTTCCTGTACTCTCATGTGACTATTACCATGTGGCTTTAGTTAACTGACTTGGCTTCCTCTCACTAAAGCAGGAATGATGGTGCCTATTTACCCTGTTGCATAAGGGTGACATGAAGCTGTAATTAATATTCACCTCATGCCATGTGAAGGCTAGGATCTCATCTGCCAGAACTGTCAGCCACAGCCCTGAGTGATGTTTTCAAGGAAAAAAAAAAAGATCTGAAGCCCTTTAGAGCTGTTTCCTTGAAGTCCTCTAGACACAAGCGCTTTCACTGCATTTTAAAAGTGCACCTAATGCCGCAATGTCTGGCCAATGCACATCAATAACAGAAAGGGAGCAATAAGCCCACAAGGGATACTCTGCTCTCCACCCACTTCGGATTAGCCATGATGAAATTCACTCAGATGAGCAAAGTAAAGCTGTGGTGAGATTTGTGAAAAGGAAAGGCCATATGCATGTGGTTTGGGAGTTAACTCCATACACACAACTACCTTTGCTCTTCCAGAACCAGCCACTGTGTGAAAAATCTGGGGGTTCTTTGTCACAATTTAAAGCTGTGTTTACTGCCTGCCTGCTTTGTGGATTCAGGTTTGATCCTTTGCACACAGGAAAGGAAGTAGTTACACTGAAATTGCCAGCTCTGGGGATGATGCAAGTGGAAGATACATTAAGGTTCCCTGACACGGCCTTGCCAAGACAGTTCAGTTGTAATCCACAGCTTCCTGATCACAGTACCAGACTGTGATCCAGCTCTCCAGACAAAGGCTGTCTTCACCTGATACCCTTCCCCCTCTCCGCTCTGAACTGCAGCCCAGTGTGTCTGGCTCTCAAAAAATAATACACCCTCTGGGTCCCACCCTGTTCTGGCAACAGATGGTGACAGTTTTCTTGAATTCAGCATGGCAGGAGGCCCCTGAAAACAAGAATTAATAATATCTAAAAGTTCTGCATCTGTCAAAATGCCAGAGAAGTAGCACTGATAGCCTAAAAGGTCTGTGTCTGTATAAAGGAGCATTTCTTAATCCATTACTCTTTACACACTAAACATCAATTTAATGAGAAAGCGAAGCTGCAGTTATACAACACTCTAGGATGTATTCTGCTCGTTAAGTGGGAGTGATCTATACAACTGTAAAATGGTGCTAAAACAGAATTCCCTCTAGGATATGAAGGACTGAAAATTGTGCAGTAGTTATGCTAGTCCCTGCTGCAGAAATCTTATCCTCCAGCTTTTGAGCTTTTAATTTTAAAACCCCCAGAGTAAATCTGCAAGAGCTTGTCTTCCTAGTTGGTTAGGCAGCCAACCCAAGTAGGGCAGTGCCAGTGGGGTGCAGGCTGTTAGCTGCAAACCTGAGACAGGATTTTGCAGGAAAGGAGAACTGAGCTCCTTCCTTTCAGCATGGCAAACTTGTCTGAGTATCACCTGGGCAGCCGAAATAGTCTCTTTGGGTGACTGCACAGTTGGGACACTGCTAACCCTTCCTTGTACAAGGCATACAGCCACTCTAAGGAGCCCACAGGCATGGATGCAGAGGGAAAACTGCCTCCCAGCTTCACCTTCAGCAGTTCAGTCAAGCACAGAAACCAGACAGAGCCTGGGCTGGATCTCTCCTGCTCCCTCCAGCTGCTGTTGCACTGAGTCCATGGACCTGCAAGGAGCTTTCTCCTTCCATATTTCTGTACAGGCTCTGCCTGTGTACTCAAACAGCAGTGCTTGAAGAAATGTATCTTAACCTTTTTGCTTTACCAGTTCATGTGTGGCTCAGGTTTGTACCTGCTGGATACGGGTCCCACTGAGAGTAGCTGGGGACGTAACTACTGTTTGTCTGTGACCCACTGGTTTGGCAATGGGGACGAACACCTGGTGTATGATCTGACCCCAGTATTGCAGGTCCTCTCCATCTCCCATACCACATCTCCATAACAGCTCAAATGTAATTGCAACCTGGCAGATGCTCCAAGCTCTCTGTGTGGCTAGGCTTGTTAATTATCTCCTGGACCCATCTAACATGCTGCCAGAAAGTAGAAACTGCACTTCAGAGGAGAACAAGGGAGTCTGGCATCAGCTCTATGAAAGACAGATGCCAAAGTCCAGGAGGCTGCAAAAGTGAGAGGAGAATTTGGTTCCTGAATGTGGTCTCCATGCACAGATTCCTCCCTGCTGTCTTTAACCCCCACTAGATTTTAGAAATTCCTTCAAAGTATTGCTGCTACACCCATGCTCTTTACAGGGCCTCAATAGCAGGCAGGATGCAAGCCAAGGGCCCAGGGTTTGAGACATATAGTAAAATACTCCCACTAGCAGACAGAGGGAAGTAGAGAATTTGGATCATGTAAAAACAGCCTGCCCAAACAAACTTGGGCCTTGATATCTCCAAATGAAGCAGCTATTTCTTGCCTTCCTGCTACTGACAACACCCATTTTCTTGCAGCAGCCTCAGATGCCAACTCTGCAGGCGTCTTTTGCTGCAAACTGCAAACCATTTCATCCCCACACTTAGAAGAGGAAGCTCTGCTGTTAAATATTTAATCAAAATTAATTTGTGCCTTATGTAACACATTGTAACTGGGTGTGGTTGCCAGGCAGGGCTGCCTGTTTTAGACCTGTATTTCCCTCCATTGCACATTGCCTTGTTGCCCCCTCCCTGCCTGTGCTCACAGATGTTCTGTACCTGGCCAATACTTCGGGCCTGGCCCCTCTGTGTGGGGTGCTATTGGACCCAGAGCTCTTCCTCTGGCCATAAACCTCCTCTCTGTTGTTACTAAGTGATGAGTTTGCAGCAGTTTGCAGTCCTCTGCTGTCCCCAGGCTGTGCAATCACAGGGAACACTTCCAGTTTGACTGTCCATCCTGAAGTCCAGCCAGAGAAGAGGTTTGCTCTATCTGCAAGCAGGAATATGGAGTCCTGAACTTCTTATCTTTAAGCTTATCTTGGGAGGGGACAGGGATGAGGTCAGAACCGTCATCTATATCCTGCATCTCCAGTATTCTGCAGGATCCTATAGGGAAAATGTCATTGAGTGGGTCTGGAAAAGGAGTCGCTCAGCTCTGAAACCTGTCTTGTTCGGTGCTGTGGTTGCTACCTGCAAAGCAGCACAAACAGTCCTGCCCTGTGGGGTGCTGGGGGTGACAGCATTTGGGGTGCTTATGGTCGGTGGCAAAGTGGGGCTAAGGGTACAAGAGGCAGATGGCCTGGAAATCATGGTATTAGGGATTTTATTCCTTAAGATGAACTGGGAACCTGCCTCTGAGTCAGAATGAAAGGTATGATGGAAATGTCAATTCCCATGGGGGATTTTAAGTTGCTGGCACACACATCAAAGACCAAAAGCATCAGAAAAGCCCAAGGCCTTTCTCAGAGTGCTGCTGATTTGGCATTTCTTTATATCCAATCCTGCATTTATTCCTGTGAAGCTAATGGGGCTGACATGAGCTCTTTTCTTAGTCACTTCTCTGTCTTTTCTTCAGCAGTGGTGATCTGTGTCAAAGGAACACGGTTTGCTCAAAGAAAATGAGGAGAGAAGGGGTGGATTTAAAAGAAGTGGGGATTGCTTTTTATCTGGACAGAAAAGGCAGCAAGTGTCAAGGAGGGAACAAGTGTGGATGTCTGAATATGCTTCTAGTAGTGAAAAGCAGCTGCCATCCAGTAGCTGTCAGTGGGCCAGCATGGTCTGAGCTGGGTTCTCTGTGCATCTGCACCATCCCAGAGCCCTCTCCAGGTGGTGGCAGAGAAGTGGGAGGTAAGAAGGATGCTTACCTCTCTGCCAGCCACCCCAGAGTGGTTCCTGCTGAATGGGGTGATCAGCTGGTGGTAGTGCCTCGTAATGGGACACTTTTCCCACTGTCAGGGAAGCTTTAAACAAGGACAGGGTGTGATGCAGAGCCAGGAACGGCTCAGTTTGGCACGTGGGTGTTTTTGCAGGCTTCCAGCCCTGGCCATGCTCCCAGGGCCAAACACCCTGCAAGCCCTGCAGGAGGGTTGTCTGTGCTGTGCACTCGGGGGGATTGATTTCAGTGCACTTTGGAGAGGGTGAGGAACTGTAACACCACACAGAAAGGAGCAAATGGCAAAACAGATCAAAGAGAGAGGTGTTGGGGCTGACCCTGCTGGGGTTTTGGGAGAAGTTGAACAGCAGCTGCTGTGCACTGTTTTCAGTTCTGCCTCTCTCTGAGGAGGGTAGTGGTGGCAGACTGGGATGGTGCTTGGTTGCAGCACTGTTTGCCCAGGCAGATCCCTCTCTGTGCCCATCCACACGGGCCCTGCCAGGTTCTTACCACACTTGGGACTTCCTGCGGGGCATCCCATGCCGGTGCCATTTCGAGTGCGGGGTTAGGTGGTAAATCAGCTGCCTGCAGATCCTGTCGGAGGATTTCCAGGGGTCGTATTCCTGAAAGCAAAGGGACAGCTTAGACTCTGCCTGCACAATAGCAGAACATGAGAAAAGGAGGAGGGCAGAGGAAGATGGGAAAGGAATAAAGATGATAGTGGAGCAGGGGCATGCATATAAGGGAGGAGATGAAGAGAGAATGAAAGAGGAATGGTGAGAAGGCCCGAGATGCCTATGCCACATGCCAACTCCTCCTGGGGTGGAGGAGGAGCAGTTGGAGTTCTGTACTACCAGGAAGAACCCCAGCCCAGCCAGCATGTTCCTGCCCAGAGTGGGGCTACAATTTCACACCCCACCCAGGAGCAAGTGAAACTCAGAAGAGGGGTTCATTTTCCAGGGCTGCGGCAGGGGTGGCTGACAATGCTCTGTTGCAGGGATCCCTACACTGCCAACTCCTTGTGTTACAGGACAGTACTAGATTTCTAGTAATTACCTTGTTGCCATGCTTCCCCAAACTCTGTCTCTGGACCGACTATCTGCTACCCTCATGTGGAAAGGTCAGTAAGCCATCCCTGAGGTGCTTCCACGACCTCCTATGCTCTAGCTGGGAGGTGTCATGACAGGCAACTTTGGCAACTTCCCCATAGCCCATCTTACTTCCTTGTAGTTCACTCTGCTCCCGGAGGTTTGAGTTTGGGAGCTTCCAATGCCAGCAGTTCCCTCCTGCCCCTGCAGTAACTCATCAGGAAAAGAGGGCACCCAGATGATTGCTGCCTTCCTGGGTTATTTTTTGTTCTTTAGTGCCATGACTTGGAACAGAACCTCTTCCTCTGGTGAAACAGAATGGCAAATGGCAGCTGCTGAAGGCTGGGACTTCTGCCTTGTCTATTGTATTTTCCAGTTGCTGACAGACACTTGCATTCCCACCCCTCAGACGTCCAGCCATGGTGCAACATGTGCATTTAGGGAATTGACAGGTAAACACCCAGTAAAGCTGTCAGGGAATGCACTGATTTATTCCTTACTGCAAGCAGTTAAAGCGCTGCACTGGGGGCCAACAGCTGCACTGTGACTTTCCTCAGCAGTCCCTGAATCAGCTGAACTCTCCAGGGATGCACTGCCAGCATGTGGCAGTTCTCCTGTGCCAAGGGGAGGGGGATCCCAGCCTTATGCTCAGCTGAGCATTCCCTGATCCCCATCCCAGCTTCCCTAGGTACCCCACAGGGACTGGCCCATGCCTTTAGCTTAGGTGCCTTGTTCTAGACTACTCCTGTGCTGGCAGAGCTGCAGCTGGCACTCTGCTGTCACCTACCACAGCAAACCTCTCCAAGTGGGTGCACGTGCACACCAGGCTCCAGTACAGCAGCTGGCACAAAGCTCTGTGAGCGATTGTTGGCTCACAGCTAAGAGTTACCCTCCTGTTCTTTCCTGTGTCCTCACTGATTTAATTTCCACTGACAGACTGGGAATTGCACTCAGCCTGCTTGCCTGTAATGCAGTTACACCCACCAGATGCTCAGCCAGGGTCAGAGAGGGGACGTGGTCTGGCATTGTTCTGGGAAGGGTGCGTGTGCTGTAGGTACTGAATTCTACAGCCACTTAACTAAACTTCTGTTGCCTTGGAAGGGCAGCTCAGGTGCTCAACATCTTCCTTAGGAATGGGGAAAATAATTTCTTATGTAATGGTATGTGTGTCAGTGCATCCATAAGGCATGAAACTAGAGTGGAGGTATAAGCAGGTGTATAAAAATGGTAATGTGTTATCTGCCAAACACATGGGTACTGGATTAGGATAAGATCCCCTCCTGCTGCCTGCCCTGAGGGGCACTGCACAGCACAGGCTTGGAGATGATCTGGTAGCACAGCTGGAGATGAGGTCAAGTGAAGTGTGGTTAAAGAGATACTACTGCTACAACCCACCCCTTCCTTATACGAATTACACAGATATTACACTTGGAAAGATTTTTTTTTTCAGGCTGTGCTGCAGCCCAATAATAATGATTAAACTTTGGCTAAATGTAGTTTGTCTATTGAGACATGACTGGTTAATTGTTATCAGTGAGCCTCAGGAGAGGGCAGAACAAGGTTAGAAATGCCACTAATCTACACCAGGCATTCGCTGTATTCTCTGGGGCACTGCTGCTTGCTCTGAGCTGTGTGTACTTAATATTTCTCTTTGAATAAAGCAATTCACTCTATTCCTCTCCTTGTAAAGCAAACATGACACTTGCCAAGCCTAATGAGCAAAGGGATACATTGCAAATCCAAGTGCCTGTGGTGGCAAAGGGTAACAGAAATAGATGCTGGTGTTGCAGTGGGACTGGGACATCTGTGATGTTTGTCTGTCCTCAGCCCTGCCTTTCTGTCTCTGCTCTCCTCATCCTCTGAAGGAAAGTGCTGGAGCATGCAGGGACCCTGTGCATGTAACACATTTACTTCTTGAACCCCAAATGGCAATATATTCCTACAGCACCATCCACCTGGGGAAATCTGAGAGTTTATGGGGGGAAAAAATGCTGGGTTGGGGTAGTTACATAAGGCAAAGGGCCCAGGAGGAGAGAAGTGGTTTTCCTGCAGAGATCTCCATGAGCCTCCCATGAGCTCTAGTTGCTTTGAACCCCTCTGATACCAGTGATTATGGCTCTCTGCCCTGTCACTGAGTTTACTATGGGCACAGAAAGTCATTTCCTAATTTCTGTGCACATAACCATCCCCTCCTTCAGCTGCATTCATGTTCTGAGATAGTTTTAACTGATTTTTACAGAAATATGCCCCCCAACCCATATGCTGCCACTCCCAGGGCACACACTGCCTGGCTCTGGAGGATTGATTGCAGGGCACCACTCAGCACCAGCTGCCCCAGTAGGGCTCTCTGCATCAGTGCTGTGCCATAAAGTGCTCACTGAATTGAGGGAGAATTCACCTTTTTGGGACACTGCAGATCTCTAGCAAGGCTCATCAGCAGGTCATGGGAGATGGGATCCACCAAGTTGAGGAAAGTTGCATTTTTGTAGAGCACTTCATTGAGAAATGTTCCTTCCAGTCCTAGGTCCTACAACAAAAATGGACAGTCAGATACACAGGCTTCCTCAGAGCTATATCCATGGGATGTTCTGAAACCAGAAAGTAAATCTGATGAGATGCCAGCTGGATGCCCAGTACAGGAAATTATCCAGCAGAGGTGAAGCAGCCGTGTCTGACCCAGCATTACTGTGCTGGGGGGTGCAGGCAGCCAGAGAGCTGAATGAGATGCGGTGTTAATTTGAGCTAGTCAGCCTTGGGCTGACCACCTTATTTCCACCTACCACAGGAAGGTGATAATTCTATCATTATCATTTCCAGGCTGGCTGGAGCCTGGAGAGAATTAACTTCAGAGAAACACAGTTTTGTCAGCCTCTATGTGTGAATCTGCTGAAGAAGCCAAGCAGAAAGGCTGGCTCTAAAGCTGCTTCTCCAATCTCGGCTTTTCTGGAAGAATCAGACCTTTCTCAGGTATTTAGATGCTGCCATACACCCTGGTGGTGGCTGGCTGAGCAGAAGTCCTGTCCATCTGCATGAGTTTAGCTGTGCTGTGAATTTCTCAGTAAGCACTAAGCACTGGCAGTATGGGGCGTAATGGTAAATTTAGAGGTGGCTTTACACCACAGTAAGAGGAACTCCTCTTCCTGTCTTCCACGGGAACATTAGGGGAACATCTGTGGTCCATGCAATTTATCTGTGTGGACCAGGGGATGGGGCAGCTTTGGAGGAGACCTCAGCATCTTTGGGAACAAAAAGCCTCCCCAGGGCCAGATGAATGATACTGCAAAGAACTAAGCTGTTTCTTGGTAAGAGGAAAGCAAAGAGCTAATATATTGACACGGTTATTACAATCAGGAGGTACCACAGAGCTGTGGAAAACAAACAAAATAAAAAAAATGTGGGAAAGAGAGATCACATATTCACATGAAAGTACCACATGGGCAAAAAAAAATACCCTAAGAGTAGAAATGTAGAACAGAAAAGCTCCCTAGTAGGGATAGTGCTGGGTTTGATTCAGTCAATAAGGAGGGCTCAGCTGAGGGAGGAAACAAGTCTTTTCCCCATTCTGTATGCGGCTGACAGGAGAAATGAATAAGCAAATGGGTGCCCCATATGTTCACACTGCTCTACTGAGCGTGTGCTTCAGGCACCACCCAGTGACTGAGAGCTAAAAAAAAAAGTGGAGTGACAGGGGGAAAAAAAGCTGGATGTATGCACATACATCACCAACAGGGATAGAGCCGTAGCTGGCAGAGGTTTGGGATCTTAACTCTAAGCACCAATCAAAGCCAGTGCTGTATCCTGCTCTGGATAAGCTGGATTGAGCAGAAAGCACAATCCCAAAGAGACCCTGGCTATAGAGACAGAAAGGGAGAATAAATTAAATACTTTACAGCCCCATCACTCTGGGTACACAAATGACACCCATAAGTAACCAAGGAACCCAAGCAGTGGATCAGTCCTGAAGGACGGACAGCCACAGCTGGATATGGGCCAGGAGCCTACCAAGGCATCATGCCAGTGTCTCCCTTAACCATAAGGCTTCAGGGAAATGGAGCCTCCTACGTCAACTGTAATGTGCACAGATGAAGAAGGCTGCTGTGAGGATGCCATGGCTGGGCATGCAGCAGTAGATGTCAGAGCAGTAATTAAACTCCCCCAGTTGGAGCTATACCATTAAGATGAATCTGCATTCCCATTATAAATCCTGCCTGCGAGGGTTCTGTAAGTAATATAGCTGTAAATATTCACTTCACATTGATATTCCATAAATTCTTAGCCCAGAGGCATTTTCCAGTTCATCTTACTTATTTCCCTATGTCCCTCCCTCTCTCTCATTTCTTGAAAAAATTTGTATCACCTAGAGGGTGGCTGCAGACAGCAGAATATTGTAACTCTTGCCAGTTCAGTTGGCTTAGTGGTGTTGTCTTAAAAGTGACACTTTGCCATTGTCTCAGCACAGAGAAAACAGATTACACCAGACTTCTTGCTGGTGTAAGTCTACTGTCTCCCTGGGCTTCAGCTGAGTGATGCCCACCTCGATCAGCAGGAAAGCTGATCTGGCTTCTGCTGGTGGGCATTTCTAGGGCTCATGTCCAATTGTTCATGTACAAAGCATGTGTGCACCTGAGGTTTGCAGTTGTTATCCATGCAGTCTTCTAAAATGCTGGGATCTCACATCTCTGTTAGTGGATCTGCTTCTGCCTGGCTTGCTTGCTTTACATTATCGTACCCTCTGAATATCCTAGGAATAGCCTGCAGCCTTTTGAAGTCTGCAGACCACAGGTGAAAAACCACTGGCAGATACATCAGTAGGGTACACCTGCAGGGCTGGGCAAGCAGTGTGTGTGCTGGGAACAGCAGGAGGTGTACATGGGATCCCGTGTCCTCCAGTCCTGGCTGCGCTGTCTGCTCTCCTGAGGAGGCTGCAATTGCAGTCCCACCATTTCTCTGCCTTCTCTCGGGTGTTTGCACACTGGCCCAAGGCACAGTGACGAGGTGTGGTGTTAAATATTCTCCCTGTCCACTAGAGTGAACAAGGTATCTGTCTTTTTACAGGTAACAAACAGACCCTCACTGGGACACATTAATCCGTGACTCCTAAGAGTGTGATACTGCCAAGGTAAGGAGGGACATGCTGGGGACCAAGCTAAGGAGTGAATTTAGTTGTGGAGTGAGGAAAATTTGTAAATTAGAAAAAAGGCTGATCTGAAGCTGACGTTGGACATGTGAGGAGAACTGGTGGTGATTGTATGACCCCAGACTGGGTGACAGTTGGGGGTGTGGTACTTAGTGGTGTAAACCTCTGTCTCTGAAACCTCTGAGCACTCAGTGAACCAGAGGCTTTTGGGTGTTGCTGGATGGGTTCCCATCTTGTTTGGCAGAAGATGTTGTGATTACAGAATGCATGTCCCACTGTTCTGTTGTGAGCAGATGGATAGACAGTCACTGTTTCAACATGGACAGGCAGAGATGGGGACCAGGAGTAACATGGGGAACTGGAAAGGCAGCAGGCAAAATGTGAACGTTCAGGACATGGTAATTCTCAAGCACAGATGTGGGGAAGCCAAGTGTTTAACTGATCCTGAAAGCAGCTTAGAAGCGACCCTCCATTCCATATGGCCCTGTGACTTAGTACTCAAACCCTGTCTGTTCACAGATGGACCTTCTGGAGATCTCCAGGGTCTGTGGAGGGTTTCAGTGCTTCAGTCTCCAGGAGAGGTGCTGAGCACTATAGAAAATGACATTCTGTAATTCTGGCCTCTGGCACACCTGAGTAAAGTCTGTTCATGTTACATCGCCACGTCCATGAAGTGAGTGGTTCCCTCTCTTTCTTCACAAGCTTCTTGCAATAGCACCTCTCCAAAACTGTCTTTGAAATCTTATTCAACCCTTTTCTGCCATACTGGTGCACACATAGAGGCTCTCTGCTTTGAGTTTATCTGTCTACACATGTGGCAAGAAGAGTGTGGTGCTGGTAACAATCTTCAAGTGAATGCTAAAGTAGTGGACAGGAAAAGCAGAGATGTAATTTTTGGTCCTATATATTCTTACTTGTGAGTGTGCAACTTGCTGGTAATCCAGGGCAGTGACCACCACTCTCGTGACGCCTGAAGTGGCCACCTAAAAACAGAGGCTAGACAAGAGTAAGGGAATAAAGGTAGGTATTTATTTGAAGGGCCTTCAAATGTACACCCTGGGGAGTCCAGAGGCTACTCCCAAGATGGACCCGAGTCACTAGTTCTTCACACTTTTATAAGTTTGGTCCATTTGCATATCAGGATCAATTCTCCAATTACAACCCCAGTTAATGATGTAACTACCCCAGGTTTACGCTCCTCTTCAGATGTTAGTTTACAGATTTTGGGCCTAGGATAATCTGTGTGTCCTTGGAGAGCAAGCTTGGAAAGGCTAACCAGCATGAGAGAACAGCAGCTAACAGGCCACAAGAGACCCCAGAGGTACACACCAAGCAGTACAGGATTTGAAAAATATAAAAGTTAAAACCTAAGGCATCATTCGAATGTGTTGTAAAACCCTGGACATGCAGAGCAGACAGGGCTGTTCATGCAGCTCCCTGCAGCTGGTAGTGTGGGTGAACAAGCATCCAGTGAGCCAGTCCCTGCTCCACTGTACTCACACCCAAAAGTTACTTGCTACTAAGGCAAGAAATAATGTTTGTTCCCAAGATGAAGTAGATTGTTATCTAATGAAGCAACATGATAAGCTACAAACTGGTGGTGCTTTATGTCCACATCAGAGGTGGATTTTGTCCCTTGTGCTACCAATCACAGAGTTGCCTGCAGTTTGGGGCAGCTGAGTTTGGCTGGAAAGTGATGGTAGCAGTGAGCGATGGAGGAGATGGCTCTGTTCCAGCAGCAGGGCTCTGTCCTCAGCATCAGTTTGGCACCGCACTGTCTGCACACTGGCTTTTCTGTTCCTGAATGGCGGCAGACAGAAACATGCTCCCACTGATACACTGACCCCTTTACCCTCTCCTCTCAACCTCAATTGTCCCAGAGGTGCCCTCCAAAACCATTCTGGGTTTTCCCAGACATATCTCAGCCAGTCTGGCTGAGTGGGCATAATGGGATGTGGTGGCAGTGGCTTTTTTCTGGGGGGCATCAATCCTGAGCACACCCAGGGACTGGCATGAAGGGGTGTGGATGAGCACAGCCCAAGCTCGGACCCCCTTTTCCTGCGTGCAGCACAGCCCTCCTCACAGCACCCTCCCAGCCCCTCTCTCTGCCCCCGGCAGTCGAGCCAGGTGCCCCTCGCCCAGGCTGGGCGTCGGGGAGGTGGCTGATGTCGCCTGGCGTGGTGGGGACCGAGCGGGGAAAGGACCGGGGCACGGAGCGGAGAAAGGCAGCACAAAGAGCCCCGCCAAGGAGGACTGCAAACCCCTACACCGCGGCTCCCTGCGCCAGAGCGCCGGGCGAGGGCTGCAGCCCCCGGCCCCGCACGGCCCTTTGTCCCTGCCCTGCCCTGCCCTGCCCTGCCCTGCCCCGCCCTGCCCTGCCCTGCCCTGCCCTGCCCCGCCCCGTTGCCCCGGGCCCGCATCCCCGCAGCAGGTACCTTCCTAAGCAGCCGGAGGATGTGCACGGCGTGCTCCCGCTTGTGCTCCCGGATGGTGGCCTGGATCTCCCGCAGCCACCCCACCCGCCGCACATAGGGCGCAGGCGAGGCTTTCCGCAGCACCCCGGGCAGCTTCTGCGGGTGCAGGAGCAGGGAGGAGAGGTGGAAGTCTCCCCAGCCGCTCTCCAGCCTGCCGAGGCAGGGCTCCTCGCCACTCTCCTCCTCTAGGCTGCTCTGCCGGCTCAGCCGGGAGCCCATGGCCGCGCTCCGGACCGGGCGGGCGCCGGGCTGTGGGCCGGGGGAGGCGCCGGGGAAGGCGGGGGGTGCGGGCTGCCCCGCCCGGCCGGCCCCGCCCCGGCTCCCCGTGCTCCCGACGTTCCCGCAGGAGCAACGCCCCGGGGGTCTGGTATTGCGGGGCTCCGTGCTCGGCACCCGCCTCCCTGGCGGCCGGGCAGCCCCGCTGCCTCTGCCCCCGAGGCGCCTTCTCCTCCTGGGTTTGTTCTGCCGGGAGATGCTCGGTGGGGAAAACAAAGAGAGACGCGGATGCTGCCGAGACTGCTCCTTCCATCCAGGCATTTTGAGGAGCTTTTTTATTCCTGGACAAACTCTTTGAACATCGCAAAAGGTTGTCTAGATTAATAATAGTTCAAAACACACCATCTGGCAGTGACTGCTTCTGTGGGCTGTGTTTTCTATCAGTCTGCTGTTGATCCCAGAGGAGGTGTTTTACTAATCTAGAAAGTGGTAGGAATTTTGCCCACCACCCATCATCTGCAACTGATAGTACGATGCTGGCACTGTTCCTTACCTGCTGTGGGTAGAACTGTTTTCCTTGTATGCATTCTTCCCTCCTCCAGCAGTGCACAGCAAGTTTAGCACATGCTTTTCCTCAGACAGAATCACTGCCATCCAACAGGATGGTAAAAAACAAAGCCTGGATCCCATCTCCAGCCACCGAGATTTTGCAGGCAGCTCAATCATGCTCCCAGTATAACCAGTGGCTCAGCCTGACCTACTTTTTTGGAATTGGTGCCATAAGCTTGCTTCTATCACCACAGTGAGCCCAGGTGCCCATGGCAGACTGTGAGTCATGCACACGGAGCAGGGGTGTCTGGTAGCTGTAATGTGAAGGCACATAGCTATAGGAGCAACCTGGAGTTCTCACTGCTTTGTGCATCCGTAGACAAGTATCATCCAATGCATCTGTAGAAGAATGTTGTGGCTACAGAGCACAGAGTCAGCAAGGATAATTATCTTTCTCAACCTTCCTCTGAGCCATGAATGGGGATGAAGATGTGGATGCTTTGCATCATGACAGCCTCTTTCAAATATTCTACTGGTGACCCCTGTCTGGCTTGGAGAGACAGAGACAAAAAGGGGCTGAACTCTAAAGCAGCCTGGCTAACACGTTAATTTTGTCACAGTGTTTGTGCAGCTCTCTAACCACGGTAGGCCAGATTCTGAAGGCCCTTCTCAGATTTTTACTGATGCTTGATCAGACAAAAGCCCTGACTGTCCATCTTCCCGTTGGTTCCCTCTCTGCTCTAAGCACCTGCATGGGGGAAATTAGCATCAACAGATCTTGAGATATGGCTGAGGCTGACTCAAGCTAATCCCATTTGGGGGAAGTAGATGCTGAGTAAGGACTTTTGGATCTGGTCAGAGAGCTTTGAGAGAGGCTGGGTCAAGAGAAAATCACTCCTATGGGTTGCAGTTACAGCCACAGAATTGTCACTGGGAGCAAAGGGAAGGACCAAAAGTGCTGGAGCCATGGGTAAAGGTGTCAGAGGAGGGGTGCACAATGGCCTTTCCCTACTGTCTGGCAGCTGAACAGGCTGCCACAGATCTGTGCTCCTGCCTGCTCTGCTCTGAGTGCCGCTGAAAGGAGCAGCAGCGATAGTAGGTTTGGAACCAAAGGATCAGTTTATCGGCAGAATGGCTTTGTGTAGCTCAATTGTCTCACACCTTATCTCTGAGAGTCAGAAGGAAACACAATCTGCAGTTTACTTGTCCTGGGGATGAAACCGGCTGGATTGTTCTGAGGCAGTGGGAGAACCAGGGCACACGAGTGGCTTGGAGGATGGCACCGTTACCGGGATACCCACTCCTCTGCATGTGACTTGGAAATATCCTGGTACAGAGCAAATCCTCTTAACAAACAAACAATTGCAGGGGCAGTTCAGCTGTCTCTCGGTTGTGCTTTAGCAACACTTTAGGGAACACTACAATAGCATGGATAATAGGAGCTAATGAGAAACACACCAGTGCTCCACTTGGCTTCACTGAAGGAGAATGCCTGGCCAGCAGCTCTCTGTAGACTGAGATAATCCTGCCCTATCTGTGTGTGCTTTCAAAGGGCACATGACAGCGAGTGGATGTACCTCTATAGCTGAGATGGTCAGCAAGGGGAGGAGGCAGGAGTTTGTCTGGAAAGAGTGGACTCTTCTGTCAGTCTGCACCCTCTGGTCTTAATGCAACCCTAGGAGAGACCAGCATCTAACTGCTGAGATGAGCATGCAAGACCTGGGAGATACCAATCTACAAGAGTGTCCCCACCTTTCCTTTCATCTCTGCTGCAGTGTCAAGTACACCGGTAAACTTTACATAGAGATAGATCAAGTCATGAGCTTGTTTGGTACAACAGAGTGGGAACTGTGGGGTGTCTCACAACGACCACAAGCTGTGGGTTTGAGACTTGGAAATCCCATCCCAGTGGATATTTTAGCATATCCCAGAAGGATGTTATCTTGTTTCTAAACTGAATGCAGGGTACATGGTGCTGCCAACTGCATCTAGCTGGGTGCAGCATGACTGAGTCAATTTTACCAAGAATTGCTCCTAACATGAGAAATGGGAAAAATAGAAAGCAAACAGAGATCCTTTCACTATTCACTCAAATTCTGTGCTATAAGCACATCTCCCTGTTGTCACCCAAGTGCCCAGGAATGGGAATGTTCCCAGTTTCTAGTCTTTCAGGCAAGTAAGGAGAGCTCAGATCAGTGCCAACACAGAAGAACAACTGTACTGGATCAGAGCACAGGTCTCTTTCCCCTGGGATCCTCAATTAGCAGTGGTTAATGCAGGATGTCTAGCAAGGAGGATAACAACAGGGGGTCAGTGTGTTGCTGAATATTCTCCTTACCATCAGCCATCTGTAGTTCAGGAATTTCCTGAGATGTGGATCTCTGCATTTGATAGTCTTTACAAGTTTTTCCTAAACCCTTTTTTCAGCCTGAGAAAATTTTGGGTATCCACAGCAACTTATGGCACTGTTCAGCTGTGTGAAGAAATATTTACTTTGTTCTGAATCTGTCACTCACTGTTTTCATTTGATGCTTTTGTAGCTTAAATATTGTAAGAGGCAGCAGGCAGCCATTCCTCATTCATTTTCTCTAAGCCACTCTCGGATAAACCTCTGCTGTGTCCCCTCTCAGGTTTCTGTTTCCCAAATTGAAGAGTCTTGGACTTGTACAGAAACCATTTCAGCCTTTAGTTCATCCTTAACCAAGTCCCTGCCTCTCCTCTAGCCCTGCCGCAGCCTCTACTGCACCAGGACAGCAGCCATGGGGCTGCAGCTGCATCCTGGAGCTACCTGGGAGCACACTGGATTTGTGATTTTGCGCTGGCTCCCAGCACTCACTTGGCTTTTCTTGATTGCACTTGAGCCTTGGGCTGATGCTTTCACTGAACACTCCTGCCTTGCTCTTGCTATCACTTAGACCCCGTGACTCAGTTTCCCATTAGTAGGCTGGGGAGGGGATAATCATTTCTCGCCCCTTATGAATTCTCACTGGCAGTCATGGTCAGGGATTTCCAAGGCCTCGTTTCCATGTTGTCCATCCCTACAGGGTCTGTGGCCTGTGCAGCACTGGGCTGGGAGTTTGGGCTCCTGTCTATGGCTGGGGAAGGTTGTGGCTTCTTCCCTGGCACGGCTGAAGGGGCTGCCTTGCGTTTGCACTGCCTGATGTGCCCCTGGCCTGTTCGTGCAGTGCTCAGTGCCACAGCACTCCCTGCAGAGCTGGATGGCTGCAGTCAGAGCTGGAGCCGCTGCCCTTTCCCTTGGAAAGCCGGTGGTGCCGGCAGTGTGACTGCAATTCCAATTGCCCCTGCCTGGGAGGGAGTGGGCGCACGCGCAGGCCTGCCCGCTCACGGGGCTGCTCTGATTTGTATGCTGGTCAAGCTGACTTCGAATGACAATCCTAATTATGTTTGCCTTGTGTATGATGAAGGTTACATTTCTGACTGATTTTGCTGGGCTGGAAGTGTAATTGATTAATTTAGTGCTTAAGAAGGGAAAGAGGATTAAGGCGGAGGTGAGGCTGTGCTGCCAGACACTGCATTGACTGCCTCACACTTTTACAGCTTCAGCTTTTGTTTGCCTGCAAACCAGCTTGTCTGAGCTCCCGAGCTGTTATTTCTCGTGGCTCTGAGCTTGTTGTCAGATCCCTCAAAGCCAAGCCTCCTGCTGGGAAGGGAGCTATTGCTCTGGAGAGATACATGCAAAGAGCTAGTGCAGGCTCCAGATTTGATTCCATCATATCTAGGGGCAAATGCACTTGCTGTTTGGCCATGAGCAATTCATGTGGGAGCTCCATATCCCAAATACCTATAAGCTCTTGACTTGAACAAAGCAGCAGACCTGGAGAAGGTCCATCTGTCCATAGTGCAGTTTTGGGGAAGAAGTCCTCTTAATTGCAACCATTAAGGGGATTTCTTCCTTGAAACTGCAGAATACATGGAGATGGGGAGATACAAGATAAACACAGCATCAGTTGGGCTGTAGTCTTAGGGACTTCCTGCAGCATCAGTGCTGGTGGAAGCTGCTGCATGCAGACAGTCACTGTTGAGGCTCTGCATTTGATGGAGAAGTGGTAGCAATTGCCCATGTAACATTCCTTAGGTCTTAAACCTTTTGCTTCTAGCAACTGAAGCTCTCTTTGCAGCCCACGAGGCCCTTGGTGGTGTTCTGGGTCTGAGGGGTTTTCAAAAGGACAGAGTTCTGCTACATAATTATGGACACTGGCCTGCTCATTATTGGGCAAATTAATCAAGTTCTTGCAGTGCCCATAAAAGCAGATTTGTTGGGCTGTATATTGCCTGCACAGAGAATATCAGCAACCTGTGATCTTGAGGTCACGGTGAGATTGGACAACATTGCTGTGAGCAGAGGGAAGGTCACCACTGCGCTCCAGTGATGCATGGCATTACCTTGACTTCTTAAGCACAGGGGAATTCTGAGCTTCCGCTGTATTCATGGTGAGTCAATTAGGGAGCTGAGATGCATGGAGGATTTCTGTTACCTCCATTGGGGGAGCATTCTGCACCCATTTCATTTAGATTAATTTTATCTTGATTAAATTAAGGTGGGCTGTGAAGATACTGTGAGGTTTGGACTCACAACCTTGCGCTGAACCGCTGCAGTGGCTGTAGTGCCTGGCAGAATGGCAGGGCAGGCAGCTCTGAAAGCATCACCAGAGATACTCCTCACTGCTCTGGAAGCAGTGGGGCTGGCCAGACTCTCCTGTCCCAGTCAGGAAGTGAATCACACACCTGCATTGTGGGGTATCTCTTCCAGCCCTGTGGGGGCCTTCAGAGGGAGGTGGTGGGAAGCTCTGGCTCATCTCACATCCTGCTCCAGGCTCACACTTCCCCTCTCCTTCCTTCCACCTTTTGCACCTCTCCCCTGCCACCTGGGCCTGTGTGTGCTTTTCAGACACCTTTTGTGTCCTTCCCAGCCCTCTCCTTTCCCCTAGCAGAGACACATGACCCTCGGGAAGCCCTCCAGAGAAAGGAAGAAGAGAGGCACTGGGACCAGAGGGGGGTCTTTCAAGGCAGCAGCACAAGGTCCCCTTTGTAACACCTTGTGCTTTTGATCAGCCTGTAAAGGGGAGCAGTAAAGTTAAAAATATAGCAGATCAATGCAGTTAGTGAAGCAAATGCTGGCAAGTGACACCTCCAGGGGCAGCCTGTGGTCCCAAGGGGCTGCTTTTCTGTTCAGCCACCTCCTCTGTTGGGAGCACAGAAATGGCTTTTGCCTGCAGATGCTTTCACAAGGCTGATGGGATGTGTAGGAGAAGGCCCCGAGACCTCTCCAGGCATTACCATACATTAGACCATTTAAGAAACTGGTCTAAGACAGGAGAAGCAGTGGAGGAAAGCCTTGCAAGGACTTAAAATGCTTGCCATGGGGCTCTAGCATTTCTGGCTTTTAAGAGGCAGAAATGTCTGATCTTATAATACATCCCTCTGGAATCCCTTTTTATTTTTATGTCTCATAAAAATATTTCTGAAGAGCTTTTAGAAAACCTGGCTTAGAAGCGCCCCAGTTTAAAACTATGGGCTGGAGTTATGGTTTCATAAAAGAATTAAATCATCTTAAGTCCATGCATGAGAGGCTGAAGGCAGCACCTGGTGCTGCTAAGCTTCTTTTGGAATTTGAAACTACTAAATGCATAGATTATAGTGGCTCTAAGCATCTTAGCAAGCAGTTCTAAACCGCTGAGAGCAACCACAGGCTCCAGGGCAGTGTACGGACCAGGCACTGGAGGCGAGGCTGTGGAGTCTGACCTGAGTAGACACAGGGCATGGAAGCGCTGGTGGCTGGTTTGAGTGGTGGCTGCATGGGAAGCTCAATGCTCTCCCCATCACTGGCTCTGGCAGAGGGAAGTGAGTCCAGCCAGCAGATGACACATTAGATGTCCTCCTGCTGAGAAGGATGGCACCACTAAGACTTTCATGTTCTCCAAAGACCTCAGCACTTTTTAAAATGTGTTTACAGTTAATGGGAGGCCTGAAAGAGCAACCAGCTGGTTTTATTTCTTTTATGTTTGAATATTTTATCTCCATTTACATCCAAAGATAAAAAGACATCTCTTGTCTAAAAAACCCCAAATGTTTGAAGAGTACAAGAAGCAGAGCTGGAGTGGGAATTGAAGCATAAAAGCCTTCTTTGAGCATTTCCTTCTCTGCCCAGGAACCTTTCAGAGCCAGGTTTTTACACACCAGTGACCCAGCATTTAGATTTAGATGGCTGATCAGGAGCAGGTCTCCAAGTCTGTCAGTGAGAGCCCGGTGTTGAAAGGGCTTCTCTGGCTGTTCTGTACTTCTCAGCCTCTGGACACTGGACCGGAGCTGTCCCCAGGATCTAGCATGAGTCTCTCCCCAGGTTGTGCCCAGGTCACCAGTGTCACCCACTCCAGCCTTTACAAGCTAAGAGCCACTGAGCCAAACTGACCTATTGCCCTGTTTACACCGTGGATGAATTTGGATTTTACAGTGCAGGCATCTGAATTATGTTTTGTCTGTCACCTATGACACCCTGAAGGATTCACTCTGTGGGGTTTGACCTAGGTGATCCCTAGACCCACTGCAGTCTGCAGGGCAGTGCCATGAGCAGGCAGACAGGAAAGGGTAGTGCTGCTGTTTGTTTGAAAAGCAAACAGGCTTTTCCTTGGAGACTTGTCTGTGTCATTAATACCTGGCATCACTGAGCTGCTCAGCACAAAAGCTCTTTTGGGCTTTTCCAGGCTCAGGTTTGGTTTGGATAACACCCATGTGTGCCACTTCTTGCCCTGTGCACAGAGCTTGCTGCTCGCCTCAGTGCCATCCCGCACATGCTGTCCCTCGCACCGTGCCACGGATGGAACTGTTCCAGGCAGGCTGTCAGAGCCTGTGATCTTCAGCAGATGCATTAGCTGTGTTAACCTTTGGAGTAAAGTGAATTTCTAATGTCAGAACAACAGAGGCCAACATACAACCTTCCACCTTCCCATACTTTTTTTTGGTCCCCATAGAAAATGCTTTGGCTTTTCCTGTGCTTACTACAGCAGTTTTGTGTGGCTTAGCTCATGTCTGTCTCATCACGTCAGTCCACACAGTTCATTTGTAAAGAATTTCATCCACACCTTAAAGAAATTGAGGAAGATGAGGCTGGGAAAGCTCTGGGGTGCAGGTCCTGCCTCAGTGATTGCAGGCAGCAGTGCTGAAAAGGAGGAAAACCAGGAGGAAGAGCAAGCTGCTTTAGAGGAGCTACCTTGTGACAAATGCTTTAAGAGCAGTGACTAAGTGCTTCCCTCCTTTGCACCATCATCCCACAGGGCAAAGGAAAGGTGCTGGGGTGCCACTCCCCAGAACTGGCTTGAACCCAGGGTTCCTGGCACTCGGTGTCTCTCTCCACACTCCGGGTATCAGATGCTATTTATTAACCTGCAGGCTGATGACCCAGGTGCAACCTCACAGTGAAACAGGACAGGCCCTCCCAGGGAGGATTTATGCCCTCTTTTTGATGCAGTTTGAGCTAAATATAGGGCTACTCTGTGAACCAGGTATGTTCGAGGCCGAGGCAGTGAGCCTGATCTTGGTGAGGAGTAGCAGGTCGTGTCCAGGTGGCAGGGGCATGGATGCCACAGCCCTTGCCGAGTTACGCAGCTTCCCTGCAGCACGGGCGGCGCTTTGGCTGGACAGGACGGGATGTGCGGGGGTGCAGGGGGGGTACCCCGTGGAGAGGATACCCCCGTGGGATGATGCTGCTGGCAACGCATTCCCCATGGCAGCAGCCCCCCTCGGACAAGTGGCAGCCCCCCGTGCGGCCCGCCCAGCCCGGGCTCCCCTTGAACCGCCTCCCGTCTGTGCCATCTAGTGCCCAGCACAAGAACTGGGACTGACCCAGCCTCTCACCCACAGGGGAACAGCCCGGCTGCTCTGGAGAAGAGGCTCTCCTCTCCCTGGGCCAGTCGCCAAGCCCTGGGCCAGGCAGGGATGTGCTGGGAGGACCCCTGAGATGCCGCACCGCCTGCATGGAAAATCCCACTTAGCTCCAGGTAGGATCGCAGCGCGCAGGTGTGTCCGTGGGGCGGATGGAGTGAGTGGCTCTGCTCGGAGGCTGGAGGTGAGATGAGGCTGGGCAAGACCTCGCTGCCAGAGGCTCCAGGTAGGGAGAGGAAGGCTTGAATCTCTTGGGAATCCTGCCTGTGCTTTTCAGGCTTTGTGTTCCTGTGGCATGCTCTAACGCTGCACACGTGTTTTAAGGGGTGAAAATAATGACCTCTGACGGGAATTCTCCTATTTGGACAGATTTCAGTGCTGTTCCAAGGGAGCTGCAGTTAGCTGTACTTGAGTGAACACCCTGGACTGAAACCACTTTGTTTTTCAGTGTGCATAATCTTTGTTATGTCATTTCTTAGGTAAGTTCTTTGTACTAAGTTATTATATATTTTTAAAGAGTTTCCGTAGCTGTAGCTTGATTTGCCAGTTTTGATTCTTAACTCTGCCTCTGTCCTCTTTATCCTTTTCAAAGGAATACTTTTCCTTTTTACAGACCCAGTTTCATTTATAAGCTCCAAATAAGAGCCAATGAATCAGGAGCTAACAAATTCTTGCTTCCTTCTTGCTCCATTTTTCCCCCAAATCTTTGTAAGAGATTTAATGGTGGTATAAGGAGCTTCCAACTCAAACTCATCAATATATATCTATCCTTTATATTGGTTTATCACAGCCAGGAATTATATATTTTTCTATATTGAATTCCATCAGCTATTATTTGTCCTGTTTCACAGATGTTTTCAAGTTTTCTACAACTGAAATTTTCCTGATGCCTTTTGCTAGCTCCATATGTTATCCTTACTGTTTCATTACTGGGCCACAAGTAAATATATTGAACATGCTGCCTCTGGCATCCATAGGACACCCCACTCAGCTTTTTCCACGTGAAATTTTGATCATTCATTCTTCACTTGTAACTTGTAGTGGATTAGAAATGATCACCTGATAGCTGCTTCCCAGGGTTTGGATAACCTTTAGGGAGTTAGTAGTAAAACTGTTCAAAGAGCAGATGAGCCTGTCCTTGTTCCTGGGATCACATCCAGTGTCTGTGAGCTCTGCTCCTCTTCACTTGTGAACTCGATCTGTGCGTTTGCCTCTCCAGGATATATTGCACAGGCACATCATGCTGTTTCTGAAACATAAAATTTCCTACTGATTTTTTTTTCCTTGCTACTTAAGTAAGGCTGATTGCTTAGGAAGTCTTGGTAGCCTTTTCAAATATGAAAAGGTAGCAGTGCCCCTTGGCATCTGATAGGTAACTGACTGTAGTAGAAACCCGGTGATTTTGGAGCTGGCATGATTAGAGCTCTCCTGGGTCTGCTATTGATCTTGGCATGTTGCTGCTGCATTTGAAGGGGCTGATCTTTGAAACTAGGCTCCAGGAAGTAGTTTAAGGATGTGTTTGCATCCTGCTGAGCACTGAAACCGTGAGGATTTCAGTGGGAAGGAAACTCATCTTGAAAGAGATGCGGTCTTTATCTGCTTTCCCTAATTAGTGCTTCATCTTCCGGAAGGTGGTATTTTCCACAGCATCCCCTCGCAGCAGGAAGCCAGTGCTGGGGTTAAGTGCCCACTTGCCCAAAGCTTACCTGGTCCTGTGTCCTGAGAGCTCTGTTTCCGAGGTGCCTGAGCTCAGGGCAGGTGTTTGCTGTGCTGTCCCCACATGGCTGTTTGCACACCTGTGGTGGCCCTTCTGCCAAGACCAAGTGTTGCAGAGGCACAGTTGGTTCTCCAGCGGGCTCCCAGCTCCTCACAGGTCTGTAAGCTCTTTTAGTGCTGTCCCTCAGTTCTTTGGAACTCATAGTTTCTACGGCTTCACACCTTCCCCTGTGTAATCCACTCCCAGGTCTGTTGTGTGCCACAGTCAGGCTTTAAAACGTTTGTGTGAGGTGGGTGCCAGCAAGCGTCCATTCTGTGGTTTGTTCCCAGAGCTGCTTAATTAACAGGGAAGCCCAAAATCTCTATTTTGCATGAAAGCAAATGGAGGCTCAGACAGGCAATGTGATTTACTGCAATCATTTAGCAACCGATACAGGAGAAAACCCCCTTTCACTCCCTGCACCTCAGTGCTGTAACCCCAGGGCCGCATGTATGCCTTACCCCAACCCCTGCAGCAGAGTCAGGGTGGGTGCCCAGGTATAACTGGGGAGGTTTGGTGCAGGGCCCCCCCATCCCATGTGCTGAGGAGGTGCTTGGCCTTACCTGCATCATCTCCTGTGGCATGACAGGGCTGTGCCTGGGTGTCACGGGGGCCAAGGCCTGAGCAGGGCTCAACTGAGCCCAGCTCAGACCAGCACAGGAAAGGCTTGTGGACAGCTGTATCCCCAAACGCCCATCCCAGCTTTAATTACACTGACACTGCTGCCTGCGTGTAATTAGCAGTTGAGAAACTCTGAGTGTGATTTTAATAAGCTGAGAGTAATGCAATTTGTCTTTTCTATAAGAGATGCTTTGCAAATAAAAGCTGTAATTAAAAAGCACATGGTCAGGGCAATCAGCGACTGTGCCGTGGGTGTGTGACTGCTCAGTGTGCAGTGTGTTGGGCACGTGGCCTGGCCTGGCCTGGCACAGGGGTCCCCCTTTGGGGCAGTCTTCATCATGGGGTTCCTGAGAGACCAGCATGTAAAAACTGCAGGATTTGGCTCAGTTGTGGCTTTTACAAAAGGTTCTTCTCCATCTTCACAGATCTCCGTTGATATACTGTTGTTTTTTGATAAGAATAAGTCTCCTGGGTGTCATCCTCCCCATTGCTTTTCATTCCTGTCACCATTGTGTTTCTGTGTTCTCACCCACAAGCCCAAATTAGCTTGAGGCTGGTGGGATCTCTGTGGCAGAGGCCAGCAAGGAAGCCAGGGTGGCATGGGGAGAGTCAGGAAGCCTTTTCAAGAGCAGCCAGCATTTCTGGTAGCCTCAGATCTGGTCAGACCAGGCCCTGGACTCTGCCTCTCTTTCCTGCTCCTTCCTGCTCTCTTAAAAAAAAAAAAAATCCGTATCTATAAAAAGATAATCTCTTTTATCTAGTATTCTGTCTCTGCACAATTCTGCCCTGCCCTGCTGGAGTTCAAGTTCATTTCTGGCTGTGGGAGCTCTCATGGGGGAGCAGCCCTGTTAAACCCCAAGGTCTGTTTCCCCCAAACCCCCATAACGCACCAGGCTGATCTCACCACAAATTGTTCCTCTTCCTCAATGCTATGGGGCGACTGTGAGGGGACAAGGTGGGCACAGCAGCTGTCAGAAAATGGTTATACCCACAGCATCAGAGGGCCAGAGTTGTTGGCTGGTGTGGGGAGGGGGGAGAGTGGGAACATTGCTCCAGCCTGTTGGCAAGCCCTTTTGCCTCCATCTGCAGGGGAAGGTGAGAGCCTTTCCCAGGGAAGGCCAATCTACCCCCTGCAAAGGTCCATTTGTGCCTGATGGCATTGGTTGCCATGGCTCTCAAAATTTAGGGGGTGTCTGTGTTTGTAGTACCCCTCCTCTTGACCTGTGGGAGACACCTTGATCCTTGAGAGTGCAGAGCCAGAGGTATCCCATGCATTGCCATTTCTCCCTGGGAAGGTCAGGGGTCAAGGGGCTCATGTCGATAAAGGGGGTTAAAGCAGCTTTGTGCTGTGCCCTGCAGGTGTGACTGGCCCACTCTGCCTGCTAATTGCAGCCCTGGCACATTGGGCAAACAAACAAAGCCTTCCCCAGAGATCAGGTTGAAATGTGGCGAAGGCATCTGTGGCTCCCAGTGGCAGTGGAAATGGGAGCAGGTGTGGGCTCAGCAGATGGGAAAGCACCGGCATCTGCCCCGTCCCAGCATGGAGAGGCTGTGACGTAAAGGCTGAGCAGCCCCTGTGTGTGGGGTGGAGGGGCAAAGCTCCTGTGCAGGCCTGGTTGCTGTGCAGTGCTGTGTGTCCAGCCCCTGCAGCTTGTGTGCTCCTCCCAAAGCCAAGTGTGTGTTCCCAGAACTGTGCTGCTACAGTCTCTGCCTCCAGCCCAGCTGGCCCCCTCACACTTTCCTACACAGGTTCCAAGTGCTTTGAGGCAGAGGTTTGTGATTCTGATCTCTCATAAGCAAATGGCCATTTCTGGTGCCTTTTGCAGCACCTAAACAAACAAGTCCTGAAGGAGATTGGGCCAGGGGGGAGATGAACCAGACAGGGACTCTTTTTTCTGATCTGTACTTGAGATGTGAGTTCTGTTCTTCTGGTAGCATGAGGCATCTCTCAGGACAGAAGACTTGTTGGTGTTTTAGCACTTACCCTTTCCTTATTCCTGTGTTATGCTCTGCCCAGGGGAGGAGATGCCGCAAGCACCAAACCTGCCAGATTTCTGCATTCAGGTGCAGAGGCCAGTCAAGACAGGCTCCTGTCTCTGGGGTCTTCTTTTGTATGAATTTTGTGACTGCCTGCCTGGAAAGCACAGAGTCACCCAGTGATTTCAGGGTATAGCCTCAGGCTGGTGGAAGCTGAACATACTCAGCTGCTTTGCTGTGGTGGGCTGTGACAGGAGCCTGTTCCGTTGTACAATGGTGCCCATCCCACGTGTGGGCCATGGCTTGTGGTTTGCACTAAGAGTGGATCTGTGGTGTGTGTTTCTCTTCTGAGGTCAAAACCAATGGGTTGCAAATGGCCACACAGACATGAACTGGATTGCCCAAGCCTTAGTTGGACTACATGTGAGCCTGAAGCAATAGGGCAGTATTGGAGCTGCAGTGAATGACTTCTTTAGAAAGAAAAATTCGTTTTTTTCCTGAGGCCGTTGTTCTGGGGAGCAAACCCAGAGAGTATGAAGTGCTGAGAGCCCCTGGAATAAGAGTTATAAATCCAGATTCTCTCTTAGGGTATGAGCTGTCTTGCATGGTGTGCACCTTTCCTGTGTAGTGCTATATGAACTATTCGTATGGCTGCTGAGCACCCTCCTCACCTGCCCACAGCAGAGAAAAGGGTCCCAGTGTAAAGATCCATGAAACTCTTGTTTTTGGGTGTTCGTCCTAGGGATAGGTTTGCCCTCTGAGGCCAGGCAGTAGTGTAGCCAGAATGTACATAGCCCCTGCCCACTCAGTGCCAACTAGAGCTTTATCCACAGCCTTCTCAGGGACTCAGTGGAATTTCTTCCCTTGCAGCACCTGAACAGCCATCAGTGGCTCTTTGCTGGGTTGATTCCCACCACTCTGTGAGCTGAGTGGCCCTGCAATGCCAGCAGAAGGCACCCCCAGGGCTGGGTAAGCAGGTTGACTTTGGGGATAACAGATTTGGGGATGGCTGCACTGCTGCTCTGCCCTGTCCCTCTCTGAGAGGCCACTACCCTGACCCTGCCATGGGGTAGGAGCTGCTGAGCGGTCTCACTGAAATCTTGTCATACTAAGGTAACCCGGGACAGATTCTGGCTTACCAGGATGTGCTGAATTTTATGCTGAGAGGTTTCATTTGTTGCTCCGAGAGCAGTAGAGCTGATCCTTCAGCAGAAACTGCTGAGAAAGGAACAAGAAGTTGTGGGGCTTCCTGAGAAGCACAGCTCTCATGAGGCGAAATTTGGGTGGGCTGCACATGCAGATCTCTGTGGGTCAGTGTTCATTCATGTCCAGGAATAACTTCTGAGCCTCACATCTCCAAGTCCCACTGATTCTTAAGCAGAATGGAAAGTGGACCTTGGCTCTTGCTGGGGAGGTCTGTGTTCTTCTGGTTGTAGGGCCTTCTTGCTTACGTTAGACTTTAACAGTAATTAGTTACCCAACAACTTTCGGTAATAAGGTGCAATTTTTCCATTAAGTGGCAAACACTTTGAACCTCCCCCCAGCTCCTCCGCTGCAATCTAATCTGCTGTCACTTTTCACAAGGAGATGGAGGGTGCTACCTTCACGTTTTATTAATTTTCTGTTTGCAGTGGGGGAGAGACCAAAGCCGTGAGGAACACTGAACACAACATCCCATGAAGCTCCAGGCAAGGTGCTGTAGATGTGTCAGCCTCTGCACTTGTCGCTTCCAGCTGCCTCTGGGTTTACTGTATATATCAGGCATGTGACAGGGAAGAAAGGTGATGTCTAGGAATATGGTTAAGGAATATGGGGGGAAGATTGCTTATTCTAGCCCAGGCACTGACCTGAAGCTCTGGGCAAGATTGTCTCTGTTGTCCTGTCTCTGAAGTGGGGATATGAATGCTTTCCTCATGTGGGCCTGTAAGGCTCCCTGGCCCTGATAGTAGCTTTAAAATGCTGTTAAATAGTGAATTTTTTTGTGGTGATGATAATAAGAATTTGGCAATCTGGACAGGTTATGGAGTTTGGAGATCTTCCTGGAGGTGCAGCAAGTACTGGAGGCTCATTATTTGGCAGCTTTACACAGTCTCCCCTGTGTCTATCTCTTACCATGAGTGTTGGTGGAGAAATAGGGGAAGGGACCTATTATGACTCTGTTCTTCCTCTTTGTGCTTACAGTTTGGTTGGAGTTTACTTTGTCACCCACCCAGAGTGTTTAGGTTGTCGCCAAACAAACTAAACTTGTCTGTCAACCTGTCTCCTGTAAAAAACATGCTGCACCTTGAGCAAGTGAGGAGCTTTCCTTGGGATGGATGGGCCCTGCTGCAGTTGTGGTTGTACTGAAAAATACCTGTTGGGTGCACATTCTTGTTTGGATAAGGATAACAGAACAACTCAATGTTAATTGTTTCTGTTTCATTTCCAACGACTCCAAAGCCAGGACCCCTCCAAAACAACAGAACAAGAAGGATTCTGTAATTTGCAGGAGAGTGCAAATATAGTAGAGCAAATCTTGCATCTATAAGAGAAAGCTAGTTTGTCTTGGATCTGAAAAAAATCTCTTAGGCAGCATTCCTGGCAGTTAAAAGGGGTTCTCAGTCATCTATCTGCTTTCAAGTCCCTTGACACTATCAAAGCAGACCCATTCCTCAGGATCAGTGAGACTCAGACTGTGATGTGCAAAGGAATGCTCCTTACAGTGTTGCAAATAGCTCCTTTACTTGAGATGTCAGTGTTGTGTAGACAGGGGACATCTCTGGCTAAAAAAATAACCTGTGAAGGGGTAAAGGTACTGTTGTTCTCCAGTTCACTGTGCATTGCAGAAGCAGCCCTTCCTGCAAGAGTCATTCCCACATCTCCCTTCCCCATCCAAATCTAAGAATTACCCATGGAGGTTCCTGTCAGTACGAGATTTTGGTTCTCTGAGCTGGTGGTATTTATTTGGCTGCTGTTGTGTGATCCTGTGGATCTTGGTGCCATTCCTGGTAGATGACAGTAACTCCATGAATTCCACTTTTTGAAAGCCTGGACTGGCCCCTGCCTTTTCCAGTTGCCTCATCTGAGAGCACACAGGAACCTTTTGTTAGACCTGGAATCTCCCTTTATACAGCAATCACAGAGCTACCCGACTGATTGTTTATAACCTTTGAATTAGGCAAACCTTGTCTCAATGCCTGATGTGGCTTTTCATGGTCAAACAAGCCCTTCAGTGAGCGATCAACAAAACTGAAATGAAGGAAGTCAAAAATTAATTATTTTCCCTTTGGACAGCAGTGGTACATCCTTGAGAGATTTCCTCTCCATTCAGAGAGTTCAAAATTTCCTCTGATGGAGAAGGGCAGGATGTGCCTCTCAAGAGCTTCCCAGGTCAGTGTCCAAGACACCACCTTTTATGGGATGCACATGCCTTCACTACAGAGCTCTCAGCCCCTACAGCCATGGAGCTGGGCAGTGCTCCAGCATCAGCCAACTTGGAAGAGTGCAGGAATGGGATTTTCTCTGTCAGGATGGGTATGGGGTCCCAGTGCTCTAATGCAGAGAGTGTCCTCCCTGTCAGGATTTGTGCCAGGGGAAACCAGCAACTTGGCAGAGAGTTGTTTGATGCATGAAGAAAAGAAACAACTCCGTCAGTACAGATTCACTCCTGGGACTATCTAACATCAAAGTATTGTCTCCGCTCAAGCCTGATCTTTCCTTGCTCCCCACCCTCTACACTGTTCCCTTTACCGTGAGAAAGTACGGCATGGAAAGTGCTGGACCACTCTGTTCTCATCTTGCCCTGTGAGCCAGCAATTCTTCAGGGACAGGGAGGGGGAAGGGTGGCATGCCTTTACTGCTCAAAGATAGGGCTTCATTACATCACCCTCCCCTTCTGACCACTCCCATATATGAAGCCTTGCTGCCACTCAGCTCTGTGTGACTGGTCTTGTTTTTGGAGTCCCTGCTTCTGGGAGCTCTTGAGGAGTGAGAGAACCAGGCAGAAGCGCCTTCTTTTGGTGTCACTGGCTGAAGGTGAACTGCATCCAGGGAGAACAGAGCTTTTAAAGTAGTGAGTAAACAGTGTGGTTTTATCTTATTGTCTCCATATTTTGATTGGATTGGGGTGTGAAATAGAGGAGTTGTTTCCCTTTATTGCGTACCTTTCCCTCTCACTAATCCCACTTTATTAAAGGGTACCTTTGTTTCACAAGCCTTCAGGCTCAGGTTTGAAGAGCAAGTGTTTCTCTCTTGCAAGGATTGACAGGACTTGATCTACTGTGTTGACTTTAGATTGCCTCAGTTAGCGAAGGCAGCAGGGTCTCTGTCCAGGACACCTGGACTGTCACCCTTTAGGGGAGCTGCTGTGGCTTGATAGGGTCAGGAGTACATGGACTTCAAGAAGGATTGGGGTTTCTGACAGGCCAAGATCAGAGCCAGGAGCTGGAAGTCTAGTGACCTGGGATCTCAATCCCATCACTGGGGAAGACATTTCATCTCTGCATGGCCTATCCAACCCTTTGAAGGTACTATCTACCACCCAAGCTGATGTTGGTCTCCTCTCCTTTTTTGGGTTGAAAGGGTCTATGGAAAGCTTGGTGCAGGGTCATCGGCCTGAGTCAATTTGACCCTGGTAGTGCAAGTGACAGGTCTTGCTGATAAGAGAAGTGCTGTTTTAGCAACCTGACACAGGAAAGGCTCCCAAAACAACCAGAGAGATCAGAGCTACACAAACATGGGAAGGCAGATTTCATGGGGTCCTAAACATGAGAAATTCTTACTTCAGTCAATGTCCCTCTGGCAAGTGGTGTTCTTCAGAGAAATCGAGGTCTAAGAAGTGGGCTGAAATCCATAGATCTTGGATATCTCTTCTTTCCATGTCATTCTGGGCTTCTAAGTGGTAACCTGAAAAATGTAAGCTCTGTCAGTGTGGGAGGTTAGGCACTGGCAGGTTTCTTACCTGGTACCTAGGGGAAAGGCTGGGAGGCAGGTGCAGAACCAGAAAAGCTGCAGGGACAAGGGGATGATGCTGAGGGTGTGAACCAGAAGCAGAGAGGAAGGGCAATGCTGTGGGAGAGAACAGAGCTCCTGATGCAGAGCAGGCAGAGCACAGGTCAGGGGATCACTCATGTATGTGGAAACTGGCCTGTGAAGGAGAAAGAAATGTTCTGAAATAAATTAAGCAGTCCACATTTAATTCTTTGTAAAAAAAATTCTGTTGCAAAGAACTATCAAGGGCAACTGTATTTGTGTGAAAATGAGCAGATTCTACCCAGGAAAATGAGTATTTAGACACACAAAGGACCAGAACAGTATGTGGGAGACCCTGTGCTCATTATATACAAATAGAACAAAAAGAATGCCCTCTTCTCTGTGTGTTTGGAAAAAAAAGACCTGCTCCTGCTCTTGGCTGGATCCCCTCTAACATGTCAGAGGTGGGCTCTCCAGGACCACAGCTTTTCTCTGAAGGTCCCAGTCCTGGGCTGCATTTCCTGAGCCAGGTGTCCACAGCAAAGAGGAGTGAGATCAGGAGAGGCAAAGCTATTCAAACCAGCTCTGCAGTAATTAAGGTACTCATCTACCTGTAGAGTCTTGATTTAGCAAAAGCAGGTGAATTTAAGCAGGTAGCTACTAATTTTTTTCAGTTGGAAATAGCTCTTTTCCAACTTCAGCTGAAGTCTGTGAAACCTCTTCAGTGAATGCAGTCTTGAGTTCATTTATTATAATTGGAATCCAGGGGTTTTGGTGGCCTCACCCACTCATTCAGATGCTCTACAGTCTATAAAATACGTAGTTATCTGCTATGGCAGGTATAACATTACATAAACCTTACATAAACCCTTCTGCAGAGCACCAAGAAAGTCCAAACTTCATCTATGATCTGAGAGCTTCAATGTGCATGTGAAGGACAGGTCCAAGTGCAGCGGTCATGCAAGACTGGGGAAAACCTCTAGCCTTGAGAGAGGGCATAGTTCATTTTTTGCCCTTCTGTTTCCCCTTTCTCTGTTCTTTCACCTTTTTTGTCCTCCTATCTTCATTCATTTATTTTGTCCTCCTTCATTCCCACTTTCTCCGTTTTTCCCTTCATCAGTTTAGGTTTTCTTCTTTCCCCTGTCTCCAGTACCCCTGTCCCCTTTTATTCGGGGGTAGTGAGTTTGAGGGGAAGCTGTGTGGGACTGTGCTGCTGAGCTCATTGCTGGCTGCTGGGGAAAAGGCAGTTATGTCAGCTGCAAGAACATAGTCCCTTTGGTGGTCTGACAGAAAGGCTTTTCAAAGATTAAAGGGCTTTATAAAACTGGTAGATAAATGGTACAGATTGATGTAGATTTTGGAAACCGCAGAGCTTGACATAAAATTAATGAGTAAGACTGAGTTGAGGTAGCAGAGAGATAAAATTGAGGAAAAATGATAAAAGAAGGCAGAACCTGGACAGAGGACAGCCACCCTTTTCTGCAAGGGAGGAGCAGAAAGGTTTCTTCTTCAACAGCAACCAACAACCTGCAAGCACTGAGGAGCCCTGGTAGCTCACACAGCCCTGTCCCAGCAATGCTGCTGCAGCTGCCTCTGCGGTTAGAAGGATATAATCAGAACTGGTTAAGTGTGGCTGGCAAGAAAGGGTTAACAAACGTCCCTGTTTACCAGTTATCTTCCATTTGCTTACCTTTGTCCCAGGGAAAAGTGTGCACCTGTGAGTGATTATGGGAAAACAGATCCATAAAATGAAACCATGTGAGTTTAGTGGGTTGCTCCATTTGAGCAGGCGAGTTACAGTGAAAGCAACTCTCACTGGAGGGAAGGAGGTGCTTTGGCTGTGGACAAACATCTGCTTGTTTATTTTCAGCTCTGAAAGTCAACTTTTGTGTCCCTGCTCCTAGTCAACTTGACCTCTTGCACACCAGACATCTTTTCCAGTTCTTAAAGTACCTTTTCTCTAAGAGTCTCCCCTAGTGACTTTTCCAGGGTTTTTTCAGCAGTGATCTCTTTTTTAAATCAGTGTTTCTTAGGTCGTGTTAGCTTAAATTAGAATTGTCTGCTACCTGTACAGCTGGTACTTAGCTTCCACTGGTTGCCCTCATCATGGAAGAGTGGAGCAAGGGGTCAAAAAGGGAACTATTGTTTAGCAGGAAGAAGCCTCACATGGTTATTAACATGTCTGTGTTAGGGGGCACTCAAGATACTATTTTTGATGTTCAGGTAGTATTGGATTGCAACATTGCTCTGTTAGAGGGGAAAGACTTCTTCATGGGAAAAATAATTAGCCTGCAACAAGAGGTAAATCTACCTAAGCTACAGAATCTTGTAAGAGTGTCTATTCCAATAATGCATTGGGATGTTAAAACATTGGGAAATTGAGGCGTTGGGTTGCTTGTTCTGCTATAAAAAGTAGGAGTCTGAACAGGAGATGTGGTCTGTGCTCTGTGAGTCATTGCTGGTGTTGCTTCATGGAATTCCTACAGAAAAAATCAACAAGGGTGGGGGGAAGAAACAAAAATAAAAACTCCCCAGAAGTGTCTTGGGTTGCCTGATGCTTTTCAGTATTTGCAAGTTCTGTGACAAGAGGTGTGAAGGCATTTCTTCATATGCTGAAAGATGCACTTCTGTGTTGCTCAAGTTTCAATGTAATAGTGTGTGCTAATTTTTGGGGAATGTTAAAGATTACCATGTCATGAACATCACAAATGGAAGGAGGTGGCAAGTCCTTCAGGAAGTTCTTTTTTCTTTATTTGCAATGGGTTGAGAAGAGCAAGTCAACAATGCACCTGCATTAAATATGGCATTACTATTTGAGGTGTGGCTTTGCAGCTTGAAACGTGTAAGGCTGAGTTATAACAGGGCTCTCCATTATATTAGTGCCTAGACAGAGATACTTGATAGTTGCCAAATATTCCGTACAGCTGAAATAAGGTAGCTGTGCACAGCACAACCTGTACACAGCAAAGTGTTCACCCTTTGGACCTGAAGGCGCTGACTTCAGGTTTTGTAACTTTCTCTGACCCCATCTTCAACTCTACTTGTGCATAAGTGAAAGAGTAACTTGCTGAGGAGCATCCAACTTGTTCTGGCTCTGTGCTGGTGTGAATATGCCACAGATGAGGCTGCATTGTCCTTGAAGAAGGACAGAATTTGCTTAGTTTTGGTGGCTCACTGATATAAACCCTGCCTTTCAGCACTGAAGGTGAAGTACTACAGTGGGATAAATATGATTTAGGACTGGGCTTTCTTACAGCCTTTCTGTGTCATCTTGCACCCTCTGAGACAAATGTGACAGGAAGACTCTCTTCTGACCTAGACCCACTTCAGGGACATAGCAACTTTAGAACTATGAAAATATTAAGCATAAATCCTGGAACCATCACAACTACAGGGTCAGTAAATTAAGAAAAGGGTTCTGCTCAGTAGACTGCATCTTAAATTCCCTTGTTAATATCAAAGGTGTGACAGACTGAAAGTGCAGGTCGATTTGTTTGGGGCAGAGACCAGACACGTTTCCACACTGTCTGCTTTTTCAGAGGATAGTTGTGTGCTCCTGTCACAATTTTTTCTGTGGAGCATCAACAAATTAGACACAGTGAGAGGGGTGTGTGTTAACAGCTGAATGTGGCCTGCAGTCTGAATATGTGCTTCAGACTGGCTGGTAGGAACAGCAGATACATCAAATCCTTCTGAGCCTGCAGAATATTTTCTGTGCCAGTATCTATTTTCCAGAAAGCTTCCATTTTTTGCTCAAGACCTCTTGGACAATAGCAATATAACTGAAGGGGCCTGTGCTTTTCATGCAATGTCTTGAAAGGGGTATTTGAAAGTCATCTTTGAAAGATGGGCATAGGCTATATTCCTTCCCAATATCTCAGGGCTGAAATGCTCATCTTTTATAGTACTGTTTTTTCCCCATGTAAATGTTAAACAGAACTCCATTTTGTGGCTATTATAGAAAAGAAGATGTATTTTTAGGCAGAGAAAATATCACCCTAAAGCTTTTAATCTTGGAACTAGGCCAAACTTTGTTAATGAGTCAGTGTTGTACAGCTACTATCCTTCTGCATCAAGTGGAGATCTGGTGTAGCAAAGGTTGGTGTGGGGCAGAGGGACTGGGCTGGTTTGGAGTTGAGACATTAACCTCTTGATTGATCCCTGTAAGTCCAAAGATAGCATCTAATGGTGCTGACTGGGATCCAGGCAGCCTTTGCTTCATCCTGTGTTTCATCCTATAAAGTGCCTTCTGGCTAAAAGTCAGGCTTAAAACATGTGGGCTTGAATCCTCACTGTGGCTGAGTTTCAGGCAGGCTGTGGTTTGCTTCTGTTACATTCTGGATGGGCATTCAGCATTTCTGGATGGATATTGAGCCTGTTTTCAAAGGAGGGTCTGGGGTTTCTAGCAAGCCATGGACAGAAACAATGGCCCAAATTTTAGTGGCTGAGTCTGTAGAGTCTGAGGACGGTTTGTACAGCTCCTTACCTTCAGTCTGTGTTCTGCTGGCTTTTGTGCTACACTCTTCAACAGCCGGTGAGCTCCAACCTTTGACCTGCAACTGTGTTTCCAGACTTGGCCCAGGGACACATGTAGGATTGTTGCTTAAAATCCTCAGTGAGGTTTGGTGATGGAGGGTGTGTTTCTTCATCCCTGCCTTCCTGCTCTGCCATCCTTCCTGCCAGAGGGTGCTGCTGTGGGAGCAGGCATGGCAGAACAGGCATTACATCTTTTCCTTGCAGCTGGAGGATTAATCTGATCTGAACCTGATGCCAGTTTAGGGTGGTGTGGCTGTGATTGCTGAAGGGCAGGTGTGTGAACTGATCAGGTGCTCTTGCACTGCTGGCAGCTGCCCACACTTAGCAGACAGGTTATTCCCACCAAGTGTAATCACAGCTGAATCTGGCAGTCCGGGTTTAAGCTGAAGGGACAGACACAAAATCCAGTCTCTCTGTGAACACGGGGGTTTAGGCAAGAGTGGTGTGAGGGTACTTGACCATGTGGAGACACCATGTACTTAGAATCACAGGACAATTTAGGTTGGAAAAGACCTTTAAGATCTTCGAGTCCAACCATTAAGCCAGCACTGCCAAATCACCACTAAACCATGTCCCCAAGTGCCATATCTACGTGTCTTTTAAGTCCCTCCAGAGGTGGTTACTCCACAACTTTCTGAAGTAGCCCATTCCAATGCTTAACCACCATTTCAGTGAAGAAATTTTTGCTAACATCCAATCTAAACCTTTCCTGGTGGTGCTTGAGTCCGTTGTATTTGCTGAGTTGCTTAATCAGAACTTCAGAGCTAGCAACAATGTGAGGAAAAACATTTGTACCACATAGGAACCAAATCCAGGAACACAGAATGATTCTGCTCTTGATAAACAATCTTCGTGGATCCTGAAATATGCATTTTAAGAGGTGTGGGTTCTTGACTCTTCACCTAGTCAATGATTACTTCTGCATTCCTCTGATACTGTGAATTCAAACATAATGAGTTTCATCTCTGTGAGCAGTACAAATACCAAATAGTACACTACGAGTTTTAGAGAGCTTTTAAGGGAAGATAAGTGGTTACTGCTACAAGGATGTTCTGCCCCTAGAAAAGGGTTCACTTCCTGAGAAAGGACATTCAGAGGCGATCAGTACACACAGATCTGTGCAAAAGGACAGGACCAACTTGCAAATATTCTGGAGAGGTAAGGGGGAAATAGGAATTACCTTCATTGAACCATTCCCCTCAGCCTGAAAGTGCTGTGTGGGATTTCTTATTCAACAGAATGTGTGAAAATGTGACTTTTTTAGTAAGCAGATGAAAGCTTGCCAAAAGAGAATGATAGGACCTGACTAACCAGTCTGAATAAGCTCAGGTCTAATAAACAACTTCTAGTTTAATGGCAAAAGAGCACCTGAAAACATCTTTTGCAACTGTTAGAAGAACTGAGCTATTTTGATGTAGCATTTTGACTTTAAATTGGGAGTGGCCATAACAATAATGTTTTAAATGGGTTTATAAAACTTTGATAACTCACGTTTTTGAGATTGAGTTTGCCAGCTGTGGATTTCTGTGAGGTCCTCAACTAGGAAGCACTGTGAAAACCATGTGAAATGGGGAATTTTGTATTTATTCTACCTTTCTGCCTTTTTTTTCCACTTCATAGTTTATGCTGAAGTGTCTTAAAATAAAAATGTTGGATTTGATGCTAAAATTTTTGCAGGAGGACATGAAGGATTTTTGAGGAAAAAGTTGCTTCAAGAGGAAATTACTGTTTCTTCCTCAATGAACTCAGTTTGATCTGCATTGGGCAGAATACTACATGCCATTAGGCTTCAGAAAAGCCTGTGCCTGTGGAGGAGTCACAAACTGTGCTCACAACATCTCTGTTTGAGTCACAAGAGCTCTCCTTGAGCAGCACCTGAGACCCGGTTGAGCAGCCCCTTCATTCATGGACTTAGCGCTCAGCTCTTTTCAGGGTCGATTATCTCAGCGATAAGTAGGGACCACTGATCCCCACTGAGGCCTTTCTCCTGCAAACCGATGTGTATCTACACGAGTCTGCAATGCTGGGATTAACAAAGAGGGGGGTGCTGGCTGCTGGACAGGGACCAGCACAGAGGCACCATCTGTGAGGAAGGCTTTTGACTGAGTTGAATGGAGTAGCTGGGTTTCTCTAGGGACTGCTTTGTCCTCCTGCTTCAGGTGGGAGCAGTGCCTAGGTCTGAATTTGGAAGCCTCTTTGAGCTTCTTCATGGCTTTGCTGAACCGCTGCTTTAGTTCCCTTATCACTGGTGGAGTTGAAGACTGTGTAAGGCTTCAATTAAAATGTCTCGTGATGGAACTTCATTGTTTGTCACATAATGCGAGAGCATCGCCTGTGTCCTGTGACGAGAGTCGAGATGTCCAAACTATCCTTGCGTATCTTGTGCTGCCTGGGGAAAGTAATATGGGCGGATATCTCAAAGCTAATGGTCCAGTAGTGGCTACTGCAGCTGGGAGTACTCTCAGGAGCAGGTGCTGAGGTATGAAGCTGTTGCAAGATGGGTTTAAAGCAGAAACCTGTTGGGTTAAAGTTTGTGGTTAAAGTTTTGTGTGTCGTCAGTGGATGCTTCATTTACTACTTCATTTGGGAACAAAGCAGTGCCTGACCATGCCTGGAGTCCTTTGTCATCCTCTGGTATCCCACTGTTCTCTCCCCACTGATTTCTGGCTGGTACATCCCCTCCTTCTCCTCTTCCAACTCTCCCAGCACTTTCCCTGGCCATGGCAGATTCCTCATCTCTACAGAATGCCCCAGCCCTCTTGGCAGAGACTTGACACTAACTAGCAACCCCCTGTTGCACTGAGGTTCTTTTAATTCAAACCCAGTGTCACGTTTAAATAAGGTTGTGCATGTTGTGACACATCTGAATACAGCTCAATGGGGCTGCTTGTACAAGCATAACTCTGCTACTTGCTGGTCCTCCCCCTCTCCTGATGTAAATTAAGGCAATCAGGCTACTTTTTGAATTCCATGGCTAAGACTGGCTGTTGGACCTTTGTAACAGTGAGAAATAATTGTATTGCTTTTAATTGCTTTACAGCTCCTCTCTCTTGGAGATCTATTGCTGCTGCCAAAGCACTCTGTGACTGAAGCCAAGCTTCCAAACAGCTGGATTTGGCAGAGATGTGGAGGTTAAAGCCAGCCTAAGCAGACAATAGCTGGGGAGCCTGTTCAGGTGGTGGCCTGCAGCTGCTGCTCCACTCCCAATAATAAATCATAATGGGGACTCAAGTCAAAGCCAAGGTTCAAACAGACCATTGGTCCAAAAACTCAGCTGTTTCTGCAGAGTGCCTGCCCACGGCACAAAGAGTATGCAGAGGTGGGTTAGATGGTGGATATCTGCAGGTTCCTGGTCCATCTCCTGATTTCTGTACATCAAACCAAATGCACATTTGGCCCTGCTGTGCTACAGTTGGGAAGGCAGTGAGGGCTGTGCTTCCCTCTAGGGTCAGGCCTGAGATGAGCTAAGGAGTTTATGGGAGTTGAGCTGGCAGCAAAGGTGGAGAGGATTATTGTCAGCTGGGTTTGCTCTCTCTATTGCTGAAGAAGAGAAAGCTGCAGGATCTTGAACTCATACATCTGCTGCTTTCTGATCAGGATCAGTCTGACAGATTGCACAGATACACCTTCATTAAGGTCATTCACTTGGCAGTGCCCAGCAGTCAGTATTTCTGCATGGCAGCCTGTGTGTGTTCCTGCCCAGTGGTGCATGTCTTATCCTCATGCCTGGCAGGCCAGGAGCTGTGCCTGAGTCATATGAAGTTGGTTGGAGGGCCCTTTCCAAGGTCTGTGCACTCACCAGGCAGCAGGACACAGCATGGAGCTCTTGTGAGTCTAGGGGATGCTCACAGGTGTGATCCCATTCCAGAGAGGAGGTGAAAGGTGAGAGCAAAGGTAGTACCTGAAATTTCCCCTTCTCTCCTGCTGTTAGAGTAACTTGCCTGATGAGGCTCTGCAGGAGCCCAGCAGTGAGAGACCCAGCTGTGGAAAAGAGCTGCAGAGTCCCAGCCAGAAGCCCACGGGTTAACACAGCACTGCGGGGCTTGAGTCAGCCCAGGCTCAAAGGACAGCCCAGCACAGAGCAGCCTTCAGACCAAACAAAGTACCTTCTGCCGAGCTGGGGCACAGATAAAAGATCCCATGGCATTTCTTGTGAAGCCTGGAGGAGACTGCCAGTGCTGAAGCTGAAATCTGCCAACAAACAAAACTGTCTTTAAACTCTGAGGCTGTGTGTGAGCTATTGTCAGGGACATAATGGCTTCTCTGTTTCCCTGCACAGTCATTGCTCTGCAAACACACCACTGGTCTCTTTTAAAGGTAGTTGAGTGTAAATTAAGTTCTAGAACCTGGAAAGAATTTTCATCCATTTACTACCCTTGCCTGACATTTGTTTAGAGAGCAGCACATACAGTAGATTTACACTCTGGTTTGAGCTGCTTTACCTGGATCAAGATGGGCATCTCTAGTACTCGGACTGAGACTCACAGATAACAGGGCTTGGATAGCAAATGTGTATCTCCTGGTTTAAGCTGGGAGGTGAGGCTGGGGGGGCCCTGCTTGCTAATCACCCCGCTCTGAGAAAAGTTTTGGTTTGGCTGGCCTGGCCTGTTTCCTCTAGTTAGCTCAGTGCTGGCACACTCACTGCTGCCTAATCCTGTGTGTGTGGCTGCTGCAAGGCACTGAGTGCTGCTCTGGCTGTTGGAGTTCACTCTGCCTTGGGCAGCTGGGCATACACAGTGGGATAGGTGCATCCATTCTTCACCACAATTCCATGGACTGGCTTTTCTCTGAGGATGGCAGATGCTTCAGTAAGGTAAAGGGCATCTTGGCTGTTGTGTTGAAGTTGTGGTAAAAAACCCAAAGCTGCAGTACAAAGGGGGAAGGTGGTCTCTGAAGCAATATGATTAATTTTGGTCTATTTTGCTGGAACAGTCTTGTAATGGAAAAGAAAATGGGTCAAAGAGTATCTGTTCAAGCTGCTATTTGCTGAACTGCCTGTCCCATCAAGGTGGCAGTGTCTCTCCATCCACTCAACAGCTCTCGACTCATCCCTGTTTGTACCCGGAGAGCTCCTCGGCATTCTGTGCTCACTCTCAGATGAGCCCTGTGCAGCCCCAGAGCAGCTGAGTGCAGGACTGGGACTCATGGAGACCTGAGCATTGGCCATGGCTCTCTGGAAGTGCCTGGCTCATCAGGAAGGTGCTCTGGCCAAGGGCCCCAGGCAGGAGCAGGAACTGTGCTCATACTGGGTTGTGCCAAGCAGCTTTGTCCAAGGTTGCTTCCTAATGACTAAGATGTGTTTTGCACTGGTCCTTGGCAACCTTCCAGACAGACTCCTCCACAGACATGGCATTTAAAAGCAGATTATGTGAAGTTGAATTTTTAAAAAATTTTTGTTCTGAAGATGATGTCAGTCATGACTAACACCAATTGTGTTCTGCTCCTTGGATTTCCTTTCTCACCTATGCATCTGGAGGTTTTTCAGTATATGATGTTACCTGCCTGCTGCAAGGCAGGTTCTTACCTGAGTGATAGTTGCTGGTTTGAGGAGATGAAAGGAGGTGGCAGCAGGGCTGATAATCCTGTCTCTTGCCATAGGAAGATGAAGACGCGCTGTTTGGTGGTCACAGTGGTGACCGTAGCCCTGCTGGGGCTCATCTTGTTCCTGGGACTCTTCTTCGGGCTGCGCTCAGGCTCGAGGGACGCACACACGTACAAGAGGGCGGCTGTGGCCACTGATGCGGGGCAGTGCTCCATCATTGGAAGGTACCCATTCATTGTGCCCTGACTCTCATTAGCTCTGACAGCTCTTGCATTAGACAGAACTGCTGCTTCCCCAATGTACAGGTGCAATCCTGACAGATTCCCAGCATGGATAATCAATACATAATCTCCGTGTAGAAAGAGGAGATCCTAATAAACCCCAGGCTTTTACCATGCTTGACCAGCTTTACTGCAGTTGCTTACAGACAACATAGCAGGTAAAGATTCCTTGGCTCCATGAGCAGTGAGAACAACAGTTGTCTTTCTAGCTCCTTTAAAAAAACTTCTGTTGGGATATCCTCCAGTTCTAGTCTCAAGTGCTGCAGATTTAAGGCTCCTCAGAAAACTGTCATTTCTTATGACAGTGTAACGAATGTTTGTGGAATGTCTGTCCCCACGTATACTCTGTCACATCTTGGTGTTTTCAGCCTGATATGGATGTGTCTAATGAGGGCTGATCTGGTCTGCACACAGATCATTAGGCTCTGTTCTCTCTGGTGACAAAACTTCCTATTCCTGAGGAACACATAGACTGGGCGTGGACAAATGTGCCCCAGAGAATCTGTTGTAGTTGCTCTGACAAGCTGCATGCACTGCTCACAGGGAGCTGAGACACTGTCACATGTCACCTTCCCTTCTGCTGCACAGGGACATCCTCAAGCAAGGAGGATCAGCGGTGGATGCTGCGATTGCAGCCCTGCTTTGTGTAGGACTCATGAACGCTCACAGCATGGGCATTGGAGGGGGCCTCTTCTTTACCATCTACAGCAGCACAGGTAAGGGACAGGGCCATACATAGCTGGAACAGCTTGAGAACTTCACCTAAGGCAGGTGATTTATCCTACCTGAGAGAAGGTAAATGACTGATGCTCACAGCCTCTGGGGGAATGTCCTCAAAATAATTGCCAAGAAACTAGCTCATGTTGATCAGAGTCCTTCAGCAGAGACCGTGCCTGTGTGCTGAGTCCAGAGCTAAACATCATCTTCCTTGCTCTGTCATTAAAGGAAAAGTGGAAATCATTAATGCAAGAGAGGTGGCTCCAAAAAGAGCAACAGAGGACATGTTTGGGAACAACACACAGCTCTCTCTGAAAGGTATGGCAAAGGCTGTTTCACTGCTTTGGGGGGACCACATAGCTCCAGCATTAGCTGCTACTGGCACATCTAAAATAAGAACATTTCTTATGGTTAGGTTCTTGCCTACCTGCAGGATTTCTCCCCTAGAAATATCCTCTGCTTTACACAATTCGCAAACTCTGGCCTGACAAAGAAGCTAAAAACAGTGCCCTTTAAATTAGTCAAGACCCCAGCATTTTCTGCTTTTCACTTCATGAAAATGCATGTGAATGCAAAGCACTGAGCATGACCTGTTCCATATGTGCCATCTTTCCTTTCCACCTCTTTGAATAAATCTTTGTGTGGATCACCTTGGGTTTTGTCAGTTCAGGTGTCCTCCCTAAATACTTGTTATGGTGTCTTCAACTAATGGCTTGGGGCCTCCAGAGAAGTTTCCTTTCAGGAAAGTATTTTCTAGTAAGAAATAGAAAGCATTACTAACTAGTTCTCCTCATGGTCACTCTTTTAAGCAAGAAGGAACAGCACCTTGGAGGGATTTTGAGCAGTGTGTTGAACTTTTGGGAGATGCCAGTGAAAACAGGATTGAAGCAAACTGCTGTATCACTGTGCAGTGTGGAATCAATCTGTTCCAGTTGTAGTTACAATGCTGCAACAAAGTTTTCAACTTAAGTATGTCACAGCCTGTGTCCTCTCACCGTGATAGCTTCTGTGTTCCGAGCAGCTTTGCTCTGGTACAGAGCCTACTGAGGGGAAATGACCCTAAAACTGGAGTTACCAGCAAAAGGACAGAGGTGTTTCAGCAGTTCAGAATATGTAGGCACAAATGTCAGACCAAGTTACCCTGTTAATTCTGTTAATTCTCACAAGCTGAGCTGGTCACAGTACACACAAGCCCTGCCTACAACAGGGCTGGCAGAGATGCCTGCTCTACCTCCTGCTCCATCAGCCACTTTCTTTTCTTGCTGTGGAAGACTTAACACATTCCTTTTCTGCTCCAGGAGGACTGTCCATTGCTGTTCCAGGAGAAATCCGTGGCTATGAGCTGGCTCACAAACGTCATGGCAAACTGGCATGGAAAGACCTGTTTCTGCCCAGTATCAAGCTGGCAAAAGAAGGATTCCCTGTTGGGAAAGGCCTTGCTGCAGCCATCAAATCAAAAGAGGAGGCAATCGAAAGCAATCCCTTGCTGTGGTAGGTAGAGTGGTTGCTGTTGTATGCAGAGAAATTTGGGGTGGCTGCATCCAATCTGCAAAGTCCCTGTGTTTGTGTAATGCAGAGTGTGCATCCCCTCCAGTAACCACACTCACTGTGCCTGCTGGTGTCACTGCAGACACCTAAAGGTGATAAATCATGGGGCCAGTTTTAGGAATGTTCAGTCCTGACCTTTAAAGGGAGATAGATTCTACTCCTAAAGTCCATTTGTCTGAGCAAAAGTGGAATTAGAGTACGTGCTGGGATCAATCTGCCACATGGCAACATATTTTCTGAATCTCCAGCTTTTCCTCATGCTGTAAGTGTACCAAGCTGATCTTACCTGCATTTGGAGCAATTGCAGTCTCCTTCAACATCTCAGCTGCTGTCAAGCAGTGGGAATTTGAATCATCTCTTACTCTACAATCAGCCTTCCTCAAGCAATGCCTCTGACCATCCACTTCTGGCAAAGAGTATGAGCATGAAGTGTTTTAAATACTCCTCCACTTCTTACAGTCAAATCCTTAGTGTTTATGTCCAGCCCTGCTGGAGATCATGCTTAATTCTCTCTTTTCCTTAAACTCTCTGCCAGCTGCAGGTTCATTTCCAATCCAATTGGTAATGTACACCCTGGCCTATCTCCTGTCCTTCCATCTGGCAGGTCCAGAGCAGCACATTCTTGATCCATCATAAGGGAGCTAGAGAGGAAGCCATCTACCTTAAAGTGATCTAACACAGGGACTGAAACACTTCTCCTGGATTTACTGGAAGCTTTGAGCCTCATGGCATAATAGACTGTGCTCTGAACTGAACTGCTGAGTTCAAGGACTATGGCCCCTCCTGTGCATCTTGAGGCACTTGTTGGCCCCTCGGGTGGGCAGGGAGGGTGGCTGCCGTGGTGAAAATCCCTGCTGCAGGGTCCATTGAGCAAACTGAGCATGTGGCATCACAGGTCAGAAAACACTGTTCACTTGTATGTCCCAGTGCAAGATATCAGGACCCCTGGGCCATGGTTCAGGCAGTTTCTCTTCTCTCCAAGAAGCATCTAGCATGAACACTCATACTGGTTCAGCTGCCACAGATACGCATAGTTTTGAACTTGTCTCTCAGACCTGATCTTCTCAATCTCCTTTCTCTGTTAGCGAAGTGTTCTGCAAAGGAGGGAAAATTCTGCAAGAGGGTGAAACCATCAAGATGCCCAAACTAGCCAAGACCTACGAGACTATAGCCAGAGAAGGAGCAGATGCCTTTTACACAGGAAGCCTGGCAAAGCAGATCATCGCTGACATCCACAGTGTAGGTGAGAACCAGGACATCTGTCCCAAGCAGCAGGAGTGACCAGACTGCTCAGAGCCCAGGGAGGAGCTGGTGACCTGCAGAAGCCTTGGGAGGGGCCAACCCTGAAATGCTGCCTCTGAGATTTGTGGCAACAGGACACCCAAAAGAAGCACTTTAATGGATGTGTTTGAAACTCAGTCAGAAATGGAGAGTATTAACTGTGCATTTCTGTACCACAGAGCCTCCCAAGTCTGTGCAGCTCTGGCTGTAGCTGAGTAGATACAGGCTGTTCACAGAGCCTGAATCCAACGAGTTTCTACCTAAAACGTTACATACTTGGTGGTCCGGTGAACTCTGAGCTGTTTGATCTCTCGGTACCACTAGATGGTGGCAGTATCCTGTCCTCACCAGCCAGCACTGGTTAGCTTGGTGAACTTCGTGTGAGTCATTTACCGACTTTATTTGTGGTGGATAATTACTTACTGTCTTCCCCCTTCAGATAAGAAAAGTGATGGAACACTCAAATTATTCTATCTCTGGGGTTCCACAAAGCATCTGCATCAAAAACTGCCTCTTCCTCCTGTAAACAGGATTCCTAAGGACATTTTGTAGCCTGACACTGCTGGTGTCCTTTGAAAAATAGATGGATTGTCAGTTTTGGCTGCTGTAAATCAGCCCAACTTCATGCTTAGACTATCTGAACCTCAGATGGATCTATCAAGGAATAAATCTCATGGGCACACATCTTTGCTTTCTTTACCTTGTTACTTTTTGGATTTATCTATGTTCCCTCCAGTCCTTGCTGTGATTCATGATGATGGAATATGACCTCTTCCCACCAGAGATCACATAAACCCACATCTCTAGTTTCCTTCTCTTTCCAGGGGGAATTGTCACATTGGAAGACCTGCGGGACTACAATGCGACAGTGATCGAAGACCCCATACAGATCAAACTTGGGGAGTTCACCCTCTACACACCCAGTGCCCCCCTAAGTGGCCCAGTTCTGGCCCTCATTTTCAACATATTGAAAGGTGAGAGTGCCACAGAGTAGTGCCCTACAGACAGCAGGAGCTGGGAGAGCTCCAAAGACATCACCTTTTTTGGGGGAGCAAGGCCTCCCCTGATAGCTGTCCAGCAGGTGAGAAGTCTGAGAGCCCAGGAGAGATCAGAAATGCAGAAACATTCCTCTTCTGCTGTAAACTCAGGGATGTTGCCTTCCTACCTGAAATACAGGTGCAAGAGGAGAAATATTCTCCTGATAGGGGAACTTCCCTGATATTCATATGGGTGGAACCTAACATGTACTTGAGGCTTCTTTGGAAAACACCTCTGCAAGTACAAATTCTTCTGCTGATTCTCACAGTGTTCAAAACTACCAGAGCTCCTGTGTTCTCCATGTAGAGATTAGGACAGTCCAGTGACTTCATCTCTGTAGAGACTGGGCTTCAAGGTTATTCATGTGACACAGGTGCATTAGCAGTCCGTTGACCCCATGCTTTGTGTTCACAGTTATTTGCCTTCTGTTGCCAGGATATAACTTCTCTGCTGCCAGCATCAAAACCATGGAGGAGAAAGGTCTGACCTACCACCGCATAGTGGAGGCCTTTCGTTTTGCCTATGCCAAGAGGACTTTGCTGGGAGACCCAAAATTTGTCAACATTACAGAGGTACCTGGAAAAAGCCTTTTCTTTCTGCAACACCAAAGTGCCTGTGCCACTTGGTATTGACAGGCACTGAAATAGCTGTGAGTCAAAAAGTCCTGTGTGGCTCATGGCTGAGCTGTGAGGGCTATAAATAGAGGCAACCTTCCTGCTGTAAGGAAAAGCAAACTCCTCAATTCACCAGGAGATCTGGAGTACATTTAGGTCTAACCCTGCCTGGTTTTATAGTGTTTGAAGCTTTATTCACTATATTCCCAGCATCCTTGTGGCTCTCTAACTAGAGTCCTGCCTGTAGTTAAATGGAGCAACAGATGGGAAGGGGTGAAGACAGAAACCCTGCTTTTCCCAGCTTTGCACTTTGTGCTTTTACTTCTGTGCCTGCAAAAGCAGCAGACTCTGAGCCCAGCCCAGCTTGATGAACATAAATTTTTAACTTGGAAAGCTCTGGTCAGAGCTTGCCTTGGCCTTGTCCTCTCAATCTGATCCCATTCCTCTTGTCTCTGAAGCAAGTGTAGCCCCACTTGCCTTACAGCAGCATGGAGGCAGCTTTCCATAGCACTGCAATAATGGATGCTGATTAACTTCTACGCAAAGGGGAGACTGTAACAGCTGCTCCTGTGACAGCTTGAAATGCTCTTTTGGTCCAATGTCCATCATCCAAGAAGGAAAGCCCCTGGGGGAAAACTGTAGCCTCCCTGCTGGGATTTGCCACTGTGATCTGAAGTATTGGATATCAGCCTCATAACTACATGTCTCTTAATCTGCTGAATAACTGCATTGGATTTCTCTGACAGGCAATCAGAAACATGACATCCGAGTTCTTTGCGGATGGTCTCCGGAGGAAAATCACAGACAACACCTCCCATCCAGTTGACTACTATGAGCCCGTGTATTACACTGGAGACAATGCCGGTACATCCCACATCTCCATTGTGGCTGATGATGGCAGTGCTGTGTCCGCCACCAGCACCATCAACCAATAGTATGAGCTCAGACATTCCTTCCCTGTAGGCCTTTGCCATCTTCCTAGTGCTGGTTCTGGGGTTGGTATCACCACGGCTGAGCTGTCACCTCTGGGGTGGGGTAGGGTCAGTAGTGCTGGGCACTTCTGCTGAGCTTGCAGGTCAGTGCTCAACACTGAGGCCTCATTCTTGTGTCAGAGGACAAGATGTGTCTTCTCTCATGTTGAATTCCACCACCAAAACAACATTCACTGTATCTGGATCTTCTCATAAGCAGAGCTATTGCTGCTGATTCTGATTTCCCAGGCTTTTGGAAGGAATTTGAACTAATACAACTGGCCTGGAAGCACAGTGTTTGGCTTTGAGTGCTGTCAGAAAGAGCTGTGTTCACACATATGGTCTGGAGCCAAGGTGTGAAGCTTATTTTTATCCATAGAAAATGTCTCCAGCTTGACACATTTAACAAACCCCCCAGTCATTCCCAAATGTGTCCACCTTTGAGCTGTGCTGCCTCTGAATGGAGTGCAGACTGCCCCCTTGGAAGGGAAATTAGTTGTACTTAGGTGCTGTGCTGGTTTTCTCCATGGGGTCCTCTCAGGGGAGCTGTAGGAAGGGCTCTGGGCTGCCTTTCCTCTGTGTGTAGCTGTGTACTCATGGTATTAACCGCTTCCTTCCCCCCTAGGGGTGACAGAAAGTCCTTTACAATGGGAGGGAGTGGAGTGTTACTCCAATCAAATCCCAGGTTTCACATTGCAGTAAATTCAGCTGAAGCTCCTCCTAGATTTGCTGCGCTTTTGACCTGTCTTTGACAATTTGTTTTCTCCAGCTTTGGCTCTGATGTACGATCCAACGTGAGTGGAATCATATTTAATGATGAAATGGATGACTTCAGCTCGCCTTACATAATCAATGGATTTGGGATCCCTCCCTCTCCAGCAAATTTCATAGCTCCAGGTAGCTGCAAACTGCCTTCCTGACTCAGTCTTTTGGCTGTGTTTTACATGCTCACACTGCAGCATCTGTGCCATGGGACACAGGTCTGGGATCTGCAGAGGACAGGGGCGGGAGAGAGTCAAGAAAGAGATGAGTGCAGGGGATGGTGGGATCCCCAAGGACTGAACAGGACACATGAGCTGAGTCAGGAAGGTGGATACTGAGGCTCTGGGTTTAGACATGGAGAAAGAGCTGGAAGTTTGTGAGCTGCAGGTAGAAAACTGAGCCTCTGTGTTGCATCTGTGTCCCCAACAGGTAAACAGCCAATGTCCTCTATGTGCCCCTCCATTTTGGTGGATAAAATGAAAAAGGTGAGGATGGTGGTTGGTGCTTCTGGAGGAACAAAAATAACTACAGCAACAGCACTGGTACGTGACAGTGTGGGCAAATGGGGGACAACATGAGGCAAAATGGGAGAGGCAGCATTTGGGGGGATTCCTGTCTGCACCTGGGACAGGATCATGGCTGTGGCTCCCTGCTGGGGGCCCGGGGCTTGAAAAGGAGGTTCCTGCCTGGCATTCTGAGGGGCAGTCCTCCAACACCAACTCCTGCCAGGGCTACAAAAGGTCTACTATTAAATTGCCTCCTTCAGTGACTCCATGTCATTTTCTCTGGCACGTTGTTCTTACCATTGCAGAAGATTTGCTTTGACTTCTGTTCTCTGGATCTCCACGAACCTATTTACCTAGTTTAGAGCCATTCCCATCCAACATCCCAAACTTTGGATGAAAGTCACACTGAGAAGCTAAACAAGAACTTAGCACAGGTACAGTGTCAGGCCTGACAGGCAGGGCCTCTGTGAGCTGCTGTGGCAGCTCAAACTAGCCCAAGAGTGACTGCAGCAGTGACTGTCCCCTGTGCCAGCCAACAGCAGCACCAGGCTGGATCTGGCTTTCTGGCTGAGGTAGAGGAGAAGTCTGTAAAAACTGCTACAAGCAGCTTCCTAAGCCCTGAACTCTGAGGGTGTTTTCACTTCCCAGCAGCTCCAGCCTGCAGTTCAAGCCTGTAGAGATGAGCCAGGCCTAAGTGAACTGGTTGTACAATAGCAGGAAGCTGTAGGTGTGTTTGTTGAGGTGACTGTTGTGTGCTTAGTTACAGTGGCATAAATCCAGCCACCATAGCTTAAGGATCTGATCCTTTTGCTATGTTGATTTTAGTCACTCATGGTTTCTTTGTGTGGAATCCTCCTAAGCATATACAACCTGACTGGCTGCAATGTACCTGTGTTTTGCTTAGCCAAGAGAAAAACCACTGAAAGCCATGTAAACCAGAAATGGTGCCTTTTATGTGCTCTGGTGAACATCCTTGAGGCACCTCTACCTGTGTGGCTACAAGGGTCAGACTTCTTTGAAGACAAGTAATTAACATTAAGGCTTTTTGCATCTCACAGACAATCATGAATTCCATCTGGTTTGGTTACGATGTGAAGAAAGCAGTGGAAGAGCCCAGAATTCATGATCAGCTGTTTCCCAATATCACAGAGCTCGAGCAGCAAATAGAGGAGGTTGGTCTCACTAGAGCCGTACATGAACTTGTATGGGCTGGGTTCCTAGTGCTGGGAAGGCAAGCACCAGGTTTGGCCAAATGGTCCTAGGTGAGCAGTAGTAAAGCTGATAGAGATCTAGTGCTGGGTCACAATAAGTGTTCAAAGTGTACCTTTAGTCTCAGTCACTCAGTCACTTCACACTCAGGTGTGAAGCCAGTGCATTGAAGAGTGACCCGTATCTGAAACTGAGCATCTGCTTGCAGTGATGTTTGGCACAAAGGATTTGCAAAACTGCAAACCATATCAGGGCCCAGACCATCCCACAGTCTAAATCCAGTCAGTCTCAGGGAGCTCTTGTCCTGTTGTGTAACCTCATGGTGAATCTGGAAGGCCTGGCCCAGAGCTAGTAAGAGGGTATGCCCAGAGGGACCTGGGAACAGACTTGAAAATATATTCACAATAGAGATCTCAGCACAGTACTGTCAGTCTGAGAGCTGGTGGCAAGGTCTGCCTTGCTCTCCAGACCACTCACCTGAGCTGGCAGCTTCATTCACCCTGAGGAACTATATGTCCCAGAGGCCTGAGACAGCTGCAGGCTTTGTACATATCTCAGCCTGTGAGTCTGCATTTGGGAAAACAGTCCTACATAATGCAGTTTTCTTATCAAACTATGCAGAAGTTCCTCTGTTAATAAGCTTCTTATGAAGGTAACAGCTGAGATATCTGCCAGCACTGGGGAGGATGTCCTGCTCTCTACAAGTCTGTTTTCCACCACTGACAAACAGGATCCATCAGTCCTGGCTGTTAGTGTGTGAATATCTGTGACCAAGACCAGTATTGGTAACCCACACTGAGCGCCACAAATATCAAATATTCTGAATTCCACTTCTTCAGAAGTAGGGCATCCCAGAAAACAAAGGGAAGAGGAGGAACAACATGTAGATTTAGCCCTACCTGACATGGGCACTGAGCACTTGGATGGTTGTGGGGGATGCAGGTCACAGACTGCAGCACGTACAGTTCCCCTCTGGTGTTGTGCTCACCCAGTTGTGCATTGCAGGGCATAGAGGAGCAGCTGAAGAAGAGGAAGCATGACACGACGCGGGTGAGCGGTGGCGCGGTGGTGCAGGCCATCCTCCGAACGGAGCGCGGATGGGCTGCAGCCTCCGACTCACGGAAAGGGGGCTTCCCTGCAGGCTACTGACCTGGCTCAGCTCCTTTTTTTCAGTGGTCTAGTGACACCAAGGTGTGTTTGGGGGGAAGATCCTTTAGATCTGCAACTCAGGGACTTCTCACAGGAAAAGAGAACACATTTGCCTGTGGTTCTGTTGATGGAACTGGGACAGTTCTCTACAGCCATGACCGAAGTGCCTCATGCCACAGCCGTCTACTAAGACAGGCATGTCCACCAGGACATGCAGTACTTACTTGAAGAGTCTGTTCGGCCTTGAAGAGTTTGTTCCCTGCCTCCTCTCCATCCCATGAAGACAGATTGGGTGCCCAGTTTCTGCAGAAGGTCCAGCTCACTCAAGCTGCAGGAAGTGTTTCCCCTGCACAGTGTCAGCTACCAGGAATGTCCCTGTCACTGCTAGAGAAGTTTTTGTTTCCTGTTGAGTAGGTGGGAGTTACAGGACTCTGGGACTGGGTTTTCTAAGTTACAAACGAATAGATCTGTGCCATAGCAGGAAGCCCAGCTCTAGACTGGGATAGGCCCAACTCACCACTCTGTTAACAAAAGCTGTTTCTGCATTTCACCCAGTTGTTTATTGGAGATGCGTGGGGAAATGGGGAAATGGCTTCAAACTTTTTTATATTTCTGTTGAGAAGGTCTAAAGGGAAGATGCTACCTGTAAAACTCTGAGCACAACTAAAATAAATAAGTACGGAGTCACACATTTTCCTTGCCTGCACAGTTGCTGCAAAAAGAGATGATGAGAGTCTGTGTGAAAGAAGCTTTTCTGAGATTTTTGTCTTTTCTTCATTCCTTTGATGAAGTAAACAATAATACTTACATATCCAAAACAAGCTTGCTTTTCCTCCACTTCGCTTTTTATCATGTTGTACTGCAGGCGTGAAATACCAGAGTTTGGGGAAATGAAACTTCTTAAAAAGGTCACGCTGCAGCTACTCTTGTTTAAAGGTAAGTTGCCATTAACCACACTGTTAATGACTTCTCAGAAATCCCTGTCTGATATGGAGCAGCTGAGAGTGTCTGTACCTGCATGAGGAGGTTTGGTGTTCACCTACCAGCATGGACCAATACATCACATCACATAAACTTAGCCTAAGATCAAAACCAAATGATCCAGGATGTTGTCATGCTCTAGTGGTGGTTTTGAAATCCTTGATACACAAGTGGCAGTAAGTTAACTCATCTATTTGGCTTGTTGAAACTTCCTGTCAGTTTGTAAGAACCTTAAAATACAGAAGAGAAAATGAAAGGCTGAAGTTTTAGGCATCATGCAACCTCTTTCCTAGAAGTGTCTGGAATTGAGGAGAGCCCAGTTTCACAGAATAAAGTGATAGCTAGATGATGCTTAAATCAGAGTTATGACTTTGACATACATATTTGCTTATATCATTTGACCCAAATGAGTGACTTTTACCAAACATGCCCTGGGGTGTGCTCTGGCTCCTTTTCTTGATCTCTTACTGGTGGTGCTGCATTAGGTGCAGCAGTGATTGTACATGACCTCTAGTCATTGTGTTCCCTCAGGAGACCAGGTCAGGGCCAAGCCTGTGTCCTCTTGTCACTGAACTGAGACTTTCACTTTTCCACTTCTTGTAATTCCACCACTGGTGTTCCTCCATATCAGGCTGCCTTTGCAATTTGGACTAGCTGAGTTCTTTCTTGGCTGGGTGTGACATGGGAACTAAAGAAAATTACTGCACAGCAAAATAAGCTTATTGAAATCTTACAGTCACTACACTTAATCCAAAACTGGAAGGGAACTGCTTTCTGGGAAATGCCTGTTGTACAATCATGTTTTCTGAAACAGGTCTGAGTGGCTGCTGCTGGGCTGCCTCTAACAATTCATGGTGCAGCAGTTGTTCTTATGTTCCTGAATTTCTTCCTGCTAGTCAGAAAAGTCCCCTATTATTTATACCCTGTGTTAAAAAACTTCCCCTCTGGAAAGCTTAAAACACTTTTAGTTACAACTGTTCTTGTATAAATGCATTTGAATTCTTGACTCTGCCCAAGTAGACTTGTTTGGTTATTTTTTAGCAGTATTACTGCAGAGGAATGATTTGTTAAACTGGGCTACAACTTGCACTTACATCCTACATTTTTTTAAAAAGCTATGGCTACTTCTTCAAGCTGTAATTATCTGCATCTTATTTGGACATATCTGTACGCGGAGCAGGCACTTCTGCCACCTGCTTGGATACCACATCCCACTACTCACCCTACATTGGGACTGTCTGTGCATCAACAGCCAGATACCAGTCAGTACTTCCTGCTGTAAAACCTCCAGCTGTACTCTCCAGGCTGCTCAGCTTCTGAGATGTTTCAGCTGCAGGGAAAAGTCTTCAAGATAGGACAAGAGGAAATAGCTTTAGTAGATTTATATTAGATATTAAAAGAAGTTCTTGATTGTGACAGCAGTAAGGCCCTGGCAGAGGTTACCCAGAGAAACTGTGGCTGCCCCGTGCCTGGAAATGTTCAAGGACAGGTTCGATGGGTCTTGGAGCCACTGGGTCTAGTGCATGACATCCCTGCCCGTGGCAGGGGGGTCAGAACAAGATGATCTCTGGGGTCCCTCATCATTCCATGTCCCACCTTTTGAATGCAACCATCTCCCTCTGCTCTTGGGCACACACAGTTGACGTGAGCTGCCTGCCCCAGTGCAGGGCAGGGAGAACAGAACTCGTTCCATGACTGATTCCAGCTGATGTGAAAGGAAGCTGTACCATTAAAAGGCAATTCAGATCATGAGCTGGAGGATTCACCTCTTGCCCCTATTCTTCATTATAGACATTACCACAATTTTCTTTTGGCAACCATCCAGCCTCTGCAAGGGGACAAAACCCAGCTGTGAGAGACAAGTGCACCATTCCTCGGCTTCTCCAGTGGCATATGAGGCTGCAGAATGAACAACTGTTACTGCTGGAAACACCTGCATGGAGTCCTCTCTGCTTGTGTAATGGGATAGGCAACAGGTTTAGAGGAGAGATTCACAGACAGGTGTTAAAACACTTTATTAAAAGTATAACTTAAAGACTTCATTAGAAAATAGAGCAGCCTCTGTACAATGATGCTTTAAAAGTCCATGTAAGCTGATTTCAGTACAAAAATAATGCTCTCTTGTTGGAAGGAGCAGGAATGGGGAGAGACCAAACTGAGAGGCTCTTGGCCCAAGCAGATTTCAGTGGCAGTGAGGAGGTGGCAGGGCAAGAGCAGAGGTGCCAAAGCAGATACAATCTCTCAGCTTCACCAGGTGTTCTGCTAGGGATGACTGCAGGATTGGAAGTCTCTGCCACACTGAAAGATCTGCATTCCCATTCCTTTCTGTCTTGCAAATTAAATCTCTGATGGGTTTTTAAACTGCTCACTGGCTCACTTGCAAAGTTAATAGCAAAGTAGTTAAACTGCAGTGAGTACTGGACTAAAGATAATATTCCCATGTCTTTGTGGTGGGAAGTAGCTGTGATACTACTGCACTGGAAAGGTGATAGGCTGAGTACTGCAGGATGCTTCACCCTAAGGTGTGTCTGAAGCAAAGGTAATGGAAGACTTAGTTACTTGACGACTCTGGTTTTCTGGAGGGAAGTATGATGGAGGGGGGCCGGAGCGCTGCTGAAGGTAGTCCTGAAGCTTAATAGGGAAGCCAGGAGTACTCTCCCTGTCTCCAGCCAGTGCCACTCTCAGTTGCTGATTGAAAATTCTCGGCTCAGTGGGGTTAGCTGGAAATAACTATGGATCTTGCCAAAGCCAGCATCCGATCTGGTCTGTGCGTCTGGTGCTGTGGCGTGAGCTGCAGATGGTGTCTGGCGCCTGTCAGTGCTTCCCCTGCACAGCTCTCAGTCGGGTGTTATTTTTGACACTAGAACTGATGCACCCAGCAACTGGTAGCTGGGGCAAGGGATTTAATCAAGGTAGAAAACTTCAGCAAATTGAATAGATTCGGTTTCTTTGGTAGTCATAGTCAATGTAACCCCTTCCAAGTGAACATAAAAACTGCCCCTCATCAGCCTTTGGTTCTGTTTCCTTTCCCATTCACCAGCACTGTGATGCTGCCTCACAGGGTGCCAGGCCACTTCCACAGTCTGAGTGAGCAGCTCTGATGGAGAAACCAGCAGTTCTTCCTGAACTGGGGGATTTAAGGTGAATTCCACTTGGACAAGGAGGGAGCGGGGTAGTGCATGGAGCTGGCGCCATGCACGAGTAACTTGATTTCCAGCTGTGTGATTAAGTGCTTGTGGTTACGATCTGGTAACTCAGCAATCATTAACTGATGCAGCAGGGATCATGCTACAGTCCTTGGTGTATAACTTCTGAAGGAAAACATGTCTGGCTCTGGTCAGCTTCACTCAGACCATCACTAAAATGCAAGTGAAGGCTGAGATTTCAGTAAATTGATGGCTTTATTGGACAGGCTTTGTGGGTAAAAACATTGGCGTATAATCTAGCTGGCCTCGTTTTAATTTGTGTTTTTTAATAGTGTGTGCTTGCTATGATGTTTACAGAGGAATTGTATTTGTTAGTGGACTAGGAGTCCCATGGGCTCTGTGCTGAGGGGGAGGGCTCTGCTAGTGCCTGGCTCTGGTTTGATTCTCTTTCAGACACACACACAACACTGTACCCTTAGGGCAATCAGGCTTGTAAGCTTTCAGAAAATGGAATTTTAGAGGATTCTGAGAATTTGACCCTGAATATTTGAAGAGATTTGGGAGATTTTTGGGTTTTACATTTTACTTTCTTAAATGTTTGATTCTCTTGGCCATTTTGAGCAGGGCAAGGTTATGGATTAACTGCAAAAGACCTTTTGCATCCAGGTGCATGAGTTCAGGTCTCTTCTCCAAAAGTTTTCTCTCTCTGTGATAGTTCTTAGAGTCCTACAATGACCCCCTTGTGGTCTGAAGGGAACACTGGCGACTAGCTGTGGTAAACGGGGGTTGGGAGCATGTGTGTAGGATATGGGAGAATTCTGCTAAGGCCTGATAGTGCTGCATCACTTCTCAGCAGTCCTGGTGTTTGCCTGGCCAGGCTGAGCTCAGGGCTACAAATGACATCTCCTGATAACATATCCTCTGCAGTTTGAAGAAAGTTCTAAAGTTTCCAGAAACAGCAGCACTTCCACTGCAGTCCTGACCTGCCTTCCCAAAGACTGGTGTACTGGCATTGAGGAGGGACAACTGGCACAGACTGGGACTCCTCTCACCACAGGGAGAGGCACCTCCAGGGAGCTCAGCTGAAGCCTGTCTGTCCCAGGAGCGGGGAAATCACATCCCTCCCATGGGAGGCTATTCTCAGAGTCACTGTGTGCAGGGCTGGAGGAAGTGTTGGTGCAGTTACCCTTTGCACTCCCAAGGCAGAAAACAGCAGGCAGGGCAGCACTTGTGCTGTGGTGTGATTTCATCTGCCACCTTACGAAAATGTTTGGCTTCTTTGGATGGGAAAACTGAGAGGGGGAGTGTGGAATTTTGATCTCTTCCCTTTCCAAACCCACGCTCTAAGCCTGAATGATTCAGATTTTAAAATCCTGACCTTGCAGAAAATTCTTGTTCATAGCTAAAATAGTTACGTATTTCACATTGCTGAGCCCCAGCAATAAGCTTATTGTGGAACAGCCTGAAAGAAACTGAGACTCCGTCAGGAATGGAAGACACAGCTGGGTCGTTTCACAGTGTTCTCGGTGGGGCTTGGACCAATTTTCCTTTCCTGCTTTGTATTCTCTCATTCTGAGTAACTGATGTGCTCAAGAAAGAAATATGTTTTCTGTGTATCACATAAATAATGGAAGGTGTAGCTCTAAACAAGGCTGGCTGACCTCTCCTTGTATTGCCTGAGGGTAACCTGCAGCCTGATGGAATTAGATGTAATCACAGGCTTTGCCCATGCTCCAGGAGACATCCTGATGGGAACAGGCAATTATGGGCATGTCCAAGCAAAGCAGGTTCTGAATCTCCTGTGGCTTTGTGAATTGTGATGACATTTCATGCTAATATCCAGCCGACTTCCCCAGCTTCCTTTTATCAGAGTAAGCAGAGATGCATTTTCCTTCCTTGGAAATTCCCTGTACAACATTCATTGCAAGTTTATCTTTCTTTTCTTTATGTCCTCTTCCCAGCAGGCCAGTCCTAACCTCCTGTGGGGGGAGAGAAGAGGAAATGGAGTGAATGGGGCAGGGGCCTGAGGTCTTAACGTCCGGGTGTGAAAATGTAGGATGTGTGTGGAGTCTGGTTGAGAAAGCGAGGTTTAAACAAGGAGAAGGTGAGCCAGAGGGAAAATAAAGATTACCCAGGAGAGTTACAGAAGCAATCTGCTTCCCACCAAGGCCACTCACCTTACTGAATGGTTCCTCAAACAGGACACTGTCACCCTGGGTGTGCATGACAGGAGCAGAAATGGCGTGTTCCAAGTCGTAGCCAAACCACAGCTTGTTTATAATTGCCTGCAACAAAACAAATCCCACACTGCCCAACTGGAGATAAAACCTGGGCTGTCCAACCCCAGCTGCACTGAGCCAGACCCATAGTCCTACCAGCCTGGTCTCCTGCTTTTGTGGTCACCAATACTTGATGCTTGGGGCAAATAAAAGAATAGGATGAGCACGTAATGGTACTTCGCAGAATGCTTTCCCTGGCCTACAGCCTGCAGCCTTCAGTGACTTCTAAGTTGCAAATTTTAAAAAGTGCCAAGGAGTCAAGATATGAGGAGAGCTGAGTAGAAGGAGCAGGTGGGACTGACCATGGCTAGAAATCTGACAGGGCTGAAAGAACAGGCAGCTTGCAGTGGTTTCACTTACCATGGTGGTAGCGCTGATAATCCAGCCCCCGCCGGCTCCTCCGATCACCAGCATGTCTCCTGACCTGGAGACGAGGATGGAAGGCACCATTGCTGAGGGAGGCTTCTCTCCTAGAGCAGAATCAGTGATATTATTCTTTCCATGTGGCTCTTAACAGGGTAGGAGGGACACAAGTTCATCTACCTTGCCTTTCTTTTGTCTCCCACAGAAAAACAAGCTGCTGTTCCTTCCTCAAGCTGCTCAAGACTTCCAGAAAATTTTCCTTGTACTGAAAGCCTGTCTCCCAAGAAACTGGGACCTTTATGGCACAGGCTAAACAAGCTTTCCTTGATGCAGGACAGGGCATCCTGCAAGTATTCAGGATTTGCTGCAGCTCATCCAACAAGATGAGGAACCCTTAGCAAAAATCCTGCCACAGCAGCACCGGTGTCCTCTCTCAGCAGGCCTGAGGGGATGTAGCAGGGACAGCTTATGGCACAGAGCCATGTCTGCACCAACAGTGCTGCGTCACAGAGCTCGGTGCAAGCCTGTAGCAGCTCTATACTTAGAATCATAGATGAGCCTCAAATACCAGCAGACCTGTCTTAGCAGTAGTTTCTTTACTTCTTCCCTCCCCTTACCATCAATCAGTGATCAGCTTCAGCATTTTTCTGGTTAGAAACCAAACTGCAGTGTTTCCGTGCAAGGGGATATGTGAGTAGACACAGACACACTACAGGGCTTTATTCTCTTTTAGTCTGAAATAAACTTGCTCTCATCCAGATCTAGGAAAGGAAAGAGTACCTGTAGTTTACAGGTAGTCCCTGCCCACTTGTACACAGCCTGTGTATCCATCCCCCGGCCCTGTTCTTTATTCTGAGGATGAGGATGCTCACCTGGTTTAATGCTTCTGTTTGCTATGCAGAAGTCAGCAAGTTCATTATTTAAAATGAGCCCAGTTTGGTTAGAATACACAAAGGAGCCAAACCTGCAGGGAGGAAAGATGAAGCCTTTCAGTACCCAGGGCTCTCCTGTTGTGAATGATACTAACTGCATATGGCACCCTGTGGGTAAATTCTGTCTCCTCCCCACCTGCAAATGTCCCAGTGAGGGTGTCCAAAAGGAATTTGTGCTGCTGATGGTGACAGAGATAAGTTCCCTGTTACTGGTGCCTGTGGGGATTTGCTCAACCCACAGAAATTCAGCAAGAGCCCAGCAAGTTCTTGCATCCTCCTGAATTATGATGGTCCTTGGAGCTGATGCTCACAGATCTTTGCTGTCACATGAAAAAGGCATCCACAGCTAAGAAGCTGCCTAAACCATTGAAACCCAAGGGTTTTGCATTTCTGGTACCCAGCCCTTGCAGCTCCCCTGTGAACCTGACACACAGCCTGTGTGACTGTTACCAAGCCCTGGCCTACTCACGGGTAGTTGATGGTGCTGGTGGCAGACACGGCACTGCCATCTGCAGCAAGCACAGAGATGTGGCTTGTGCCCATACTTTTGTAGTTGTTGTTGTAGAGGGACTCCAGCAGGTTGTAGTGGCTGAGTGGGTGGTCACCACGAGTATCTATCTGCTGCCTCACAAACCCAGCAAACTGGTCAGACAACATGGTCTCCACAGGCTCCTGCAAGCACAGCAAGGACACTGAGCTGGTCACTAAAGCACAGGCATGTCTTTGGGCACAGGGAAGCCTTGGGAATTGAGCCCCAGTAGTCAGAGCTTGGGGCCCTGGAGTGGCAGCATTCAGCCGCAGGCCACTCTCATCCCAGAAAATGGACCAAGCTCAGCACCAAGTCACCTCAACATTGGCATGAGCATGTGCACATCCTTTGTCAGGGAAGTGAGTGCCAGCCTACAGCTGAAGCTGCAGAGTAAACAGCCTGATCCTGCCTCTGCCTTCAGCAATTCAGCTGCATTGCTCTTCATTAGCAGCTCTTTTTCTTTCCTTCCAGGCTGCAAAGCAGGAGCATGTCAGAGCACTGCTTGGTGCTGTAGCACTGTACCCACACACCATGGAGCTCACCTGAGCTTCAGAGAAGGCTGGGTCACTCATGTGGGGTCTTAGCATGTTGCCAAACTTCAGGGCCTCTGCAATGCGATGATAGGTTTCTACCTTCTCCTCAGGTGTTGCCAGTGACGCTTTATGGAATTTATACACTAAGGAGCAGGATGAAATAATTTTGTCAATAGACCTGAGGCAAAGTTTTTTCAAGAAGTGGAAAAAACAAAGTCGAAAGGAGCTTCCTCTTCCCACCCCAGTTCTTACCAAGTTTCCCCTATGCTTTAGCAGGATGTGGACACAGAAACAATCCAGTACTAATTTCCACTGTGACTTCAATTTCTTCTGAAGCACTGGGAAAGCCATGCATCCTTTGGCCTTTGCAGCAGCTATGGTGATGCTGACCCACTATACAAGTGAACCAATTCATCCTCCTGCTGCATAGCATGGTCACACTGCTGCTTTGGGCCCCATTCTGGTTCAACAACTCCATTCTTGCTCATTACATTTTATCACTCTGGAGCAACACTCTCGGAAAATCTCTTGCTGACCCTTTTGTGTTAGGAATTTACCTTCCAATACCTTGAGGATGAACATGAGCACTGCACCTCCCATGGGTGGTCCTGGAGCGAACACCGTGGTGTGGTTGTTCAGGGTGATGTTCAGAGCTGAGGACACTTTTGCTCTGTATGCCCGAAGGTCCTCCATTGAGAGACTGGACCCTTCAACAGAGAACCAGGAGCTGCCATTAGCACAGAAACTCATACAGGTGCTGTGGGATGCCTGTATCGGAGCCTTGCCAAAAGCTTGTGAAGAGCCATCCCCATACACCCCAAATTCCTTCCACCCTGCACTGCAATTATGCATCCTCATGTGCTGCCAAGCCCCAGGATGTCACAAAGCCTAAAAGAGTCAGAGGGGCCAGGGCATGAGCACTGTGGGCAAAGGCCAGAGCTCTGGGCGGTCTCAGCCCTGTTTCTGGGCCTGGGTTATAGGAATTGGGGAAAGGTGGCCTCTTCCCATGCCAGGTACTATCCCAAGTGACAAGCAAATGGCATGTGTTGGCTTTCCTCAGTGTGAGCCAATGACTGGGAAAAAGGCCTGTGTATCAGGACTACCTGTAGCTGTTACCCACCGGCCTTCCTAACGTCCGCCACCAGGGCCTCTCCTATCTGTCCCTCATAAAACACTGTAGCTCCGTGTTCTGCTACAGCTCGCAGTGTTTGCTGCAGTGCTGGCCACTGGAAGGTCTCGCCAAGCTTCAGAAATCTTTGACCATCACATAGCAGTGGGCTGTTAAAGAAGAACATTGATCAGTTTTACAGCATGAGCCTGTTCTGTCCCCAGGGCCAATAACCTCTTTTTCCTGCCTGGAGCTGATCTGGATTATGTACATTGTGTACTTTCTAAGGCAGTGCTACACTGCAGCCTCTTTTAAAAATTGACTTCTGTGATTCACTCCCCCTCCACAGCAAGTATTCCCTGAGCACAAGCCACAGCAGCAGCCTGTGCTCCATGTCAGCATGTCAGAGAAAGGGTCATGGTCCTCAAACTGCAGTTTCATTCATGGGTCTTACCACAGGCTTTTCCCCACACCAGAGAAGGCTGGATGATGGAGTATTTTGTTCAGAACTGGGGAAATGACAAGTGGCTCTGAAAGGAGCTTGATGGTTGGTTCAAACAGGGCTTTCCATGGTAAGCGGCCATGTCGCTTATGGGCTTCCTCATACCCACGGAGTTCTCCAGGAACACCAATCCAGTGGGGACCTGAAGAACAGAGCAGCAGTGTCACACCCAGTAAGTCACTGGCTTGGGGGTTTCACCTCTCTGAAAGCTCTCCAATGGAAGTGTGATTTGGTAGAGGCAACCAAGGCTTCTAAAAGCAGGCTTGGTTTGTTTATTACCTTTTCCTGTTCATGTATTTTCCTGTTACTGAATAGCAGGAGTACAGAGAGGCTGAAGCCAGGCTTGAGATGGGCTGAAAGCACAACAGGCAACAGGCACATGCTGCAGCAAGGGAGCTGGCAGCTGGACACTGGAGAAATGGCAGCCATAGGGCCTGGTCAAACACCAGAACAAGGAAAGCAGTGAAATTCTCCATTCCTGGAGAAATCCAAAAATGTGACAGGACAAGGCCCTGAGCAGCCTGAGCTACCCCTGATATCACCCTGTTTTGAGCAGACACCTCCAGCTATCCCTTCCAACCAGAGCCGCTCCTGATACCTTTTCAGGCTCTTCCAATGATAAGAACATCTCCTCTAGAATCTAGGACATACCACAAAAGATAACATTCTAGGAAGGAGAATGAATACAGCAAGAAATGTGGAGAGATCCAAGATGTGCTGCTAAAGCAGGAGTGCCTAAGCCCAGCAGCTCAACCCCCAGTGTGCCAGTGCGCTTCCCCAATGTATGGACATGAGCAAGCACACTAGATTGATTTCTTTTATTTCCAGAAATCTATTGATCTTATTTTTCTCTGGGAAATGAGAGCTTTGGGAAATTCAGACTTTAACTCCAGACTTCCTATGGAGAGAAGTTACATTGTGGTTTTTCCTCATGCTGGCTCCCCATCGCCTCGCTGGTCAGGTTGCCAGTGTTATTACCAAACAGGAATTTTTATGGACCTAGTATTTTTTCTTACTTTTGCCAAAAGCAACCCAGGTAGGTGTGTTAAACTAAATAGAACTCCAGACAAACTCAGCGAGGTGCTCTGTTCCCCACCCTGAGCTCTGTGCACACCAGGAGGGCACACAGCCCTCAAGGCTCAGGCTGTGTCCTTACCAATGGGGACACCAGGACCACAGCCAGACAGTAAGTTGTGAGGAAACACTCGTGGGACTGTCTCACGGGCGTTGATCACCTCGACTGTTCCTAGAAAGAAGAAGAGGGAAATGCATAACACTGACTTCCTGAAGCAGGTGAACATCACACTTCAGTCAGCTGCAGTAGCACTGCACATGCTGCTGGCCCAGAGCTGAGCTGCTCTGGAGCCTTTTGCCAGATATGCCAAGTGCACCTGGAGGGTCAGGTGTCAGCACACCTTGTCCTTGACTCCTGTGCTTTTATTTACAGCAAACCAAGCAGTGCTACCTAAAGGTACTGAAAGTACAGGGACAATGCCAGGGCTTGTCTCCAGCCAGTGAAGGTTCCTCCCAAGGTCCATGGACTGGGACGTGGGCTGGGATGTTCTGCCTCACACCTGCAGGTTCCTGCACTTCCTCTGCAGATGGGACATCTCAGAGATATAACATGAGCCTCATGCTCCTGGGAGGGCCATTTACCAAGTGATGATGAAGCAAGTCCATCATGTTTAAAGCAAAATGGTAATCCTGAAAGACCCTTTATGTATCAGAGAGCTTGAAAAGATAAAAACAAACCCAAACCCCCACTTGCATACACTTGTATATGTTTAGCCAATCATTTTGCCTCCTTTTCTGCCTTGTATTTATCTGTCCCTATCACAGTCCACTGAGCCAGCTGTGCTGCAGGAGCCCACAGTGTACCAGGCACCTGAGCTGGGCACAGACACGGGCAGCTCTGTGCAGTAGCATAACTCAGGTAGCAGAGGAGGACTGTTGTCAGGAAATAAAGTTCCATGGCTCTGCCAAAAGGAAAAAAAAAGAAAAATATAGGTGTTCAGCCAAATTAAGTTCTTGCGTAAGATACACCCAAACATTTCCAGATTTGTGACTCTGTGAGACTACTTGGCATGGGTTTTAAAACTATGATATTGTTACTGCATTCATTGTTGATATTACTATTAGATATATAAGCTCTGGGGGTTTTTGGAAGCCAAGACTTAAAAACCCCCACATTAAAAACATAAAAGCAAGAAAACAACACTAGAGTTTAAGCCAAACACAGAAAGGCTCCCCAGCAGACACTGAACATTGTTAGGTTTAGATTTCTGAAGTGGAGATGCATCTCCTGGGACAGGAAGTCTCAACGCCCCTTTGGGGAGTCACACCAGCACCGACGAGGGCAGCGTGAGACACAGCCCCAGTGTCAGCAGGCACTGCCTGAGCTTCCTGCCTGCTTCACTCACACAGTGCCACTCACACCTGGCTGCAGTCAGCTGTGGACTTTGAAATGCATTTTGGGATTGCTTTGGAGGGGAAAGGAGAGGCAAACTCAGTTCATTTCATATCAAAGCTCTTTCCTGCACACACACGTTCTTGCTGTGAAATGACAATCACAGCTCCATGTGGTGGATGCTTTGGGTTAAGAGCACAAGTGTGATTTGTGATGTGGCTTTTATATTCAAACTATTGCTCTGAGAGAACAGGAAGGATTCTGATTTCTCCACAGCAGTTGTGTGTCTGCAGAGGGACGAGGCACCATGGAGAGGCCAGAGCAGGCGCATACCTGTGCTGGCATTATAGATGGTAAATATGACCCCACCACCCAGGCCTGAGCTCTGAGGGTTCATCACTGAAGTGCAGATCAAGCCAGCAATGGCAGCATCCACAGCTGTGCCTCCACTTTTCAGGATGTTCCTGTGGTGGGAAGGGAAGAAAAAAAACAATGTTAAAATCCAGGAATGTCGGAATGGAGGAACCATGTGAAAATGCCTCCTTGCCCCTGCAGGGCAGCCCTAGCTTGAAGAGAGCAGCTGGAGAAATGTACTGGCAGCAGTGTGGGGTGTGAGGGCACAGAGGGGCACCTTCCTCTGCTGGAGTGAGAAGGAACAATTAGAGAGAAAGAAAGGAGGGTCCGCAGGAGGAGAAAGCAGCTGGGGGCTGGACCTGTGTGATACTGGACTTCCTCTGGGAAAAGAGTTATGGGACAGAGAGAACTGCAGCTGCTTGCAAATGCTGTGGACAAAAAGGGACAGCAAGGAGTCCCAAGACATGGAGAAGGATAATCTCAGCACAGAAGAGGGCTCTCCACATGCTAGGAACCAAACAACTGATCTCTAGCTACCCAAATGTCATTCCTAGTAAAGGCATATGCTGGTCAACTGGACAGGGGCACTGAAGTGGGAACACTGGGTCCATGTGAAGCAAACTCCGGAGACAAAGTGTCAATTAGCACAATAGTAACTTCATTGCTCCTACAGTGTGACTTCCTGGGCTTATTAGCACAAAAATGTCCCTGTATTCCCAAAGATAAAACCAACAAAGAAACAAAAAAAAAACCAGGAAAAAACCCCCCCTCAACTGCTTCTACGAAGGCACAGCTACATCAAAGAGCACACAGGCACTAAGGCAGCCTCCTGCTGCTGACAGCAATAAGGTTCGGTTAGAGAAACATGTCTCAACAAATGTTCCACTCAAGAACATCTGAAAAAACATCTTTTCCTTGCAGTGGAAATGGGGTGGCGTTTCCTGCACAGCCTGCCAGTAGCCAGGACTGGTGCTTGCCAGGAAGGTTCCTGACTGTTTTATTGGGTTATTGCTCAGATAAGGCTAAGCCAGAGGGGAAAGTGGAATAGTTCATTAATTGCAGTGCAACTGCTCCCAGAGTTTGCATGGGAACACAGAGACTGGTGTTTATTTTACATCCACTGATATGGCTGGGACCTGCTGGGTCCAGAAACAGGATGCTGCCAGCAGGAGCACTGATTGTGCCTTCCCTTTGTTTCCGTAAGTGCCTCGGAAACACTGCCTGTAAGGAAATAACATGTGGACAAGTGCGAAGAAAAGAAATAGTAGGGAACACCAGGTTTTCTGTTTGGGATCTGCATGGTTTTTGGCCTTCTAGGAGCTCCCTGGCTGTAGCTCCGAACATGGAGATTGAGGCTCAGGCTCACCCATCCAGCCCCTTGCAGAAGGGGATGGACTCACCACAGCAATGTCCCTGGGAGGTGTTTTTCTGGAATTGAAGCTGTTAATTGCTGACCACAGAAAGGAAGGACACTAGGGCTTCCTAAAAAACTGAGTCACCTCTTCAGAAGATCCAGACAGTGTGTTAGAAAGTTGGAAAAAGAGGGAAGAAGGACTGCTACACTGACCAGGGCCAGTGCTCCCCAGAGCCCCTGGATTGTGGACTGTGAGGCAGCACATGTACAAAACCTGGTGACAGGGAAACCCATGGTTCTGGCAGTGAAAAACAACTTGAAAAAGAAACTTGGAGATAGCATAGTGTGCATTTCAATGCAATGCACTAAGACCTTAACATGTAACATCAGGTACATTTTCCCAACTCCGAAAAAGCGCCAGATTCTCACCCAAATTCACAGCACATTCACACTGGCCTCCAGCCTTGACACCTTTCTTGAGACTGAAACTCAACAAAAAATACACTGAGCTGGCTCTTGGTGTGTCACACATGGCTTCCTGTACATGGCTCACCCATTTTCAGTCAGAGACCTGCCACTTCCCTGAAAGTAATGCCTGGGGAGTTTAAGGCCGTTATGTATAGCAAAATCACATCTGGATTTATGTCCCATTACCTGGCTCCCTTTAGGTGGATCTCTGCTGCAATGACCTTAATTATAATGCAAAATCCTTAATCAAAGTTTGGCACCTTAACCAGATCTCTCTAGAGATACCAGTGCTGCAGCTGACAAGATCTGATAACAATGTTTTGTCCCATATTCTTCCTACACTTAGTTTCAGCTTTAGGGTTTAGTCATTAATGGAGTTTCCTTATAATAAGGAGCAGAAGAGGGTGTTAACAACCAAGTCCCGTTCCAACAGCAGCAAAAAGGGATTCACCCTCCCTGGAAGGGTGAATGGTGGCACTTTGCTCACAGCAAAGATGGGGTATGCTGGACTGCAGAGCAAGCCTGCTGTTCTCCCCTAGGCTAGAGGGAGCCCCCAAGCCCTTTTAAACACACAGGAAATGCTAAAGTATTAAATTGTATTGACCGGGGGTTTTTCTCTGCTAAAGAAGGCTGGGGACTGGAAGACCACCCATTATACAGCAGCCGCGTCCTTAAGATTTATGAAGAGCAAAACCAACAACCATTTCTGTAAAAAGGGGACAGTTACCAAATTTAAAACATACAAGAAGGGAAAACAAATCCTTTGGGATATAAACATACTAAAGAAATCTGTTGGACCGTCACTGAAAAGGACTTTTGCATCAGATTCTCTGGCTAGAACTGAGCTTCCCAGGACTGCAGACGTTTTCTGACTCTTAAAGTCCCACCATTCTCATCCTCCCCACCATCCTGTCGCTCCGGGGGGTGTTGGTTTCAAACAAAGCCAGTTCCCAGGGTTTATGCTAGCCTACACTGGAGAAGTGGGGTCAGAGATGACTGGTGGGCCAGGCCAGGTCAGCTCGCCTTGCTGCAGTGAATCCCACCGCTGGGAATGAACATTTTTCCTAAATCTGTCCCTGATTTTATGCTGGCTCTTGCTTCTGCTATTTGGGAAACAAAGGAATGCAGAGCAGTGGATGACAGAGCTCAGACAGCACACTGGCAGGGAATATAGAGCTTTTTGCATGCTTGATGAAAAGACCCTCTTCCAGGAGGCAACAAGTGGCTCAGAGTTGGAGGTGAAGTTTGAGTACCTCTTACTGTCACAGGGCAATCATCTCCTGTCTCTTCAGGGTTCTTGACATGAGGACAAATTACTGAGGTGGACTGTGGTACCAAATCCACATCTTTGGGTAAAAACTGCTCTGATTCTCCTTTTAGCCTCCCATCTCTCTTCATCAAAGTGTTTCACTTCATTCAAGACAAGTTTTCTCCCAGGGCAGGGTCTTAGTCTGAACCAGACAGCTGTACAATGTTGCTTCCAGTCCCCAATTTCCAGCAGAAAAAATGCAGCAAGAGACCGAACCTTGTTCAGCACTGAGAGTTGGGCACTGATGGGGAAGTTTAGCTCAGGACTTGCCAACATGGATGATGACAGGCTGAAGGCTCACTGAGATTGCTCACTTTCTGCAGGGAGCCAAAGAGTTGCATAAAGATTTCAGAAAGTCCAACTTTACACAGTCCCAGAGTACATGAACACAATCTCCAGAGCTGGAAAACATATGGGCTCTGAGGTATTTTCCCCAACCCACTATCCTACTCATTGAAATACAAGATTGCTCCTCATGCAAGAGGTTTTGTTCAGTTATTCTCAGTAAGTTCAATTAGGAGCACACAAAGACTCCTAAACAGAAGAATCTGAAACCAACAGCATATCATGTAGTGCCCCAGGAATTTCACTCCTGACAAGTCACAGAGCATGTGGTTTATCTTTAAAAGAAACAAGATTTTTAAATTAAAGAACAGAATTTATAAGTAAGTCGGAGATTAGGTGCTGCTTTTAGATTCCAAGGCTTTAGACACCAGACCAGTTCTCTGAGCATCCCCCGCATGGATTCCTGTGAGCTCAGGGGGGATTTGCAGTATCAAAGGAGTGGCTGCAGGGGGGCAGCCCGGGGTCCAAGACGGAGAGAGGGTCTGTGAGGTCAGTGGGGAAGAAAAGCCAGCCCTGTAGTGTGTCTTTAGGGACTGGCATCTAGGGGTGCTTGGCTTTGCCCTACTCTCACCTTTTTGCTGAAGTAAAGTGGCACATGAACTGTGGGGACAGCAGGACCTAATGGCCAGGACTGCTCTAGGAAACTGGATTTTATTGCTACTGCTGTGACAAAATTCCTATGAATGCTAGAATTTTATTCAGCAAAGATGAGGCAAGAGGCTGCTGTATGCTCATCATCTTGTGGTACTCCCATTAGGGACCCTGAGTCAGACTTGAGGAAGCCCTCGCCCTGCAGAGTCATACAGGAGGTCACTGAGCAGAGCAGATGGCCCTGAAAGGCTGAGCCCCTGGCCAAAGCCCCTCTGCTGTGGCATCCTCTCAGTGTAACTGCCGTGTGAGATTTCCTCATTGATACCAGTGAAAGAACACCATTTTCTCACTTTGCGGTTTGCTCTAATTTAGTGGTGACCATCATGTGCTAAGTGACATACAGATATAATAGCTAAAAAGTGACATACAGATAAAACAGCACAGAAATGTCTGGGAGGAAATGAATAAGATAACATCTAGTACAGAGCATGCAGTAAGCTTCCTACAGAGAAAAACATTCCTTCCTTAGAAGCCACCACTGTGGCCAGTGGGACAAAGAGAGAAACATGACAATAACAAGGAAAAGAGCAAATATTATACAAAGCTTCTCATCTCAAGCTTAGAGATGAACATTTTTATTAAAATTTTTACTTTTATTATAATCTATTACAAGAACATGAGCAGAGGAAGCTGGGAGAACAACACAGGAGTTTCTTTCATTCCAAGCTAAGTAAGGACAGCACGAAACGAGCGCAAAGGTTTCCAAGAATGGCTGGAGGCAAAGGATACTGGGAAAAGCAGCAGTAGGGAAATAGAGCTGACCATCAGGCAAAGAGTGAGTAGTGGAGTTCCCAGGCAAAGAATAGTCATGGCTGGGGAGATCCCAGCGACTTGGCAGGGCTGGAGGAGACAGCATGTGGAGCAGCAGGACCTGATGTGCCGATGCCCCAAGATGGGCAAAAGTGGGGAAAAAAGTGTGACAGGAAGTTGGAGCAAGGGCACGATTTTGTGGGGTCATTGACAAACTATTTGGAGGAAATTTAAGGTGGTCCATCAAACTGGAGGAACAGCACAGACCTTGTGAGCAAGTGTGCTGGAGGTGCAACTGCAGCAATGGTGGAGGCTGTGGAAGTCTGTGGAGCTTCTTGGTGAGAGAAGGGAAGGAAACAGGTGAGAGCCCAGCAGCAGTAGCCAACTAGCCAAAGCTGCTCAGTTGTCCACTGGTCACAGATTTCTGTGGCTCTCGCTTCAATGCCTTCCAGCTGATTATACACTACATCAAGTTAAAATTTGCATGAGCTGCACAAACAAATGCAGTGGTTTTCCCCAGGAGATTCTTTGGGCAACCCAAGAATGTATTTTCCTCTTTCTCCATTAATAGTGATTTTAAAAATACTTCTGCTTTCTGAAGAACTAACCTGTGGCTTCACATAAAAAACCCCATCTCACTCCTTGACATATGTGCAGCCACAGTATATTTTCTCCAGCTTCTCACAAATGCTGTGTCAGCATGTCACTGCCAGAATCACAGGTGAGACATGGCAAAGTGTGGTACAACGCCACCATGTCTCATTTCACTCCCCCAGCCACAAGGTAGAGCACACAGCTCCAGCATCCATCGCTGAAGCATCCAGCATCACATGTAGCCTGTAAACTTCCATCCTTCTGCTTTCATGGATACAGGCATTTAATAATTGAAGGAACAATAACAGTAAAATAATAGCATGGGAGTCAAAATGTTTGAGAGAGAAGTTATTGCACAAACTGCAGTTGTACAACCTGGGCATCTAGAGAATTCTTTCTACTTACGTCTTTCTTTCCAAGTGATGTATGGTTTTTTTACTTCTATTGTCTGGACTCAATTTCAATTAAATCTGCTCTTGGCTTTTTTCTTCATAGCAGACACGCTGCAGGCTTCAGTCCAGAAACACACCCCCAAAAAGCTGGGATGCCAGTCCCCCTTTCCCTGCCTTCCTTCTTTGTCTCTGTTGAAGTCCGGCTGTAGCTCTCTGCAAGCTCCTCTAACTTCTTAATTTATTCTAAGTCACTTATCTGACAGACCTACCATGCCATAAAAAGTAAATTTCTTACTTCCCCAATTAAAATTAGCCTTGTACTTGTATACTATAAATATTTATACCTTCCAAATGGCCAAGGGTTTGCACAGCTGCAAATTTTTGGGACACTATAATGAAAGTAAGCGTCAGCCACGGAGGCAGAGGCTCCGTCTGCTCTCTCGGCTGGAGACATCCGGGGAGCAGCATCGCTGCTCAGCCCCAGAGCGGGGACGAGGCAGAAACCCAGCTCACGCCCGTAGTTAGTACTTGTCCCGTCTGTTAGTCCGAGTCACGACATGCACTGCTGAGGAGCTGAGCGGTCCGTGCACATACCGGCCGATGAGGGAGCAGGTCTCGGTGTCAGCAGCCACGGCACCGTGCAGGTACTGCTGGGGACCGCACCTGGGCTGAGTCAGGATGACCACAAGTGTCACTGCCACCGCCAGTACCCCCAGGGTCAGCAGCACCAGGGAACAGATCTTCCCCGTGGACATGGCTATTCCTGTGCCGCCGGAGGAGCTGGAAGGCTCTCAGTCCTTTCGAGAAGGCGCCTGCTTTGCTCAGGGGGGAAGTAGATATATCCCGGCAGTTTAGTGAGGGAGGTCCCACTGCAGTGGGCTCTGCCCCCAGCGACTGAGTATTACATTCTTTTTAACATTAAAAGCTGCTAAAAAGGAAACGGTGTCCTCTTTCTTTCCTTTTCTACTCTTTCTTTCCTACTCTTTCTTTTCTCTCTTAGGTGTGAGGGGCTTTTCACTCTCTTTTATAAACTTGTCTTGCAGATCCACAATCTGCCTTTTTTGTGTGTGTCTCTGATGAAAACATTTAACACATTCACTCCTGGAGCATTTCAAAGAGAAATCTCCACACTGCTCCTCGGCTTCTCACAGCCTCTCTGGCTTCCCATTTTTGACACACAAATTACCTAACACATGAATCACTGGGAAAATTACCTCAGTCCTACATTGCAAACTTGGGGTGTTTTGTTCCCATAAAACTACTCAAAGCAGTAAAAGCTGAATACACGATACAAAGCTAGAACCTTCATATCTACTCTTACTTTATCATTTATTATAATCTTATTTACTTTTTTCATATTTACACCTTGCCAGTGCCCAGCATACATCTTCTGTAAATGAGCATGACAGAACAACTGGAATAAAGCAGCATTTTGCAAACACTGGTGCCCAGAGCCTGTGCATGGCTGCTCACTGGGACAGACCTGATTCCTCACAGAGCAGTGATGAGCAGCAGGAATTGCTACCCAGGGCAGCTCACCCCAGCTAGATCTTTAACAGCCTCTTAATTACACAGCTCTTCTTGCACTCAAGAAGTTAAAGATAGGCTCCACATCTGCCTGCTGTCTTTCTAAAAGATGTTACCTGTCATCCTTTCCCTGCTAGACTTGGGAGAAGGGGAATTCACCTGTGCAGATTTACACATGTATTTCAAAGCAGATTTTGAACTTGTCTCACTAAACTTTATCTTATAACTAAGCAATACTATTTCACATGTCATATCTCAAGAAATTGATTTGATGGGATAAAACGTCTTTGTTGTGGTTGTATCTTCTCATAAGGTTATCTTGGGGAACTGAAAACAGTCTGAGAAAAATACATGGTTTTGTCCAAGATAAAACCATGGTCCCTAGGTAATAATTTCTTGGTCTCCACACCTCAGTCTCACCTGGCAAATATACCTTGGCATGTGTAAACAAGCCTCCTCAGCTCTAATGTGACTCTTCACTCCACTGCAAAACATTGCTGATTTTCTAGAATTTCTTAATCCCTACATGACTTTGATGTTTTTGTTTTGACAAATTATCATCATTCTGGTGTTTCTGGGAAAGCTCTTCCTTTTAAACTCAGCAGGGCAGACCACTCAGTACCAATAGACTCAAGTGGATTTTGCCCATTCGCTTTCTTCAAATGCCATGGAGAATTCAACTGTAGTCTCCAGATTTCTGTCAAATTTAGTTTTTAACTCAGCACATCAAACAACTGGAAAATTATCATTGTGCAGTCAAGGAGGAGACCTGGAAAAGCAAGGAGGGTAAAAGAGAGTGTCATCTCCCAGACCAAGGGAGAGGCCAAGGATGTCCTGGAAAGGCCAAGACATAGTTATGACTATTCCAGCTGACAGATGCCTCTCACAGGCAAACCCATTTGTCTTTCTGATATGGAAATGAAGACTGAGCCTTCTTGTCTCTTTCACTGTGTGACCTTCACAGTCTTGGTGCAATATTCAACTTTGACCATATGATACTACAAACTCTGCACTGACACTCCCATGTCAGAAGGTGCTTAGCAGTTCACATGCTGGGATTCAGGACTTTGACCTCTAGTTGTCTGTTTGTTTGTTTCTCAAAACTTCCAAATTTGCCATCATTGTCTGGGAGCATAGTTTGCCTTGGCAGAAATTCCCATACATAGCCTTTCACTCTCTGGTCTTCTGCTGCCAGCATGAAGGGCTCTGTATGCTGCTTGAAAGGGGACTCAGGTATTTAAAGATCTTTACAGGCCAAGATAAACTCAGAGAAATTTTAACTAGAACTTTAATTAGTAACAGAATCATTATCTATTAACTTATAAAAAGGCAGAGTATCTTTAAATTGTCCTTTATATTGTTGGGGTCTTGCTATGTCTTTGTCCAAATCTGCAATCAAGAGATCAAATGTGAATATTACATAATGTCCGAAGTACAGGCATTGTTAAGGTAATGTGAATACCACAGCTACCTTGTGGAGGGTGAGAAATTATCAAAGAGTGTAAATCCTCTGATTTCTTTCTCAATTTCCCTCTCAGGTTATTGCAGAGCTGTTGAAGAGTCTCAGCCATTGGGCTAAGTTGGTGAGGAGAGTACAGGAAGTCATCTAGTGACCAAAGGGACCAGGGCGAGCTTTGGAGGCACCAGGAGCTTCCCCTTCAGCCTTGCTGGGGATTGTGCACATTTGCTTAGTGTATTACACTAAGCCAATGTAAAATTACCTCAAGATCCAGCATGTCTTGATACACAGAGCTGCCATCTGTACTGGCTGCTGCTCTGACCATAAAGCTAGTTTCAAATGATGGGTGCATCAGACATGTTTGAGGAGAAGAAAGCTGGTTGCTGGTTGAAAGACACCCCTCATAACCAGCACTGGGAGCCTGGAGGTGAGGAGACAATCCCAAAGAACCCCAGCATCTACATGAGGTGTAAGCATGCTTTTCATTTGGCAGAATAAACCTGGAGATGCAAATCGAGGACCCACCTTCAGAGAAGACAGAAACCTCTGTATTGAAGCAGGATTCATGTCCAGGGCCAGACTAAGAAAAACAAGGTTGCAGCTTTGTATGCAGAAAAAGAGTTGGTTTGTGGCATGAATGACATTTCAAGCATTGTGTTTTGCCTCCTTTTCTTTAGTGTTGCTTTCCATTGATTGAGGGGAAGAAAAGAATATCATTGGACAGAAAGTCAGACATTTGTACTGAACAAAGGAAAGCTAGGATATTGACACTCAGTTTATCACTCTTCATCTCATCTTTTAAAAATATAATTTAAAAAAACCCTAAATGCACACCAAATTCATGAGCCATCCTCACACTAGAGTCCTAAATAACCTCATTTGCCTTGGTCTCTACACTGTCCAAATTATTTTGCAACATACTCAAGAAGATGCCTCTTTCTGCTGCTGCTTGTTTGCAGAGCATTATCCACAGTCACCAAGCTCTTACTGTAATAAATAAAAACTGCATTTTACATTTCCCAGCTCTAAATTAGGTTTTAACCATTGGACAAAGTCTAGGAAAGCTTCCAAGAGCATGCAACCAAAGCCAAATTGGATGTATTTCATACACCATTTGTCCCCTCCTCCAGTCATGTTTACTTTTAACCCAGGAATATCAATTGACTTTATATGATAATCAAATAATCCAATAATAGGCAACATTCAGGGAATTTATTGTTGAGATTTTCTAAGGCATATGGCTGTGAGTTCCACAGTTGGTGCTCTTGAACCATTTGTCTCAGTACAGTTTTTCAGAAACTGCTACACACTAAACTTTGCACATTGTTTTCCTTTGCACACAAACAAGTTTCCTTTATTGAGGGTCATGGGTCTGCTCCCACAAAAACCAAGTTTGCAGGAATCTGGAAAACCAGATACTTGGAAGCAGGAAATTCTGGTACTCAAGAATTTCTCATTCGTATTTCTCTTCCCTCTGTTATTTCTCAGAATTCAGGATGGCAGTTAAACCCATAAACTGCCCTGATCCAGGAAAGCCAAACTCTTCTTTTGTTACTGAAATCAGTAACAGGGAAGTATGTTCCTAATTTACTCATAGATTTATGTTTTGCTGAGATTAACATTCAAGTACCTTTTGGCTTTTTGGTTTTCCTTTTAATTTGAAAGCATGCCAGGGAATAACTCTCACACTTCTAGCTGAGAAACTTGGCAGTACTTCATCTCAAATCTCAAAAACACACTTCTGGCTCCAGCTGTAATGGTTAAACTACAAGCCTTGAAAGGGCTGGAGGGTGATCACAAGCATTCCATGTTTTAGGAGCACAGCAGCAGGGCAGTGACGGATGACTGGAGAGGACAAACCTACATCTTGAGGACAGCAAGTATCAAGAGGCCAATATTACTCTGGCACAATCTTCCTCAGCCACACTTTCCTTCAGTTTCCCACTTAATCTCTCTTTGTGGGCTGCAAGCATGAACAAAGAGAAAGCACTTGAACAGGACAGTCACAGGACACACACTATTTCTCACACCACTGAAAGCCTAAAGGGACCTACAGAGTCTCAGGGACTCCTATATCTTTGTTGAACTTTTCAAGGTTAAAGGCAGAGCTGCTGCCTCCTTCTTCCTTTCCTGCTGGTTACAAAGTAATGCCTGACGGAAATACTCTGTGGAACCCAAACCAAAATAACCTCTATTCCACAGTGGCATTGACCTGGTGAAAGCAAACTTTTGCACAGCTCTGCTTAGTGGGACACATGGCACAAACCACTGCCCAAGGGAAACTCTTTTCCGTGTATTTTATTCAATGAGGATATCCAGGCACAGTTTACTGCAAACATCAGCACTTTATTCTTTCTGTAACACTGCAGCTATGTTCAATATTAGATTAACAGTGAACAGTGAACCTTCTGATTCAGTCCTTAACTCTTGAGTGCCCTTCTGGACCAAATCAAGCAGTTTTTTTAAAGACTAAACCTCATTAGTACAATTACTATAACAGCCGAAAGTATTGGCAGGAGAAAACAAAAGGGAGCTTTGTGTGCATCCAAAGACACTAACAGCAAACTCTGTCTGAACTCTGTATTGACTAAAATAGTCCGGAGTATTACAGTAGTGACCCCAAAGGATATCTGTGGAGGGTTTTAACTCACTCGGAAGTACTAAAGTCACTGAAAGTACTAAATATGATAAAGTGCATGTGTATCTATAAGTAACTACCTATACAGCTGCCATCATATGATTTATATGATCTCAGTGAGCCCCAGCCAGTGAGTATTGGTTCACTGCCATGCTCATTCAAGAGCTGCCTGGATCAGGGTTTGCTCACTGAGTCCTGTGCAGGCTGGAGGTCCCTCGGTCTCCCCAGAGCCTGGCACAGGGCAACACGAGCCACTCTGGGCACATGAGGGAAGCACATCAACTGAGGAAGCTGAGGAGTGATTTTGCCAGGGATCTCCACAGAGTGAAGAAGTAACATGCTCAAATCCTGAACTCTTTAATGCCAAAAGCCCTAGAAAGATGTCCAGAAAAAGGAGTGCTGTTGAAATGCAATTTGGAAGTCAAAAAGGGAATCAAAGAGGATGAAAATGCAATACCAGCAAATCTCTGGCTTGGACTAAATTAAGGAGAGTGTCTGACAAGCAGCAGAGCATCATCCACAGGGACCTTGCTGAACTTGAAGAGAAACCTCATGAAGTTTGGTACAGAGCAGGGCAGAGGTCTGCACACAGGCAGAGTAACATGCTCAGCACAGGCTCTCTTGTGGGCTGCTCTCTATATTGGAGAGGGATCCAGGTAAATTATTATTTAAATGCTGGCAAAACCACAAGCTTGACTGTGTGTTCTCTTCCAAGCCCTCTACATGCTTCTCTAGCTTCTATCACCCTGGCTCCCAACTCCACAGAGCAAGAACTATCCCCCATCAAACACTCCCACATCTCCCCCCCCCTGCCATCCCCACACTTTGGGTCCCTGGTCCATGTTCTGGCCCCATGCAGTCAGTCAATGCAAGCTCACACCATGCAGGAGACGAGGGCAAACACTCCATAGGCTGCACAGACTGAGCCCCAAGCAATGGGGATGTGATGTCTGCATTAGGCTGTTTGTGCAGCTTCTGCAACATTTTTCTTTTCACTTTTTACTTTTTTTTAAAGTTCTTGGTGTTAAGGGTATATAAAAATAATGGGGACTTTTGTCTTAAGAGATCATCTGAAAACAACCTCATCCTCTCAGAAAAAGGAGCAAGGATGGGAAATATTTTTTAAAAATTCCCCTGAATGAGAACTGAGGCTTTTCTGGGATTCCAAGGTAAATGACAGAGCTGCAGTGCTGTGCACAGTGAGGCTTTCCAAAGTGCTTAATCACATTGCAATTTCTGAGTCAGGAATCAAGACCAGGACTAGTATCTGGATTTCATCTCCTCTCCAAAATGAGCAGGACTGGTGAAACGGAGCCAAACAGATTGTACTTTGTGTGAAGTCAGCAGGCCCCACCTCTGCCTAGCCCTGCAGCTCTTTCTGAGAAACAAAAGCATCCACACAGCATCCCCACTGGAGCTCTGCAGTTTCCTACCATCTCACTGGAATCCAGCGACATCCACCAGCATCAGAGCGCTGAAAGGGAGAGTAAGGGAGGACATGTGCAGCTGGTGCAGGAAGGATAGGAAGGGACCAGGATGTGCCTCTGGGACACCACAAGCTGCTGAAGAGACCTCATCTACTCTTGCCTTAGGCTCCCCTCTCATGAGCCCCAGCTTAAACACAGCCTAAGAACTCTGCAGCACTGCCCTCTCCCTGCTGCACTTCCAGCTCTTTGGGAAATCCTGGGAATACAAGCCAGATGTGTGAATGCTGTAAGTCAATAAGGATCTCAGAGAGCCAGCACATATGGAAAACCAGAGCAAGATGAGCTTCTCTGCAAGGGAAGGGGGAAGAGCAGGTTTTCAACTGCCCTTATGACCCTCATGTACTTCACAAGCAAAGCAATGGAGAGGCTGACAGAAGGATAAAACCCAGCTCCATAAACAGGCCTTGCCATGTCCTGGTGCAAAAAATGAAGGTTATTGGTATCGTGCAACTACAGATGTAGGCTCCTAGTTCTGTCTTGGTTCCAGGGATAACAGCATTGCTTCACAATGACTTCCCTTCCTTCTGAATGGCCCTGGGAGCTCATGTGAGGTAACCCTTTCCTTGTGCAAGAGTACAAGAAACTGTTTGCTTTCTTCCTTAGAAAGTGGAAGAGCAGCATGCAGGAAAAGAGAAAATCAGTCTTGTACAGTTTGTTTTCTGTACTTTTCTTTTTCCCTGATTATCTTTCACTGTGGTTTTACTTTGGAAATTCCCTGGTATTCAAATATGGTGTTTCCAGGCTGTTGCACAATTCCCTTTGGAGCTGTTGTATTAGTTATCGTTAGACACTTTCCCACACTCTGATCATTGTAAATGTCTCCTTCTTCCCTTCAAAATTTTACACTCTTTCCTCTAGGGACATGCTGATATTATAGTCCCAAAATTTACTCAGCTGGAACATGGGGTAGAAAATGCAAGAAGTCAACTACTGCTTATTCATGAGCATGAACAATGGGAATGGAAAAAATCCCTGCTTTCCCACATTTAGAATTTGAATATTAATCTTTGTCAATGTTAAATATATAGTGTAAGAATACCTGAGCTGAGATGCCTGAGTACTACAAATTTTTATTTCAATAGAGAATAAGCTGTTTTCAGAATTTCATCCATATCCTTCCCTTCTTTTCTACCTTGTACATTAAATTTTAAGACCTTTCTTTGTACATAAGGTGGTTGAGTTTCTTACCATATTGAAGTAAGGCATTTTCAGCTTATCAGATTGAAAAATGCAAGTAAGTTATTGTCAGCAATGCATTCTAATTCTCAACAATTACGTGGTCCCTTTCCAAATCACGTGGCAGTAGCTGTACCAGCACAGTACATTTCACAAGCCTCCCCTGGATTCAAACCCTAAGCCAGTACAGTAATGCATAGATTTCCAGAAGTCATCAAAAGAAAGGTCATTGCATGAGGAAAAAGGTCGACTCAAGAATACCTTGAGGGGGGGGGGGGAGGGGGGGGGAGTGTGTTTTGGTGGAGGGTTGGGGGTCTTTTCTGGGTTTTTTTTCTTTGTTTTTTGGATGGTTGGTTTGTTGTGTTTTGTGGGGGGGTTTTTCCACAAAAAGCAGGGCTGCTGGTCTCCATACCAAAGGGCAGATGGAAGCAGCAGCATTTAACAAAAAGAAACAGTTTCTATGTGGTGCACCAGGGTCAGTCTAGAAAGGACAAAATAAATAATGTACACAGAAACATCTGGGGTTTGTCTGCAACAGATTAAAGGACTTCCAGCAGTGACTGGACAGGGTGTCCTAGTTTAATGAAAATTAAATTAATTTGAAAGCTTTTAGAACACAGAAACTGGATCACAGTGTACATCTCCAGAGCTCCATGCTAGCAGCCAGAATGGAAAACAGACATGGTCCTTCAGCCTCACACATCATCCTCTCCGAAATTCAAGAAATCAAAACCCAGCTCCAGGTGCTACAGCCATGAGGCTGATGGCATCTTGGCTTCCCTTCTGGCCCTCTTTTCCTTTCTGTCTGGACCAGCAATTTTCACAGTGCTTCCACTTCCACTGTAGCTCAGACAGAGTTTTTGGATGCTGTACGTGAGCAGTGACCAAACTTTCTGTCACTTCAGGCCCCTGGATGAGTTACAGAGATCCACAGCTCTCCTACCAGGTGACTGCAGGTATTTCCATCGCATTATCCCACCAGCATCTATCCTCCTGCCTGCTGCTTTCTTTTCTGAGATCTTCTTCATGTCCACACAACTTTCCCAGCTGGCAGTTCCTGGTGCAGCCTCTTGAGTGCTGCATAGCCATAAAGCATTCCATCCCCAAAACATGTGGAATTCATAATCAGTTACAGGGATCCTCTGGGTTGCCCAAGAGCATGGGCAGTGGCTTATTACTGAAACTTCATCTCTCTCCTTTCTGACAGTTGGTGCCTGGGGCCACTCTCGGCTCCCTCCTGACATGGCAGAGCCCAGCCATGCCTCCACCACAGGGACAATTCTTTTCTTTCAGCAGCTCTGCCTAGCATCTACAACATCCTGGAATGGGAAAACTTAGTCCTTCAAGTCAGGTAGCCATCACCAAGGCCCAAAGAAACACTTCTTCCAGACTCAACCCCCAGCAGGCCCTTTGCTCCTGCCAAAAGTTAACCAGCACTTTTTCCTTCCTTTGCCTATTCCCATTTCCCACTGCCTGGGACAAGTGAAACCCAGTTCCTGAATGTCAGTCTCTGTTTCACGTCAAGTGCTAAAATGGTGCCACATCTCAGTCTTGGAGCCAAGTTGGACTTTCCCTCTTCTGCTTCCTTCTCAAGGTCTGACACCTGCTGCAGAGTCAAGGGCAGCTTTGTGCAGGATTCCAGAAACCTGCCAAGCCAGGACTCTCAGCAGACTGCACGTATTTCCTTGCCTGACATGAAATTCAGTCAGTCTGAACAGAGTTGGACACACACAGGAACACACTTATCACACACATTAATGGTCAAGATTGCCCAACACCATATTTTGGAGGCTTGTTTATTCAAAGTCAAACAAATGGCCATTTTGAAAACAGAAACTCAGTAAAAACAAAAGTGTTTATATTCAGAAAACTTTTCTGTTCTCTATACATTGTTTAGAAAGAGAAAAAAAAAATTAAAAACCCCCTGAAACAGTTCAATGTTCAAATGTAAAGACATACAGCACAGCCCTGTCCTGGTTTCATGGTCGTAGATACTGTTTCGTCTAAAGAACATTTGTCTCACTTGCTTACATTTCTGTCCTTTCTAAACAATAGGCTTAGATGCTGACTATATTTACATTAGAATAAAAAACCAGGAAAGTCAAACTGAGAGCTCCTGTGTCTGACAGCAGCCGGCACTGGATGTGGAGAGAAGACTACAGCAGGAAAAGTTCAACAATAAATGTAGTGATTCTTCCCTAAATGCTCTCTCAGCCTCCAAATACCTGAAATTCAAAAACATCCTGAGCCACAAGTGCCTCTTTGTATCTGGTATCCCTTGATAATTTAGTCTAATGGATGTTTCCAGTTTCATCCAGCTTCTGATTAACAGCATAATAAAAGTTTTCAGAGCAAAACACATCTTCACTGTGCTGCTTCCCATCAGGCTCATCACTTGTCATCTCCCAGACTGCTGTTATTCCAGCCATGGAATAACAGTGGTGAGTCTCTGCTTTAGAAAAACAGGACTTACCAAAGTAGCTGTATTTGACCTAAGGAAACACTGTCACTTCACCACTGGAGAGGACTCTGCTGTCAGGCCTGTCACCTATTGCTGCCCCTCCAGTGAGCCCAGAGCAATGAGGTGATCAGGAAAGAGCCACTCTCAAAGCAGCAGCTTCTGAAACCCACAGCCAATTATGTCCCCTTTAACACCGTCCTGACTGCAGCACTTTGAGCCCTGAAGTCCCAAGGAGCAGCCCATGCAACAATTCAGAATAAAGGCTTTGGGAACTCTTTGGTTACTCTAAATGAACAATCAGAAAGAAAGAAACTCACTGAGACTCAAAGAGCTGCCTGTCCTCTGACCCTTTGGGCAACTGAGCCAACTTTTTGGGGCTTTTCTGAAAAACAAGCTGAAGTACAGTCATAGCTCAGCAGGAGTCCTGGAATATGAACTATAAAGGGATTTACAACAAGAAAGAACAAGGGAGATTTAAGTAACCTCTTACTCTTTTACAAAAACACAGGCTTTATCCATTCAGCCATAACCCTGCACCTACAGTCAGTGCATGCTCATGCCTCAGGAATGTGTTAGACAGTTAAGTGGGATCTCCTGATAATGCAAATATGTTGTGACAGAGGAGTTCAAGATAAACACAGAACCATCTCAAATCATAGCTTACAAATTATAAACTTCATTTCCCATGACCCACTAGAAACCCAAAAGCAGGTTCCTATCCCAGCTGTATTTATGTTGACACATGAAGTCACCTGAGATTCAAGGTTTAAGTGCTGAATCGACAATCACGACAGAAGCAGTGACAACATATCTGTCCCACTGAGAACACATGATGGACTGGAAATAATTTCCAACAGAGAACATGACAGAGAATAATATTTACATCAGACCACAGTTAAGAGCTGCTATCCATAATAGCCAGCTTCCACATGAAATTTAAGATGGAACTTGCTTTTGAGTCCAAGCAGTTCCATTGGTGGTTCCCCAGTGACTCAGCAAAGTGAGGATTAATGGTGACTATTTGCTGCAGAGGACGGGTGTCTGCACTTCTGAAACTAATAATATCCCACCATCACAGTAGTACCCTCAATAACAAGGCCAGAAGTTGGAAGTAGCCTTCAGGCACCTCCTTGCTTCAAGCTGATGCCTGCTCATTTGTGACAGTGCAGCATGAATTCTCATCCTGGAAATACAGCTCTTAGAAGATAGAAGAAATATAGCTAAGTTTTGTTCTTCTTGAGGTTGTAATTTGGCATTTCTGATCAGCCATATAATGTCAGTTAACAGCAAAATGATGTAAAAGTTGGTGTTTAGTCACTTCCTTTTATTAGATGTAATAGGAATGTTAAATCCAAACACTCAGAGAACAGCAGAGAACAGTATGAAGTGGACAGCAATAGGAGAGGAACACACAGCTACAGCTCGATGATGGTGAGGAAGCAATGTGAATGCCTAGAGGTTAAACCGTCATGGACAGGAAGTAAGGAATCTGGAGCTGGAATCTCTCAGCATGCTGAAATATGAGATATGAATTCTAAGGGTCGAAAAGCAGAACACATTTCTGGGAAATAGAGAAGAGTTTAAAAAAAAAAAAGATACAGGCTTGGAATCAAAGTTCATTAGTGAAATTGGGAACTCTGCCCTCTCCCTGGACCTCTGTGCAATTCTAAACACAATTTGATAGTGGGTCCTTTAGAAGGATGCAATGAACTTAATCTCTATTTATATAGGAGAGTAGCTCTGTCCCAAGAAAAATAAGTGGGTGTTGAGGGTGTATTGTGTTAACCCTGGCTGTGCTGAGGAAAAATCCATGGCATGGTTCTTTTCCTCTCTGGCACTGACAGCCCTAATGCTTTCAGCAGGAGTGGATCCGCTGCCAGGGCATTGGGGGCTGCTGTGCAGGCTCCACACCTCTGGTTCTGGTTACATTCCTGGTCAACTGGGGTGCCTGGATGGTGCTGGCATGGGCACCATCTGCACTGAGCCCAGGAAATACAGCTCAGGAGGCACAGGGGAACAAGGCTCTGGCTGAAGAAGGCAGTGCTGGGTTAACTGTTAGACTTTATGGTCTTAAAAGCCTTTTCTGACTTAAATGATCCTATGACCCCACTGTCTCTGCCTAAGAGCCACTAGACCCCATCCCTCACCTACCCCTAAGATGTCCCTTATCCACGGTGCACTCCAGCCCCCAGTCAAAGGATCGCTCAGGGGAGAACCCAAGAAAAAGCCCTCATTTCCTTGTGGTATCACCTCTGAACTCCACTCCTACTATATGGTTGAATTTCTCATTCTCAGAGCCATAATCTTGACTTTAAACTTTGACTTGGCTCTAAGCCAGAATAATAGCTGCACTCCTAGGGCATGAGGTGTTGAGGGAACCCTACTAACAGTTTTCTCAGTTTTTTGACAACCCCTTGACAACCCCTCTTGAGTGCCCCTCTCTCACTGTACATCTAGATTTCTCTTTCTTTGGTTCCTAACTCTATGTCTGTACTGAGACTTATACAATGGGATTCACTGCAAAACTTGGTAAGGTTTATGTGGGGATAGACCCAATTGTCCCTAGTGTTGCTTTGATGAGCACTCTGTCATGTCAGGTGGGCTGTATTTTGAGAAACATCTGTGCAGAATCCATCAGTGCCTCAGGGCATTTAGAAACTAATACACAATTTAGTGAAAAGATTGCAAGATGAGGACACCTACAGGAAAAAGGATCTTCCCCACGCTGTTCCTGAAGCATTGCTTCAATAATGTTCTTGACATTACATCATGTTTTGCACTACACAAAACAGATGATAGGTCTGGAGAAAATTACTGATAGGGCTCCAGGTTCAGCAATAGCTCTTCTGGCATTGATGGTGGCGATTTTTTAACCCCTGGAGCTGCAAACACTCAGAAATTTCTGGGTTTTTCTGCTTATGCATTTCAATAATTTCCAGCTAACATCACCTTAGATACCTAAGGTTGCCAATGTCTTTTTTTCCTCTACTGTGGCTTGTTCAGCAACTCTAAAACTTCTGAACTTGAAGGATATAAGAACAGGATATGGAGGCATGAGGTACCTGCCACACAATCTGACCTCTATCCTTGAATGACAGCCCAGTCCAGGCACGATTTCTACTCTCAGTCTGTCTCTGAGCTCCCTAGAACAGGACCTGCTGATAGTCAAGCCATACACTTACACAGCACAACAGAAATAACCCTGCACATGGCACTTCTCTGAATCCCTTCATCTTTATGCAATAAACTGTATTTCATTTTAACCAACAGCAATCCTACAAATCACATTCATTTCCCACCACAGGGGGAATAAAAATTTATATTTCCCCTCAGGCAAATGTTTTATTTATTCTCCAAACTTGAATGATTTACAGGCACTTATTGTGACATTCACTATTCAATATTTCATATTTAGATGCAAGATTATAAAATTTTAGTATTGGAGAACAGAACAATGTGATGTTTTGTTTTTTTTATGGTATTCCTGTAAGACCTTAGGTGCCATCCTGCACCACATATGATCCCACTGACCTTCCTACATGTATTAGAGGCTGACACACAATGAAGAATTGCAGGGTTTATTTTAAATCCAGTCTCATGATACAAAATAAACTTCAACCCAGGAAATCTGGCAATTGAGAACTTCACGTGCATAGGATGAATTGTTGGCTGGTAATCTATCTGCTCTGTGTCCTGCATTCACACACAGCACACATGAGCCTGGTGCCCCTGCACACAGTTTGCTTTAGGTTAGCTCCAACGCCCCAGGGAGCAAAGCAGTAGAACAGGTCCTGTCCTACTGGGTACCAAATTTTAGTTCTGGGGCCCATTCTCAGTTATGTTCAGTACTGCTGGAAATGCACCAAGAAATCTGGTTCAGGATAAGAACAGCCTGTTCCAAGACAGTTTCTCTCATTTCAACATTTCAAATGCTCTTAAACGCTTGGCTTGGCATCCAAAGCAGAAACTCTTAATTCCATCCTTAATTCCACCTCCCATATGACTGGGAGATTTTATCGTGACAATTTTGGTTACAGAATTGGGGACTTGGACTGAGAAATAAAATTAAAGAAGCAAATAATGGTTAGTGGTAAATCTGTTACATTCAAAATGGTGTTATATTAGAAAAGCAACTTCAACACTTGTACTGCAAGGAAACAAATCCATCTTCCATCTTCAAAGAAAAAGAAAGTGTCAGCTTCTGAGAAGATAAAAATCATATAAATCCAAACTATCTTTAAAAGTGTATTTGATTAAATACAAATGTCAATGCCATGTCTGTAAGCATCTTCATGAAAACCTGTGGCCTCACACATTGTTAAGCCAAACTAAAAAAAGAAGCTGGACAATAAATGTGAGTAAAAGATTTGAAAGGTGAGTCTACACCAGAAGTTGTCCAGTATTCACAGAAGCTTCTTACATGAATCTCTACTTTCTGCCTCAGGGGATCTTACTTATTTGCTCTTTTTCATATTCTTTTCTGAGGTCCTGTGACTGATCCTCCCTCATGGCTCCATGTCATTCCCCATTCATGCACACTTCATTGTGCTTGTCAGGCTGAAGCAGCCAATATTCAAGGCTTTCAAGTGTCACCTCCTGGTCACTCACCCCAGCAATCTACATTGCTTTCTCTCTTCTTGACTGCCAGGAGCTAAAAACAGCATGCTCTAAGAGCAAATTATTCACAGGGGTAAAAGACTGCAGAATCAGAAAGGATAAAGATGAAAGCCAGTTGGCAGAAAGCCATTAGTGGAAGAGACATTCTGCTTCCAAAATATGGCTTTCAAAAGGAAAGCAGAGATTATTAAAGGTATCATTAAATAGATTCACTGCTCTTTAAGAATGGCAGTATCTGGTATTAACTGGAAGGATAAAAATAACATGAAATACTGTATCAGTTACAAAACCAACCAGCTACAGCTTATTCCATTCATATTATAGCTCTGAACTGCCTCCCTTCCTAAGGCTATTATTTTTTCTTTATTATATTTCATTTTATTAACCAGCTTAGAGCTGTATTTACTTATGTAGGGTTTTTTTGAGTACTGGGGTTATAAAAGGACCTGAATGCTAAACTAATCCAAGGACATCTTGCCATGGTGACAGCTAGGCAGGTTCCTTGGGAAAACTCACCTAACACAAATCTTGTAGATAGAGAAGCTGCCTTTCAGGGACACAGCAGGAGTGATCATATTTGTAGGTACCCATCACCGTGGAGCAAGGAATATCACTGTCCCTCTGCAGAAGGACAGATGCTTCTCCACCGCACTGGTTGAATATCATGCAGTTGGGAAGACCCTTGGAAATGTGTTGGAACACAAACAGGTATCTGTTCTAAATGAGAACAGTAATTACCTGACAAATAAAGATTCTCTCTGGAAGGTCCAGACTGTACAGCTGGAAATGCAAAGAATGTAGAGGCTGATTTGGGTCTCTGTAACAAATTCCACAGACAGAGAAGCATTTAATCAGGAGCCTGCTCCTCCCTTCAGGGCTGTGTGGAGCACTGTGCACATCCAGGGGTAGGATGTAGGTGCAGCCAAAGGCAACCTCCTCCTTCGTAGTGCCCCTGTTCTATAGACCCACAGGTAGAACTGCAACTCATGAGGAGAAGGTGACTTTGCCATCAGTGGCACTCTGCAGAAACCTGGTGAACTGAGAAACAGGAACATCAATTGGGCAAAGTATAAATAGCAAGCAGAGCTCCTACTGCACACTTCGAGTATAAGTTAAAGCTGAGCAATTCATCCTTATCTTACTGCAACAAGATCTTGCTTTAGAAACAGGGAAATTTCTGGAAATGAAAGCATAGTTATCAGCTTGAAGCACTGTTTCCTTCAAAATACACAGGAAAAGCTTCTCACAAATGGCACAAAGTGTTTTCTTGCCCAGGCCAACCTTACTTAAAATCAGAATATGGACCACCAGCAACTAGAATGGAAAATGGTACCTTAAGTATGGCTTTACTTCTCAAAGCCCAATCCCAGACCTCAGCTGTGGGAAGAGATATGATAGAATTGGGTTATGGGCTGTGGGATGTGCCTGCAGAAGCACATGGAAGCACAGAGGAGCACATGGCAGCACAAAGGAGCACATGGCGGCACAAAGGAGCACATGGCAGCACAAAGGAGCACATGGCGGCACAAAGGAGCACATGGCAGCACAGAGGAGCACATGGCAGCACAAAGGAGCACATGGCAGCACAAAGGAGCACATGGCAGCACAGAGGAGCACATGGCAGCACAAAGGAGCACATGGCAGCACAAAGGAGCACATGGCGGCACAAAGGAGCACATGGCGGCACAAAGGAGCACGTGGCGGCACAGAGAGGCTTGTCTCCACTGGACCCTGGAAGGAGGAGGTGTCACACGGCAGACTCCTATGGAGAGGAGCCTGCCGGGAGCTGACAGATGGGTGAACACCATGTGATCGCCCCATAGAAGGACATTTAGAAAGCGTGTTGCTGACGTGGCAACATGGGATAGGTCACATAGCGAGAATTACCATGTAAGGAAATACTGTGCCTTGGAAAAGTGTATAAAACCAGCTTGTTTCTTTTGAATAACCTATTCAGATTCCCTGCTGGTCTAGGTCCGTGTCTCGGCCACTCACACTCAACCACTATGATAAAAAAGCAAAACTCAGTAATGGTTACCATATTCCAGCTTCCTCAGACTCTTGATCCAAGAGTTGCTTTAGCTCCCTGCATAATGCATTATGTTCACACACACTGCCACCAGTACTCATATTTTATCCCAAGTGTTGAAATGCTGAGATTATTTATGCCTCAAACTCCTGGATTCATGTGATTATGGAAGAAATCCAATTTTAATTAAAACCAAATTTCTAGCACTTCATATGGAGAAGAAAATCTTCAAAATGGGACTGCCAAAGTTGCAAAACTCCATATACCCATAAACAGGCACAAAATACACTGCTTATTGAATCAGACTATTCTTAAGGTACTCCCAAGACTGTGGGAGGCAAGCTCGAGCTGGAACTCCTGATACCATGCTGTCATGCAATATCTTAGGCAAGCTCTGCCTGCAGAAACTAGGCAAAAATAGAACAAATTTGTAGAAATCATTAGGAAAAATGACCACGGATGCCCAAAGAGCTGCACACTCAAACTGGGTGGAGAAGGGGATGCCTCATCTGCAATGGTTCAATGCACCCTGAGTGCCTGCTGACAATTCCTTCACAGGAAAATCCATCACATGCACTGGGTGAGTTAATGTTTTCTCAGACTACACATGAAGTCCCATCCCTAGCCATGTGAAACTCTGACTGACAGCCTTAGCAGGCCTGTGCATGTCAGGAACAGTATAAAGTTGATGTCTGCATGAACTGAACAGCTTTGGAGAGAGAAGTTACTTTGGTTGGGCTAGAAACATAATGACAGTTTTGAAAATTCCCCTTTTCTCCTCACCTTTATGAATCCAGGTCCTGTTCCAGATGGTTTCTCATTAACTGGTAGTCTGGTTTTGTTCCCATCGCATCTGAACAGACTGTATGTTTTCCAATCACTTCACCCATCCCTGACATATCAACACCCAAACAATTCTCCAGCCAAAAGAAAACATTTGACAGATCTTCCCTGTTAGAACACTCTAACGTGTACTTACAGGAAGAGATTAAATTAATCCTGCAAAAGCAACACAGTCTATGTTATCAGATGCCTATACTATTTCTCTAAATTAGATTATTTCTAATTTGTCTTTTCCTTTCATAAATCAGCATAACCAGGTTGAAGTTATAGTCATGTGTTCCCAGCTTGGACTTGTTTGCTGCATCTGACTCAGACTTCAAGAGAAGCTGGTGTGTCCAAAAGCTTCTGTTTCTCCCTCTGATATCCATCAGCTCTATAAAAGATGGCATCTCTCACTACAAACACCACTTCATTTTAAAGGGGAAAAGCCACTTACTAAAGCCTTGATGTAATGCTCCTGAACCCAAACTTCCCATTGATGCCTGTGGATGATGCAGTGGATGCCCCATATAAATTAATGCAAAGGTTTTTAGTACAGCTTTCAGAAAAAAGGCTGTGTGCAGTCCAGAGACAGCACTGTGAGCACCAGAACCACACAGTCTGGTTCCTTACTTGTCCCAAATGTCTAACCTGAGCATCAGTAACAGTGCAAGCTGGCATTGGAGGATTTAGAGGCTCTCTTTTCCTCATGGATTTTCTGGTAACTGGGTGTTGTATTAATCTTCTAGGCACAAATTGAATCATTCATCTTTATGACAATTACATTAACTTAATTACCTCTGTAGAGTTTGATTGATGCTCTAGTGATTACACCAAGGTGACAAAACGTGAGGCTACCTAGAAGAGCTCTTAGTATGTCTGGTTAGCCACTTCTATGCCTGTCAGAAACCTCTGACAATGAATGATAAAAACATAAAACAAGCCCCAAAACATGGAATCCATACTTGCAGGAAACAGCTCAGCCTCCAACTCTCCCAGGAATACTTCTCTCAGGAAAAACACACCAACAACAGAAAAAAGCCTTTCTTGTTGCTGTGGCTTAAAGGCAGCTAAAATTTGGGAGGAAGGGAAAGAAGAAACGTAGGTAAGTGGCATATCAGAGGAAACCTAGGTAAGGTGACACAGCTTTTCTGGACTTCGGTCTTTGCATCTGCAAAATGGGAAAAAAAATACATATACAGTCTTGATATATACCTTTGAAAATGATACACGGAAGAGAGAAAATGGACCTATACCATCAATTTCAGTAGGCTCCAGAGCACACCAAACTGTCGTTCCACAGCTCTCCTCAGCAGTTCCATTAGTTCTTAAAATAATTTGATGTATTTCTCCCATGCAGCTATTTGCTTGAACAGGGATCACTGAGCCATCCCCACTGAGCACCTCCAGTGTTCTGTTTCCACATATTCACACAATCCTTTGTTTCTTCTTGCTTTCTCTCTCCGATCCTATCACTCACGGAAAATACATCAGGTCTAATGTTTCCTTAATTCCTGACATTCACACATATAACTTTTACAGCTAAATAAACACATCGCAGAATCTTTGCCATCAAGTCCCAGTAGCTTTTTCTGGAGCTAAAGCAGCTCGTTATCCCCGCCTGGAGGACGGACCGACCCCTCAAGAGCCTGTGCTCACTCACAGTCAGTCTCTATCTACAAAGGGACGTGGACACACACGCATGTGTGCATCACATCCAGCACAGGGCACACCCACGCGTGCCATAGTTTGGACAAAACTGCCCTTGTGAACAGTCAGGAGGTGTGTGTTATCAATGAGGTCTGCCTTTGCCCTCACTGCTTTTAATTTGCTCACACGATGCTCATCCCACACCAATATCAGCAAAGGATGGCCTCGCCTCCCCACCAAGCCGGGAGTTGATGTCAGCGTTTGCCCGCGGCTCCCTCTGCCTTGGGAGACCACGAGTTTTCAACAGATCTCTGGGTACAGCTGCGAAAGAAACCCCTGGAGCCCCAAACACGGATTATGGGGCACTCCCTCTAGGGCAGAGGCCCTGCAGAGGGACCTCGGTAAATCAGAGGGCTGGGCAATCACCAACCGTATGAAATTTAACAGGAGTGACGGATTCTGTACCTAGGACAGGGCAATCCTGGCTGTTTGTATGGACTGAGGAATGAAAGGCTGGAGAGCAGTTGTGGGAAGGGACCTGAGGGTCCTGGAAAGTTGGATGTGAGTCACCACTGCCCTGGCAGGGCCAACCGTGTCCTGGGGGACATCAGGCACAGCATCGCCAGCCAGGCAAGGCAGGGAATTGTCCCACTCTGCTCTGCACTGGGGTAGCCTCACCTTGACTATTGTGTGCCATTTGGGGCACTACAGTATAAAAAAGACATTAAGCTATTAGTGAGCATCCAAAGGAGGGACACGAGAATGGTGAAGGGTCCGAAGGGGAAGTTTATGAGGAGCAGCTGAGGGCTGAGGGCACTTTGTTCACCTTGGAGAAGACTGAGGGGAGGACTCATCCTCACGAGGGGCAGTGGAGGGGCAGGCACCGATCTCCTCTCTGGTGACCAGGGAGAGAACTCGAGGAAACGGCACAAAGCTGAGTCACGGGAGGTTTGGGCTGGATATCACGGAAAGGTCCTTCCCCCGGAAGGTGGCTGGGCACAGGAACAGGCTCCCCAGGGCAGTGGTCATGGGCCCACACCTGACATAGTTCAAGAACTGTTTGGACAACGCTCTCAGGCACAGGATGGGATTGTTGGGGTGACCCGTGCACCGCCAGGAGCTGGACTCGATGATGCTTGTGGGTCCCTTCCAACTCAGAATATTCCATGGATCTGAGAAGGCGCTGAGTCCCTCCGGCCGCGGGCCCCACTCCCCCTCAGCGCGGGGCCTTCTCCATGGCAACGCCGCGGTGGCGTCATCTGCGCGGGCCGTGACGCAGAAGGGCCGCGCGGGCGCGGGAGCGCGGGGCCGGGGCTGCTGCGGGCCGGGGCTGCTGCGGGCCGGGACAGGCGGCATGGCCGGGCCGCACCTGCAGCAGCCCAGCTTCCTGCTGGTGGGTGCGAGGCCACGGCCGCGCTGCAGGGGCCCGGCTCCCGCCTGCTGGGTGGGAATGGGCGCGCTGCAGCGGTGCGAGCCCGCGGGGCGCGGCGGGGCCGGGCCGGGCGGGCAGCGGAGCGGTGTCCCGGTACATTGGTGCTGTACCTGTGAAGGCACCCGCGGGTCGGTCCGTGCAGCCTCAGGTGTCGGCAGAAATGCTGCGCTGGAGGAGGGGCGCAAGGCGCGGATTTTCGCACATCATGGCCGCGGTAAGTGCTGTCCTGCCCCGCAGCGGTGATCGGATTTCCCTTGTGGTTCGTAACAGGCCACGCTGAAGGCGGACTGTGTCAACAAACCGTTTGCGCAGAGGTGCCACGATCTGGAGACGGTCATCGAGGAGCTCCCTGCCAAGGTGAGCAGTCACTGCTTTTTCAGAGCCTCACTGCCCGGCAAGTTTCAGGGGCATTGGGTTTTTATATTATTGTTTTCTTTGCCTTATCAAGACAAACGGCCTGGAACGGGCTGCCCGGGGAGGTGATGGAGTCACGTGGAGGTGTTTAAGGAAAGGCTGGATGTGCCACTCAGTGCCGTGGTCTGGTTGACACGGTGGTGTTCGGCCGTAGGATGGATTCGATGATCTCAGAGCTCTTTTCCAACCTAACTGATTCTGTGATTCTGAGTTTTGAGGGCCCCCAGTGAAACAGTGGGAATCCAGTGTTTCCAAGAATTCAGAACTTTTTCTAGTCATTAAAAGGTTGTTTCATTTCACCACCCTTCATTAATACCTTTCAGCCTCAGTTTACAAAGAGCACTTGTTTTTAAAATATGGCAAATAACTGCAAATGATGCTGATGAACATTGTTGCAACTTCAGTAGGATCAGAAATCAGGATAGATCTGCCATAATTGTCATGTTATAATGCCACGTTTTGAATGGACGATCTGCCCAGTGATAATCCAGAAACAGTCATAAATAAATGGCAGACATATCTCTGTGTGTTTTAGTACATGCAGTAGAGATTTTCCAAGTGAGGCATTGTGCACATTAATTCTTTGGATCTGTTTTCCCTAAAGGAACTACATGGCATCTTCCCATGGCTGGTGGAGAGCATTTTTGGCAGCCTGGATGGTATCATCATAGGCTGGAATCTTCGCTGTTTGCAAGGAAAAACAAATCCTAATGAATATTCTGTGGCTTTGGATTTCCTGGATCCCAGGTAAACTCATTCATTTCAGCACAGATTAAGAAATGAATTGGTGAACAAATGACCAGTGTTTCACCTTTTTCCATTGTGCAAACCTAAGTTCACAGAAGTGAGGCAGGAGAGGGTATTTACCATGGGATTTTCTTTCTGGTGCTTGTTTGCAGTGGCCCGATGATGAAGCTGGTTTACAAACTCCAGGCAGAAGAGTACAGATATGATTTCCCAGTCTCATACCTTCCAGTGAGTAACTGAACAGTTTGTAAGAAGGGAATGTAGTTGTTGTTGCAGCTGTTGGAACTTTGCATGCATTTTATATCTACACTTCAGCATTGGCCAAGATACAGCCTCGTAGCTCCAGGTTTAGAGCAGACCCATTTCTTGAAATGGCTCCTGGAGGAGGAGAGTTTCCAGCCATAAAATCTCTAGGAGATTGTGGTTCTCAGCAGCTGGAAATATGTGTTCAGCCAAGAAAGCTGCACTGTGATTCTTGCTCTGTCCCCAGAGAGAGTTGTGTGGTTATTAGTAGTTGCAGGATTGAAAATGGCTTTCTAAACTTATCACAGAGAGTGTCTTCCCTGCCTATGCTTTGTGCCCATGTGTTTGAAGTCTTAACTGCTATCCTGGATATGAAGTATCCCATTTCAAACAAAAGTATTCATCTGCAGAGTTGTTTTGCTGTGTTTCTTCCATTGCTACCACCTACATGCTATCTAGAAATCGATTCAGGTAGTCCTACAGTCTTTTAACAAAATGAAACCTCATTTAAATATGTGGTAATTGCTGGTCCACAGCTCAATTACCTGATCAAAACCAGCAGCCAAACACCAATACTCTGCTGCTCCCACTCCAACTGGAAAAGTCACAGTGAAGGCTTTTTAAAAACATACTGAATTTAAATTTTAAAAATACTGAATACTCATTTTCAGAGAGCAAGTTGAGAGTTCTCTACAGACCGTGCATTTTGACAAGGAGCTACTGCAATGCAATAAAATCCCGCTGAGCTGAATGTAGAGATCACCCCAGAATGCTGGAATGCAGAATCTCACTATCTGGAAACATGGTCTGCAATATGCTGAGTAGCCAGATTAATAGTTCATTACTTTGTCTTTCAGGGCCCTGTGAAGGCTTCAATACAAGAGCAAGTTCTACCAGAATGCTCTTTATACCACAACAAAGTCCAGTTTCCTTCATCTGGTGGTTTAGGTTTGAATTTGGCTCTTAGTATCCTTTTAACGGTTGGGTATCTAATTCTTTTTAAATATCTAAAACTGAGAGATCATGAGTGTTTCTGTTCCGCATTTATTATGTATATGGGGTAAATCATGGTCATGCTGAAGAGTTTGGGCTGATTAGAAATGTTTAGATTACAATTTAAAATAAATGTGTCCTCTTATAAACCCTTGGTGGAGGAATTTCTGGCCTTAATCAAGTCAACAACAAAATTCCCAGTGTCTTCTGTAGAGCTTGTATTTCACAATTTTTGGTTTTGTAACTACTTGTAGTTTGTGCAATATGGTAGGAAAAGGGTATGGTCACTTTGCAGCTTTGCACTTTTGGAAGCAGTGTAGCTGTAGCTGTGCTGGTTTCAGTTTGAAATAGTCAAATGTGCCAAGATTAGCACAAACACACCTTGTCACACAGAGAACACCTCAATTACCAACGTTTCAGTCAGCTGGAAAGCAGGAAGCCAAGGCTGAAGTTGCTCAAAAGCTCTAGCAAGGTAATTTAGCATTGACAAAGTACAAATGTAGTGTCTATTCAGCATCTCCTAATATCTTAACAGCTGTACCTGTTTTTTATTATGTGATCCTTAACTCTGTTCTTCCAGATCCATTTGAATATTACATGTTTTACTTTGCAATTAGTTTGATTACACAGAAGGTAAGTACGTTTCACTTTTTTTTCCCTTAAAATAGTATTGACCTTTCTCCTTAATGCTTTACGAGCCTGCTGGGGTGCTGTGTAGCTAAATTAACAGCAATTTTATCTGTTCTGTTGGGATTTCTTATTGCTTTGGTTCACTTGATGATGGAAGACTGGATAATAAACAAAGTACCCACCTTAGATACACCAGTACGTAGTCTCATGCCAACAAGGAGCAGGCAGTGGATTCCAAATAGTTTCTCTCCCCCTGTATCCAGTAAGGATTTCTCTACAGTCATAACCACAGCTTCGTACTGTGGGGTGTGGTTATTTGGTTCCTGTGCCTGTTGTTACCTCTCCTCTCATGCTTGGTTACAGTCATTGTTACAGCAGCGTTTCTCTTACAGCTCATTTACCTTTGCTCCAAAGGGTCTTTACTGCCAATTCACCCTTTCTAACCACTGGGCTTCTGCTTTTTTATGCTGAGGGAGTCTGGTACCACTCCCCAGCACTGGCTTAAAGCAGCAGTGTTTAACCCCAGGTATGCCCTGTGTGTCTGTTACAGAACTCACCTGTCACCCATCATGTCAGCCCTTCCAACAGTGCTTATTTCATCCTGGTGGACACATACCTGAAGTGTTTCCTGCCCACAGAAGGAAGTGTCCTTCCCCCACCTTCTTCAAATCCTGGGGGAGCCATCCCTTCCCCAACTCCCAGGTAATGGCTACAGTGCCAGGGGCAAAGTGTGGGAACAGTGCAGACAAAATACGGCTTGTTGGAACAAAATCTCTAACAAGTAGAAAACACCTCCACATGCCAACTTTCGGGTGGGGGAAGCCATGGGGACAATCAATGTGATTGGTAGAGCAAGCTTCATTTATTAGCAATACAGAGGCACTTATATATATAGTATTGAATACAAGCTTATCAGTTCTTGATTGGTTTAAGCTTACAAAAGCACATTCTTACTTCTACATAATTGGGTTAGATAAAAGACTACATTTGGCAAGCTTTATGTTTTGTTTTGAGAGATCGAAAATCTTCCTCCCTTCTCATGGTCAGTATATCTTATCAGCACAGGACTGTACCTCCTTAAAACTCCCTTTTTGTTTCTCAGGCCTGTTTCTCACACAGGCACTTTCTCATGGAGGTTTTTTCTCATGCAGGCCTTTGCTTGCAGGCCTTTGCCTGCACAGCTCTTCTACTGATTTGGTTTTATCAATAATCCATGTCCCTGATCCTCTAATCATTTTGCAACAATTCCCCTTTTTTCTTTTTGTAAAGGCAATATTTGATTTGCTACAGATGTAGTAACTTTGTATATCATCTTTTGCAAGCATTGGCATAGACAAAGTAAGCACAGTATTGTTAATAATATTACTAGTCTTAACAGTAATTAAATGCTGCGCAAATGAAACTAGCCATGATTTTAAACCTAGTGATTTTAACCATCCTTCTAAGCTGAGACCATCTTTTTTCTGTAATTGTGTGGTTAATTATGTAACTCACTTATCTGCTTGTAAATTAGGACAGAGTGGTTAGAAAGATTCATACAGCACATACCTTAGAACTCTTCACAGCCGTGGCTGTGAGCTAGTAGTAGAAAATCAATGGCTACTTAATTTTGTAATATTGTATGTCTAACACTAGTAACATTTACACAACTCATTAAGCATTTGCGAAGTTATGTTTAACTTATCCCTCTCCAAGCAAGCAAGTTTATGCAAAATAGCGTAAGCTCTGGCTGCTGAAGTACCAGGTAAAAACATAGATGCTAGCCAAACTGACTGCTTTCACTCGATCTAAATGGGTGGACAGCTGATTGAAAATGTCCGCTAATGCTCGTCTCAAGACAGTCAAAAAAACTAATTCCCTACTCTATTTCTATGTCTGATGCTATACCTAAAAATTTATGCAACTCTCCTTTTTAGTTTTGTCTTTGGAGAGAGTTCCCCAACACCCACCACAAGTCACTAGCAACCACCCAGGGCAGCTGTTACATTCACCCCAGAGTCTCGCTATTTCTCCTGCTACGGAGAGTGGTGGATCTGGCAAGTCCTCAGCTCCTTCACTCAGCCACGTCTGCAGCCTCTCTCAAGGCTCCTCAGTCCCAGCTGTTGAAGTAGTGGCGTCACTCTCCTCAGGAGCCGATGTGCCTTCTCGCTTCGGGGTCCTGTAGCACGGCACCACTTGCTGGGCACCCCTCTGGTCAGTGCTGTGGCGATGACTTGTCTCTGTTGTTGCAGGACATTCTGCAGCATTGCAGTAAAAGCAGTTGTTTGAGATGGCTGTTCTGCACGGGTAGCACGTACAAGCATCTCATCTACACCTGCTCCTTGGGGCAGCATGGCAAGAATTATCTTAGTTTGCCTATTAGCATTTTCAAATGCAAGTGTTTGGAACATTTGCTCTTGGAGCTCTTCAGAGAGCTCAGTTGCATCCTTTAAGGCTGCTGACAAAACAGTCAATGCACTGATCATATGGCTCAGACAGCCCCTGTTGGACTGCTGCATACGAGGGAGACTTCTTCTTTTCAGGTACTGACAACAAGGCTTTGTGGGCAAGAGTCTGTGACAACTGATGAATGACTACAGGCATGATCAGCTGTGTTACTGTTGCCCTGTAAGCTCTGCTTCCAGTTAGCATGTCAGCTTGGAGTGCATACAGTGGGTCTTGTGTGTCACTTTGATGTTTGCTAGCTTCTTGTGCTAGCTGTTTCCACGTTCGTTCCCAGAGCAGGAACTGTGAAGGGGTTAACAACGACTGTGTGATGCTGATGCAATCATTCAGACACAGAACATCTGCTGTAAAGATAAACTACAAAATGCTTCATGTAGATAAGTCAGCAAGCTTTTTGATTACTTCTTGTATCATTTCTTGGTGCTTTTCCCCCTCCCAGGGCCGACTCCCGGCAGCCCCGGCTGGCTCTGTCTTTGCAGGCGACGAAACCGCAGAAGCCTCTTCACAGCTGGACATTACTTTGCTGTTCAGCAGGAGAGCTTTAGGACCTCTGCGTTGTTCTGCCGCTTTCGGTCGGGCAGCAGGACTGCCTGTGTCTCTTTGGCCCGCCTGTGCCCCGCCCCCTGGGTCTGGCGGCTCAGCTTCCGCGTTCGCGGCCATTCCTCTCTCAGACGTCGGAGGGGTAACGTCCTGCCCTGCTGAGTTCAGCAGCTCCTGCAGTGAGCAGACGGGTGCTGCTGTGCTTTTAATCGGTTTTCCGCAGCCAGCCGGAAGGACCGTGCTACCCTGGACTCCGCTCCAGTCTCTGCCCGCCGCTCCGTAAGACCCCCATCTGTTCCTTTCCTGTAGCCACCACACCTGGAGCTGCCACTCTCTATGGCAGCTGTGGCCACTGTCCTCTCTGTTTTCATCTCTGTGAGAGTGCCAGTTACTGCTCTCCAGATTAATCCGAGAGCTTTTGCTTCTTTAGCTTTCTTTTTAAACGATCTTGGATCAGCTAGTTCCTTACAAAGGTTTACTTCTTTAACTCCTCGCTTTTCTAAAAAGTGTAAAAATAAATTAAGGGTCACCTCTGTTTCCATATCTGCGTCCTACCGCAGTCCACGTCTTACCGCAACCCCTATTGACAGGAGTTGTGCAGCCTTTTCCCAGGTTTGCCCTTGTCAGCCGAAACGGCGGACCCCTGTGTCAGGTCAGTCCAGGCACAGATCAGACGCTTGCCTGCAGCTGCTGATCTTTTGCCCCCCGATTGCTGCTATCGGTGCCATGTTGGTCTCCCACCTTAGTCAAGAAAACGAAGTCCCAGTCCCTGTTCGGGCGCCAAATGCCAACTTTCGGGTGGGGGAAGCCATGGGGACAGTCAATGTGATTGGTAGAGCAAGCTTTGTTTATTAGCAGTACAGAGGCACTTACGTAGTATTGAATACAAGCTTATCAGTTCTTGATTGGTTTAAGCTTACAAAAGCACATTCTTACTTCTACATAATTGGGTTAGATAAAAGACTACATTTGGCAAGCTTTATGTTTTGTTTTGAGAGATCGAAAATCTTCCTCCCTTCTCATGGTCAGTATATCTTATCAGCACAGGACTGTACCTCCTTAAAACTCCCTTTTTGTTTCTCAGGCCTGTTTCTCACACAGGCACTTTCTCATGGAGGTTTTTTCTCATGCAGGCCTTTGCTTGCAGGCCTTTGCCTGCACAGCTCTTCTACTGATTTGGTTTTATCAATAATCCATGTCCCTGATCCTCTAATCATTTTGCAACATCCACACTTCGATCCGTATGTACTTTTTACGTAGGAATAGTGATGCAGTGTTTGGTTATAGTTGTAGTTGAAGTGATTAGTAGTAACAGTAAGTTGCAGAAGTTTGAAAACTTAATCAATTATACAGTTTAAAAACCTGTTTTCTAGTTTATAAAATACTGATTAAAAGCAATGATACATTCCCCTGTACTGCATCGAGGCTTACTGACTTCTGTATTTCCATGCATTTGTCCTCAAAGGTCTCCAGCAGTGCCTTTCTCCTCCTATGGCATGCATCACACCAGCCTGCTGAAACGGCACATTGCCCACCAGCCCTCTGTGAATGCTGACCCAGCTTCCCAGGAGATCTGGAGATCAGAAACACTGCTTCAGGTACGTTGCATTTAAGGAGGAAAACGCCCTGCAACATTTCTTTCTGCTCACTGAGGGATCTCTTCTTTTTAAAGCAGAGGCAGTTAGGCCAGTTTGCTTTAGCCTGGTTTTGGAATTGAGCAGTGCAGCTGTTGCTTTCTGTTAATGCAGCAAAGAACCACTGTGAAGCAGTTAAGTTGTAGCTTAGAAAGGCACTTAATATCTTTTTTTAGCCTAAGGATCTAACAACTGGTCTCAGGCATTTGAATATTTTTTTCTGGAAAAGTTTCTGCACCTGATTTTCTTTTTTAAATCTTAGATCAGTTCTATGCTCTATGCAAAGGTTGAACACTGCTAAGTTGGTTTTGTTCACTACCAAGAGAAGGAAAAGAAAATCTGGATTTAGCAGTTGTTCTGAAACAAGTTCCTGCCATGTTGCTGAACTGACTAGTTGATGCCTGGCAGGTGCTAAGAGTTTGTCATCTCAGCCGTTGACGTGACAACCTGAAATATCTTGAATAGGTGCTGTTTACCAGTACAGCTTAGTTTTCAAGTTATATACTGTGGTTTTCCTTATGTTTATGTTCTGACTGACAGTGCAGGATTATTTCTCTTCCCCTAGCTGAGAAAATACTTGTTTTGCAGATCTTTGTTGAAATGTGGCTTCATCATTATTCTCTGGAAATGTATCAGAAAATGCAGTCCCCTCACGTCAAGGTAATAGTTTGTACTGCATTCGTAAACATCACCTGATGGTTGAGCTCTTACCTTGGGGTAAATCTCCTATTCTGTGGAGAATTTTTTCTGTATATTGGTGCAAAGGAAAGAAATAACTTACCAGAGTATGTATGTGAGTGTGTCAGAGTTGATAATCCAGTTACAAAGAATGTTGTGAATAAGTGTGTCATCCAGATTTGCCTTCATTGCAGAAGTTGTGTTAGTTTTGTTCTGGTTTTTGTTTCTTTTTTTTTGTTCAAGATGAGTTTGTGGGATGGTCACAACAATCTGAACATCAATGTTAAAGTAGTAATGATTGAGAAGATGCCACTATAAAACCATTGTGTTAAATCCCAGTGGGGAAACATGACTGCTAAAAATAGCTAAAATTGATTTCCAGCAGAGATAGCAACTGTTACTGAAATACCAGTTGGTAATTTCTAACATCCATAACCACATTTTAGCCTAAATTCAAATTTTTAAAAAAAAAAATCTTACTAAACTGCCATTTTTATTGTTTCATGTCCCAAAACATGCTTTTCACCATAATGGTGTCAGAAGCAGTTCTGTAGCTAGAGTTTGGATTATCTGACAAGCTCTTGCTCAGATAATACACTGTTGTAAGCAGTTTGTGGTGGCCTGTTCAGTAACAAACTACTGCATGTAAGAAGTAAATGTTGGGGAGGCTAAGATTAAAGACATCATAAATGTAAAGGGAATTTGAAGGAGAAAGTCTTGATCCTCTGAATTCCCTCTGGGTCACAGTGGGACTTTCATTGAAAGGGAGAGAAATAATAAAAGCTACTCAGGATTTATTCCTGTGTGGAAGTGCAATATGAGAGTTGATTGAGAAATTCTTATCCTTCACTCCACAGGATAGGAAATAAAACACATTTATATTTAGCTAGGGAAAAACATTGGAGAGCTGAAATGTGATGGGTTTTGTCTTTTATTCTCAAAGTTGAGGTCAAAATGCAAACTCACTAATGTTGCAAAGTCTCCACTTGGGACTCCCAGCAGCATGGCTGTGCACCTGTGATGGAAAGGCTTTGCTTGAAGTACCTTTGGTCTGTCTGTCTGTCCAGTCTCTGTGCATCAAGCGCTGTGCTTAGGCCAGAAATGATGATTGCTTTAAACTTCTCTCCTCTGTTCACCCTCTGTATTTCAGATGCTCTCTTCTAGCACTAGGGAGCAGCAGTTGCAGACAATGACTCTCCACGTTATGGTGGAGTAGGGCCTAGGTAGAGCTTACAGTTCTCTGAAATCAGCACTTCAGGATCCTCCACAAGGTGTGTTGAACCACAACTTGAGGCCATAACTCCCTGATGGTATTTTAGTTTCATCTTTGATGGGAAGTAATCATGAACATGTAAAATAGGAGGTCTTCATTCTTTGGGGGGGTAGAGCACTGGAATGGGGGACTGGAATTCCCTGTGACATACATAAATGGATGAAGGATCTCTCCTGCAGGACTAAGGAAAGGTTCCAGATCAGTTGGGGCCAGGACTATTCATTAGCCTGTGATGCTTAAACTGAACTTTGTAGACTGGGTGGGCTGAAGGAGAGCAGTCTGCCTTGTAGTTCCTCACATGAGGAAGTAGAACATCCAGAGGTGTAAGTTCTATTTTAACACAAGCATTAAAGACCTTGACTGGGGACCCAAGATTGCCCTATACCTTATTCTTAAAATTATCAATAATGATGCAGGTTCAGTTGATTCCATTTAGCCTTCCATTTAGTGTTTGGAAGGAAGGGTAATTAGTGACCGTCCAGTTCTGGATCTAGAGCTGTTTGAGCATCAGTGATTTGAAATGGCTGCATATCTGTATTGGAAGGTGGGATGAGGTTTTGCAGAACTTGCTCACTCTTTGTCCAGCAGCCAGATTTGTTTGCTTTCACAGGCCAAGACAGATCTTAGATAAGTAGCTTTCTTGGGAAGGAGAATCATAGATTTTTCCTTAAACCTTGTTGGTGTTGTCACAGACTTCCCTTTATAAGTAGAAGGCAGGGGCATGAATAGTAAATAGCTTTGAATTCTTTTTGGGTCTGCTGTGAACCTCAGGTTGCTGCTATTTGCTATGCTGTCACTGTTTTTCCCTTTTAATTCAACTATTTTCCAATTCTTTTGTCTGTTTGTTTTTTCTTTCTCTGATGATCTAGAGTCCAAGTGTGCAGCATCTTTTTTCCTATTCCCTTCTGCTGTTACCACAAGAAACCCATAAAAAGAAGTAGTTTGATAAAACTTCATGTAATGCTTCATGACCTTCCAATGCCAGGTGTTCATCCCCCAGCACTGCATGTGGAACACCCATTAAAATACAGGGGGTTGCAGATTCCTGTGGCAGGGGAGTCAGTTTGGAAGCAGATGATCTGCCCAAGCTGTTGGGGAGCCTGCAGTGACAGTCCTGCCACTCTAAGGGTGTGAAACCAAAAGCTGCCAAACTGACACTGGAGGAAATGAGGTAGAGGCTGTTTAAAGACAGCAGAGGTGTGATCTGGAGAGTTAGTTTAGATGCCTGACAACAGTCATTGGGGTCTGTGTAGTGTACATTTTTTGTTTTATGTTTTTTCATTAATTTCATACATGTGTGTCACTGTTGCTACAGTATCCTCTTCACTATCATTGTCAGAAATACTGTTCAGGTTGTTCCTTCAAGAAGGGATCTGGCTGAGGCTTGCAGATACTTCAGTGTTATGGCAAGATGCCTTCTGCATCAGCATATAACACTGTGCTAGGTATGTCTTTGCCTTTTTAGATATGTAATGTTTCCCTAATAGCAAAAGTAATTTCCTCTTTTGAGGAAATTCACACGACCTGCAGCCTTCCCAAATGGCCTTTAAGTAGAGAGAAGACATAGGACTTCTCTGGACAGGGAACTTCAATTTGAGTTTCTTCCACATACAAAATTGTGCTTCTCCAGCAGAACAGGAAGAAATGACAAAGTTTTCAAAATGGATGTAAAACGCATGCAGAATATTGCACTCTTATCAGTTTTTAATAAAACACTGTAACAGTGTGTAAATCCTTGTTACTGCAGTTCAGTTCACTTCTGAAATGGGAAATTTATTTGGCAAAAGCTCCATATCCCCTACCAGTCCTTGCTCTGAGCATAGCAAAGAGAACAGCCACTTTTTTGACACCTGCTCCCAGTTGTATTTCCAAGCTGGTAAAGGATAAGAAATACTGTGGAATCAATCTACAGAACACTAGAAAAAAGAGGATACTGTGGCTGCAGTTGTTATTGTGATATGTTGTCCCTGACTGTATTTGTGATGTTCATTTTTCCCCCCACCCTTCTTCCTTGGGCTCATTCTCACTTTTTTTTTCTCTTGCTCTCTTCTCTCCTTTTTTCCCTCCCCCCTTCCTTTTTGTTTCTGTTGTCTCAGCTGGAGGTTCTCCACTACCGACTCAGTATCTCCAGTAAACACCACGGTAGTCCTGCCCAATCCAGCTACCAGGCCCTCCACGCATACCAAGTATTATCATCTTTTCATTTTGTTTCCTTTTTAAAAATCTTGTTCCATTATATAATCTGCGAAGTGTATTGGTGCTGGCTGTACAGCAGCTTCTTCTGCCAAGGTGTGGTTTTATAATTTGAGAACACTGCATTGAAATTCACTAAATTTTTTGGTGAAATAGATACTGGGAGATATTAGCAAAGGTCATGGAGAAAAGAGTTAAACTAGCATGTTATGAGGACTAATTGGAAACTCTATTTCTGAAGATGCATTCTTGCAATGTAACACTTACCAGCAATGCTGGTTTTTGGCACCAAAGCTGTCTTCTCCAGTGGCAGATTTCTGCTTCTCACACAGTAGTCATTTAAGCAAACTTTGCGTGGAAGGAAATATCAGAATTTGCATGGCTGTCACCCAGATTAAGGTAGGTAACATCTGGGGGTTTTTAGCCAAGGAAATGTCATTGGATAATACTAAATTTGTGGTGGCAATGTCAACTTGACTGTCCACTTTTGCAAAAGCACGAGTGGTACATTTGCAGATTGTTCAGGAAATGTGCATGCAAAAACATTCCTGTTGGAACAGATTGCTGATTCCTCTTTCCCTACTTCAGCCCTTTATTCATTGGGTCTTCATTTTGGGAATGGGGAGGGCTAAGCTTACGTATTTTAAAGCTCCTTAGCACTACATGCCATTTCCCTGCTCTTCAATCCTTTTGTTTTGTTATGTTTTGTTTTAATTAACTGCTATGGTATCTCAAGGTGCTGTTTAGAAAGGAACACAGAAAGTATTACTTTAAATCTTTTTTACTGTTCCATTCATCTAATTACTGTGTTAAGAATTAAAAATGGCATACCTCCATCCTGTATGAAAAGGTTTGACAACAAAAACACATGTGGGGAAAAAGAGTTTTTAAACCAGTGATGTTCATAATGGTGGTGATCCAGGCTAAGAGGAAATTATAAGAATTGCTACGTGGAAGAACTACTAACGTCACCCAAAATGATGTATTGAAATAGTGTGGGGTTGTAAATTGCAAAGGTACCTTCAAAGGGGGCTTAGGATTTTTAACATTACACCCTTTCAAGGCCTGTAGTAGAGTACTCAGCCTCTCTAATTGCTGTGGAAATCCCGGTCCAAACTCCAAGGACCACACAAATTCTTGGAGTTCTACCCTCTTGCATAAACTCATCAGGATTGTGGAAAACATGCTGATACAAGTAGGAGCTGTCAAAAACAAGCCCAGCCTTCATTAGAACTGGTAAAGGTTTATCCCTCTCTTAGAAGAGTCTCAGATCTGGCTGCACTACAGAACTGTATCTGTCATCGAGCCTGGAATCTCTTCCTGGAGTGAATGTCACAGTGTATTCAAAATCTTAGAGTGTGAAAACACATCTGCTTTGCCTCAGGTATTGCTGAGAAAGGACATAAAGACACACACAGACAGACACTCCCTCCCCACCTCAAGCACTGCAAACTTCTTGCAGCTATTGTCCAATACACCTTTCCAGCACTTTTCTGTTGTATTTGCAGCTGTAACTTATGTTTCATGTACATTATTCTTGTCAACTTCTGTGAAACAGAATACAGATGTCAAAATCTGCCTTCAGTGGTGGATTGAGATTAGTTCACTATTCTTAAAGCAGATGACAGTAGCAAAGGAGTTTGTGCTTTGTCTGCACATTCTGCAGCAGACTCACTCTGGTGCTGGGCACACAGGAGAACCAGCTCTTCTTTTCCTTGTTCACCTCCCTGCTATATCAAACACTCACTTTCTCATTAGTAACATCACTGTGGCTCACCATCACTCCTTGTGCTACTCTACCCAGGGTACTTCTCCCCCTAAGGATAGGGAGGAGTTAGAACCAACAGGATCTCACAGGACTCAAAACAATTCTTATTCTTCCTATAACTCTGTCTAGGATTATTCTCTTTTGTAAGGCTGATGAGTACCAGCATAGGAAGGAGAACTCAGTAAAGCCAGCCATGAGCATAAACAAAGGACCTGCTGTGCTTCTGCAGCAATGAACTTACAGCCATAATGAAAGGCTGAATATTCTTTTTTCAGAAAGGGGTAAGTCAAAATCTACAAGTTATTCTGTTCTTTAAAGCTGGCCCAAAATTCAGTGCATTAGAGTACTGTAGATAACTTTTCTTACAATCCAAATATGCTACTGTTTCTTAGTGAACTGATGGCAGAAGATTGATGCAGCTTGTCCTGGGGAGCAAGCCTGTCCAAAATCAGGTTTGAAGAACCTAAAAGGAAGAGAGCATTTCCTGTATTTTGATCTGAGAATATAATTTTCCTGGATTCCCTGGGCATTTAGCAAATGACACTCATTAGTTGCCTCTCTTTTGTTTTGAATCTAGGAGTCATTCAAGCCCACTGAAGAGCACGTGCTAGTGGTAAGACTGCTTGTGAAACATCTGCATGCTTTCAGCAACAGCCTGAAACCAGAGCCTCTCTCCCCTTCAGCCCACTCCCACACAGCCAGCCCACTGGAGGAGTTTAAAAGGTTAGTACATGAGTATGTCTCTGAAATGTATAGAACTTACCCCTGAAAAGCTGAGCTTTCTCCATGAAAACCTCAGCTTTCTCTGAGAGGTTGAATTATGCTGTTCTGATGCTAAATACAGAAGTACATTATTAAAAGTACACAAGAGCTAATGGATCATGTTTCTCACATCCACTGACGGGGGGCAGCTTCAGCAGCAGCCATTGCCCTAGTCTATAGAGAAAAGAAAATGCTGTCAGAGGATTCTGGCCAAGGTTAGTTTAGTATTTGGCATTTAATAATTTTAGTTGAAATTCGATGGCCTGAAGTAGTTTCAGTTAAAAAAGAACAAATTTTGCTCAATTCTTTCTCTTTTTGCGTTTGTGGAAGTGTGTTGGGCTGTTGGTTGGTAGGGTTGGGTTTTTTGTTTTTAAAAGTTGCTGCCAGTTGATACATGTGACTTTGAATCTTTTTGCAGGGTTGTGATTCCTCGGTTTGTCCAGGAGAAGCTTTATATCTTTCTGCAACACTGTTTTGGCCACTGGCCTCTGGATGCCTCTTTCAGAGCAGTATGTACCTGCTTCTCCACCTAAGTCTGTGCTCAACAGAACTAGTTATTAGTTATTGCTGTTTCTTGGTCTTTACATCACTTTTCTAGAGCAGTAGAAATCTTTATATAACAAAAAATTAACAAAAAACCCTTCCTGCCTTCCTCTCCAAAAAAGTACTGGCACTCATGTGGGTTTATGTGTGATTTTGCTTAGGTTCTTGAGATGTGGTTAAGTTATTTGCAGCCTTGGAGGTATGCACCCGAAAAGCCACCACAAAGCACAGAGCCTTTGCCTCGCAGCGTCTCGGAGAAATGGTGAGGAGGGGAGCAGCTGTGAGTAATCTGAGCCAACCCTCATGGAGATCCTGACTAAAACAGCGGTATTTCAGGAACTATGCACCAACCTGAAGTGAATTCCTACATGAGACTAGAGATGATTTCTTAGAACACCCGTTTTTGTTTTGTTTTCAGTGTAAATCTTTCCAAAGACATGAAACATTCCTTTAGTGGCTGATTTGGTAAAAGACAAAATAACAAGTCTCTAAATAGCTGTACTCACAAATCCTGTACTCACTTTGACAGGGCTACCTTCATTCAAGAAAACCTACTCATGTATACCAAGCTGTTTGTGGGATTTCTGAACAGAGCTCTTCGAACAGACTTGGTCAGTCCAAAAAATGCCCTCATGGTGTTCCGAGTTGCTAAGGTTTTTGCTCAGCCCAATCTAGCTGAAATGATCTTGAAAGGTAAAAGGATATTTTGACATCTTATGTTGTCCTGTCTCAATCTTTCTTCACAATAGTTATCTCACCCCAGAAGCACTGAAGTGAATAGACTTCTCTCCCATTTTGCGTGCTATTTTGCCATTCAAAAGTCTCTTCACTAATGTTTGTCAGTTGGTTTAGTAAGTCTGTAGTTCTCTTCTAATCACAATGGATTTCATTCCACAATTTCTTTTTAAAGAATAACGTACACAATTACAATTGTCAGTTTTTCTTACCCTTGTATTACTTCATTATATACTTCAGGATTTAAACTTTGTATATCTCTGAAAGTCCCTATACTTAGTAAAAGAGTCAGGCATGTGGTTCAGGATAATTAGGAAACAGTAAATTTGGGAGTGGTGAGATTTGACAAATATAAATGTCTGAAATACATTTCTCCACTGCCTTTTGTTGAAAAATGTTACAAACTTAAAATGCTGCTTGTATGGTCTGCATTAAATGCACTCTGACATTTTCTGCTCTGGGCAGAGAGAAGTAAATAATAAACAGTAATTAAGGCCTTTTTCCCCTTAGAACTCAATCTCTAAATAAAGTTGGCCAGCAGCTTTAAGGCAGCTGGGCCTTCCCCAGGCAAAACCAGTATTATGTAACCATCTTCACTGCTTTTTTCAAATTCTAGGAGAACAGTTATTCCTGGAGCCAGAACTTGTTATTCCCCACCGTCAACACCGACTTTTTATGAGCCCCACTCTTGGTGGGAGTTTTTTGTCATCACGATCTCCAGCTGTTACAGATGCTTCATTTAAGGTGAAGAGTCATGTTTACAGCCTGGAAGGACAGGACTTCCAGTATAAACAGATGTTTGGCACAGAAGTCAGGAATTTGGTAAGCAACAAGCTCCTTGTCACCTGCCTTTCTACTTTGACAGATGTTTTCTCAGTGTGGAGCATCCATGTCAGGAGAAGTTAAGAGTGGAACACTTCACACCCTGCATTACTGTATAATTTAGTTTGCTGACAGTGACTTCTAGACCCTGAGGGGTCTCAGTCCAGCACAGCTGTAAAAATCTGCTTCTCTTTGATAAATAAGTTAATGTAACAGCTTGCTGCCTTGGAGCAGTATATGGTATATCCTCTCAAACATGCTTACTGGGATCTTCTGATTGATCAGTACCTACCAGCAAGTCAAAGCAGCAGAAATTAAAAAAAAATGCATCAAAAGAACCCAAGCAGCACTGAGATTTCTTAAATGCTTCAACAGAACTGCTTATGCCCTATTGGAAATCCAACTAACAGTCAGTCAGCACAAATCCATATGCACTAAAGGGAGTGAGTTTGCTGGGATTGCTCTCACTTTCAGCTATCAAGGCACAGTTTTATCCATTTATTGATGCTTAGTGATCCTTTATCTTTGTCCCACACCATTTTGTTTTGTTTTTTGTTTTAGGTGTTAAAACTGGCTCAGTTAATTTGTCAGGCACAGCAGACAGCAAAGTCCATATCAGACCATTCTGCAGAGACAATGGCCAGCCAGTCCTTCTTCTCGTGGTTTAGATTCACACCATCTGACATGAATGGTTCCTACACAGGCAATGACCTTGATGAAATTGGGCAGGACAGCATCAAAAAAACAGATGAATATTTAGAGAAGGCACTGGAATATTTGTGCCAGATCTTTAAGGTACGTAACATCTTTCTAAGAACTTGTGCAGTGAGAACAAGAGTCGGGATTCGTCAAATGTACATCTGTGTCTCTTGTACTTTGTGGGGTCACAGAGTTATCCAAAGACCTTGCTTTTAAATTTTAACATCTTCTCGACTTTACCTGACTGCTTCAAAACCCATTTTCAATATAGATGGAATTAGGTGTTCTGAATTTCTAAGTATCAAACCTACAACTGCAGCTATGGACAAACTGTTAAAAATAACAGATTAATTTCTCTGCAGCCACACTCCCTTACACAGAATTGCCCTAGGAGACAGCTCTTTGATACTCTTTGAGAGCTAAGGGAGATACAAACCAGAGCACTTCTCTAGAACTGGACAAGCACAGACAAATCTGGAAAAGTTCTTCTCATTTTAATGTCTAACTGAGGTGCTATTAAGCAGTTTTTGGTATCTGAGCTGGCTGTCAAAGACTTCCAATGCTAATTAGTAAATTAACTAGGGGGTAGATCAAACACCTGCTTTAAAACTGTGTTATTCTTGTGTAGCTGAGTGAAGCCCAGCTGACTCAGATGATGATGAAGTGTGGGACAGCTCAAGATGAGAATGGAAAAAAACAGCTTCCAGACTGCATTGCAAGTGAGAACGGCCTCATTCTTACACCCCTGGGCAGGTACCAGGTGAGAGAGAAACGATTCCATATCACTCCCTAGGTTGTTCTTGAAAAATCAAGTTGTCCTATGATGAAGAGAAGTGCAACTTGCTTGGGGCTAAGAGAGGTGCCAGTAAAAAGGTGTTTCAGATGGGAGCTACAAGATGAGGTGTTTATTTTCCCATTTCTAGATCATAAATGGCTTACGTAGGTTTGAGGTGCAGTATCAAGGGGATACTGAGCTTCAGCCCATCCGCAGCTATGAAAATGCCGCTCTTGTCCGCCTCCTGTTCCGCTTCTCCTCAGTGCTCAACGAAAGGGTAAGTACAGCACTGCCTCCTTCTGTGTTCTCCACTGCACATTTCTGTTCTTTACTGCACATGTACATACATGACACTTCATTTGCTCTTACTCCATCTTCTTTATTGTGGTCTAGATGGGTATTTCCTAGTAGTAAGAGGCTTGCTTCTGTACCTCTAATTCTGCTTTTCCTACACAAAACATTGTAAATGTGATTTATTAAGGGGCTCATGGTTGATGAACAATGGAGTAACATTCAGAATGAACACTTCTAAAACAGGAAAAGCAAATTATTTTCTTAGGTATGAGGAACACAAGGCAAGTCTGCACTAAGACAGTTCTGCTGTTTAAAAGTGCAGTTTGAGCCCCCATTTCTTATAATCCTCATTCTATAAATGAAGAAAATAAAGTAAGTTACTTTATGACAGTATTTGCAGGAGGACACTAACTTCTAAATGCTTCTTACCTCAGTTTGCTGATCAGATGGAAGTGCTTTGCTCCAGAGAAGATTTTGTTGGCAGACTTTGTCGCTACCATCTTACCAACCCCCAGCTTGTACAGAAAATCAGGTACAGCCCTGTGGTGAGGGACAGAACAAGCCAGAACTGGGGACCCAGGATCAGTCTGAGGTTTCTGGCCAGCTACAGGACTCTGATTTCTCTGCTGATGATCTACTTCCTTGCATCCTGGTTTTACATTGGGCCAGTTGGCTGCACATTCATTATCCTAATTGGATATTTTCTTTATGCTGTAATAATGACTTTTTTCTTTGAAGGATGGAAGCCACATGAACACTAGCTCCCTCTTCCTGGCTTGTAAAAATAAATGTTTTAAGGATGAGCCTGGGATTCCATGACTAAAATGTTTTAATTTTATCAGACCTTCCTAAAGTATTTTTTAATACTGAAGTTAATGGAGTTTTATAAACAATGATGTGGCCTTGTAGAGATAATCAGTGTAAATTTTATTTTTATAAAAGTGTTCCTGTAGACTCTAGTGCATACGTTGTTTGTTTTTTTTTTTTTGGAGGGGGAAGAATGAGCCATGAGTATTTATAAAACTGAAGCCATGCCACACGTAGATCCTATCACTAACCTCTTGACCAGGTCTTCCAGTTCACTCAGGACAGTAAGGACAGTGGTGCATGAGATACAGAGCCATTTATGATTTCATCCCCTAACCTTCAAAGCCTGTAAGTTTTCATTTACCGTAGAACACAGTAACCCTCATCCAGTGACACTGGTATCTAACAGGGCAAGAGCAGTACAATGTTAGCATCCAACACAGGAATAATAATAAATTTATTACAGTAGAAACAAGCATTAGCTCATGTACAAAATACTGATAGCATTCTGCTGCCTCAGTCAGTGCTTACTAAGTACCCACATTTAAAAACATCCTAAAACTGATGACACCACATGGATTTACAGAGGCCATAGCAATTTCTTGACACTACTGTAAGAGAGCCCAGCTACTCTTTAAGGTTTGCTGCACAGTACAGAGAGAGAGGGGGCAGGATATAATTGGAACATCTGATATTTGAAATTCTCCTGCACCAGGAACTTAAGAGGGAACAACTTAGACACGGGGAAATATGAAAAATGTATTAAATTCAAGTTACTTGTGGTAAATGTTTTAATGAAAAGTGCCCAACAATAAGGCAGCTGATGACTGACTTGAGTGCCCATCATTGTTTAAGGCACAATATATTAGTTGCCAGTTCTACTCCAGAATGTTGGTTTTTGCCTTTTCTGTTTAAACAAACCGATGTAGTATAGAAACATTTTCAGTGCACTGCATTAACTCCCAATGGAAGCCAGATGCCTCAGAAAGACTCTGAAAAGAAGAAAAGTAGCTATGAGCCTGCTGGATTGATTTGTATCATTTGGCCTTTATACTGTTGATCCCTCCCCCAGCTTTACATACACATTTACTGAATTTACAGAGCAAGTCAGTGTGCACATTAGTATCTCTTCTTTCTCATCAACCTTATTCTTTTGGAGTGGTCCATGCTAACCAAAAACCGTTTATACAAAGTAGCATTTAAAATAAGCTATAAAATACCTTTTTTGCTCCGTTTAGTTCCACATTCCCACCCCCAAGTATAATTATATAATTATTCAGAGTTACCTCACATATTTGAGGGATGTCTAAAAGGATGTAATTTATCCCATCTCTGGGCAACGCTAATAATCAAAAAGATTTCCTGCTCCCACTGGGAAGTTTGCAAGCGCATTCTAGTTGCAGCTCATTTATTTCTGGGGCAGTATCAGGTCACAAAACATACAGTGTGAAAAAAATACTGGCACTGAGCAAATATTGAAGCAAATTAGGACATTTTTTCCCTACCCCTCTTATACCAGACTCCCTGATGGAAGTCCACATATAATTTCTTCTCTAAGAAGACAATAAAAACTCATCCTAAATACAGTCTTGAGAACCATATATACACATTTTGTATATTTGAAAAGACTGGCAAAAGTCCACAGAGGCAGAAGAGAGAAAGCACGAAAGCTAAGTCTAACATCAGGTTCTCTACTGAACCTGATAACCTAGAAACAAAACAACATAAGGCTTCTTTCTTCTGAAGTAACCTCCCCACACTGTGGTTTTCCAGTGCCATGTGGAAGAGGGCAGCTGTTGAGACCTTTGTCGCTTCATGATTTAGGAGGTTAGCTGTTACGCAGCAGAGAGACAGGCCTGACGAATGCTTTGTGCCCAGGTGTTCAAGAGTGCTGTGACTGAATGCTTGTCTGGGAGCTGCAATAGTTTTGAAGTCATGTATCGATACACTGACTGCAAAAAGGGATTGGCTGCTGGAAAAAAAAAGATAACACATAAAGGAAGTTGTCATAAAAATCATATTAAAAACATTAAAGTGAAAGAGCAACATTAGGTGTTCACAATTCCCCGCTACTGCCACATACACATGCCCAACAAATGTCATGGCAGCATCTTCATACCATACTGTCTGGGGTTCTTTATCCACAGAGGGCTCTGATCTGGATAGTCTGCTGGAACACTGAGCTGGAGTGGTGGGACATTTGGGAGATTCTTGTCATCTAGAAGGCAAACACACTTCCATCAGAACAGAGCATTTCTTGCCAGACAGTAGGCTTTTTGTGCATAATTGAGCTTGGTTTCTAGCCTCTGAATCCCAAGGAGGAACCAAACTGCACATTTCCCCCTTTCTTCCTACCTAGCTTGCATATGAGATGAACTGTGCCATTATTGCTGCAGTGTGAAGGATCCAGGTTCACCAGGAATTTAGGATTTAATCTTGCAACTTCTCCTTGTAAGACATTTGGTATGGTCTGTCTTTCATCCTCTTCATATTTCCGTTTTCGAGGGGAAGCAATTGGGGCCCTGTGTAAAACACAGTCCACAAAGGGACCAGGTGAAAATGTGCCAACACTGTACTTGTTAAATATTTCACATGTGAAAAAAGAAAAGCTATATCATTCCCATCCATAAACCCATCTGTTCTTTTAATAGTTTCTACAAAATCATTTTTCCTCAAATAATGAGCACTGAAGACAGGCAGCAGGCCTGTGGTACGTACGTGATGGGCTGCCCGTGAATCGCCGTCATCGCCGGCATGAACGTCCGGTACAGGGAATGGTTGAAGACTGGTGAGCGGATGTTGGCCAGAACAGCATCCAAAAGTGGCTGACACAAGTACTGCTGTTTGGTAGGGGGCACTGGGGGAGGTGGTGGAGTAGGCTGAAACACAGCAGAAGCCCCTTTTCTTTTAATCATCACCAAAGATAGAAATACCTACTATTAATTCTGGAAAATTTTACAGCAGTAAACTTCCAATGCATGGAATGCAAATGATTCTCAAAACTGTATATAGTAACATTAAGGGAGGAAGTAAAGCAAAAAAACCCCATATGCAGTTTTGGTTTAGGAAGGCTGTCCTGAAATCAGCCACAGTCCCTAGAAGAAACTATGCAAGTCCTGGCACAAAGCACTAGAAACTGCAAGTTCAGTTAAAAGATACATACAGGTGACTTACATGAAGCAAATGCTTGCCCATTTTTTCCTGTTTTCTTATTTTGTCCAACCTTCCTTGAAGGTTTAACAGCATGAGTAATAAAAACTGCAAAAATAATCCTGCCAAATCTTAAGACCTTTTGGAACGAATTACTTATCTTTGCTGGCACAAAGCATTACATACCACAGCCATATCATTTTTCAGCTTCTCCAGAGCAATTTCACATTTCTGCAGCGTTTTCAGGGGGCACCTGCAGAAGAAGAGAAATTGCACCCACATCACCCACAAAATGGGCACCTCAGCTGAAGTGTTTCTGCTATCTGAGCCCCACAGACAGCCTCAATGGCAACAGGGCTGGGTGCTAAACAACAGAGTTCTGGAACGGTTGGGAAAACTGACGGAAAATGTTACCGTTTTGAAGGGTCAGTCAGGATATCCAAGAGACTCTTCATTTTACTCAGGTCCTTCTTCCTGTCTGAAATAGTATGAGAAACACAAACACTGACTACAAGAATAGCTTCCATTCTTGCAGACAGAAATAAAACATACTGTCAAAAAATGAAAACATGAGCCAATACTAAAGAAAGTTGTGAGGATTAAAGACCTGTCATCTAATCCTAAGTATATCCAAAGCATAAACTCTACATGTTTCAAAATCATCAGAAGTAAAAGAAAAACTGATGAGAATTTAAAGATAAGGACTTTGCCCACTCTTCACACTAAAATATTTAGTTAGAAGCAAGAAAGCACAGCTCACTTTCTCTCACATTTTTAATCCCTGAAAAAGAAGTCACCATAAAAGACAAAGTACTGCTTCTTTCAGCAGATAAGAGAGCTGACACAGAGAAATGCATGGCCAAATATAGGAAACCTCACCTTCATTTTTATCTATTTTATTGATCATCCTCCGGAGTGGCTCAATGTATTTTGATAGCTGCTTGAGTTTTTCCAGATACTGCTGCTCCTCTGACTGACCAGAACTGGCTGGACTCATGACAGAATTTGGATTTCCTAGCAAAAAGGAAGACTGCATGTCACAGGGTGAAAAAAGATACTGCAGAACATTATTCTCGCATTTCAGAATCTTGCTCTCAAAGTGTAGCTCATGTCAAATATCCAAATCCACAACTGGATGCCCTCCATAGTTTAGGTGCTTGCCCAAGCCTCTAGTGTTGTGTAGAAATAACACGTTCCATGGGCAGAACAGCAATTCCCACTTAATCCGTACTTTTCTGAAAAGTTCCGAAGTTCCATAAACCCATTTTCTAGGTCTTTATCTTGCCTTCACTCTGATGCTTTAAACACTAAATAAATACAATAAATACACTGCAGTTTTTGTTAAGTGGGTCCTTTCCTAACTGCAAAGCATACAACACTGGCATGAAAAGGAGCCAGTATGTCACCTCCATTCACAGTATCACAAACTGCTTATTATGTCTGGGAGGGAAGTGCAAAGTGCCAAAGGACACCTGGGAAGGTGTTCTGGAGCAAAGCAGCCTGCTCCTGCAATTAAGTGGTTATGTCCTTTACAACTGCACAGTGTCGCTAAGGGTTCCTTCCTGTTGGAACTAAGGAACGCCTCTATAAACTTGCTCCATTAAATTAAGTATCATTCTTTTTTCAAAATATGGGGGAACTTAGAAAAACCCATTACATGGTTCAGTGATGAGAAAAGAGGTTTCAATTGACTTTGATTTGGGAATCCAAGCTGTTGTGTTATGTGGTGTATGTGACGTTCACTACTTGCAATGCCAGCTGCTACATAGAACTCTTGGAAGTTTACACTGTGCCAAAAATAACGGGTTTCCTAGGAACTATTACAGTTACCAAAACACAGCCCAACTCATGGTCTGCAGTATAGCTCTCAGATCATTTACCTGGAGTGTTTAAAGGACCTGGGGATGGGACACTGAAGTTCTGAGGTGTTCGTGCAGCTGCTGGGCTTTGCGATGGTTGTGGAGATGGACTGGGGAGAAAGCTGCTGGGTGATGGAGCAGGGCCAGAACTGAAAAATAAGCATAAAATCAAACCTGAATCTGACAAGGAGGGATCATCAGCCTATAAGCAGATATGATTTTAGTAGGCATTGTTATGACACTGTAGTTCTGCCTTGGTGAGGATTTCATACACAGATTCTTTACGCAAAATGGGGGGTTTCAGAGTGTATTCAGCAGTCTCCCCTGTGCTCCCAGTGCAGTTGTTATTAAAATTCATTCACTTCACTGGAAACTGATTAAGAGATATTGAATGTTTTTGAAAACCTCACACTTATGGCATTAACAGAAGTCCTCAAAAGCTGCAGTGTGGCTCACCTGACGTTTGAGTTTGGCTGAGAAGTTGGCTGGCCTGGCTGAGGAGATGGCTGCGGCTGTGGTGGTGGAGGCATTGACTGGGGTGTTTGAGCTTGCTGGACAGGAGATGGGGATGACATCATGGTAATATTGTTCTGGCTGACCTGGAATGTGGCAAAAGATACTATCAGTAACAACAAAAGGGAGTAGAGGATGGGAACCTAACTAAAAGGCTTTACCTGTGGAGAGAAGTGTATCCCCCAGGCCTACAAGAAATAAAAGCATTAGTTTCCTTTCTCCTCCATAAGGACACTCCCACCTGTATCATTCTTGAAGCTCTCAGGGCAGTAAATCTTACCAACTTCAGTAGAAATAACCATTAAAACTGCACATAGCTTGAATTAACTGTATAATAATTATTTTGCACTGCCCAAACCATCATGTTGCAATTAAAATGTCGGAAGTGCCATGTGAAAAACCTGGACTTTATTAGAACTAAAGAAGAGCAGGAAGAAAAGACAGTTCCCACTTAATTAACAGTCAAAAAACCCTCCTTATTAAACATTTTAATTACAGTCTTCAATGGTCTGTCAGACTTGACTGTAGCTTCTCAACTGGCTTTCTTTAGGAAGAAGGAAGAAAAAAATTAGGTAAGCCAAATCACCAACATCTTGTTTAAATATTGAGTTCTGAAAATCTGGGTGGAGATAGAAACTCCAAACGGAATGGCTGGGTGGGAAAAAAAATGAAGTAGCTTTCTGACCTTTGGAGAATGATGAAGTGTGCCTGAAGGACAAAACGTCAGGTAAGAGCATTTCCAGCACCAAACCAGGGGTAACAACTAAGTTTATTCTGTACATTCTACAGTGCCAGAGCGAGATGATACTAAAATTTGAGCAACTTCTCACATTTGTTTTAACACACATTTTTCCCCTTAATCACTTAAAACCAAACAAAAAATGGCATGGTATAGTAATGCAGATATTAAGTGATCATGTTTAAGGCACATGCAGAGATCTTATGACTTGAGGCTGTAAATAAGTACATACAAAGATAAATGGAATTAGCCTGCAGAGGCAATATATTGTGGCTCATTAACCCATGTGTCCAATCTGTAAGTCATTGATCACCATCTTTGAATTAACAACTCTTCCCTCAGTCTAAACCATTTTTAAGCGAAAGTTCCAGTAAATCCACGAGTCCCAGACACTTTACAGGCACTGCAAATTGGTGTTGCCCTTCACTCTTTTGTTAAATATCCATCTAAATAATCCAACTGTATCCAGAGGACATGATATTTAGCACACTGGAGTATTTAGCACATTGTCTACTTTCGCATGGACACATTGACTACAACAGGAAATGCTTTGCTTGGTACATCACATTGCAGCTATGCAAAAGGTCATAGTCCCCCCCAAAAAGGGCACAAACAATCCCCAGCTCAGTGCAAAACTGCTAAGCTTGGAGATACTAGTTTATCATCCATTACAGAATAGTTTAAAATCAAATGCAGCCTGACATACTATGATGGTTTTTTTCTATCTTCAATAACCCCAGTACCTTTGCAATCTCTCCCACAAAGGTAATACCTAGAACAAGTGAGGCTGGAACGATGTTATAAATCAGCTACAATATCTTCCTTTTCTCCATAGTCAACAACTACTGAGCCTGTGCTTACTGTTTTCCAAAGGAGGTGGATTCTTTAACAGCGTGTCTCTCCTCAACAGCTGGAAAAGCATTTCTGAGATTGAAAAGCACAGTTTGCCTCCGACACCAGGCAGCTCACCATGTTTGGAAGGAAGCTGGGATGGACACTGCAAAAAGCATTCCCTGATTTTTCACAAGTCTATTTAATGTGCTATTAGGCACCAAGTGATTTAGAACTTACCCATATGGATACTCCACCCATTTTTCATCAAGTCAGAGTAAGACCGCTTGGAGTGGTTAATCATGTCCTGAGCATCAGGCCCCTGTTAAGTGTCTCACGTTGGTCACACACAATTACATCTGAACACTTACAGGGAGGGAGGGAGGGAAGGAGGGAAGGAGGGAAGGAGATTTCATTAGGTTTTTTTGCCAGATTTAGGTTTCTGTGTGTAATTCGGCACCAAGGACATTATTTACATTAATTTACAAATGCTGCAGAAAAGTGAAAAGGACATGCAGCATTTGCTGTGTACATAAGCGCTGGATGAATTGAATTTTTTTGCACTACCCCTCCTCATTCAAATACATGCACAGGCAAACAGATTTCCTTCTTGCAACAGGTTTGCTCTCTGCCAGCTTCATTTCAGAACAGCAAAGGCCAATGTCTGATAGTAGGCAAAATTGTGACATTGTCAAAAACATTCGTAAGTGGGCAGTTCTGAACTTACTGCCTTAGTTTTCTTTGACAGCAGTTCATTTGCTACATTATTTCAGTTGTTCTATAGAACAGATTTAAAGATGAATTCAGGTTTAGGTTCCTACATTGTTTGCAGGACACAGATTAAAGATTGTAACAATTTCATGAAATTTCAACTTCTAGGGAATGCTCTTTGCAGCTGACTCTGAGTAAAAAGAAGGCTTAAAAAACCCCAACCAACCAACCAAACACACCACAAAAATTGCTATGAACCCAAAAGACAGAAAAACCCCTCCTCTCCAGAGCTTTAACTCCATTGAACTCATTCAACTCCAGAGTTAAGCCATGGTTACTGATCATTTGTATACCTTGCATCTTCAACAGATACAAAGAAATGCAACTACATATTTTTTCACTGAGGGATATGAATTTCTGCACATAAAAACATGTCCATGGACAGCTACTACAGCCCACTGAGTACGAATTTGCTCTGTGACTCTACAGTGACCTGATCATGACACCATACTCTTAATTTTCTGAAGTCTTGCCCAAAAGATATTTAGGCTTGCATGATAAAAGTTTGTATTTACATCCACTAAATCAAAGCTACTCTTAGTGTTCAGAGCACACTGTCCTGGAAGATAAATCCAGCTATGAGTTCTATCTCCAGTTTGCTCAGTCTCAGGCACAGAACAGCAGTCAGGAGATAAGGCTGGTAAGGGCTCTCAGTTCTAACTCTCTTTCAAATCAAAACACCAGGTGATTGTGGAATACAATGTCATATCAGCAATTTGTTTTGTTTGAAAAGACTATAATAAGCAAAAAACCCCAACCAAACAAATAAACTCACTGGAGAATCAAATAAGTCTTGTGACAAAAAAAGGACAGACTGTTTTGTCATATGGGGTAAAAACAAATAGCCACAAGGTATTGATATCACATCTGGTCCTTCTGTTGAAAAGCATTCTTCAGTGCAATACCAAGATTCTTTCCTAGAGAAAATACACCCTGAACTACCTATCACCACATCTAAATGGATTTTGATACTATAGTCAAGGAGAGGACATGCTCTTAAATGAGTGATTAATAACCACATATATGCTACAGCCCTTCACTCCTATTGTGACCAGCTGCAAGGACTCTGATGACAAGGAAGTTATGTACAACAGACAATATTAGCTACGCATTTTACAAGATTAAGAGGTGTAAAAGACAACATTTCTAATTTCTAATCTACTTAGAACCTGAACAAAATATTTTGGCAGACAGTACTAGAGATTCATGCTGATCCAGAGCTGTCAAGTACATGGCAGGTCAGACAGCCTTTCAAAACATGTTTCCGGCCACCAGTAAACCATGACTCACTCACCCATCCTAGCACCTGCTCAGGAGCCATTTTCACACCAATCATTGTTCATGAAAAATTTCTCTTCTTCTTCTGCTTTGACCAGTTGTTCAGGCTTCTACATCACTTTCATAATCCTTGGCATGACACTGAAAACACTTCTGATGACCAGTTCACTTGGTGTCAGAAATCAAAGCTCCTCAGTAACAATGACAGTGCTAAAAGACCACCCTATGGCACTGAATGCTTGAGTCTTGAGAAGTCATGCTGTGAGTCAAATATTAAATATGAGCAAAATTAATATTTAAGTCTCCATGGGAAAGCCTCAAATATTGTGGATATTTCAAATGGGAGATGATTATCTCAGTATATATACTACAGTGCTACAGTAGGGCTACAGTGACCAAAGCACGAATTGCCCTCTGACGCCACAGCTATGCCTGAGGTTTATGACAGTTAACATATACACACTGTCCTGGATTGAAATGACCATCCATCTTCAACCAGAAGTCACAACAGATGTGTTTGCCTAGGACTGCAGAATCCTTCTGGTCATTGTCACTACCTTTGCAAACTCCTGAGAAGAAATGAAGTGCTCTGACCTCATGCATTTTCCAGCCACAGCTGGATAGGAGCTGCCTGCCTGCCTACACTGGTTCTTCTCTGATGCAGGTACAAGTGGAATCCTTCTGGCAGTTCCTCCTACACAACCATGAAAGAAAAGAACAGCTCAAATTTTTCTGTGTCCCTGATATCATGCCAAGAAGCTGCTCAAACTGAAACAAGCCAGGTTTACTAATAAGGCAAGAAGCACCTGTACAGAGCATGAACATAAGCCAAGCAAGGCCCTGGACACAACGCAGCCAGGTACACTGCAGTGCTGACTTGCAACAGTCAGAAATGCACACTCATGGAGCATGGACCTTTAATTTGAGACTTGAATCAATTCTGAACATGGAGAAGTTTTAATGTTAAAATAAAGATCTATGCCACTTAAAAAATGCTTTATTTGATAACCCAAGTGCTCAGAAAACCTGTTACTTAAAATGAAAAACGATCCATAAAAAACCACAACCTAAACAGACCAACACCCTGAGTAACACCAGCAAGTTCACTGTTCGATGCAATCGTGAATGTCCCCTTGCTTGAAAGGCAGCGCTACAGACCCAGGCAGTGAAGCTTTGCACAATTCCTGACACAATGTGCTTTGTCCCAGTAAATACCTGTGGCATTTGCTGTCCGCCCAAGGGGATGGAGCTTGGTGGTGTAGCAGACACAGCGGTGGTAGGCGGGAACCGTGGTCTGATTTGCATCCCACCTCGGGCCATAGGTGCGGTGATCATCTTTGAGGACAGAGGGACAACAGACAAAAGTAATCGCAAAACAAGAAATGCAGTGCACTGGCAGGATGAGAAGCACATGCAACCTCCGGGAACTGGGGAGGGGGGAGCGTGAAGGGAAGGTTAGTGAGCTTTTCTCTAAAGGTTAACCTAACGTGCTGGCTTGGAAATCAAACTCCTTTTTGTACTCCTATCTGTTTTCAGAGAGCACCTAATGAGCTCCTGGTATCTTGAGAGAGCCGATATGCAGACTCAGATCCGTGGGTCAAGGGCTGAGTATCCTGTCATTTCCACGAGGGGCCATCCCTAAATTTTTCCTGACATCTTGAAGTTCTAAAATTCTTGGAAATAAGTACTCTTAAGATTGCTGCCAAGAATGCTCCATATAAGAAGCTCTATAATGCCATAGGTTTCTGATGTGCTTTCCCCCACTGTGGACTCCAAGGATTTAGCAGTACTTGCAAATGCCCCCTCCATTACAAGACATTTTGTCAGACAGTTCAACAGCAACTGTCAGTACAATGCTCCACAGTGAGCAAATCTCACACCAGCCTAACCTATGCCAGTATAACAATGCCAAAGACAACAAAAAGGACTTCCAGGTTTGAAAAATCTATTTCCTTCCTGTTACAACCCACAGAATAAGTCAAATATACCTTTTAAATTTCCATTATGTTGACAAATACCTATTCCTCTACTACTATTTTAAAGTAGTATTAGGACTATGCTGCTCTGCAGTGTCTAAAAGTACCTTTCAGAACCATCAGCCTGCATAAGCCACATATATATATGTATAGCCCTCTGTTACTTAAAATTTGATATTACACCACATACTGAGAATTTACAACAAAATCAGCATATTTTTGAGGTAGTATTCAGGTAGCTTTGGCAGATTCACTTATCAGTCAAAGAGCTTCTGTTTGGTACTTCAAAGATCTACACTAAGTTCTCTGGGCTACCTGTTTTTCCTAGCTTACATGTTACCAAGGAGCCTACACAATCCTAACTAACCTAAGAGATAATGTAGTCTCCTTCCTGTAAATGGTATGAGGCACTCCTGCTTGGTGTTTATGTAAATGGACTGAAGCAGCCAGCAACATGTCTCTAGAGTCAAAGAATGCATGTGCTTACAATTGTTAAAAATAAATAAAATTAAATACAACATAGCAAGACTGAAAAAGGAAAGCAATAACTGATAAAGAAAATAGTGTCAAATTCAGCACAGCTGTTAGTTCACAACATCAGAGCAATGCAGTCCCTTTCCATCCAGGCAAAGAGGGATGGTCAGAGACAGGATTTCAAAAGGGAAACAAATGAGAGCACTTCAGACATCACACACACATGCACACGTGCACACACAGCATGCAACAGCCGCCACGAGCAAACACAACAACCCAGCACTGCCACAAAGCACAGGTGAATGCTACGAAGTGCAGTGAAGAGCTACAGTATCAATATGAGAGCTGGTGAAGCAACATAACCCTAACAAAACCAAAACAAAGGGGGAAATTGCTAGGGAGGGGAAGAAAAAATATCCTTTCAGGCACAATCACCCCATCTTAGACCCTCGTGAATGCACACAGATCTCTGGAGCGTGTGGAATCCCAGGCATGTTATGGTGACCCACATGTCCCATCTTGGCCATGTTTCTGAAGCCACACCACCAAAGTGTGAAGATTTAGATTACTTCCACTGAGGCAAAGGAAATTAGAAGAATATTCACAGGTTAAGTGTCTGGCAAACCACTGAAACCAGCATGACAAACTCCAATTCAAAGGCTCCCAACTGTCTGTAGTACTGTGGTTGGTCAAACAAGTGCACAAGCATACAATTTTGGGTTAGGTTTTTTTTGTATTTTTTGAAATGTGTGCTTTGGAAAGGAAATACATACATAAAATGACACAATTCCACTCTCTTAACAAAAGTAATCTATTTTTTCCCAGTCTCCAGCTCATTTATATTTACAAAACCTGTGACCCTTTGACAATGGAGTCAAGAAAGGGGGTTCCAAAGCAATATATCCATAAAGGAGTTACTCTTACAAAACAAGAACACAGCCAGAAATGTTTAAGTACTTTTGAAAAAGATTTTAACTGAACACAAATCTGCCTCCACAAGCGAAATTGATTCTTATGGGGTAAAATTCCAGACCCTGTAAATTGAGATAAATCAGAGAGCAAGAAGAGGATCTCCCTCCAAAGTAAGCTCCAAACCCCATTATATGATAAAAATGAAGTGGAATAGAACAATAAGAATCCAGAACTTGTAATTTTCTTTTATCTAACATCCAAACATTCAGCATTCCATAAATACACAGCTTCTGGTGAGCACACCTACGTACAGTGCCACTGCCACTGCACTAAAGGCAGCTCAGATTTTCAAACAGCAACAGCCACTCTGCATTCTGAGCATCTGAAGGAATTGCACCAGAACAGTGCCTTAAACTTTACTGATACTTAACTGCAGTTGATTACAGATTTTTTTTCCTTGGTGCTGCAAGCATTTTGTATAGCTCCCTGGTTGCTAGGACACTACTGCTATCAGCTTCCCTGTGAGTTCCATGCTCACAAGGATGAGACACCCAAGCAGGATAACATTGACCTGTGTGGTGTCTTTATAACTTCAGAGAAGAACTTCAAAACTCACATGAATCCACATTTAAATCCTAGACTTTTATGTACAAAGGATTTACAGAAACTTTATGGAAAAGAAAAAATGCAGACATAGCAAGCAAAATTCCCAGTTTGAAAGCCCTTAAAGACTAAGTTTAAATGTAACAAGCAAAGACTGGGATAGGATTTGTTTATTAAAAAAGCTTCCCTGAACCAAATAAAGAAATCAAGGCAGAATTATAAAAAATGCTGATGCTACTGAAAAATGTACTAAATACAAAGCAAATATCTAGTCTTAAAAGAGACTTCTTATAAATTAAAGAAAATCCTTATACACTCCCAATGCTGAAGCTGCATTGAATATTATATACAGCCACAATCTTAAAACTACTATAGACAGAAAACATTTAGACAAGTACAAGAAACCCATTTAGTTACTGGACTTCATAGTAGTAAGTGAATTTTAGTAGACTCATATTGCAATGGCATCAACATAAATGGAGTAAAGCCCATATGTAGAATACTCCAAACTCCATATGTGGTAGACAGAGAGCAATCCCCAACTTTACTACACAGGACTGAATAAAGCTGCAATACAAAACTCGCTGTCAACCATCACCCAAAGCTTTTCAAATGTGCTGTGCTGTTAAGCCACTGGCACATGAAGTCACTAAACAGGGCAAGAATCAAGTTGACTACATAAACACAATCCATCTGCTTCAGAGTTGAAAAGAGCACCATTAGAGTTAGTAACAAGGAAAAAAGTCAGTATCTCCTTCCAGTCCCCTAAGCTCCCACCTGGAAATTATTTAACAAACAAGCAAGTTTTAATTCACATTTCAACTGTAGGAAGAGAATTCTGCATTGCTGTCAGTACTGTCCCAACTGTACTTACCGCTGCTCAGCTTTTACATCCTGTGTTACATTGACACAAGCCAAAGGACCAACTCAGAAACAGAACTTGGCCACACCAACAAGGACATGGGCCACATGAGAGTTACCATGCTAAAGATACCCTCCCTGATACAAGTCTGTACATTGAAGAAGCAATTGCTATCATAGTCCATATAAAAAGCTTCTTACTGAATCTATACAATTACTTGTACACTGAACGGAAAATGGTGCTTGAAAAACATGGAATGTCTGGGTATACAAAAAAAATTCTGCCATTAAACCTAGTCAGGTCATTTTATCTGTCTGCCTCTCTCTTCATCTACAAAGTAGTGATATTTGTACTTACCCATGTCTGTAAAATGCCTCAATATGAAACACTACAGAGGTAAGCCACAAAAGACTTTCATATTCTTGTGGAAAATGGGATCAGAGGTTCAGCTCAAGCCATTCCCATTTTTTTCCCCATGTCTCCTTCATACCAGACACACATCAAGAAACAACCACTGGGGCTGCAAGTGTATTGCAGGATAAAAAAACCGTGTTAGACAACAAGCTTTCACCCAGCACTTTTTTTTTAAGTGTAACTCTGCACTTGTGACACACGCCATTTGTTCTTCACAATTCACATCCAGAACAAGAGCAATCTAGATCTACTGCCCATTTCACTCAGAAGAAGAATGAAAGATGAAAGGACTGAAAGGGGAGTGCAGAGAGATTTCATTGTCTATACTATTTTTTTTTTATAGTCAATACATGAAGATGGAAGGTAAATCACATATGATTAAAGATAGCAGGCAAAGATTCACAGTACAGAAATCAGTTTACACAACAAAGCAGTCACCTAAGAGAGTTTAATGAAAGAAGAGGTGATACACTCCAGGTACCAACAGTCAGACTTGTAGTGTGCCCACAGGAGACCGTCTTACTCATGTGCATTCCTGTGTCAGTACAGGCAACACTCGTACCTACTTGGGACAGAGAGCATGCACAGAGAGGTTGTCAATGAAATCCTGCCTCTGACTCCAGGCAAAGGAGAAACAGCATAGAAGACCATATCCCCTTTATACAGGGGATGACCGATGTCAGACCCCTCGTCAGAAACCACCAGAAACCCAACTCCATGCTCATCTCTAGCATGCACTTGCCACAGGCCTGTGACCTGTGATGCCGGCCCCTGGGCCCTTACCTGCCCTGAAGCTCCCATCTGAGCAGCTTGGGCCTGAGCTGCTTGCACTGCTGCTGCCTGCTGCTGCTGCTGGACCAGCTGAGCTCTTACCTTGAGTATGAGAACAAAAACCAAAGTAAACATACATACCTGAGTAAGGTATGACACTTCTGTTTCAACTGCATTGACTATGCTCATTAAAAAGGGTATGGAGACAAGACCAGCCTCACAAACTAAAGTTCTTGAGATTTTTTGTGAAAACAAGTTCCCATGTTTAAAACATTTAGAATAGTTTTCCCACAGACTGCACACCCAATTCAACAACTTCTTGCAACTTCTTACCTGTACTATCAGGTCTTATATACAATAATAGATACTTAACTTTCTGGCAAAAAGTTGACCAGCATTTCAAATGTTTATACATTCATTACATCTGTCAGTGTGACAATCATGACATTTAACTACTCCTAGCTTAGCTGATAGGAGCACAAAGTGGAGATATCAACTCATCCATTTCTGATGTGTGGCTGACACTCCACTCCCCCCCAGCAAGGCCCGAAGAAAAGCAGGTCTGAGCTTCGGCTCAACCGCAACCTATGGAGCCCAGGTGAAAATGACCATAACCCTTCAAAAAGCTGCACCACTCAGAGGACTACCAGGCAAGAGATTCAACAGAGTAAAACGACTGTCTTACCCACCTTCTCTTCAAGGCAGGAACAACCAGCATATTAAACTGTGACCAAAACCTCCCAACATGGCAGCAGAAGCAAAGCCAGCATGGTAGAGAGATAACACTGGCTGCAGTCTAAAACACTTCAATGTACTTGCTCACGTTGTAGAAAAGCAAACAACACTGAGATAATTTTTCTTTAACCAGAGTATGTTTCTTTCTCTTTTTTTCACTTGTCCATTCAAGAGTGAGACAAGAAATTAGTTTTAAATATTAGTTGCATGAATGGTTTTCACAGATTTCCAAAACTCCTACTCTTAGTTACAAAACTGCTCTGTACTGGCAGGCCCAGATATAAACCTTTAAACACCCTGTACTCATAACTTGCTAACTGCAGAGCTCTTAACAAGTTATGGTTTTCCTATTTCATTATTAGCTAAAGTCGGATATATTTTTTATTTCTCTAGATGATCATAACAAATCAACAATCAGCTGGTCACTGGCCCTTACCTGCATAGCTTTTAACTGCTGTGGCGTAAGGGTAACAGGCATAACCTGACTGGGAATTTGTCCTGAGATTGCCTGTGGTTGAGATACCATGGGCTGGGGTTGAGGCTGGGATTGTGGTGGAAGTTGAGACTGTTGTGCCTGAGCAACTTGTTGTTGCTGTTGTTGCTGCTGCTGCTGTTGCTGCTGTTGTATCTGTTGCATCTGCTGTTGCATGACTTGTTGAGGTGGCTGCTGCTGTATCTGTTGTTGTGGTATTTGTTGCTGCTGTTGCTGCTGCTGTTGCTGCTGCTGCTGCTGCGCCTGCATGACCTGTGCTGCCTGTAGCTGCTGCATTTGAGCAATCCGCTGGAGCTGTTGCTGCTGCTGCTGCTGCTGCATCTGAAAAGCAGGAAAAGCCAGCATGATAAAGCTTCCAGCAACGTGACAGCAGACGTACTTTTATAGCATAAACCAAAAGTAAACAGAATCCTAATACATCAGATTGATGTTTTAAACCCAAAGGGTTTAAACCTTTTTATCCACTCATCCTTCATATATCTCAGCCCTAAATGGTGCTATAGCTTGTATTTCCACATTACAAGCTTTCCTGCAACTTTTAAAAGCAAAGGTGAAGTCCATCAGCTTCTCCTGTACAAATGGGCTCAGATACAGTTTTTCAAATGTAATCACCCCTTACCAAAAACTGTGCAAGAATATGACAGCTGAAGTTTCCTCATCTGCTTTTGTGCCTAAGGATGATGTATGTATATATACACATGCGTACATATATTATGTGCTCCGCACACATTTTTTTAAGTGGCAACCTGTTATTCACACAATGACAAAACAGCCACTTTTGCTAGAGTAATTCAAGTGCTGTTCTCTCCCACCTATTTGTGTCAGAATGAAAGACAATCCTGACATTTATAAAAAGAAAGAGACAGAGATATTAATTCCCTATTGCTATGAGGGAAGAAAGAAACAAAACATCTGTAAAGCCTTTCCCTAGCATGTAATATATTGCTGTCAATTAACTTGCCAGTCTAACCTGAAGCCCTACCCTAAAGTGGAAATGTGTTAGTAACAGGCAGAGATGATATTTCCACACAAGCCAAGCCTCACTTGACAAGTAACCAATCACCACATTTGCCATTGTAGCTGTTTGTCATCACCTGCTGTTGGTTTTGCTGCTGCTGCATCTGCAGTTTCAGCATGTGCTGCTGCTGCTGCTGGACAGCCTGCAACTGCTGCTGTTGCTGCTGCTGCTGCTGGGCCACCGCAGCAGCCGCTGCCTGCTGCTGCTGGACCTGGAACTGCTGCTGCATGGCTGACTGCTGGGCCTGGAACTGCTGCTGCTGCTGCAGAGCCACCTGCTGCTGCTGGAATTGCTGCTGCTGTTGCTGCTGAGCTATCTGCTGAAGCTGAAGTTGGGCTACAGAGAAGATAGACTGTACTTAAAACATGATACCCAAACAATGTGAGATTAATTAATGTCCTTCATTAGCAGTATATACTTTTGCTTCCTCAAATGGATGAGGCACATTAACAGCAGAATTAATTACACTTTGTACTACCAACTTCTAATTCACTCTGCCTCCATTGAGTCAGCAACCTAGTAAAGAAAGTAAAAATGTGCAGGAGGAAGTGTGCACCAAGGTCACCAGCAGGAAGCACCATACCATGGAAAACACAGGTGAGCTCTACAAAAACAGTATTCTGAAGCTGACAGGATGAAAGAAGAATTTGCTCATACGACGGCTACACTGTTGCTCGCTATACTAAGGAAGACATATATCCAATTAGGTAGCAGTACTTAAAATCAATTCCTTCTGCAGTTCACTTGGCTGATTTAGCCAGAAGTGTGACATCTCTTCAGCACCTTTTCCTTGAGGAAAGGACTTATTACTGAAAAGCTGATCTAACAATTTCAGTGGCTGAAGCAAACTGAACACTTACTCTGCTGAGTAGCTGTAGAGACACCCGGCATGCCATGAGGGGCCATTCCTGAGGTTCCAGGAGGCTGCTGCTGCCCTGGGAGACTCATCTGCTGTGCCATTGGACCAAGGCCTGTCATCCCACTCATTGGTGCTCCTTGAGCTCGGGAAGCCATGCCCATCCCAGGCGCTCCTGCTGTGGGACCCCCAGTTAGATTCTGCAGGGCATTCATCGGATCTACAAAGAAAAGAGATACTGATATGCAGCCAGCCATGCAATCACTTTTCCAAAATCCTCTGCTCTCCATCATCCACTCTCTGATCTGGCAACTTCAGACCATGACTAGGTCCAGTACCCTGACAAACTAAGATTCGCTGCCCTGCCTGTGAGGCAAGAGGCTTCCAGCACATCTTTGCCTCTCTGTAAATAGAGATGATTTTAAGTGCTCCAGTGTCATGAAGTCCCACACAGATTTTAAATACATTAGAGAAAAGGAACTTACTAGCCACCTCCAAATTTATACCCAAGTCAAAACAAGCTGCCAACAAAACTCCTGAAAGACATGCAGTTTTTAACCTCAAAAACCAAGAGAGTCCCACTGTGGATCTTCCTCCTTAAGTCAGAGAAGCAATGCTCAGACCAGAGGATGTACTTTGCTATACAGTTCCCTTCTAACATCACTGTTCTTATGCACTGAATAAATTCAGTGCCTTTCAAGACAGATTTCATAATCTTAATCCTGGGCACACATAAAAGTGAAGTAAAAGAGAGAAAGACAATTCAAGAGGTCAAAACACGGGGTGCAGAAGCAATATTAACCAGGTACAGAACACACACCACCTCTTTCTTAAGAATACTTATAAAATAATTTCCAGCAGTCTAGACTGCATGTTAATCAATCACAGACTGCATATTCACCCTACAGAAGGACTAAAGTACAGGACCATACTATGTCCCTAGCATGCAACGTACTGAGAATTAGCACAGAGGAAGAAGCCAGGATCAGATCTAAGCTCAGCCAAATGGCACAGCACATATACCCCGCAAATGCTTCTGCCTCTGATGCAACACCTGAGGAAGCTAAAGCTGGCAACAGGCAGGAACCTGGGCTGCTCAGCAGGAGATTATTTTCAACCACTCTTTTGCTTTCATGAATCTTTGTGTTGTGAGCTAACAAAAGTACAAACACGGAAACGAACAAGTCTGCTGTGTTACATCCTAAGCATTGTCCAAGCCTGTCACCCTCACCACTGAACAACTCCAAGACTATCACACTACCCCTCCTTTACTCCAGCAGCATTTAATACCCCAGCAAGGGAATACACAGATGCTTTATTCTTAGTACACCACAGCCCTGATTTCTAAGCTGTTCTATTTAGAAATGGAGAGTATGGGGGAAGGAAAAAAACCAACAACAACAAAGGAACTCTTACCACTGACTGAGGCTTGAGATTTCTTGTTGTCTGCAAGGAAAAAAACAATTAATCATCTTCACTAGTATTGTCACATTGACCCTTTGGATATACTCTCTACAAGAAATATATTCACACTGTAATTAAAAAAATTTTTAAAAACCCACTATCTACTGTAGCTCTAATAAAATACATTAACCTAAGCCAATTTTAATTGAATCAAAATGCTATACAAAAAATGGAAAGAAGGCAAAGACACAGGAAAAATTAGGAAGGAGGAAACGTAGCAAGTTTAAAGAATTTCTCAAATACTTTTCAATTCTAAATGATGTGTGAAAGAAACAGTATTTAGAAACTAGGCATGCATACTACAGGAAGATTTTTAAAGCAACCTGTTAAGAATCACATGCAGAATCACACACAGAAGCCCTAACATTTACTTCTCTCTCTTTTTTTTTTTTTTTTTTTTTTTTTTTTGGCAGACTCAATGAGTAACCACGATTGAGAAGAAAACCAAAACTAAAAAATTACTTACGAATATCTCGGAAATGGATAATAAGTCTGGCCACAAGAGAAAGATATTCCTCCTAGAAGTGAAAAACAGGTATTTTAGCATAAGAAATGAAAACAGAATAACCATATAACATACTTTCTGGTTCTTCAGTATTCTTCCTCAACATACTGGATTTTACTTTACAATGTGTGTGGGCTTTTCAGAACAGTTCACTTCCAAGAAACAGTCTGTTTATTAACTAGGAATATTTTTACTAATACGTCATTGTGGTTGATGGTACAAGAATGCCAAGAAACCACAAAATTCACAGGAAAGAACCTCCCTGACAGCCACACTAACAGGATCCCAATATGCAAACATTATAAACCAACATTCATTTTCCACTTCTTATCCACTGTAATTCCTTTTTTATAAGGATAGAACCTGCTCACTTGGCACACTGAATTATTTTAGTCCTTGAATTATGTCACATTCATACTACAATAACTTTTTTTAAAGCTAAGTTCATATTACAAATACAAGTAAATCAATAACTTGGAAAACTGACATGATAGAAATGTCAGAATGAAAAGACAAATATTCTTCAAAATATTTTCTTGGTGTGCTTCTTAATGTATAGGAAGCTGCAGAGGGCTGAGACAGCCTTCCTGCCTATGAAACAACAACTTACCAGGCAGGATGCCAACAGCAGGCACAGATTTGTGACATCAGCATTTTAACATTTTCACCAAGACAAGTTCTATTTCAAACATGGCTTGTTTGGAGACAGCAACAGCATCCGATTTCTCATAACACAGCTCCAGGGAAGAAGTTTATGATTTGATAGAGTGCAGAATTGTACATTATAGCCAGACTTTCACAGAGACCACGGCTCTTCCCTTGGGGTTATTCTTGACAGAGCCTTTTCATTGATATCCTAGGTTTTTCTGACCACCAAACTGGAATGGTGCTACATTGTAGATAAAGGAAATTCTATGCAATTCACTACACACAAATATTCAGGTAAGAAAACTGTGGTTCCATATATGCATGAAACACTGCAGCATCAGTAAAGCTGTCTTGCACTAAGTCCAGTTTGATGCATCTATTGGATGCAGAACTCCTCACTTCCCCTCAAGGTAAAAGAAGCAGCACACATAAATCAAAATTTCAAATAACTCTGTATTCTTAAGTGCACTGGCTTTGCTATTTCTGCAATTTGTTCCAAACTTCTTTTGACACCCAATAACTTCTGGAAGCAAATAGAGATGCTTTACCCTTGTTTTGGCCTTCATAAACACATGGCTCTCCATATCTTTGCTAGATTTATTATGGGCAACACCAGCTTTCCGCATAGCTTCATCACTGAAAAAAAAGAGGAAAAAACAAGGCTGGGTATTAATTGAGGGCATCACAAAATACTTTCTATAGTTAGAAAGGTCTTGAAACAGTTTTTTTTACTCCTCTCTAATTTATAGATTAAAAACAAACAAAAAACCCAAACACCCATCACAAAAAAAAGCCCCAAACCAAACCACCACCACATATTACTTAAAATTGCCACCCTTTAAAGTTTCTTCAAATAACGGAGAAAAAAGCCAACTAATTTCTAAAAGGCAACACAAATATTCTTTGCAGAAATTCAAGACCAACTGCTAAACAAGTCATTATTTTACTGCCTGATGTATTATTTTGACAAAATACAAGGACTTTTTTATTTGAGGAAAGCTGTATGACATGATTAATATAATCCCTGTTCAGCAAACAATGAGATTGATCTTCCTAGCATCAGGATTTTCCAAAAGAATTCTCTAAACATAAGGTGGAAAAACAAAACAAACCAAAAAAGGTTCCCTAAAGGCACAGAGGTTTAACCAGTGAGTGAGGATAATGAGTGGGAGCATTGATTAGGGAAAGAGAAGGGCAGAGGTGCAGCAATGGGCAGGGTGGGATGGGACATGAGTGGAAAAGAAGGGGCATTCTCAGTACATCAAAGAGCAGCAACCAATTTGACTATGGATCATGCAAAGAAAGACATCCTTAAACAAGGAGTTCAGCTAGGTGAAGCCCTATTCAAATCCTCTAGGCACTGTCATTATCAGAAACTTCCCTGCAAAACTTGTTCTTTTTTAAAGCAGCCTAGCAGTTACAGTCTAAATTCCACAAACAAGAGATCAGGAAATACTTTCACTTTGTAATTAACATATCAGAAAGTATTTCTCCTTGACTCCCACTGCATGAGCAGCTACCCTACATTAAATACACGTCAGGGCACTGGCCCTAAAAGTTTCAGCCACTCTGAAGAGACGCTACTGTTTTCTTTCCCCTGAATTTCTACCACCTCCCATGCAGCAGGAATGGTGCTTGCACAAGAAGTAAACCAGCTCAGCTTTCTGAATTAACTCAATCACAGTCACAGAAGAGAAGAGCAGATGCTACAGATGCAGGAACTTAGGCTGCCACAACTCACACTCTTACCTGGCAAACCAGTAGCTTACAGCTAAACTGCTGCAGTCTTGAACACAGAACACAGTGGAACATTGTACCTGCTGTAAGGCTCTCATGGGAAGCTGTTTGTGGGGTCTGGCAGCCACTAAAACAATGCTACTTATGTATGAAGGTTACTTAAACTGAAGCAAAGTCTGAACATAATGCAGAGTAACTATTCCTCCATGGGCAAACAAGCCTTAAAGTGAACTGCTCATAAAGGAGCTCTGCTGTGGAGGAAGAAGCTATATCCAATTCTTTATTAACAAGTCCTTTTTTTTAACACTTTCCCTTTTGGAAAGGCTGCCTCTAAATCCACACTACTCTGAATCCTCCTTAGCTTTTCAGTCCCAATACATAGACAATGTATTTTGTCTCTTTGATGCTGAGAGTGCTGAAAACTGAGCGGACAAAAAGAGAAGACAAAGATTGCACAGAGGCAAGTAAAGAAAGCAACATATAGGTAGTACTTAGTGGATGTGATAGAGACAGTGATCGATGTGGTATCAGGAACTCAGAAAAAAATCCACAGCAAAAAAATTGTCTGCTTTTATATGTATCTACCATTTCCTCTTGACATTATAGAATATGAAGGATGTATTATCATGACTACATCTGCATTACTGAAAGTGCCACTCCAAGCTCTCCATGTCCTATCTGTTAGCATTCCAATAAAGGTTTAGACTAGGAACAAACAAAAACACACAACTTGTTCCTTGGTCACATATTTAACTGCAATCAACATAAAAATAGTTACATTAAAAGACTAGGAAAGTCAGTTTAAAAAGAGTCATAGCCTTAGCACAGAGCTAAGGATACCAAATAACATTCCCTGCAGAACACCCAACTCTACAAAACTTTGGGAAGTAGATGGAACCAGCCAATTCACTTCATCTGCCTTATAAGCACTCAGTAAATGTGTATTAGATTTGTACTAAAAATCTGCCCTGATTTCATGCAAAACACTCAGAGTTGTGGTTTCACACCACAAAGTATTCAACACCAACACCAGCTTCAGGAGTTCCCCCTCCATTCTCAAGAAGCTTGTTTCCAGCCCAAATATGTGCAACTCTCACTCAGGCTAGCTGGTCTAATCAAGAAATCTTGCGGAAAATGTTCTCCTTCAAAACTACCCCAGCTCTCTACAGAGTCCACACCATGACTCCATGAATCAGTTGTTAGAGCGGAACAAGAGGACAAGGAGTTTCACAGCCAACACCACATGAAGTCATGGACCATCCCACAACTTGAGTTACATCCCAATCCTACACTCAACACAATTCCCTTCTAACACAGCCTAGAAGCAGCTCAGGGCAGGAGCCCTACACGACCACAGACTGAGTTTACAACCCATATCAGATATGTCCTTCAGGCAATACCAACATTTAAAAACATATGAAGGAAAAAAGGCCTTTAGAAAGGAGACTCCCAAGGTACCAGTATGTACCAGCTCTCTGTAAGGGCCAGAATAAAGTGGTGCCCTGCAAGCAGAAGTGTATATCCACACTCCTACATCACTGCTGACTCCTGCAACATGCTGGGAGAAGCCAAAGCTGCTTCTCAGCCTCAGTCATCTGAGCTCAGGCTTCCTCAATCTTGCAACAGTACGGAAGTCTTGCTTAGGCCTGCAGACACACAGAATCTAATACTGGAGGAGGCTTCTTAGGACATGAAGAGCACTATTCTCTCAAATGTCCATAACCAAATCACACACATGGACCACGTACACATTCCTCAGGATACCCATTGTCCACACTGAAATGTTCACTCACAAAAAGTCACTCTTGAAAAACAAAGCCAAAACCCAGAAAATTTAAACTCAGTGTTGTAATGAAAACCCAAGTATAAAATTGCAATAAATTGAGACATCTATATCCAGCATATAAAGATGCACTCAAAATGCATTATGTGAATGGTTTCATGCTTTTAATGTTCAAGACCAAGTGTTAAAAATTTATCTTGACAAATATCACTTCTTAGTTGCAGGATGAACTGGAAGACATACATACATTGAAGACTGTATTTTCATAACTGCTAGGAACAACCTTCCCACAACTTACAAAAACTTTCAGATGATTCACCAGATATTTAATTACCTCCCTCTTCCACTTACTATGTCAGCCTCTAATGACAAAACTGGGAGCTTCTGGAAAGAAATACAAACTTGTTGCGTAGAGAGGTGAAGTTTTTTTAGCCAATGTATTGCTTTTATTTCTCATTCAACAAACTCTACTTCTGGCTAGCTTCATCTTATTCCAAGTGCCACATGAAACCAGGCCAGGCTGTTCTCAGATATCTAACACACAGTAATTGCTTAAAAAAATCTTGTGCAGTCACTGTAACAACTCATCCCAGTCATCCCAGTAACAGTTTTGCTTGCTTTTTAATGAATGCAAACATCTGATCCATACTGTAAAACTGGATGGAGTGCAACGAAGTGACAAAAAAAAAAAAGACTGTCACTACATCTGTAATAAAAAGCACATGAATCATACAGAGACATCTGTGCACTTACGTAAAAGAAAATAAATAGAAGGCATTTACTAAAAGTTTAGGATTACTGTCATCTCTTCACATGCATTAACATTAAAGATTTTTTGGTCAGTAGTAGTAATTTTTTAATCCCTTGTTGTACACTTGCATTGAAACATTTATGAGCATTGTTTGCAGCTCAGAGAAAAACATTACTGTTTGCAGGGCAAATACAAACTCAGTTTTATTGTGTTAGGTTTGTATGTGCTTACTCATGTTTATTTCCTCAAAGTTACACAGCATTCAAGGGCACTTCTGTTTGCTTGTTTTGATGAAGCAGTAGAAGAGTAGGAGAAGTAAGGGATTAATCTAACAAGATTAATGACTTTACAGAAAGTTTAGAAAGTGAAACATCAGTTGTGAGCACCAAGAAAATCTACATAGCTTTGACAGATACACATTATCATACTTTTTCAGTGAACACTGTCACTGTTTAATTCTGAAACAGCACCTAATTATAGTAAACCCACAAACAGTCAAACTACTTACATGTTATAAAACAAAGACAGTCCAGTTTTAGATATTGACTGTTATAATCAACAAAGGAACGTCAAACTTTCCAAGTATACATGAATTAGCACTTCAACCTTACTTTAGAAACAATGAACATCGCTTTCACTTCTGTGCTCACCACCTTGTATAGGGCAGAAGAGCCTTCCAAAAAAATAGAAAAAGCTGCAGAGCAGCAAAGGAATTCAAGGAAAGCAGTTGTGTAACAAAGGACAACTGAAAAGGCAACAAGTTGAACTTCCCATTAAATCACCAGCATTTTTACTTCATATTTGCCCCCAAAAGTCAGAGCAAGCCCGTAAGAGTGATTTTCATGGGGCTGAATATGCCAAATTTCACAACATCATGGACGCTGCCAAAATCAAAGCCCTAAAGCAGACGGTGTCAAGCAGGGAAGGAAGTCGGTATTGCTGGGGAACAGAAAAGTGAAAGAGAAAGAGGATCGGAAAAATTAAGTCAAAGACCATTCACGGTTACCCCCGCACAGGGTCTGAGCAAATCCTGATAACGAGGTACCCTAGCGAGAGGGCCCGTGGGAGAGGAAACACCGGGGACCGGGCAGGAACCCAGCCAGCCAGTGGAGGGCCGGAAAGCCTTGCAGAGGAGCGGACACGGGGCGAGACACAGCTCCGCGGGCGGCCCCGGGGGCGGCAGGAGCCGCTCAAGCCCTTCTGGCAGGAGCCGAGGCCCCCGCGCGGCCTACCCAGCACCGAGCCCGCGGCTCGCACTCACATCTGGCTGACGAGCTTCTGGCGGAAGTTGGCGCTGCGCCAGTCAGTCTCGGGCCCGGTCACGTCCATCGCAGCCACCGGGAGCGCCGCCGCCGCTGCCGCCGCCTCCCCGCCGCTCCCCCGGGCCTCCGCCGCGGAACCGCCGCGCCGCCGCTTCCGGCGCGTGAGGGATTGCGGGAAATGAAGTCCCGGTGCGAGCCCGGCCAACTCTCGCACGGTCCCGCCTGCTCGGCGTGAGGCTCACTGGGAAATGTAGTCCGGCCCAGGAGCGCTACTCGTCGGTGGCGGCCCGGGCGTGCCCTGTACCGGCCCGGACAGCCCCGGGTTCCCCCCCGGCGGTGACCGGCCCGGCACTCACCGGGCACGGCCGCGGTACCTGCCCGGGCGGTGCTGGGGCCGCCCACGCCGCCCGCCCCGGTTCCGGACGCCGCCGCCCCTCCCTCGCCCGGTGGGTTCCGGGTCGCACATGAAGGCGGAGGCGCCGCCGCCGCTCTCGGTAGGTGCTGCGGCGGGGGTGAGGGAATGCGGGCCCCGGCCGGGCCGCCCGGTGCTCCCCTGCCGGCACCAGCGCTACGGTTCCCCGGGGGGGGGTAGGGGGAGCCCCGGGTCCGCCCGTGTGAGCGTGTCCCAGTCCGACCCCTCAGGCCGAGGCCGTGTCCTGCTGCCCCCTGCTCGCCGCAGGGATGTCCGGGGGGCACTGGGGGATAACGGGAGGGAGGTGCCGCGGCCAGAGCAGGTGCCGGGGGCTGTGGCAGGTGCGGGGGCAGCCCCAGCCCCGGCGCCTGCCCGAAGTCGCTGAGGACGCCCGGCAGGTCGAGGCCGGCCCCGCGTACCTGTGCAGGGCTACCTGGGCTGCTGCGCCTGGGCTGCCGGCACGGGAGGGGGGCAGCAGGTGGGACCATAGCGGGTCTCAGGACCTGCAAAGGCAGCGTCAACCCGGCAACAGAAAGTAAAAGCATAACTGTGCTTGACCTGGCTTTCACCTCTTCGTCACAGTGTTGGTCTAGAGCCAGGCTGACTCTTCTAGTGGTGTGCAATTCCAGGTCACCTTCCCCTGCAGAGAAAACTGCTCATTCTGTGTTCCTGGAAAATGTCTAAGTTATGAGTTAGAACCCCACAGATGCCTGCCAGAACAAAATTAATGTAGTGAATAACATGAAAAAATTCATGTTGATGAGAAGCTGGAGCTGGAACGTGCTGGAAGAGGCCCTTGCTCTCTTCCAGGTCATTTAAGTGTTGTATTTGGCGTAGAAATAATTACTTCCTAATTTTTTTCTTCCTTGTTTTTTAGAATACTTTAAAAGTCATGATGTGATTTAAGCATTCAACAAATCAGGTTCAAGTCTTGGCAGCTACCTGAGTTTCTCAAAATTCTTTGAGCATATTTGCTAACTTATAAATTACACAAAAATTGCACAACAGAAAACATTACAATTCTATGAACATGGGTAAGTTGTAAATCTGTTACAGAAAAAACACCCAAATTAGAAAGCTCATACTCTTTAGGTTATACTGCTATTCACAGGAGGAAAATATTTTTAAATATCCATTTATTTAAATATTGATGTATTTCATGGTGGTTTTGTCATATATATTTTAAAGGACGTGTTTTATTCTGGATATGTCTTAGAAATAGCTTGTAATAGCTTTGGGGGAGGGTGGGAAGCAAAACCCCCCCAGATGTTTGCTGAAAGAAATGAATGTCAACATTTGTGAGACGGCACAGTTTGCAAAAGCTGTTTCCCAAGCCACGCCTTTTGGTTTCCTCCCACACTTCAAGTATACTACTAATGCTAGAAACTGAAAATGGCTCAGAAAGTCAATTCAGAGTATGTTTCTGCATATTTCCATTAGTGACGTAAGGGAACACTGTGTGTACAGACCAGGCAAAAGCACATCATCGTTTGAGTGTTCAAAAATAATGCTGAGATATTATATAATACTAGATATCCTCCTTTCTTTTTGTGGGGACCTCAGTCAGAAGGAGTTGTTTGGGTTGTTTCTTGTATTTGTAGAAGGTCCCTAAAATGGAGTATTTTAGAATATTTATTTTAGCACAGTTGTGAATGCTTAGAGGGATTCTGAAAGAAGAATTACTGTAAAAGCTTCTGCCTTCCCTTCACCCCTCTTCCCTTTTCCTTGATAAAGCATGAAATTGGCTTAAGTCTTGTCTACACATAACATGAACTCAATTGTCTTCTATGTAGCAAGTGCCCATTACAAATTATCACATAGTTGGTGAATTATTCCAGTATTTGCACTCCAGTTGGAATGAACAATAGTTTTGCTTTTCATTTTACAGTGTTTGTGGCATCACGTTTGTTTTCCCAACTATTTTGGCAGGCACCCAGCTGCCTCCCCTTTCTGCACACTCCCTGACTTAGTTGATCTGTTTGTTTGTGTGCCCTCTGCCCTGTTAAAATTCTGGTACATAGCCAGGTTCTGCCTGCTGGCATCTGCAACCCCCGAGACTCAGCATGACTGGCATTTTGCTCTGGTCCTGGATTTTGTCTTGTCCAGGGCCTCCGCCGCGGAAGCCTGGTTTAAATCCTAATCCTTGTTACTCCCTAGGGAGAGATGAAGTTGTGGGAAGCCTTAGGGCACAGATTTTAAAATTCCTCCAATGCACTAAGACTTTTAAGGCCCTAATGTATTTGGATCACAACCAGCACACCACACTGGTTGTTCTGTGTCAGGGAAAAGCTATGATGATTATGGCCTGCAAGAAAGAGGACAGCAAGCTGTAAGAGTGGACCAAGAGGAACTGTATCATTTTCAACAGCAAAGCAAAGTCATGCTGGGTAAGAGTAACTCCATATACCAGAGCAGGTTGGAGACAAGCCTGGCTGCAAGGCAGCTTTGGAAGAAGAGACCCTGATGAGCAGCAAGTTGAATATGATTCCTCCAGTAGGGTCCAGGTTCATGCTGGGCTATGTTAGCAAGAGCACAGCCAGTAGGTCATGTGAAATTATTATTTCCCACTCTATTCAGGACTCATAATCCGAAAAAATTGGAATACTGTGCCCAGTTTTGAGCTCTCTGAGGATTCGGTGGAGGAAGCATACAGGGCAGGAGCACTTACAAGAAGATACAAGCACATGCAAGGCAGGAACACTGGATTTGTTCAGTGCAGGGAAAAAAAGAATAAGGGCAGAGCCAGTTGACATTTTTTAAGCTGCCTAATGGGCACAGGACAATGTAGAGCCAAACTCTCCTTTGTGGTACACAGTGCCAGGGATGAGAGGCAAGGGTCACAAATTGCAGGAAAAAAATTCAGACAGCTAAAGAAGAAGACAAATCTGGTGATTAAACAATCAGTTTTCTGACTACTGACAAGGATGGAGATTTTGCACTTTATTAGACAAGGCTCTCCACATCCTGACCTGGTTTTGAAGGTTTCCCTGCTTCAAGCACAGATTGGACTAGAGACCTCCCGAGTTTCTTTCCAGTCTAAATTATTCCACACTTCTAAGAAAGCATGGGACCCTCATCAAGCTCAAGCCACCTGTCCATATGGCAGCAAGCTAAACAGATTTGGATACCCGACACCAGCAAGCTCTAGTTTATTTTGGGCACAGCTGATGCACAAGAAAATATCACTATCTGCGTAAAACACCTCTTTGTAGTGATGTAACTGACAGCCACGAGCTCTTGGATACAAAAATGTCTGAGTTTCCATAGAAACTAACTTTGTTAATCCTTCCTGCATCCAGCCATTTCTCTACAGTAGAGAATCAAGGCTGTCAGCACAACTTTACGAAAAAACACCCCCAAACCCACACATGCACCACACATTAGGAGCATCTCTCTGACCTGGATGCTGGTCATACAAGGGGTGAATATTGGGCTAGGTGTGTATCATACCACACAACACCAACAATAGACTTCAGCACTGTACATGATCTATACCGTGTTAAAGCACAGCATCCCTCACCAGAAAATAAAGGCTGAGTTAGCTGTAATGGCAACACAGGAACACCATGGTGTTAACAATTGATCTCTGTTGAAAAATGCAGTTAGGACAGACACTGCATTCTCCTCTGCCACATCTATTTTGCCATGCCTTTAACTTTTCCCTTCTCCTCCGCTTGTAGTTGAGCTACTCCATTCCTAGACCTTGTGTTCTTAAGAGGATAAGGATTTTCAGTGAGCACAAGAGCAAACCAGCATACCACTTTCTCACCATTTTGCCACTGATCAAACTACAGTCCATTCCCTAAATTCCTCCTGTCTCAGTGCCAACTTCCTCAGTCATAAGCCACATACTTGTATTGTGAAAGCAAGTATTCTGTTGTTGATCAGAGAGGGGATTTTGTTTTAAAAAATTACCATGTCTCTTTTCATGGGTAGTTAATGAGTTCTTTCAGTTGAATAATCAGAAGCCTAAGACTTCTGCTTTTTTTCACACCAGTAATCTGTAGATGTTGTAGAAGTGGAATTTGAATACAAGACAATCACACAGCACATGAGACAATACTTTTATCGTTGGTACTGTTAAAGAAGCCCAGTGAACTCAAAGAATTCCTCATCTTTTCCACCTCATGTTTTCCACCTGCAGGGTTAGTTCTGTAGTACTCAGCCACTGAAGCCCACTGCTAACAGCTGACCAGTACTGATAAACTTGCTCAAGAAGAGAAGGGAAAGAAAACATAGTACTCAAATTTCTAAGAACTTGTCTCAGTCACAGAGCTGTTTTCACAGTAACAGAACTAAGAAAGCAGAAGCCTCAGGAACATCCTACAAGCAAGAAGCTGACAGTAGAGAAGCTCAGGACAGAGGGAACAAACCTGTTCTCTCTCTCCATCTAGGACTGTCCTGCATACACTACACTTAGGCAGCTCTGGGTTGATTGGTTTTTTTTTAATAAAGAATTAACAGAAAAGATTTTTAGACAGCAACAAAGGCTAAAAGCACACAGGTCAGTTAGACTACACAGTTTGAGAAGCAGGGTGCTGTGCTAATAGCATAATCCCTCCTCAGCGATTTTGCAATCAGCATTTAGAACAATACCCAAAGAAATACACAAAATGATCAATTAGCTTACCAAACACACTGTATTTAGTCCAGAAAACTCAAATGCCAAATCCATCCCACTTTTCTTTCAGAGGAGCCCACAACACAACCCCACTAACCCTGCCTCAGCAGCCACTCTTTGGACCTTCCTGCCCACCCGACCCCAGCTGTTCCTGGTGCAGCTGTCACAAAGCTGAGCACACTCAGCTGACCACATCCCCCACAGCCACTCAGTGGTCCTCTACCCTTCTTGGTCTTACACCTCTTTTCTACCACCTCCTAAAACTACCTAGGCAGGAGTTAAGAGGCTTTTCTTGGCTTTTGGCTCAAGGAAGACTTAACCACATAAGTCAGTTAGACTTTATAGACTAATACCACAAATGTTCACCTTTAATTTTATTGGCTGGGAGCCATTCATTAGAATGATGTACATGCATGAATGACCACCCTGAGGGACACTCCAGCTCACCAGTGACAGCTGAGGTACAACCCAGGGGCAAAAGTTGAGAACAAGAGGTCAGGACTGCTGGAATTCAGAAAGCAGAGCATAGCAAAGTATCTGTAGGTTCAGCTGTTAACTAGCCAAAAATCAGCTGTGGTTCACAGATGGTTCAGCTGCACTCCCAGCATCTCTTTTTGACCACACTGGGTGGTCACAGAAGAGCTGGTTTGTTAAGATCCTGATAATAGTTGTGGCATAATTCAAGTCTGTTTCTACTCTAACTGTGAGATAAACTCCCTGCAGATCTACGAGACAGCCCCCACTTGTCACTGAGAGCTGTTCAGATACTAATGCTTATACTGGCTACAGAATCACTGAATGATTTATCCTTTTAATTTATTTTTATTTACTCTCTTTCATAATACCATTTAATCTTCCTGGTTCCAGTTACCACATTTGTAAGATCAGATCCCTTCTGGGGCTTTACCTACTGAAAGCTTCATCCCCTTTCTGTTACTTTTTAAGATTACTTGGATACAGAATGTATTCTGAACAGTAACTATCTACAGTCACATTAATTTAAATTAAATTAATAAAGGCTTGCATGATTATATGGGTTTTCCACTCTACCCTGCATGTATCTCTCTCTCTGTAACCTGCTTCTCCTACAATACATTTCTTTGCTAACACTTGTTACAGGGCTTCAGTTACCTGTGTAGTTTTATTATCTCTCACTTATCTCGCCTTGGCCTCTCTTCCACCAATGACTGCACTATGTGATACACTATAAGATTGTATCAAGGGTCATGCTGTTTCCCTTACTCATGAAATGTCTTTGGATTCAGAAAATAGTTAATTTGTTGCTCTTACTTCTGCTTTTTGATACAGTGATTTTACTTCCATAGAGATTTCCTTTGATACAGCTCGCTGAGGAAAAGATGTAACCTGTGTGGAGCTTTAACCACATTAAACCACATTAACAGAGCTAATCACTTCCTCATTTGGACTATATGTCACCCGACTTTAGTTTTGCTGCATTTATTTCCTTTTAGTGAAGGAAAATTGTGATCAACATCATGTAACACTCACTGTTTCATTTGCCTTTCTTACTATATTATTTCCCTTGCCTCAATCCATCTCTCTTAGTATTCCCCAGGAGCAAATGCAATGATACAGTAATGTTTTGTCTGCTTTCATTTGATTTCTAGGAAAAGCATCAACCTTTCATGAAAAATAACCCATTACTCATCTCTTCAGCTGATGATGGATAGTTTTCCCTCTATAATCGACCTGAGTGCTCCCCAGAAGGCTGTCTTGTCAGAGCTCCTCTTCTGAGCTGCTGTCTTGGTTTTGCTGGCAAAGAGCAGACAAACATTAATACACTTTCTCAGGGCTTTTTCCATCCCATTCACCATGCAACACCACCTTCCTTTTGTTTTGCACAGTGTAGGCTAACTTCCTCAGGCAGAACAATAAACATTTTCATATTTCTTGGTGTCATGTGGGTAGCTCCATCCTCGCTGCCCATACACAGAATACCTGCAGTACTCGGAGAGATTTCCAGTGCTGCACTCACTGTCTATGGCTGGCACAATTAAACAATGGTTCCATTTCTTCACTGGTTTTTTGGATTTGCTGAGTTTGTTCTCCTTTTGCTTCCCTTACTGCTGCTAACCCCTTGTGACTACCCCTTGTGCCACTAAGCTATTTCCCAGGCCACAGAAGAGAGGATCTTATGAATGTGTTAGCAGCCATATCAGCTCACTTACTTCCTTTTGCTAATGTGGGCTGTTTTTTTAATGCACTCTGGCAACTGGATAGAGTCTATAAGCTCTGACTGCTACAACTTCTGGCATTCTTCAAAGACAATGGAAAGGGTAAATTACAGGATGGTAGAAGAGGACTCATGAGATTTTGATTGCTTAACCATAGACATAAAACACAATCACTTCCAGATAGCTTTTTACAGGTGTTTCCCAATGTGACATAGGGGACCTTCCCAGTGTGTCAGTGGCAGCCCTAGAAAAAGGTACAGGATAGCCTTGGACAGTGCCCATTCTGGAGGAAATACCTTCTCTCTGCAGGGAATCACAGGGAAGTGGAAAGTAATTCTGCATGCTAGCTTGAAGTTGCCACAATAAAGAAACTCACTTTGAAACCTGCAGTTTCATACAGTATTTTGCACAATTACAGTTGGAAATGTGCTCAGCTACAGAAAACGGAAAAAGCGAAAACAGGGAGAGAGGAGAGCTTTCTGAGTCTGTGGTAAAATATTAAGGGAAAGATGGAAGGTGCACTTTACATTGCAGAAAGTTACCTGAGAATATTAGGCAATTTGGAATTTGGCAAAAAATTGGTCTGTTTTTTGTTGCAGATGATGCAGAAATGCAAAAGAAACAAGGGGTTTTGGTAATGGGTAGGGAAGTGAAACTCTTGCCAAGAATAAAAAAATACCCATGTGACACATACTCTGATACTGGTCTGAAAACCCAGGAGTCAGAATAGCTGGTTTCGGAAAACCTTATTCTGCCACTTTGGTGTGCTGATGTCCACCTGTCTGTTTTCAGTATCATAACTTTGAATAATTTGTTCAGGATAAAACTGTCTCTGCATTGACTGAAGAGTTGCTTTATTTTCTGTGACAGGCGGAGGTCAGAGGACCATTTGTAAAGCAAAAGGCACAAACCTTTGTGGATTCTGTTGTCTCACAGATTTCATTCTGCTACAGCTGGTGGCTGAGCATTTCTGCCTGGGATGGCGGAGGATCAGGAGCTGACTCAGCCACACAAAGCTCAACTGGAGCCCTCCCTCCAGCAGCGCACCAGCAACACTTACCGCAGTGCAGAGCACTCCCAGGCCCTGCTCAGTGGCCTGGTGTCTCTCCGGGACAGCAGCATCCTCTTCGATGTAGTTCTGGTAGTGGAAGACAAACCCATCGAGGCTCATCGCATCCTTCTGGCTGCGTCCTGTGACTACTTCAGGTACACTTCAGTAACAAGCATGTGTCTGACTGTTACTCAAAACTGTGACATCCAAATCTTCTGTCTGGGCATACTCCTCCTGAATCTAAAATCAGACCCATAAGATGGAGCTGAGTATGTTTCAAAATACTGATTATGGCTTTATTCATCTCTCTGTTATTTCTCTACAGAGATAAAGCTCTTGTTGTTGCACACTGATCTTACCTCCACTAAATTCACTGTGGTACTTGGAGGTTTATAAAGAGGAGAGACTATCTGAACTGGTGTCTTCTGCTTTAGTGCACTTTAAGTGGCTTTTAACATATCCTTAGCATTGTAAGACTTTGCCTGTTGTGGTGATCATTTCATAATATAGAAAAAGTCACTGGAGGTGGGTCACTGTTAGATGGCTGTAGGGCGACTCGCTGTCCATTAAACCAGGCATTCCCCAGTCAGTTTGATTAGCAGTTTCTTTGTTTACATAGAGCAAACACCCAAGTCAATCCAGGCAAACTTCTAACTGAAGGAAGAACTGCCCTATTCCAACAGTCCCAAGTTCCTCTGTGTTTCCTCTTCCCCCACACCCAGAGTATCTGCCTTTGACCATTGACCATCCATGTATACTGGGTCTGTATTTAAGTACTTCACCTGTAAACTGTACCATCTAGGTTGCCCCTACTGATTTCCTGCACAGTGAAGAGTTACTTAGGTCCTAAAGGCCTGTACTCTTAACTTAGAGAAGAGGTAATCACATAAAAATGTCTAGCTAGGTTTTTATCTTTCTGAATATTTTTTATGTTCTTAGGACAGCATAAGATGAGCAAACTGAAAATAGCTTCAATGCAAATCTACCATAGCATTTGCCATTGTCTGTTTTGCAGAGGAATGTTTGCAGGAGGATTGAGAGAGATGGAACAAGAAGAAGTTCATATTCATGGCATCTCCTACAATGCAATGTGTAAAATCCTGAACTTCATTTACACTTCTGAGCTTGAACTCAGTGTGAACAGTGTACAGGAAACCTTAGCTGCAGCCTGTCAACTTCAGGTGAGGTACTGGGAGATGTGACAAAAAAGAAACAAGAAGCAAAAGCAATGATGAAAGAAACAGAAAACATGGATAACTGGTTAGAGGGAGGGTTAAGAGGTGAGCAGGAGCATGGGTATGATATGAAGGATTTCTGGGATGCTGTATCCATTGGAACTAACTGTGGAAGGGTAGGAACAATGAATGGATATTTGTACATCTCATTTGTGCCAGTGGTTTCATTACTTAAAAACATTAACCATTTCATCTAGAGGAGTATTTTATATAGCATTCACGTTCACTGATCTGCTTATGAAAGCTTCCCTGAAACAGAAATATCTCTGGCCTGTGGTGAAGAGCAGGGTTTGCTGCTCAGAAATTGTTGTGCTGCTCAAGGTCTTCCCCAAGTGAGTCCACAGGCACATGGCCTCTCCTGACCCCGTCACTACAGGAAATCCTGCCACTATGGTTTGCACTAAGTGCAGGGTTCATGTGCTTTTAAGACAAGTTTTTTTTCTCTAATTTCCCCTGCAGCTAACTGCTGCACAAGGCTTTGGTACTTTGGTACTAAATCTTAAACTTTATGAGTTTTGGTTGGTTTTTGCACACTTAGCACTGCTTTGTTAGCAGAGGGGCTCCTGGACAGCAGCTAGTTCTTTGTTTGCCAGTAGTTCCTCCTGCCATATAAGACTTCAAATTGTATTCAGAAGACAATACTAAATATTAATTTTCTTTTCCAATGGCTTCCTGTGCTCTTGAGTGATATATTTGTTACAGATACAATCTTTGATATAGAATGTCTGTAGTGCTCTGAAAGAACAAACACAGAGTGACTGTCATCACCATGTCCTCCGTGCCTTCCGTTTTCCTGACTGCTCCCAGGCAGACTGCAGAGCAGACAGCCTGGCTGCCCAGTGTCCCATGTGTCTTGGAAGACACATTGCTGCTGCACCTGAAGCCAAACTCAGTCTTGTAGTGCAGTGTGGTTAGAAGAGCTGTATTATATTCATCTATATACCCACGCTGAGTTCTTTTTCTCTGGAGAAAGGTGAATAGGACACAAGTGACTGTGGTGATCAGACTGTGAGGAGAGCAGCCATTTTGTAGACAGTTTCCTTACCATCATCCCAGGCTTCAGTCCCCTGTCTCTCAAGTGTGGGGCACATGGTATCTGAAATGAAAAATATCTCTCTCTTGCAGATTCCAGAAGTCATTAAGTTCTGTTGTGATTTCCTCATGTCCTGGGTAGATGAAGAGAACATCCTTGATGTGTACAGACTAGCTGACCACTATGACTTGAGGCATTTGAGTGAGCAGCTGGACTCCTACATTTTGAAGAACTTTACAGCTTTCTCAAGGACACAAGTGTACCGACAGCTACCCCTGCAGAAGGTCTACTCCCTTCTCAGCAGCAACCGTTTGGAGGTTAACTATGAGTTTGAAGTTTATGATGGAGCACTTTTTTATCATTATTCTCCAGAGGAACTGGAGACAGATCAGGTCTCCCTGATGGAGCCCCTTAAGCTACTTGAGGCAGTCCGTTTTCCTCTGATGGAACCCCAGATCCTGCAAAGGCTTCATGACAAATTAAGTCCATGTCCTTTAAAAGATACAGTTGCAGATGCATTAATGTACCACAAGAACGAATGTCTTCAGCCAATGCTTCAGAGCTCCCAGACACAGCTGAGATCAGAGTTCCAGTGTGTAGTGGGATTTGGAGGGATGCATTCTACTCCATCCATTGTCCTCAGTGATCAAGCGAAGTATCTGAACCCCTTGTTGGGGGAGTGGAGGCACTTTACAGCTGCACTAGCCCCCAGAATGTCCAACCAAGGGATTGCTGTTCTCAATAATTTTGTATATTTAATTGGTGGAGACAACAATGTAAGTGGTTTTCGAGCAGAGTCAAGGTGTTGGAGGTAAGATAAGGATAATCCTATTAATTTTATTGCCACCCAGTTGCCCATTCTGAGTCAGTAAGCCAGTAGACAGTCAGTACACTTGCCAGCCAAAAGATTAGGAACTGAGCAGGAGCCTCGCTGAAAGAAAACACAAGAATGAGCTTCATAGTAACAGGAAGCTCCCAGCAGTGCTTATGAGACAAAACCAAGACTGACAGTGTAGAAACAGCTACTCATTCAAGAGTATTACTCGTGCTACTTTCTGCCTTGTTGGAGGAGGGAAGTATTAAAAGTGTGGGAAGCAGTAATGAGCCTGGAACTCTAGGTTGTCTAGATGTTCTCTAACTAGCATTTTCTGGAAGCCTTTTATGTGTAGTTTTTGTCCCAATACAAGAGGATTTTAAATAAAATGCTATTACCATTAGGTTTTCAAAAATGTATGCATGATAGCAGCATTCCAGAGTCCTTTTATATTACTGTGTGACAGGGAAAAGAGCAGTAAGAAGGATCAGGTTTAGACTTTCATGCCCATTACATTGCAAAAACAGATATAAACCCTTTTGCCTTTATATTGTGCTCATTTTTACAAGTCTTAGCTGAGTTGCTCTTATTTTCTGGCATGCATGGTTTCAATTCTCAACCAGTTTTCTCTGTAACTAAAATTTCCAGATGAGAGAGATAGTTTGATATGAAAGTGAATAATGAGATTCACTTTGAGCAGTAGATATTTGGGGGTAAGAATCAAAGAACCCACCACATATTTATGCTCTTCTTGTGTTCTTGAAGATCCAGATTCAGTCTTTGTGCTATTTTTAGAATGTGTTAGCTTGTAGAATGGCTTTGAGCAAACAGAGATTGTGATATGTAACCTGACAGCAGTGTACAAGATAATGGAAAACCTAAGCTTTTATAGCATGATTATGTCAGCTAAAATTGATCTTCTATAAATAGAATAAAACAACTTTGCTAATAATAAAATGCTGACAAGGCCAAATTTCACATCATTTACAGATGAGCTCAATCTCAGCTAAAGACAGTGCAGTAACCCACATCCGTGGAGCTGTCTGGTATTCCAAGCAGTGGTTCTGTGGCTGTAAGAATAACTTTCTTTGATCCCATTCTTTTACAAGGTATGACCCACGACACAACAGATGGTTCCAGATCCAGTCCCTGCAGCAAGAGCATGCTGACCTCAGTGTTTGTGTCGTGGACAACTATATTTATGCCGTCGCAGGCCGAGATTACCATGAAGACCTGAGGGAAGTGGAGAGGTATGACCCTAAAACGAACACTTGGGAATATGTGACACCTCTGAAGAAGGAGGTAAGGAGTGCATTAGCCACACACACTACCACAGTTCCCCAATTCCTGATTTAATCTTGTTAGTTGTTTTTCTCAGGTGTAACTTTAAATTTGCTAATATTCAGATGGAAAACAGTAAACTCTGTATATGGAATAAATGAATAACAATAAAATAAAATAATATATATAAATTACATTTTCCAGTTAAATGCTTATTTTTCCTGTTTCTTGTTGGTTTTGTCTGCACCTTTATTGTGTTAATCCTTTAAACTATTAACAAAACAAATAATAAATGTGTGTCAGTGCTGAAAATATAAAAAGCCTGAATTGAGTGCTAGTGAGTAGAATAACTTGCATTCCTGATAACACTGCTTGTATAAGAAAAATCACCAATCAAAAGGCTTCCAAGTAGATTAGGGAGTTAAGTATAGTATGAATGATCTTCTAACCAAGGAACAATAAAGACAGAGAACACTGCAGTTCTGGAAGTTTTAGAAATTCTAGTGTGTTTCATTCAGAAATTCACAATTATAATATCTTAGAATGGTCCATAAGAAAATCCTTTCAGATTTTGATCTCTGCATAATTCATGAAGAATATCACTCCCTTCATGTCTATTCCCTGCTTCAAAACTGGGAGAAATACATCAATCCAGAGCTCTTGCTTTCCCCTTTGTGTGGTGATGCAGGTGTACGCCCATGCGGGAGCAGCGCTGGATGGGAAGATGTACATCACCTGTGGGAGGAGAGGAGAAGACTATTTGAAGGAACTACAGTGCTATGACCCAAGGACTGACCGCTGGGACGTTCTAGCAGATGGCCCAGTGAGACGGGCGTGGCATGGGATGGCTGCACTGCTGGGAAAGCTCTACGTCATCGGGGGAAGCAACAATGATTCTGGCTACAGGAGGGATGTTCACCAGGTGAGACCATGTCACACCTGTCTTTTCTTGGTTTCTTATGGCTGCTGGCACTTAGATGTAATGTCTTTCTCCTACTAAGTATGCAAGTAAAACTGCTCAGCAATGGCTGCTGCACCAGCTCTCCCTCACTCACCTGCAGAACTTGCAATGATTTATTTACTGTTGTCTGTCTTCAACACTTTGTCTCACCCACAAAGCATTAAAGCTCTAGCACTTGGAATTCTTATCAATTTGAAAACATCTTTGATGGATAACTTCATTGGCATGCACATGCCCAATAAGTAGCACATCAGTTAAATTTATTTTATGCTGTCTTCTCACATGCATTTTTTCTAAGTGGAGAATTTTTGAATTACCAATGTGTAATTGCAGGGCAGAGCTGTTAAGGATATGTTGGATGGCAGTTGTTTAATGCAATTTAAATGTACAGTATCTGATGGTAAGAGATGTCCAGAGGGAATTCTCTTGAACCGTATTCCAGCTTCTAGAACTGCTAGAGACTTAAAAAGAAGGCACAAAAAGTAACTTTTTATAGAGCCAGTGGAGATGGCAGAACTAAATCTAGCTGAAGAGCATATCTGAATGATGAAAGAAGGTGCCTACAAATGAAAGCAGTTAGCCAAGTAGGTACCCAATGTAATCTAAAACTCTCCAACACATGGCACAGAGGCAGCTTAGCAGATTTGTCATATTTGTATGTTCCAGCATTTTCTCTCTAATGCAAACAGGTGCATTATGTCTGGGCTTATATTAGTACGTGTTCCCCTCTCTTTCACTTTTGTGTACATTTTTGGAATGACATACAGCTGTTACTCCAGCAGCAGGGTCAGTATTTGTGATTTCAAAGCTATGTGGCAACTATGCACGACTTTCTGCTGAGCACTGTACTTCTATTACACACTCATATGCTCTCTCCATGATCAACACACTGTCAAAAGACTGATGATATTCCTTCCTAAATAGTTTACCTTATGGCCAGGCTCTGTCACTAGGATACAAGTTCAGTTTTGGCTTTTCTCTTTTCTTTTCTGTTTTTCAGGTTGCCTGCTATAAGCCAAGCACTGATCAGTGGACAAATGTATGTCCACTTCCTGCAGGACATGGAGAGCCAGGCATCGCGGTCTTAGACAACAGGATTTATGTCTTGGGAGGCAGATCCCACAACAGAGGAATCCGCATGGACTATGTCCACATTTATGATGCAGAGAGAGACTGTTGGGAGGAAGGACCCCAGCTGGAGGATGATATTTCTGGGATGGCTGCCTGTGTCCTCACATTGCCCAGGGCTATTTTAATGGAAACAGAGAAGTGGCTCTCAGAATGGCACGCAGACCGAATGAAGCATCATCTTGACTTTCCATCAGAAGTTATGAGCGTATCAGACTGGGAGGAATTTGACAACTCAAGTGAAGATTAGAAAACTCTAATTTTTTTTTCTTTTTTTTTGCCAGTGGATGAGGAAATTAAGGCTTGGGGAAAGTACTTGAGAGATTTTATATGTCTTTCTTATACACATAGAAGTATTTAAAGGTTTTAAAAGTAAGTGTTCCGCACAAAATGCCATTCACAGTTAATATCTACCCATTTGCAAGTGTTCTGCACAAAATGCACTTACAGTCAGTACCTGCGCACCTGCAAGAAAGCAGCGTTTTTAAAGTAACCACACAACTGCCATTTCCCCCCAGTTGTATAGAGGTTCTTTTTACTTTGAAGGAGGCTTTTCTCAGCCTTCAGCATGGACAGAAAAAAAAGCACAGAAGGCTCAGCTTGACTAGCTTCTTTCCGTCCAGCTTTTAGCTTGAAATAGCTTCTTGAGGTTTCTTTTTTCCTTTTCTTTTGGGTAATAAAACTTCCTAGCCCGCTTAATACAGGAAGGTAACACCTAGTGTCACCCTCCTGTGCCAGGTGTCAGACAGCTGGATTAGTTTGTCAGCAAGATTGAACATACAGAAACAGGAACAGTAGCAAGAAAGTCTGAACCTTCATCTCATCTAGGCATGCAGCCATCCTTGTAATTGGGTGAGTCTGTGAACTGACACCCACTCCCGAACTTCTATACTGCAAGTCCTGTCAACACAGTGGAAAGAAGATTTCTAGAAAAACTCCGTACAGAATATGGCAATCTCGTCATTCCACTGTCAGACACATTTGTTCTGAACCATAAATTAATAAATTCTTGTCAGACCTTTTTAAACTGCTGTCTCCATTTTATTAACAGTGATGTGGCGGCTGAAAGTTTCATTATATCCTACAGCAGTACTGGCAAAGTTACACCAGCCTGGGAGATGGGCAGTTTTTTTATTCTGTTATTATATGCTTTAGAAGAGGATAAAGAGAACAGAGATTGGTTTGCCACAGCAAAAGAAAAAAATAATGAGATAACGAGAAGTATCGAAGATTACACTGGTCTGAGACACTGCAGTAGCTGAACTAATGCCAGGAACTACAGCTGAGAAAGATAAGGCATAGTAAATCCTTCCTTCATGGGGCCTTAAAATAATTGGTTCCTGACTACCATCTTGCTTAACATTAGGTTAGAAGCTGATTTAAAGTCTGAATCAGTGGGATACTGAACAGTATGAGATCCTTCCTCTTGGAAGGGTGGAGTAATCAGTGCCCCCAGAAAATCTTGACAAACCACCAAAAGCTTTTAAATCTTATAGCAATAATGGAGTTGCAGAAAGGCAAAAACAGTGACAATCAGAATGACATGGGACTAGTCAAGTGTCATCACATCATGATAAATAGTGTACATGGATGTGCTACTTCAGAGAAATGGAGTAACTTCCTGGATATTCCCCCTACTTGGGGATACATTGTTTATGGAAGCAAAGATCATTTTAAAACAGACCTAGATTACTCTGCTTTAGTAGACTGGACTTCTGGAAAAAGATTCAAAAGTATTTGCACATTTCTTTAAATAAGTTCAATAACATTTCTTGGTGAGAGGGGCATTTGTTGGACTTTAGCACTGTCAGTTTTCACCTTCATCTCTGAACCTCTGCCAGCTGACAAATAAAACAGAAGACCTGGTAACTGCAGGAAACACTGATTATGAGCTTTTGCAGAAAATATTTTTTTGATAATGAACTCTGAACCGCACACAGAGTCTGAAAATAAAGTCTTTATTACACTGCAATATTAGAGACTGATAAATATTCCTTTTTTGCCTACAGAGTTACTTTTAATGTGTAGGAATTAAATGCAGCCTTCAGATATAAGGACATACCTCTCTGACCTGAGTATCACTAGAACCACTCCTTCCAGACTGCAGGTGGCAATTTGTTTCATCTGCAAACAAGTGATTAAAGACCCAGCTGTTTCTAACTAACAGACCTCTAACTCACTGCAGTGCATTTTCCATTTTAACTAGCACCTTTAGACAGACCAGTGATGCCCTATGTTATACAACGATATAGGGTTATTTATGTTACTTAGATGAAATATTACTTAGCCTCTTTAACAATGAAAAAAGGAATAATCATTCTTTATCTAGCTCCTTTTCCTATGTGTACCACTAGAGGGTATTACTCACTGTTACAAATAACCAACCTGAGAGGCTATTTCTTAGATTACATAAGAGAATAGAAGACATTAATGAGTAATCAATAAGCCAAAGAAACAGCTTGAGAAAACTTTTGGGGATTTTTTTACAGCTTCTACCCTGTCACTCCTGTGTTTGAATACTGATTTTTAGAGAGCTCATCCATTATTCCATTTATCAGCATATGCAACTTTGTGATTGCATTATTCACTAAATGTTGCAGTTGGATGCTGTGCAAAGCAAATGTATATAAGGCTCAGAATGTGGCTTCAAAGAAATTACTTAAAGGAGATGATCATCTACCTTAGCACTACACTATTTTTTTTCTCTTTTTTTACTTACTGGTAAAATAACCCTAAGTTACATGAACTAAACCTAAGGGCGGGTAATATTTGATAAAAATAAAACTTCTGTTACTTTTGGCCCCAAAATTTCTTTACATCTGAGCATAAGGTGACTGTTGAAAATTACAGTATGCACTATCTTACTTGCATGTATTTCATTCAGGTAAAAAACCATGGAGTTTAGCTCAAACCATCCTAATCATTTTTTTAGCAGTAGCTCATTTTAGGCCAGCATGTCCTTTTTTCAAACTGACATAGGCTAAACAATAATAAAATTGCTTTGCTTTAAAAATGTCAGTTTTCTCTTACTCAGCAGACATAAAGCACATGTTGTTTACTACAATTACCTATATAAACAAATTGCAGGAAAGATTACAGGTTGATACACAGAGCTGTAATCATTATTAATTGGTTTTCCTATCAAGAACGATGCTTCAGGAACTGAACTTACACAAGCCCACTTAAGCTTTCTGTTACCTCATGAAAAACATGTACTCATGGGGATTTTCAACTGATTCTGTATTTTTTATTTATAAATTCTCCGATGTCCTAAATATGTCAGTCTTGTACCTGACAGTAAAAGGCTTTTTGTTTTTTACAGTAAGCCCTCTGAGACAGTATAACATGACATTGTGGACAGATGGACAATGAACTAAGAAAGCTTTAAGTTATTTCTGGTCTGTGAGAGAACAATCAAACAGCTCTTCCAGAACTGAGTGATCAAAATACCAACAGTTAAACTGCTGATACATTAGGAAGTCCAGAAGAATAGTAATTAGGTTTCTTGATGATCTATTTTCCTATTTCCTGCCAGCACAGAGGTAAAGCTGTACAGGCATATTTGCCAGATTTGTAATTAGTAGACTGAAGTATTTCAGGCTTCCACATTTGCAGAAGTGATTGTGATTGCTTCAGTTTTGTTTCAAAACTGCTTTCACTACTGTATTTCTTCTCCAGCTGTCTACTTCTAAATCCAACATATCCTTTCTCATTTTCCTCATAGTTTAAATTAGGGTCATTAATTTTGCATTGGAAGCATACCCAGTACTCGATTTGGAGCAAAATAAGGATTCTTATTCTGTACCCTTGACAGAAATTTTTCTCCTTACATAGGGATCAGCCACATGTACAATTTATTTGGCATTCAGCCCAACTGATGGGATCAGAAGCTTCTGGTGAAAGGAAGAAGGAGCAGCTGGGCACAGGGAAAGAGGTACAGGGCCTTCTCAAGGGAATATTCTGAGTTTTTATTTCATCGGCAGCTGTTGCACTTTTGAGCTCCCCACCTCCTCCACCGCATTACAACTACCTGGCCATGCTCTGAGAGTGTAAGCTGCCAACAGGTAAAGTCAAAGAGCATAAAGGTATTGATATGTAATGAAAAGGTAAAGTGGTACCAGACATTCACACATTCTTCCTAAACCAAATGCATTTGTAGGGATGTAATACACCTGAGATGACTGTCTGTAGTCTAGAAGTTGAAGCCCAGTCTTATCAGAAAACATTAATGATCTTGAACAAGTCAACTTTTTCTCATATGGAAGTAGAATGTGGGATCTTTTACCTAAAACATCTGGTTTAGTTTAACCACAGTTACTAAAACTGAGGAGGGAATTACTTGAAGGATGCACATAACCTACATACGTACAAGTTCAGAACATCTAATTTGGCAGTTCCTTCCAAACTGAAAACCTCTCCATGCCTTAGAATCCTCTCTGGGTGGGAAGGTGGGTGTGTTGGTTCTCCAGCAGCAGTCCAGCCCCATGCAGTACTGCACAAAAACTGGTTTATAATTAATACTATTTATTTCTGACATGTTCCAACTATCTTGAGATTCTATCATTATCCATACAAAATGGAAGCAAAATCACTCTGTATATTTGATTTTTATTTTAACAAAATTTGTAATTCAATCAAATGAAGGAACAGGAATTTTTATTTCCTTTTTATATACTATGTGTTACTAAATCTGCTGCTAACTTACAGCTTTTGTAATTATTTTTAAACATTATTTAGCGTATTATTGCAAGTGCCATCTTTTAATCTGTATTTTGGCCATAGTCAAACAGAAAACAAGCCAGATCTGTTCAAATGACACAAGAAAACATCATAACCTTCATATTCTATTGTAGCCTGTCTACAGGTGTTTAAAACGGACTCTTCCTAGTAGATACAAGCACTTAAACCAGTAGGAATGGATCAAAGGTATAGCCACTAAATAAGCTCTCCTAGTAATGGATGAAATTTTTTTTGCAGAGATGTGAATTTTCAGATGTAATTACTCATCTCTAGGTCACTGTTTTGCCAGTGTTGCTGTACATGACTAACAGCTGTTGTTTTCCACCGAGGAGATGGCTGTATGTCAACGGCTGGTAAAATGATACCTGTACATGGATTCAGGGGCTGCTTTAAGATCCTTTCGTCTTAATGATGAGACTTTTCCTGGATGGTTTTGTCTAAAACATGACACTGGAGGAGTCTTCCATTTTAGATGATTTGAACTCTGCTAAATGTCTGCAGAGACACAGCCCATATGTTCCAATCCAGACACCTCAGTTGGCACTGGTTGCCAATGTACGAAGAGGAACAAAGAGGAAAAAAATGACTGTGTAATGACTGAGCTTTTGGAAAAGGCAGAGCATGAAAGAAAGACGGCAAAGCTGGAATAACACTGCACAACAGTCCAGTTAAGCACTTCAAGACAGACATCTGAACTGGCTTGCTTTTTTTTTTTTTTTTCTTTCAAGTGCTGCTTCATTTCACATTGCCAGCCCTGAAGCAAAATAAAAACCAAAATCAAAAGCACAAATTAAACAAAGTCACAAGACTGAGCTAAAATCACACCATTCGCAGAGGTTTCTAGCACGTCCGGGGAACCAGTGCAGTTATTTTGTCGCGCCCCTGCCCACTGCAGCTGGACAGGCCGAATGCTACTGCTGGCCCCCGGAACGTGACTCAGAGCCCGGTGCCTGTCTGGGCTCACGGCGCCAACCTCCCTCTCAAATTCAAACAGCTCATCCGCACCATGTGCCAAGCGCTGCCCCCGAGCCCTGCTGAGTCCTTTCCGGGGTTTCCTTCCTCTTCAGCGGCTGCGACACCATCTTCCCTCCCGCCTGAGCCAGACAGGGCTTTGACCCCGTTATCTGGGAACAAGGCTATGAAGAGGCAGGAAACGGCCCCTTAGAGCACGTAGGAAGTTATCTCGAGATCAGAGATGATTATCACAGCGGGCCGTTTTGTTCCTTAAAAGAAAATTAATTAACCAGTAAAAAACAGCAAAACCTCAGGGGAGGTGGTGTCTGTCTGCAAACCGCCTGGGGTCAGGGTTCTGGCACCCCTCAGATCCAGGAGCAGTGAGAGAGCGGCCCGAGGCAGCCCCGGGGCACTGGGGGGAAAGCTTGGGGCTGGGCGGCACCGAGGAGGGCGAACGTGCAGAGAGGGATGTGGAGAAGATGGACGGACCCCCTCAGATACCTTAAGGCCAAGGGCTGGGGAGTTTTAGGGAGGTGACCCGCGTCAAAGCGCGCCTGCAGCAGCGAAGGAGCCCTGCGCTGTGAGGGGATGCGGCAGGCGCGGGGCCACCCCCCCCCCTCACTCACCGCACCGACCGGGGGTGCGTCGGGGACGGCTTGAGTGACTCTCGGGGAGAATGGGGAAGGGGCGGCCCTCCCGCTCCCTCGGACGCCAGAACCGAGCACCGCAACAGCGGGGCACAAGCCCCTAGCCCGGCCCCTGAGGCGGGCGCGGCCCCGCGCTGCCGCCGCCATGGCGCGTGCGCGGGGCGGTGTCTCGGAGCGTTTGCGCGGCCCGGCACAGCCGCCATTTTGGTGCTCGGCTCTTGAGGGGAGGAACCCGCGGGAGGACGCGGTGCCCGGCGCTTCTGCCTCCCCCGTCCCGCCCCGAGCCGGCTCCTCTCGCCGCGTTCTCGGGCCGCTTGTCCGTGTCAGCCGCCGGTGCTCTTCGTCACCCGCCTGGCCGGGCCCGCCGCAGGCCTGAGAGAGGCGGGAAGGATGCCCTGCACACCCCGCCGCTGAGGGAGACTGGGGCCCTGCGCGCCGCGTCTGGCCAGCCCCACCCCAGCCGCTCCTCGGCCCTTCGCCTCCAGCGGCACGGAGCTTCCTTTTCCCTTATCCCGCTGTCCCTGGGTTTCCTTTCTCCTGGACTAGGCACGAGCCGCTTCCCCCTCGCCCCCAGCCCGCTCCGCCTCCCAGGCCTCTCTGCCCAGGCCTCCCCCGGGTCTCTTCCTCCGCCTGGGCCTTCGGGCTCCTCACCTTCCTTCCTCCCTTTCCTTCCCCTTCCCCTCCCAGAGCCATGTCCTCCGCCGCTCGTTTCGATTCGTCGGACCGCTCCAGCTGGTACGTGGGCCCGGTGTCCCGGGCGGAGGCGCAGACGCGACTACAAGGGCAGCGGCACGGCATGTTTCTGGTGCGGGACTCGTCCACCTGCCCGGGGGACTACGTCCTCTCGGTGTCTGAGAACTCCCGCGTTTCCCACTACATCATCAACTCCCTGCCCAACCGCCGCTTTAAGATCGGCGACCAGGAGTTCGAGCACCTGCCCGCCCTGCTGGAGTTCTACAAGATCCACTACCTGGACACCACCACCCTCATCGAGCCCGCGCCCAGGTGAGTGCCCCCCGCCCCCACCACACCCACCGCCACCTTTGCTCCGGGTGGCGCGAGGAGGTGAGACCTGTAAAGGTGTCATAGTGCAGCCGAGTAGCTCCGGGAGCCTGGCACTGGATGTAGATGCTATGAATAAATGCTGAGGAAACATTCGTTTCTAACACTGGGCCTTCTTAACGTTCTGGATCTCGCTAACAATTAAAGTGTTGCTCTTTCAGTCAAATTATCCACGGTCCCTGTGCTGACCTTGTGTGTAAGGGTACCATGTACCTCTACCATGGGCTATAATTGTCTTGAAAGAGGGTGTGGTCGTAACAAAGCATGTCACCCTTTTTGTGTTACCCTTTTCTTCTAGTATTGTCTCTCCATTCCAAGGATGGTTGAGAAAGTGGTTCACCAGTCGTTTTCGTGATTGAAGTATAGCCTGTGAGCTTAGTTTGCTGTCTACCACTGCACCCACACTGATTACAATAGAACTGGCTTTTGTGTGATTAGACTGCTTCACCCTGTTAAGTCAGCATTAATACATTCTAGGGCAGCATTTCCCAAACCTCTAGAGTGGCATTTCTCTGCCAAAAAAATGTGAAACACTTATTTCTTACAGTTTGGTTATGGCACTATTCATCTATATCTGCATATACCATGCACTTCACTGAGAAATGCTGTTCTGGGAGGATGGGACAATGTGACTTGGCTATGAGCTAGTTCTCTGTCCTGGTCCCTGCATGGGACATACCTGCAACATGCATCAGTAAACTGCTTATCAAGAATCGTAGAACATATTCCTTACTTTTAATTAATAAAGCCTTTCTCAGTATCTTTTTTCAAGGCTTTTGGGCTTTCTGGATAGAACGAAATGAAATAAGAGAAAAGTAGTGACATACTAAAATGCAGAATTTAGAGGTGAAACTGAATTTTTTTTTTAATATCTTACTATGTTTTGCAGATTAGCAAGTTCTTAGGAGGAAAGAATAACTTTGAGGTTTATAATCACAATTGAACCTTGGCATAGACCAGTACTTAATGATAGTCAGTCACTTGTCAGAGGTTGACAATAGCTTGTCAGGTTGAAAAACTCAAGTGTTCAAAAGTCTTTCTGAAAAGCTGTCAAGTGATGGGCAGGATGTGACAGAAAGCTCAAGCTTCAGGAACTCTTCAAGCTGCTGGCAGCCTTTTGGGTAGTGATTGTGACTAGAGAGATGGGTAGGTGAAAAAAAAATAGTTTTCACCATTGCAGGAATGCTTAAATGGAGCTGCCCAGTGTTATGTGCATGCTTAAACTTGTGGAGAGTTGGGAAGAAAAAAAAGTCTCACGCTAAAGCAATCTTCATGCTTATCTCTGTTCTCCAGCGTGGATACTCTTGAACCTTTCTGGATGCAAAAACTTGTTCTTAATCATTTATGGCCATGACTGACTTGGCTTTCTCAAAACACTGGAGAACTTAGAGCTGACTGCACTTGCTCACTTGGTATTTGTTGGGAGTCTTGTGTGAAATATTCTGTGAACATTTTAGTACCACCTTATTTCCAAGGTTTTGGTTGCTTATTGTTCTCAGCACAGAGACAGATGGGATGTAACCTGCTGTGAATTGACAGGCTTTTTTATAGAGCTACAAATGGGATCGACCACGTGGTTTTTCTTAGCATGATTTTTGTTAAAACTCTTAGAAAAATCAATTATGCAGTTGATGGTGTGAAATTCTGTGCAAAAGAGACTTCCTGCTGCAAGAGGGATGAAAGGTAGCATTTCCAGATTTTTGGTTTTTTAAATTTTTAGTTAATGGACTAGATTTAGAATAGGAGTGGCCAGGTATGTGCTTCAGAACTGTTATGCTAATTCTTATTTCTCTGGCATTTTCCTGGGCACGTTGCTCTCAGATGCTTGTGCTTTTGAAAGCTGTTCATTCTTTTAATTTCATAAAGTACAGTGTGAAAGGTGGTTTCTATATAGAGTCCTAAAGTACTTCTAGATCTTGGAGATGATATCTGAAACTTTTAAAACAGTTGTAAATGGACCATTTTAAACTTTGTTTGTTTTGTGTTTCTAGTAGGGAGCTCTGACCATCCTCATTGATGTTCCTGAGTTCTTGCTTATGCAGAGCAATTGCTCCCCGAAGGGTTCACTTTCTGCCCCTGCTTTGGCTGCAGCGAGGTGTCTGAAAGATGGAATACCTTTCTGTTCAGGGCTTCTGGCATGTCTTGCAGAAATCACAGGGATTTGACTTCTATCATATTTTGCAAGTAGCAAAAGAGAATTGAAGTAGGCTAATGACAGGCATTCTTACCATCATAGCTTAGATAATAAGTATCTGCTGTGGCCTATATCCATTAAGGTTTTTTGACAGCTGCTTTGAATAAAATGTATAACATTTATGATGAAAATAGATTGCAGTGTAAGCATTCTCATTTGATGCACAATCTTCACAATCTTACATATTATCACAGACAACAAAGTGACTGTATTTGACAAGTGATGGACTTAGTAATAAAAAATTATTAAAATAAAGAGAATATGGTTAATGGGCAAAGGAATATTTCTAGAAGGCTAGCTTTTTTTTTTTTTAGTCCCTTCTTATCAGTGGATGCAAGTAATTCATACTGTCTTTATGAAGCTGTCATACCATCTTAATTTTGTTCCCTTTTTCCTCTATGGTACCTCAAGTCTAGCATTTAGTTACTGAATTCATTAGAAGTGGATGCTGAAGTTAAAAACAAAATAAAATTATTTGGGTGACTTTGGAGGTGGTGGGCTCTTGGAGAGATTCACAGCTACATTTTTATATATTACCCTTCCGCTTCAGTCACCCAAATAGTCTTAATTTGGTTTTTTGTATCATTACTCTCATAACTTAAGCTATAGAATTAATTTGAGTCTAAGATCTTCACAACAACCCAGAACAGGTAGATGAAGATTTTGCATTATTTCTCCCAGTTTTCTGCATCCCATGATAGATTATTTTGGATTTCTGGGAAAGCTACTCCGGGTATTTAAGTAATTATTTGAGAGTGTGAGTTACTTACGAAATGCCTCACAGTGCTACCAAGCCAATACTTTTGTCACAAATCCAAGTAAGTCATTCTTCTCTAATTGATATTCCTACTGCAAACCTGGTACTTAGCTTTGTTACTGGAAATAGAAACCAATAGCTATTACTTTTATCAAATCTTCAGGTATCCAAGTCCACCAATGGGATCTGGATCTGCCCCTGCCATGTCCACTGCAGAAGAAAATGTGGAGTGTGTTCGGACTCTCTATGACTTTCCTGGTAACGATGCCGAGGATCTTCCATTTAAAAAGGGCGAGATACTGGTAATTGTAGAGAAGCCAGAAGAACAGTGGTGGAGTGCCAGAAACAAGGATGGTCGGATTGGGATGATTCCTGTTCCTTATGTAGAAAAGCTAGTCAGATCTTCTCTTGGGAAGCATGGAAACAGGAATTCCAACAGTTACGGTATTCCAGAACCTGCCCATGCTTATGCTCAGCCTCAAACCGCAGCTCCCCTTCCTTCAGTATCCAGTACACCTGGAGCAGTGATCAATCCTCTGCCATCCACACAGAATGGACCAGTCTATGCCAAAGCTATCCAAAAGAGAGTACCCTGTGCTTATGACAAGACTGCGCTGGCATTAGAGGTAAGTTTTTCCTCCAGTGTCAAGAGTTTTCAATTGCCTTGTGGAAGAAGAAACTAAAAATTGTTATAGTGAAGTTAGTGTGGATGACTTCATGTGGAGTCTGCTTATTTATGTCGAGGGACTGAGAAGTTAGGTTACATTCTGAAGAAACATCCACAGGAATTGCTTCATCTATACCACTTCCTTTGAGAAAAGTGACCTAGTAAGTAACTTTAGGACCTGTACTCTCCCTCCCTTCTTGCTTTTTCAACTGTGCAAATGTTACAAGGATAGCAGTGTACACATGCTGCTGTGTAATAAGTGCTAGTGAGAGGATGGCTTTGCTTCTCCACCTAATCTTGGGGAAGGAAAGAGGTGTTTCATTAATCACTGCCGTGTTCCAGGCTAAGAACTGACAGTAGCATCCTCCAGAGAAAGGTAAAGATTGCTGGCTGATACACTTAGTGTTTCTGATCTGCAGCTGTGAGATGCACTTGAAGATCTTGTGCTGAGAGGTGAAATCTGGGCAGAATATATTGGAAATACTCTAGTCCCTTTTACTTTGGTTTTCAAAAGTGGAATTTGAGAAACTTAAGACCTAAACTGGGGGTGAGGAGGTTAGCTGAAGGAGTACAGTGTAACCTCCAAAAGTGCTGGAAGTTCCTGTGCTTGGCAATGCTTTTTTTTTTTTTTTTTTTTTTTTAAATTAGAGATATCTTGTAAAACTTCAGAGTGTTATTCTGTAAATAGTAAAGAATTTATGTTATAGTTCTAGTTTAACTGGAATAAATGATTGATTGGAAGAAGTTTTTCAAAGCTATATCCAGAAGACTAAGATTGTTACTTTTGCATTTAGATGATACTGAAGGCTAGTTAACCTGTAATTCAAAAATGTCTCACCTGGAAAAAGTGAAATTTGAATGTGCTGCAATACTTCCAGGAACAAATGCAAGCAAACAAGCATAGGAAACAACATTTTAGCAAGTAAAATAATAATGGTTTTAAAAATACTTTTGAACTTTTCTTGTTGTTTTTGCTCAGTTACTTTGCAAGTCAAAGCTGATATTTTTGACTGCAATTTGGAAGGTTATATTCGTGACTTCCAATTATTCATAGTTCTCACCCTAATTGTTTTACTCCTGTATTTGTAAGACTTCTACAGGTGGTTATTCTTATGGGTTTAACGGTTGAATATGAATCACTGGAATTTCTTTGTCTTGTGAAATCTAGCAGCTTGTTATTTGTGAACAGTGTGTGAAAATTACTACAGAACAAAGTGTAAATTCACTGCCAACTGCACTGTACAGAAGATTCCTGCCAAAACTACTCATGCTTCTGAAAGCAAAGCAAGGCAAGCAATTGATTTTGTTATGTTATCAATGTGTCATGGAATTACTTCAGGGAACTTGAATTGCTGCAGGGTAGCAGAACCACTTGGAAGGCTGGCCCTTACAAGTAGACTTTTCTGATTGCCCTTTAAATGACCTAGTTAACCCCATCAGTATAACTACTCTAGGATACCAGTAGGGTTAATTCTCTGGCCAACAAATAGGTTTGACTTGGTTTGAACCTTCAAATTACTGAAGTTTTGTTTGATTCTCTAATCGTTTACTGCCTCATGGTTTTGTGTCTCTCAACACTGGCATATTTTGTCTTCCCATGCAGTCTGTTTTCTTTGCAAGTGTACCTCATCCACACTGTGGCTTTTCAAGAGGCTTCAGAAGCAGAATTCTGGGAACTGCTCTACATTTTCATTGAAATCAGTGGTTACAGCTTCTCCATATCTACCCATGCACAGGGAACTTTACCAGTCTCATTATAGCAGGTTTTTTTTGTCACGTGGGCTATTCTTAATCATTCAGCTTCTTTTCATGATTTTCCTTTAGTTTGCCAAACACCTGCAGGACCCTGATAAAGTATTTAAAACCAGCCTTGTGAGGGCTCTACACGTTGCTAAATAAACTGAACCATTTGAAACTTCTGTTTTTAAGGTTATGGGACTGTTTTAGGGAAGAAAGTTAATGGTGTTCTTTCATAAAAATAGTATTTGACAGTTCTCCACCTTAGTATAGGTGTACTCTAAATGGCAGTTCAGCTGTGAGTGTAATTCCATGGTTGCTGATTGTGCAATCTCATTTAAACTGATAAAACAATATGAAAGCAAAATATCTGCTGGCTCTGGCCTTGTGTGGTCAGCACACAGACAGTACTTAAAAGGAAGAGAGTACCATCTGGAGTAAATAAAGCCATTGCATAGTAATCTGCTCAACTTCCTTTTAAGTGGAGCGATGTCATTCTTCTTGGTTCAGCTTGAAAATGGGACAAGCTCTCTGCTTGCAAGTCCAGTGTTTCTGTTGTACACTATTGTTTACAGAAGCTGATAGAATTTTTCTTTAAGGTAGTAATTTATAGCCTGTTAAAGAGAAGTTTGTTTTGTAAGCAAGGGTTTTTTGATGGGTTTTTTTAATTTCTTACATGAAAAATATAAACCAAGTGACTATTCTACAGAAAATCTGAAACAAGATCTGATTGGTTGGATAAAGATCAAGGGTTCAACTTGTGAATTTACAAGTGTGACAATTTAAGAGCAACTACAATTTTATTTCTGTAGGATACAAGTTAATAGGGCATTTATTTTTGCTGGGCTAAGTTTATTTAGCATTATATAGAATCACAGAATGGTTTGGGTTGGAAGGGACATTAAAGTTCATTTCATTCCACCCCCCTGCCATGGGCAGGGACACCTTCCACTAGACCAGGTTGCTCCAACCCCCATCCAACATGGCCTTGAACACTTCCAGGAATTGGCAGTTCACAACCTGTCTGGGTAACAATATTGGTATTATTGAAGTTACTAATGTGTAAGTGTTGACTCAATCCTATTGTGTTATATACTCCACTTTTACTGTCTAAAATAAAAAATTTAATTATAACCTGCTTTTGGGCTAAAATGGTAGTTTTAAGTATAGATACTATCTCAAAGCTTACAGCTAGTGGTACATGTCATTTTGCGCATCTCCCTGCACCAGGGAATAATTAGTAAAGCCTACAATAAATTACATGTATTTCTAAAATATACATATGCTCTTGTCTGTTGAGTTACTTTGCCTGTTCAGATTTAATGTTTTTAATGAAATGATTGAAGTCTGTAGTTTCTCACTACAACTAACCTAGTTACTAATATGTGTAGAATTTTATGGATACTGTATTAAAAAAACCCAAACCACTAAACAATCAAACTACAAAATAAAAATTAAAACCACCAAACCCAACCCCTAACTGAAAAAAGCTCAACAGCCCACAACCCAGATCTGTTTCTTTACTTGTGTACTTTCAGCCAAGAAGCTATTTCCTTCCTTTCTGGTGCTGCAGAGGAAGGAGTATGAAGGACAGAGTTAACAGTGTCCCGTGCTTATTGGGACTAGAACTCTGCACCACAGGGTCATGCATTGCTATTCTTCAGTCCTGCTAATTACTGTGGGAAATCTAGGAGGTCAATCCTGTGTTCAAAGGACTTACAGGATAGCACTTTATGAAGGTGATGCATTTTATAAGAGTAAAGACTCTGTGGCACTGTTACTGTGATACAGAGCAGCAAAGTCTACCTGAAAGTTTCTCAGCCTTTAAAAACTTGTAGTAATTCTATAGCCAGTCTGTTAGCAATAGTATGCTAATGAACCCTTGTTTCAAACTGACAAGCTCTAACGAGGACATGAACAACAAATTCCATATTCACTTATAAAATGGAATTAAATAGGATAAGGAACCAGAAAATGGGAGACCAGCAGCAGCCACCAGATTTATACCTGTTGTGTTTAAAAAATTATTCTTAAATATGTTACCAATGCTCTAATCAGTGTCATAGTCAATTTTGAAGGCAGTAGCGGTTCTAGAATTCCTCTCCAGACTTAACTTGACAGTGTTATGGAATCAAAGATTCATTTTTTCTTTTTAAACAAGAGTTGCACTGTATTTTTAAAAGTTTTTGTACTAGTGATGGCTTTTTATAGACTCGTGCCAGCATTATAATGTTAAGTAGTTTATCTTTTTGTGATGTAGCAATCATACACGTACGTATATGTTTGCTAGTACAGAGTTAACCTGTCACTGAAATGTTTTGGTGAAATAAATATCCATCCACCATAATTATATAACTGACTTACAGTATTTCTCTTGAGCTTGTTACAATTAGGTTACAGTTAACTTTTTCCCTCTTCAAAGGAAAGTTGAGACAAGTAGGCCAAAATGTGCTAGCAGTAGAACTTTCTTAATTAGGAAATTAGGCTACTTCTTTCAGTAGACAACAAGCATTGTGTTTTTCTTAAGCCAAGGAAACTTAGCCTTGCTGTCTTAAACATTAAAATGCATCTAACCCACAAAGTCTGGATTTTAAGCAATATATTGATCCTATATTTGTGTAGTGTGAATTGTTGATCAGGGAGCTTTAGTTGCTCTAACTGTGAATTGAAAGTGAACTCTCCAAATTCTGTACAATCATGACACTGGCTTAATCTGAAGGAGACAGGCTTCCACCGTGTAAGGAAAAGCAGCACTTTTTTTGATGCTGTAACCCCTACTCTGACAATTTTCCTGGCTCTTGGTGAACTGCAAAGTTCCTTTGTTTTAATGTGTTCCTAGGCAAGGCTGGATTAATTTGATCTAGGACTTCCACATTTCTATATTGCCCTTCTACCTCCTTTCATGTCTCAAGAATGGATGAAGCTTTTCCTCTGAACTGTTTGATTCTCTGGTTTGTGCATCAATGGTGTTCTGGCCCAGAACATCAGAAATGAAGGGTAATTAAGCTATGCTTTCAGCCTGGTGGTTTCTTGGATCTTCCAGTACATAAAGCACCAGCTCCTTCAGCGTCCTTTTGTCCTGTTTGCAGAGTGGCTGAACACTGCCTATTCTGTGTAGCTCTTCACCTTGGGGACAATGGGATATCAGGTATTTTCTCAGTGTTGGACCTTGTCTGTTCTTCTCCAGACAGGCAGCTGGTCTGAACAATTGTTTTGGTATTAATGTTAGTGTTACCAAAGAAGGTGAGCTGTGACACTAATTAGGATAATGACTGAGATTCAACACCCTGTGGATTCCAGAGAGCAATGTTTTCTATAGCACTGACCCAGTGGGCTAAAATGATTTACAATTTTAATGCATTTTTATCTCCTTAAACTTATATTACAGAACTTTATCAACCATAGAACTATTAACATACAGTTATTGGAATATCTGTAAAACTCATTGAATTGGTTGACTAAAATGGCTTGCAGGAAACCTTTTGCAGAGTATGAATCAGTTTCAAATGGAAGACAGGTATGAAAGACTCTAGAGTGAATGAAGTAACCTTTCTGACTGGCATGTTCCACAGCTTGTGTTTCCCTAGGGCTTTGAATTCATGCTCTAACAAGGACATAATGAAAGATGCTATCTAAAATACATTTTTATTTTTATCATTTGGGTGTAACCAAATGGCTGCATTTCAGAAGTATTACTCATTTCAGTAGTGATACTTCATTCCAGTGATGCTGGTGTGCTTCGCAACTGAATTAATTAACTTATCTGAGAGATGCTAAGTGCTATCCTGATTTATAGATAAGGGCCATTAGCTGTCCAGAGTCATACAGGAAGTTTGTGGCAGAGATGAGAATAGAACCAGGTCTCCTGACTCTGTCCTGTGCTTAATCATAAGACAATCCTTCTGACTGGCTTAAAACATTCTCTGAAAAAGAGTGTGTTAAATAATTTTAGTGGGAGATTGCACCTCAGCTGACCATGTTACAGATGCTTTAAAAGGCATTTACCAAATAATGCTTTTACTTACTACTTGGGGGAAAAATACATAGAGGGACTAGTTGACCAGATTTTTCTAGACATTTTTGAAATTAAGATCTTTAAGATAAGATCCATGAGTTACTCTATCATGAAATCAAGGTTCCTGTGCCAAAAATCTTATTTCAACATGCTGTTTCATTTAGTCTTCTCAGGGAAACTACATTTTAAAAATTATATAGCACAAGAGGATGTTCAGCAGTTTTCATTTACAAAAAAGCCTTCTCAAAAATAGTAGAAAGTTATTGCAAAGTAATTCACTATTCCAGTGGTTCTCGGCATAAGGGAGTATGTGTGGAGTAGCTTTTGCCAGCCAGCTCTCTTTAGTGGCAGATGCTGGTGTGCAGCAGCTTTGCCCACCCAGCAGCATAAAAGGCATTTTACATCATTAATCTACAGGGCAGTTTGTTGCAATGCAATAGGAGACATATTGTAAATATTTTTTTCACTCAGCTGAAGCAAGACTTCCAAACCTATTCACATTGTGAAATCTTTCAGAGCCAAGTTAAAGAATATCTGTTCCAGAGCTTCAAAATGATAATGGATTGATCTCTACAGCGCATGAACAGAATTACATTGTGAGACTCAGAAAATGCAGGTCCATGTTTTTGATTAAAAAGATTATTTTTAAGATTAAAGGGTTTGAGAATGGGTTTGGTGTATGCAACTCCTTATTAGCTTTAAACTGTTGTGATGTTGGCTGCACCTTCTTCACTTTGGGTCTCGAACTTGGAACTTAGATCTGCCTTCAAGGGTTATTTAAATATAGCAATGTAACGCTGAGTATTTATAGATGTTATCAGCCTTTTCCTAAGGAGACATTTGCTAGGTTCCTATTTTAGGTCATCTTGTTACTATTTAAAGCTTTCTTGAGTGAGAAGTCTGACAAATTGTGCTTTTTAGCAAATACACAATTAAAGCATGCTGCAGCAGGCCCTGGAGAGATGAAGAGCAGTCGGGTGAATTCAGTGTACATGCAGTGTATCATGGGCAGTGTTTAACTGCTTAATTCTGTGTGCTGGCTTTGTGTTTGAGTTTAGGAACAGCATTAAAAAAAAAAAGAAATAAAAAGAAAAAAGTAATATGGTCTCAGTTATATCCTAAGAACTTATGGGAGTTCAGAGGGTTTTCTCCTCTCTCAAAAGCACAAGATTACAATTGTTGAAGTGTGACAGTCTCAAATATGGGGGGCAGACAGGACACAGACAACCAAAGTAGTGGAGAAAAAGTAGGGAAGGCAGAGCAACACACTTTGCTTAAATGTCTAATTCTATTCTGATACGCAACATAAGGCTTAAACCTCTAAGAATAGTTTCAAAGTTCAACAAATTTTATTTTAAGAGACATAACATTGAGTGACTGACTGCTAAGGAGCTTATTATAGTATCTTAAATTTCACCTAAGGGTTCTTGCTTCTAACTGATCTTTAAAAGTATCTATTACAGTACTGGTGACTGGTTTAAATGGGCTTCAGATCATCTAGTGACATGCACATCATTTTGTAAACTCAGGGTTTTTTCTTTAACATAAAATATACAGGTCTCACCTGAGAAGTTTAAGGATGTTGGCCAAGGGCCTATCTGCATCTGGTCTGAATTTTAATACTATTTAGATAATGTAGACAAATTGCTTTACATACTGTATCAATGTCTATTTTTTCCTTAAGATTTAAGCTAGTTTCCTTTGAATTTCACAGTAGTAGTTTGGTAACTGAGACACAACTGCAAAGAGCTTGGACCTAGTTTGGGAAAGAAACTTACGAACTGTTGGTCATTGGTCATAGGCTGGTTCTACTTTTTGTGAAATTAGTTCTTAGCTGCTAATGTCACTTTTTAAATATTTACTGTAGTTAACACATAGAGTCAAATAAGTAAACAGGAAGGGAGGGGGAAAGTTAGAGAGCTGCTGTAACAGACAGTGTGTTCAGCTCTCCATAAGCACTTCAGGGATAATGAGTATTTAGCTTGTCTTAAATGTTTCTTGTCAGTTTGGATATTTTGCTTTGTGAATTGTCCTAATCCAGATTAAATACAGGTGTTGAACAATAAGAGTATAATTTATCATCATTTGGGCTGTTGTTTCTTGCTTGATCATAGTTTAGACTTTCCTCGTTTTTCACTGCCAGACAGGGAGAGACACAGTTATGGTAGGAAAGGCCTGACATGTCATCATTCCTGTTTCAAATGGTTTGACAGGAAGTAGATGTGAAAACCACAAATAAAGCCAGAATCTACATCTACTACTGAAAAAAAAAAAAGTTTGAGATTGCTTTTCCCCACTTTGGAAGTGTACCGTTGTTTTAGAAATTACAGAAGGTTCTTCTTAGACTGTGATCATCAGAATTAGATCTTCAAGTAATGGTTTGTTTGCCTTAGGAATCTCTCTTTGAAAAACTACATTTATTTTAAGTCAGCTGCTGCTAAAACCAGTACCAGTACTGTGCTCTTTTGAATGAATGTTGTGACTCATTGCTGATGGTAGCTTTACTGATGTGAATTTATATCTAGGCTAAAGATACTGTTGCATGAAGCTGTAAGCTTACCTAGAAAAAGAGGTGTAGTTCAGTAATCTTTATAAATATATGTGTAATTAAGAGTCCAAGAAAGAACGCAGACAACATTATTATGTTTAGCAACAAAGTGTTGGTATTCAGTAAAAGTAGTTTTTCAATTGAACTTTCTGCCAAGAAGAGGGCAAGATTTCTTTCCCTATGATAGGCTTGTATGTGTTGTTCTTCATTTGATTTGTATTTGTATCAGAAGTGAGATTCCCATATGTGATAAGGATTTTTCTTGTCTCTAATTACGCAGGTTGGAGATATTGTGAAGGTTACGAGGATGAATATAAACGGTCAGTGGGAAGGAGAAGTCAACGGTCGAAAAGGGCTCTTCCCTTTCACGCATGTCAAAATATTTGACCCTCAAAACCCAGATGAGAACGAATGACTCCCTCTGCCCAATTTACGCTGCTGCTTCATTTTCCTGGCTATCATTAGCATTGTTTGAGGTGGGATGATGACTTAATGGCACATTGCTAGCATTGCCCATTTTCCAGCTTGCTGCAGTTTGACAGTTCTTTTAATATACATTTGGAATACATACAACTGAAGTCACTGCCTGACCTTCAGACCATAGTTGTGTCATCCAGAATTTAGTTTCACTTTTAAAACTGTTGGGCCTTAAGCTGGAGAAGACTGAACCGGAATATAGCAGAGAGGTATGGGAAAAAAACCTTTCCTGTTGAGACTTCCGTGGACTTTTTCTGGTTTGTTTAGTAGGAAGAGCCCTAATCTTAGATCAAACATGCAACTTGTGCATTACTGTCCAACAAAAAGCAACAACAAAAATGCAATTTTAGAACTGAAGAAGATTTAGTTTTAAAATGACCTGTCCTAAGGTAGTACATTTAAAATGATGGTTTCTTTAAAGGACAATAATTGGAGCTTATGTATTCTAAGCAGTTGTATTAGACACTGCTCTTTTCTGTTAACTTTTAAGCTTGTTGTTGACCTTCCTGAAACAGTGTGTGTTAAATGCAAATAACCATTGATTGAACTGCATTTAAGCTGAGGCATTTATTTATAAGGAAACCTAGGAGGCATTGATACTTGTAACTTGGTTTTGACATATTTAATGCATTTCTGTTGATTTTTGCAAGCACTAACTGTAGAAAGTGAGCTTTAAGGGGAAACACTTATGGCCTGGTCTACCTACAGCTCTTCTGCAGTGTTGAAAGTGTAGTTTTACTAGTACAGAAGTGCTTGTCATCAAGCTGTTACTTAGTAGACACATGAGATTGCCATGGTGAGGAGAGGTAGGAGTGGGACAGAGGAACTTGGTAAATACCGATAAAATCCTCTTATTTAAACATTTAAAGACCTTTTATATCCATTTCTCTGCCGGCTCCCTGCTCTCTCCAAAGTTTCCTAGCATGCCAGCCCCAGCTCATCAAAAGCTCCTTTTCAAACACAGTACACCTTTTTACCAGGATGTCTGTGTTGCTGTGCTTCTCTTCCAGAGCTGCTTTCATTCTTCTTTTTTCCCTTTCTTTCTTTTTCCTTGCTTATATCCCAAGTCCTCTGCATGCTGGCATCTTTTTTTTTACTCTTCCTAAGGCATTGGCTCTGGTTTAGATAGGACCCAGGTCCCTCCCCCTCCCAGCATCCTCTAGAAAGTGGTTAATTGGAGTCAGCTGCCTGGGTTCCCCCATGTGATAAGTTAATGCTCAGGCTGATGGAGGCCACAAAGGTGTCTGTTATTAGTATAGCTTCTTCCCTCTTTCTGTACCTAAGCTCCCCTGCTGTAATTGTACTCCAGCAGGGAACTCATGGCTGTGCCTGGGTGAGTGCAGTTCATGCCATGCGGGTGCTCAGCCTGAGCCTGGGTGCAGGATATGAAAGCGTAGGTACAGTGGAATCCTGTGCCACCTTCTTCAAATATGTGTTGTAGGTGAACTGGAATGCTCTTTTCAAAATGATGGAACACTGAATTAACAGAATACATGTCTGCAAAGATGCAACTACAAAACCTCCCTTTTCAGACAGCCTGGTTAAGGCAGATGTCCGATGGGGAAGGTGGCAGGAAAACAGCAGCTCCCATTTTCCAGCTTTTGAAGGCTGTTGGTTGTAGCAAAATGAGAAACTTCAAACACTTGCAGAATGTCATCAGATGTTATAAATGTCTAATGATATAAACATTGTCTTAAATTCCAGCATGTTTTCTTGTTGATTTGTGTTGCTTGATCCTAATAAAGTACATTGTTAGTAGTTCATGTGGAAGTGCCATGAGATCCTTAGTTGGAAGGCACTGAAGAACTGCAGAAATGGCATTTGCAAGCAGACACTCAAAATGCCAGGTTTTAAAGAAGTCTCTCCATTCATCTATTAACGTTTTCTGTAGTATTGATCAAGTGGCTGACAGTCTAGAAGTTCTTGTAGAGCATTTTACTACCAAATTAACTGTGAAGTTAGAGTAGCATTGACTGAAGTGTTTGGTGCTGTAATTCTTGACAATAGGCATTGACATTTTGTCTTGCAAAGAAAAGCTATGCAGTTCTCTTAATTAAAGAAGGTCATGCTTTTCCTGTGCCCCAACAATACGTGCATGTTTACTACACGGATTGTACTACTGAAAGTCATCTTCTGAATACAAACTGCACTAAACTCAGTCGGCTGCAGAGAAATCTTATTTCAGGCCTGACCTAGTTGCAGGCAGCTCTTCAGAAGACTGATTGTAGAATTCTTCCTTTGCGTGGTTAATAAATACTGTGAGATTTGAGATCTTGAACGTAACTTTTAACCTGATTTTTTTTCACTGAAATAAACAACTTGACTCATCCCCTCATTGAATAAGGTGTACGCTTTGAACACAACCATTGTTTTAGGTTTAATTATGTTCCAATACTGCAGAAAAACAAAGTGTTTTACCTTCAAAACTATGCAAAATTTGTGTGTAGTGGTATCTGATGCAAAGACAAGAATTCTTGAAGTTCTGTGAACCTGTTTTTAGGCCATGAATGAACAGTGTTTCTCCAAGTAGCAGCGGTGTGGTTCAGGTATGTAAAATGTGGTTTCAATGTAGCATACTGACCAGCCTAAGCTGATTGTAACATTGCTTCAAAATGTGTCTTAGCTATTTTACTAAGAGACAAGTATTTTCATATAAAGACTGCATTGGATCAGTGTGTGTTTCTCTTTGAAGGACTCTGGGTTCTCAATCGCTTGTCGCTTGCTTACACATGTGCTGTTGTTTTATGAAACCTCTTAAATGAGTGATAATCTATCCGTGTAAATGTTCTTGGGCGTGTAAGGTAACCTTAATATGAAGCATGAGAGCCTACAAGTGATGGCTTCAATCTATGCACCATTAAAGTTGTCCTTGCTTTGGAACTAGGAGCTGGTGTAATGACCTGGTGCCACTGTAGTCAACTATCACGAAAGGCTTGGCTTCCTCCTGCTGTGTACATGTGTATATAGACATTGAAGCCTCTGACCAGTCTGAAAGTTTAAATGAAAACTGTTTTAATCAGTGTCCATCACTGGATAAGCGCTAATTTAATTCATGATTGTTTACAAATTGGGAAAGAATAAACAAAAGGGAATATCCTGTTTGGGTTGAGGCTCTGAAGAGCCTGAGCATTATTTTTGTAAAGGGAAAAACAGCATTCTTTGTGCCATTTCATGTGCCTGTAAAGTAATTTTTTATATTGTATTAACATCCTGGGAATGAGTGGGCTGCCTTTGTTTTCTAGTCCAGTTTTCAAGCATTTTCCTCAATACCCACATTTGAAAGTGAGATTTGCCTAAAAGACTGCCTTTTGGGACCAGTGAAAGTGTTCCTGTATAGTTGTCAATTTCTGTTTATTTGTGTTAAAGTGTATTTTGGGACAAGGATACAATTACTGCAGTGGCAAAGGTGGCCTTGTATTTGAGACAGTCTTCACTGTGTAAACTTTTAAACACCATTATGTAATTTAAAGACCATGATCTTCAGGCAATAATATTAAGTGTAAGCTTTTAAAATTTATTTTGGGGATCATAGCTCGTTTTATTTTTTGTGCTATAAGATTAACAGTATTAAATGAATTATATTCTTAGAATATATGGAGTGTCTTTTCTTAAGATTAGTGCCTTTTTAATTTCTTACTCCAATTAATTCATAGAACTGGTCCCAACATCAAGCCACTGTGTTTTTTCCCCAACACCCTGTTTGTACAGTCTAAATAAAACTTGCCTCAACTTACAGTATTATTTGTTGTGTTCAGTCTTAAAACCTTGACGATAACAGCAGTGTGTTTAAGCCCTCACTCTGTCATTACAATGACCTGTTTTGTGGGTGAACAGAGTGTGCCAACTGAAGTTTTCCAGAATCAAAGGAAGAATTAAGCAGGAGAAAATGCTGTTGCCAGGCTGAATGATACTTTCCTGTTCCATCCTCATGCCTCTTCTCAGACAATACTGCTGGGCTCTGGAGGCTCACATGAAAAAGATGCATCTCTGGTTATACAGATTACCACTGTCTCCTCTACCCTGACACCTGACACATCTGTGCTCTTCCACCACTGTATTTATTGTGCTCTTTGGCCAAGGCTTGTAAGGGTCTCTGGAAACCATGACCTTTGTTTACTGTGATGCCCTTGACTGTGCTTGTAAGAATGACTGGTGTATGCAACAATTTGAATTTTGCTTGTGATTGGTTGAGTAACTAAGATGTAACCTGTGCAGGCACTGGAGAGCAGTGACTGGGGCTCTGGCCCCTGCCACGAGGTGCTGGTGTAAAATGTCAGAAACATCTGTTTGGAAGTCAGAACCCACATCCTGGTCATCTGCTTTTTTAGTCAATCCAGGTCAATAGTAACTTAACTAAACTTAAGGGTTTTTTTCAGTTAAATCATTAACAAGGTGTTGATACTTGAGATGATCCTGTATGGGAGGAAAACTTACAAACATCAGCCACTCAACTGCTGCAAAGGAGAAGCCTACAAAGCTTGTGTTGGTTCTCTGGACTCTGTAGGTATGGTGACAGCCTCGTGTTTGTCTTCTCTGGAGTACAGATTTCCATGTGATGTTAATAAACATTCATAGCCAACTCTGCATAGTGTCTTATCATCAAATAGTCACATTTGGCAAGTTACGTTTTGGAGAAAACCAGTTGTGTTTTAAAGACACAAGCAAGAATAGGTCAGATACATAGAGTGGGCTTGTTTCAGGCTAAAAGGCAAAACGTCAAAGGTAGTAGCAAGAAGCAAGCAGTAACTCAAGGTGGGTTTGCTTTACCTGCATTCAGACTTTCACCAGTGCAAATCTGAAGTAGTTCAGTTACTTCAGTCCAGCAACAGGCAGCACAAGCCTCCATTTTTCAGTGCAAGCTGAGATGAGCTGGGTTCATCAGTTTGTCACTGATTTAATTAAAAGGTTTTATTTCTAAACAAGTGTGATGACAAACACCCTTTTAGACATACCCAGAGGTGTGTCTGTTGGAGCTTACACCAGTAGGAAATACACCTAAATACATCAAATAAAGTGCAGCCACAGCAGAACACAGTTCCATTTTTACATGATTTTCCATAGTGTGGACTGTGTTCAGATGAAAGCTCCTGAGGCCCACACTCACCAGCAGGGTTGGCTCACCTTGGAGCAACGGTACTGATTTCTGTCCCCCATATTGTCCCCTCTGCCTTTTTTTTAGAGGACAGGTCAGCTGTTCCTGTAGCAGCTGTTGAACCACCAGTCACAGTTCAGCAGGGAAAGGTAAAGCAGTTCCAGTTTCAGGAACCCTCCATCCCCCGAGCTGCAAACTGGCAGTCGCTGTGCAAACCCGCGTGTCCAGGCGGGACAGGCTGGCAACAGGGACAGAAACCATCACAGCTGTCCCAGAGTGAGCCTCCTGCTCTGAAATGCAAGCCCTAAGAGCTTGCCAAGAGCCACAGCGGCACTGATTATTGTGACTCATTAACGCAGAGCATTGTGTGCCCACCCTGAGTCGGGCTATCCATGCACTGCTCCAGCTGCCCACCCTTCCCAGGAGCAGCCTGGGAACCCAGCGCCCACCACCATGACCGAGCCCATCTGCTTCCCGGGGGCTCCTGCTTCAGACTAGCACAACCTTTGGAGCTAAAAGCTGAGCCAGCCCTGCTCCGTGGTGTGACGGTGCTCACTGGGGGCTGGCAGCTCATTGGTGCAGCCTCACCTGCAGAAGATCCATCCCACTGCATCCGAGGCAGGTGGGGGAGCAAGAGGTGATGGGAAATTAGCGCAGTGTTCCCCTCAGTTAACCTTCCCAGCACCTGCTTGCTTCATTCCAGGCATTTTCTAACCAGAACCCTCCCTGAACGTGTTACTACTCTAACCTGCCACTGGCACACCAGACAATTGGGATCAGAGCTAAATCTGGGGTATCCGCAGGGACCTGGCTCCTGCTTTATACATCCTGGCTGGTCCAACAAGGGCAGCTGAAAGTCAGCGCTGAGAAATCCATTACTTGCATTTGGTCTAGAAATTTATCACTAAAGCTCAAGTGAAAGTGTGGATCCCAAGGGACTGTTAATCCTGCTCCACTGCACTGATTCCCAGTCTGTGCTATCCAGTGAATCCTCTCCAGACCCTCAGGCAGGAGCAGCTCTCGCTGGGCTGTCAGAGGGCAGCAAGGGTAGAAGGCCAGTGCTGGACATGCTCTTTTGCCTTCCTCCAGCTGCCCCTGCACCCAAAATCCAACGGGGATTCCCATTCTGAGGGGAGTGGCAAGTCCAAGGAGAGCATGCTGTTTTGAACAGACAGAAGGGACTGACATAAGTGAACAACAGGAGTTGGTTTGAAACTCTTGGCACTGGACTCCTGTTCAGCCCACCTCCACTCAGCAGCCAAGCTGGAGACCCCCAGGGATGCTCCTGACAGAAGTGACAAACCCAGCCAGGCCTTAGACTGCACTGTTGCTATCCTTGTCATAAAAAATACAAAAATCAAACTTGCCCATTTTTCATTACTGGGAAGTAATGACCCCCTGTATTGCTAGACTCAATTTCCACAGTTTTTAATGTAATCTGTTACTTTACTACTTTGATCTGGATTATGTGGTTCAGGGGCTCTCATGGGGACTTCTACCTGCTGAATCCACTTCTGTTATGTTAGACCATCTCTTTTTTTCCCCTCTTCTTGTGACCAGGGATACAATTAATCCGCTGACCTTGAAGAGAAAGAGCTTTTCTCTTTCCAGGTATCACAGGTGGTGCTCTGGCTCTGAGTCTGCAGTGACGATGAATACACAGCTCTGGGCTGGATTCCTGCTGAGCATCAGCCTCATGCTCTGCAGGGCACAAAGGAAATGTAATTCATCAGGCTTGGCGGCCTTTGTTGTGTTAGGAAGAGCCGTATCCCACAAAGATGGAACGCCTCCCGCTGTGCCTGACTACCTGGAATAGCTGTGCCTACTCGGCACTTTGGAGAACTAGATCTAAAATTAACAAAGATCATTTCCCGGCAAGAAATAGCACCTTGGCCTGGACACGGGACACATCAGCAGGAGTCTGAAACAGAAAGGCTAAAATTAACGCAGGTCTGGGATTCTGCTGAATGTGCTAACACAGGTCTGACCACCACATGCAGGATAAGCAGCACCGTTGGAAATCTCTGGTCAAAATCATCCCAAACCACAGCAATGACAGAAAGGTTACTCCCAGTACTCAGTAGCAGCTCCTGCCTGTATGAGGCTCAGTGATCCACCCTCACCATCACTAGTGACCATCTGATTGCGGCAGAGGTGGGTGATGGGATGGAAATGGTTCTCCAGCTGGTGCTGGATTTCTAGCAAGGCTTTGTGCTGTACAGCAGTGGAAGCCCACAGACCTCCACAGTGGTGTTTGTGGGATCAACACCAGCAAATTTAAATAGACAAAAATAAAGACACATTGAAGAGCAGCCTAGGAACAGAAAGCGTGTGCAGACAGGGCAGTAAAGATGCGGAACTTGCATCCATCAGCCATGCAGGGCTCATGCCTCCCTCGCTGCAGTGCCCTGATTTCAGCCCATGCTGCAGCCCCATGGCAGCGCCGCATTGGAACAGCTGTGGGAAATGGAGGGGGGTGGAGATGATGTACCTGGAGAAGGACAGGCTGATTTAACACCCCTCCCTGCTGCCAAATGCTCCATGGGCTCTGCAGTCATCACCCAAAATAGAGCCACGGTCTGTACCTCCTCCAAGAGACAGTCCCTGCTGGAAACATATCAGGGCATTGCTTGGGGCAGTGATTTACTGCAGGAGCCATCTCGGGAGATGCCGGCACCATGCCCCACTGTACCTGGCTCCTTTCCCTCTCCCCCACCATTCAAGCTGCCTGTTGACGCTTGTTAAGCCTGGGAACACAAGACACAGGGCTTGACCCAGCAAGGAATGTAGGCAGGATTTGGGTGGAATGGAGGGAAGGTCCTGCATTAACCTCACAAATCCACCACATGTGGCTGTCACCTACTACCCAAGACACAAGAGGTCCCTTCCTGGCACAGGCCAAGGGGCTCCAAGGCAGCTCCTGAGACAGCCTTGTCTCTCTGGGACTAGACACGCTGCTCAGGAGCCACCTGTGCTTCCCAAAGCAGAGACACGTCCTCCCCATGGAGAGCAGCTCGTCCCAGGTAACCACCTCCTCCTCCCTTTGTTTTGCTGACAGGTCCCTCCTAAAACGTGAGCTGCTTCAGCCCCAACTTGCCCAACACTTGGCTTCTGTCAGCACCTGAGTGAGTTGTGCAAAACCCTCGCTCCAGACATGGCACGACAGCTCCAGAGCTTTGCTCCTTGTGCCCTGTAACCACAAAGCAACAACGTCGATGGTTTCTCAGCTTTCTGTTCTCCACACTGCCCTGGGATGCCCTTGCTGCAGCTTCCAGGCCTCAGCACCTTTGCAGCAATCCCCCTGCAGGCTGCCCCAGCTGTCCCCTCGCAGGTCACACGCAGTCACTGGGTGGCACTGTGCCCCTGCCTGTGCATGCCCGTCTCCAGCCTCCTCCTCTGCTCGGGGGTGCCCGGAGGAACCCCCGGCTGGGCCAAGGGGCAAAGGCTCTCCTTGCCAAAGTGCACCCACGGTGGCACCGACAAGATACCCGGGGACCCCAGGAGCCCACAGGGTTGTGACCCCAACTCCCAAACACAGGCTCCCGCTGCCTCCCTGACAGGGTCTCTCTCTCTCCCCACCGTGGTTATATTTTCATTACCGTGGCAAAAGGAGACCAACTGCATCCTTACAATACGCCCCTCCATAAAACTAATAGGCCAGGCAATTGGGACAGGCCTGTGAAGTACTTTATAGTCTGGACTCAAGGAGTTTGTGCCACAGCTCACAAGCTCTTCCAGCCCTACATCCCAGGAATCACAGCGTTATTTCTCCTTATCATCCCCACTTTCAGCCTGGGAGCAGCATGAGGATGAGCATGGTACCCCCATACCTGCTTTCACTTGTCTCCTGCCACCCAGAGGCTCACCCGACTCCAACAGCACAAGGCTCTTAGGACCATCAGTAAGAATCAGGGTTTCCTTTTTCCAGGGCACCATGATACAGTTCTGCCCTGATTCCAGGAGATTTGACACCATCAGTACGTGTCCAGGGTCGGGAGGCTGGACCCAGCACTGGGCTAGGGCAAAGGCCAGGGAGGTCCTTTGTCAATGCTTTGCCATTTGCTTCATTTGCAGTTGAAAGCCAGAGGAGCAGAGACCCCTTCTGACACTGCAATGGCAAAACTTGCTCAGCTCTGTAGAAGATCATTCCCGCTACATTGACACCCCATGTTTGTTTGGGAAGCTGGGGTGACACATTTGGTGTAACCCAGAACCCCATTTCAGGGGGTACCTGCTGAGGTTTGAGGGACTGCTTTGCCTTGCTGGGTCCTGGCCAGTCTCAGTGGTGCACTCCAAGTGTTCCTAGAGCAGGGAGCTGGGCTCTGGCCCCAGCAGGGGCTGGGCAGATGACCCTGGGGACAGCAATAACCCAACAGAGCAGTTGCTGCCACCTTCCCTCTTCCTGCTGTGTAAAAACTGCCCAAAAAAAGCCTCCTTTAATCGTTCCCCCTACATTAGACCTTCCAGGGGAAATTAGCACAAATGCAACATCAGTGGCACCAAGGGAACAGACCCTGAATGACTTGGAGGGAGGTTAATTAGTTTGTTAAAATCCTTCTCTCTTTAGTTGCCACCTAAAGCTCCAAGCCTTGACAAACAGTTGAGAAAAGGGTCTCTGCAGAAAATCAACGCTCTTTAGAGGTAAGAGCTGAAGATCCTCCAGGGAACACACTGTTGGAAAATAAAGTGGAGAAGACTGTTTCTCCACCATTAGGGTAGAAGACAAATGTTAGATAGGAAATCAAAAGGTTTCCAGGTCTCCATGAAAGTCAGAAGGGAGACAAAGAGCCCTTTCTCCCCCTGTGGTTTACTGTCTTTAATCTCTGCCTTACTGTCCCCACCTACCCTGCAACAGAAGTGCTGAAAAGCTTAACTGGCTTTTGCAGAACTGATTCAGGATCCCCAGATACTGAGTGCCAGAAATGTGCCAAGTGTTATTGCCTGTCCCTTTGGAGGACCACCCTGTCAGTGCCGGAGTTGCCAGCAGACTGCTCCCCACTCCCAGACACACCAGCCAGGGAACACGAGTGTGCTGGGGACAGAAAAAAAACCCCACAGCCCCTTACAAACAGCTTCCCTCTTAGATTAATTTAATAGATTACTGTTTTGACCCCAGAGAATTTCGTACAACTCCCAGTCCACTGTAGCCACCCTGAGCATGGTGGCACCAGGAACCTGTCAAAGGGCTGGTGTGTGCTCACAGTGAGACGAGGCCCTGCCAATGCTTCTGCTACTTCCACTGCCACTTTAGGGTTGTGGTGGGACAGCTAAAGCACAACGCTACAGCTCCGTGACTGCTGCAGGCAGCCCTTTGGGACAAAATTTCCTTGAATACCTGGTTTAAAGCTGGGACTAACTTCATTCAGTCTCCACATCAGAGCTCTGTGCTACCCCGTGGGGGTAGAAGGGCAGACAGTTCTGGCTCCAGAACCAAGTCTCCTTTAATCTAAGGACATGATTTCTTTGCTAGGTATGATGAGCTGTGTGCCCTGCCTTCTATACTGTCCACTGATGTTTGTATTTCAAAAGCCACTACATCATCTGATTCTGCCCAGCTGTCTAAAAAAACCAAAACAGACAACATCCTGTGTACCGCTGGGACCTCTTTGTCAGAGGCTGTGAACTCATCTGCATCCAGCACCAGGATGGATTGAACAAACTGAGGCATATTTTATTGCTGAAGCATAAAACACGGGAATAAACAAGCACCAAAGTGCTACTGATCATTAAAACCAGATGGGAGCCCATTTACTGCCTCCAGCAGCGAGGTGCCACGGCTGCTCCGCTGGGGCCCCCTTGAAATAGGAAACCCAGCACACCATCTGGGAGGTGCTGGATGGCAGTGGCTACAGGCAGCCCCTGCAATTCCAGCCTGGAGTTATCTGCACTGTCTGCTCACCACCACCCCTGGGATAACCAAGGGGTGACAGAGCTCTGAGTCCTAGCTCTGGAAATACAGTCACCCCTGTAAGGTTGCGCCTATATGAAAATGCCCTGGTAGGGACAAGCAGCCCAGGGAGATGGGATGGGGAGAATCACAGGCTGAGCTGCCCACACACAGACCCGGGACTCGGCAACATTTATAGTATTTGTTCAAATGCACATCAGAGAACCATCAAGGGGTTCTGGTCATTCGTGTGCAATTCAACTCCCAGATGGTGGATTATCCAAGGCAGCCCAGGTCTGACCTTCTTCCTTACCAGCCAACGCTGCCTGGCATAGGAAGTAAAGTACTATGGTGGGAAGAAGCCAGGGGCTATTTCCTCTCCTTCCTAATCAACACACCCACCACAGATAAACACCAATGAGAACATTCTCAGTCTGGAGTACTGGATACTGGCCTCCAGGAACAGCTCCATCCTGAGTACCCCTGGCTGCAAGCTGAGATCAACCCCCTCCCTAGACTGAAGCTTTGCACCTTTGCCTCCAAGTCCCATCTTCCTGTGATAGGGAGGCCTCTCAGCAGTCAAAACCCAAGCACTGCGTGGGGCCAGGGATGGATTCCTGGGCAGCCCGAGAGGAGATGCAAATGGAGCGCGAGACTGCTCGAGAAGCAGAGACAGACAGATGCTTTTACACTTCAAAGGGAACAGGGCCCTGTGAGGCTTTCAGAAATACTCGCAAATCGATAGACTCCTTTCAAACACCGAGCACATTTGCTCAAGTGTGAGGCAATTATTCCCTGAGGATGGAAGCAGGACAAGGCCATTAACAGCCATACGGGCAGGATGAGGAACATGCAGCGGCTCCAGGACTGCCAGCCCAGCCTGAGGAGCAGAACACTGCTGTCCTGGCCGAGCTTTCTCATTCAGGATTTACAAAATGCCCTTGTGTCCCCAGGGGCTCTACAGGGAGCACATTAGTGTCATTCAGCCTATGTCAGTGCAATACTCAGTACATCCCTTTGGTAGACATCGGGTTTGATCACATCCCCTCCACTGCTCTAGTTCACTGCCTTTATCCCTGGAGGGCTGACTTACGCTTACTGAAGCAATTCCCATTTCCCCCTCACCTGAATGCTGCTGGGCAGTGCCTGAGCTGCTCTGGAGAACTCTGTCTCCATGGAGCCCCATCTAGATGGCAAAGCAGAGCCCATACCAGATTGTTGGCGAGCAGAGGGCTGTCTGCTCAGCACGAACAGAGCCAGCATGGGGACAGACCCCGTGGTGTGACAGGAATCACACCTGACTCATCCCTGTCTACTCTGCACCAGCACTTCCACACAGATTACCCTTAATGCACCATCTCCCTCCCAGCAAGGATGTTACAGAGATCGCAGGTGCCGGTGCTTTGCGACCCCACAGATGGGAGCTGGAGTGACAGTGCCAGCACACAGGAAGTCTCTCCTGTGAACAGCTGCTGTTTTACATGTACAGTCTTATTTGTACAACGAGAGGCAGAGATACTGAAAGTGAGCAGTGCTTTATGCCTGCTGCATGACTGATGGGAGTGCCCATCCTGTATCACTGGCTGCCCACTCTGCTTTATGGAGGCACATAATTTACCCTCTTCAGTAAAAATAGAGGAGGAAGGAATAAAAATCTCAGCATGTCCCCAGAGAACTGTAGGAGATTAAAATTAAATCCATCCATTACACTCACCAAGCAGGGCGCTGTCTGGGCAGGAACACTGTAGTTGTACACCTGCACGTTCAAAGAAAAGAAATTGAGTATTAGAGAGGTGTCAGAGGCAATCCAGCACCCCACAGCAAAGTACTTCAGGTCGTAAAACAAACTCACATGACTTGGAAAAACAAAAAAGGAGTAACACTAAACTAAGCTGAACAGCAACACTGCTCAGCACAGCTGCAGCACCTCTTCTCAACCCTGCATCACAGGGTCACTTCGCCCTCAGTTAAAATTTTATCTGACACTTCTGCTCAGGCTGAGGTCTCAAGAACGTTTCAGGGTTTGTTCTGGGATGTGCATGTCGTGCTGTGGGGGAGAAACACCTTTCCTACTTCCTTCGCTGTGTCCTGTAAGCCTCTCCGTGTTCCTCCTGCTGTTCCCCAGATCTGCTGCAATGTCCAGAAAGCACATTTAGACCCCACTACAGCTCTGCAAGCCAGGACAGTAAAAAGCAGCTTACCTGGAGGAGAAGGGAGCCAGGCCAGCAGCAGAGGACTGGGAACAGAGCCCTGGAGACAGGCAGGAACAGGCCTCCCTCACAGCCACTGATGCTGCAGGAAGGTCTTGTCTCTGAGCACGGCTGTGCCCAGGGCAGCTGAGAGATACAAGACAAGCCACCCCCACCACCATCCAGGAAAATCCATCCTTTCCCCAGCTAGCCCTGCACAGTTTTATCCCTTTCTCTTTGCCACTCACTGAGTACCTGGAGGCCGAGGGCGGGCAGGCAGATAAGTGAAGATACCTGCAGCCGCCCATGTGGCTGCTGATGAGCGGGAAGAGGGGCCAGCCCGGCGGGCAGCTCCAGGCAGCAGGGATGTGGCTTGGAGCCGCTCCGGCCTCTCACGGTGGGTGACCAGCACTGGTTGTTGCTCCAGCCAAATGCTGCCTCCCCCCTGCTAAGAGGCTCCACATGGATCCCAGCCTGGGGCTCGGGAATTAAGTGGATTTTAAGCTCTGCAATAAAAACCCATTTGACTTGAAGAATGTTGTTATTCCCGGAAGGGGGGTTGCGCTGCTTGCTTGGATTGCCTTAAAGTGACCCGGTACTTAAGCTGACCAAGGAAATGCACGTCAGAGTCTCCTGGGAGGCTCAAGGAGCACACCACGACAGCAACCCCACCCCGGGCAGTCGGGTGAACCCAAAGCAAGCCTGCAGTCCTGATCAGCCTGGCTGTCCAGCACCGGGTGATTCAAGAGCCCCAGCCCCGTGGAAAGGCTGCTCTCCAGGATCTCCTCATGCCTCTCTGCAGACGAGGAGCCTCCTTGGCCCTGCCCCGCCCCACATGCGTGAGGGCTCGCCCCCACACCGGTGCCCAGAGCAGCGCGGCCCCGGGGCCGGGCCCGGAGCTCGGCCAATGGCACCATTCCAGAGCTTGGTTTGCACCAGCACATCCCTGTCCCTGCAGGACCTGAAAATTAGATAAGCTCTTAGTGAAGCCAGCTGGAAGTTGCTTCTGCAGAGCCAGGGCAGGTACAAGTGCAGAGGCCACAGGCTGGGCCAGGCGAGAGGGGACCCTGCAGGCCGGGGAGGACTCGCTGTGTCCCCACAGGGGCGTGGGGAGAGCTGGAGCTTTGCTGTGCCGCAGGGAAACAGGTGCTCTCCCCAGCCTGCTGCTGCCTGGGGAAGAACTGCAGCATCGGCAAGAAAGCATTTTTCTGCCATTCCCATCTGCATTGAAGCAGTGTCAGACAAGGCTTAAGGCTGCAAAAACCAGTAGGAGAAACCAAAACAAATCAAGATCTTTATTTCCCATAGGAAATTTACCTAGATCCCATTTATAGTCCATTTGCCCTCCTCCTTATGTAACTCCTCTGCAGGAGAGGAGCAGAAAACACAGAGAAAATAAACAATTTGCTGCAAAGAATTGGTGCAAGAGCCTGAGTCACATCTAGCAGTGTGAGCAGATAACCTGAGGCTCACTGAACACACTGTGGAGAACAATGAATGCTGAGATCAACAGCCTGTCATGCATGTACAAACTGGCCCCAGGTAACATGACTAAAGCAGAGCACGTTGTGCTTGAGAAAGATGCACAAAACCTACACTTTCGAGTTTATTTTATTAGTCTTAATGGCCTGACTTCCGCATGTCTCATTTCCTTTTATTGAAGCTGTCAGAGGCATTACATTATCTCACATGAGTGCAAAAACAGCATTTCAGTCGAGCTCATACAGACTTTAAATGCCACAGCTGAAGAAAACAAGCCAGTGGGAACTGCAAAGGGAGGGGGCGGGAGCAGAGTCCAGAGCACACCTACAGGCAACATCTCCAAAGGCCTCCCAAACCAGCCAAGCGCAGTCTCTAATCAGAGGCAGGGAGAGAGAAAGGATAGGTACTTCTCTAGCAAGCTGGATGATTCACTGAAGAGTGGCAAGCAGTCCTGTTGCAACAGAAGGCTGATGAGTAATTGATGGCTCGTCCTAGGCCCAAAGCTGAGTCTTCTACCCCAGTGCAGAGTCGTCTGCCAAACCACCTCCAGCCACAGGCCCAGGGGGCAGCAGCACCTGCACTACTGCTGCGAAGGTTTGAAAGAAACAGCATTGCACTCATATTTTCACAGGAGTTCCCCAGTGCTGCCCAGTTCCCCTCAGTTACTCATACTCACCACAACATTTCATCCTTATTAGCACTCTGTGACAGGGAAACACATCCCAGCTACAAAGACAAAGAAAGAGCTAACCAGGTAGCCAGTGGGGGATGCATTCTCTCTTTTACAGGCATGCTGCTGGCAGCGATCCTGTGTCGTGCACAAAGTACCCCCCTCAGGTCCCTGCACATGAGGCTCAAGGCACTCACTCACTCACCTCCCCAGCCATTCTGCTCATCTCATTTCCAAGATGTGAAAGACAGTGGTGGCAAAATTAACTACTAATGGCCAGAGACAGCCTTTTACAGCTGACCTGCTTTCACACAGCTGGCATTTGGACAGCAGGAAACCACGACATTCTGGCATTAGAAAAAAACCTGCTCCACATTTTTTTCCCAGCCAGATTTCCTTTTAAGTGAGTTGCTCACATCCACATGTGTGTCATGCACAGCAGGTACAAATCACTACTGGCCAGGGTGCCATCAGAGGGGAGGCTCACAGGGCATTATGTACATGCACCGTGGCAAAGTCTGACCTTTATTTCAATGCTGCACATCCTCAAATACTGGGAAGCCCAGGGGAAGTACTCAGCTGCTCTGTACATATCATAATTGTGGTACAAAAGCAGTTAGCAATATACAGTTTAAATAAGGCAACAGTCATTGTACTTGAGTCCATAATTTACAGGACTACTTTTCACAGTAATTTTAACAATAACAACACAGCTCAACATCCCTACGCTATGCACATGCACAGTGCTGAGCTGGTGCCCCAAAAGCCTGTGCACAGCCTTTCCCAGTGTCCCTGCACAGGGGTCCTGAGGCACTGGGCACAAGCCTGCCCAGGTCTGCTCAGAGACAGTATCTTGCCACACACACACGTGTGCACACACAGAGAAAACCATCTGGCACACAGGCTAAATGACACACCTCACTGCCTATTGATGGCTGCAGGCCACACAGCAGCTATCAGTGTGACAAGAAAACATTCCCTAAATAACACCTAGGAACATGTCTATCCTCCCTGAGAAGCAAAGAGCCTGTCTCACCAAGTCCCCAATGCCAGGGCCATCTGCACTTGGGTAAACAGGGAGGCCTCTCCCTTCTAACAGGAAGATGAAAAGAATCCCTGCTTGCATGGCAGTGCACAGGCTGCTCCTGCCCAGGATGGGACCAGGGAGGAGGGAGGTGGAACCACTCTGATAACTGAATGTGGACAGATCCCTACAGACTCCCGAACAGCAGCCAGATGACTTCACACACTCACAGAGCAGCACAGGAACCACAACTATAAATGATATTCTCCAGGGGTGGTGGGAAGCGGGAGAAGGAGTAAGTTCACAGTGGAAAATTTCCTTTCCCTCTAAAGGGAGAGGTTGGAGTGACACAGCAGCACTGCTGTTCATGGCCCTGCTTCTGACAACCTTGGAAAGCTCCAGAGGAGACCCCACATTCCATGAACAACCTCCCTCCACCTCCACAGAATGAAGAGCGTTTCATTGACCTCGAATCTAGGGCTGACAGAGGAGGGATGGGCACGGGGACAGGAAGACACCACACAGCCTTGCTGCTGCTCCTCCTGCATGTAACAAACTCTTCCCTGCCTGCACAACCCACTGCTGTGCTCCAGACACGCCTTACTGTGCATTTTACTCTCATCCGCTGCTGGAAGAAAGGCAAGACTCTAGCTTTAGTTTGACTATACTAACTGAGGAAGCTGCTCAAAGGTCACCAGGATTGCTTGCTTTGCTCATCTTTGCAATATTTTCTGCAGCTTTTTGGCCACGTGGATGGCTTACTGAAAGTCCTCAGCCCCTATCTCCTTGCACCAAGTCCCAGGAGGGAGGGATGCTGGAAACTGCCAAATGTGAGGTGCCAACACTGTGACTGTGAGTTCAGCAGCTCTTTAAATACTGTTCTTGCAGATCTGTGGTTTCCTACTCCTGCTGGGAAAAAAACCACTACAGAACACATTGAGCCTGACCCACAAGACATGGCTGGGGCAGCCACCAATTTAACCACTGCTTGTGAAATATGGTGAGGGTTGTTGTGCAAGGAGATAAGGAAGTGATGGTGTCCCACGCTACTGCCTGCAGCAATACCTCTGCCTAGTGTAGGCAAAGCTTCAAAAGTCCAACACCCCAGAGAAAATCCACTCTCATTTACAATTCTCTTTCAGTTTTTTCACTGGGAAGGGTCCTCCCCCTTCACCAGCAGGCGTAGGGGAACAGAGGGTACTGGCTCCACTCTGCCATGGTGCTATGGGCATGTCCCGGAGTCCCTTGTGTGTTGTACTCCGTGGAGAAGGCCGAGTAGCTCATTGCCCTGTACTGGCTGTGGGAAGGCACCACCCACTGCCCGAGGCCCTGCTCGGTGCCATAGGGACTGTACATGGGCGCCCGGGCCCCGGCTTTCCCCACAGAGTCCAGAGCCATGTTCACCATTCCTGTGTAGTCCTGGGGAGGAGGCAGAGGTGGGGGCAGTGGGGGCAGGTTGGTGAAGCCCTCTGGGAGCTGTTTGGAGTCGTGCTCGGGCACTGTGGTGAGATCCAAGGCGTGGCACCTTGCCCGGAAATCGTTCAAGGTCGCAGCATCGCGGGTGGGAAGCTGCTGGCTGTCCCCAGCTTCGTGGAACCTGAGTCCAAGGGCAGAGAAAAGAGCGAGTCGGACCTTCCAGAGTGGAAAACCACGGAAAACCCACACAGATCCCCTGGGGAAAGGCATGGCAAGCTCTTCCATTTGCCTACTGCTTCATCTTACTGTTACTGTGGATTTTAGCCCAGGCCTCACTCACACCCACAGAAAAATGAAATGCCAGAGAAGGTGAATCCAGACTACCTTATTTCTGGCTCAATTCTAGTCTGGGCTCACTCACACCAAATTTTGCAATGAGGAAGGAAAAATCACTGGAGTCTTGCCACTCCTCCAACACTTCCTCCAAAGGACAGGCAAGCTCTGTAGTACACAGAACTGGCTGAGAGAGCATTTTGCGACAGGGGAATAAAGAACATTACAAAGACATGAGTATGCCCAGAACCAGTGGGTTTGAACTGGAAGAGAAAGGCTATCCTTGGACCTATCTCCATGCTAATTTACCATCTCTCAACCACGTGTGCTATCCAACAGAAAGGCATCCTCCCCCTACTCCCAACTAGCTGTTTTTGTTAGGAAATACCCAGCAGAAGAAGACAAACCCCCACCAATTAAAGGGTGGTGTTGGAGCAGAAGGTAGGACTCACCGGTATGTCTGGTAGGACGGCGTTGGCACTTGCTGCTCTCTAGCCAGACCCTCCCTCTGGTCAGCAGGCACTGGTGAGGCTGGAGGGAAGGCCTGGCTGCTGTTCTGCTCCGAGCCCCAGAAGGGATATCCACTGCTGACCACCACGGGGTTACTCTCTTCCTTCACATCTACATTCTCATCCTTCTCAAAATCTGACTCAAAGCAGGGAAAGAAAGAATGGAAAAGAATGAGGAGGGGGAAGAGGGAGGCAAAGCTCACAATGGTCTATTGGCAGTTGCAGTAATCACAGGATGGTGGAAGGAAACACGCTAACACCTCCTGCAGTCCTTCTGTCTTAAGGGAATAACCCCTTCCAGCTCTTTTCTGCCCAGATACTGCGGTGATCAGTCCTGCCCTCTCTCCTTAGCTGTGCTACTGCAAGCAGCACCATGAGCTGAAGCAAGGAATGACTTAGCTTTAAAACCTTTCTGAATATCATTTTCTGGGTTTGTTGTGATCAATATTACCACGTTCCTCAGCACCAGGCTCCTTTTCCTCAGGCAACTTCCTCTTCTGGCTCTTGGCTGGACTGGGCTTCTGGCATTTGGCTCGTCCTTCCCTAGAAGGAAACAAGACATGGGGATAGCTTGGACGTTTTTTGCCTAGATATACAGGCAGCAATGCTATTAGGAGAAGAAATAAAATCAATAACATTTTTAAAGTTTAAGTAAAAAAGAGTCAGTTTTGGCCTTTTTTCATCAGGAAATGAGATTTTTTTTTCAGGCATAATATAACGCAAAAAAAAATCTCAGATATTTTAGCAACATTTTCTGCTTGGAAAAAACCTCCATTTTTTCCTTCTCTGTTGCCAGTCTGGGGTTTCAATTTAAGCTTTTTTTTTCATCTCATCCACTGGCTGCCCTCAGACCAAGCAGAAGATCTCACTGGTATTGGTATCCATCTTCCGTCTTGCAGACAAAATCTCCCACTGGAAGAGACACTTTTCCACTCACAGGAAAAGCAGACAAGGGAGCTTCCAAATGTCAGAATCAAGCTGATCTCCAAGAGACCAAATGATCTGCTGTGGACTCCTGTTATCACTGCTATTCACATGTCAGACTCCAGTCTAGCTCCAACATGCAGGTCTCAAATTTGTCACACCTCCCACATTTCTGTAGGAATTGTCACCTCCCACTCCCCACGTCTCTTGAGAAGAGGCTGCACAGAGGGACATCACTCCCAGATACAGGCAAATGCAGTGTGCACAATGCAGCAGGCTCAGCAGAGCTGGCTGGTAGAGTTTTGCTCAAAGACTTTGGGTAAAATTCACAAGTGAACTCCAGCTATAAATAAATTAAAATGAAAAAACAGTTTACCTTCGAGTGTTCTTCCCATGTTCACGGAAACCTTTAGCAAATGGATTGTTGTCAATCTTGAGCTTTGTAATCTTTAAATAAAAGGAACAAGACTCAGCATCACAGTTACTGGTTGGGTTCTTCACTGTTCCAAGACCTTCACCTCAGTATTTATCACAACAGATAAACTGTGTGAGAGTTTTGGACATGGCCTTGCCACAGTATCTCAGCTCTCCCAGCAGCTCCCATTATTGATAAGAAACTGACCCACAGAGAGAAGTGACTTTACCAGGGTCAGCAGGGATTTGACTAGAGAAATATGCAGGGTGAGTATCTGTATCTGGACCTGCAGCCATACTTTTTACTGCATTTGGAGTTCTGTGTGTCACTGACAGTGCACTCAATACCATCAAGGTGCATGACTCATCTCATCACGGAGTAGATTTTTCCACAGGAACCACAATGTGCCTATTTCTTCCCACTGTCCATCACAGGTGCCCAGGATGAGCAGACAGGAAGGAGACACCCTCCTTTACGAGAATTTTACGGACAGCATTTCACAGTGCATCCAGAAGCAGTGCTTGCACACCGTACCTGCTCGTTCTGGTAGGCAGTGACAGAGGTGAACACAGTCTCAGGGAAGCTGAACACCTGGAAGATGCTCCAGCGGACACTGAAGAGGTCATCTGCCTGCACAATGTGGAAGCGTGGCTTGTAACGGTGCATGGAGTGCAGGATGATCTGGGACAGACAAGGGACAAGGATTCCATGTGCAAACACTGCCAGCACACTGCAAATCTCCTGTGGAGACTCCCAGGATACCCATTTCAAACCAGGGATGCCTGCTGGGACTGGGGTCTCCACCAAGCCCCTTGTAGTGACAGTACAGACCCACGCCTTCCCTAGCAGGGAGCTAAGAGGGCATGAGGGCTGGGCTGAGTGAGGAAGAAAGGGCACTTGGATACGTTTTAATTTCTACATGATCTAATTTCTCACAAATCCTGCTTATTTCCCACAGAGTTCGTCTGCAATGAATTCCAAGAGAGCACAGCACAACCTACATGCCCATGTTGATCCAAAGTGTTGTTAGTGAGCTTCAGTTTTTGGAAGGAGACAGGTTCTTTCATCCAGTGGCTGCCAGGAGCTGGGGAATCTGGGTGGACATAGGTGCGACAAGGGAGCTGGGGCTCTGCTTTTCCAGCAACTTCCCACTGATCTTTATTCCACTGTGAAGGGAAAGGCAGAAATCTGGAGCTTAAAAGAAAATGCTTTCAGTACAGGAAAACCCCGGCAAGTTTGCTTCATTGTCAATCCAGTGCACTCCTCTGAAGCACAAGTAACAGATTCTCTCTTACGAGCCATGATCATGTTACCAAATCAGCTCCAAGTTTAGGCCTCATTTTCCCTCCTTTTCTCCCAACGGCTGCCAGAAAAGTCTGACATTAATCATGATTAGAACTGTACTGCTTACAATGAAAATTAGTTACCTTTCCAGCTTCTCCCCAAGCAAAACTGACAAATAACTCCACAGAGGCATAAAATCCATCAATTACTTCTGAACTTTGTCCAAAGAGAATTTATTTATCAGTGTGACAAGTGAAGCATAAAGATTAATCTATTTCAAACAAAGATGAAAGCACAGCATAAATTCTGTTATTTAAAGTACTTACCTTGTACCTGAAGTTGTCCATTGGCACAAAATCTACCAGCATGAGGTACTTGGCATATGGGATTAAGCCAGAGACTTTGATTTTGCATTGTGGAAACATTCGTCTGAAGGAGAAATAAAAAATAGAGTATAAAGATTTCTCTATAAAGTGGTTATTAATGATCAAGCAGCATGTCATGTTTACTCGCTACTGTGCAAAGCCCTGGCAGCAGTATTTCTCCAGCCAGCCATTGACCATTTGTCCATCTTTTTGATGGACTGTCTAGTCCTATGGGTTTAGATGGGATAGACACTAACAGGGCAGCAGTCACTGAAGGCCTGACACTGTTGCTGCTTTTGTTCTTCCAATTCCTCTAATACAACTATGGGAAACTTAAAAGGAACTATTTGGAGGCTGTACATAGTTCCTGGCCTGCTGCAGCTCTCACAGACCTGGAGGATGGATTAAATCTGAGCGTGGGTAGAAAACGCGCTCTCATCTAAGAGCACACCCAGCTTTCTGTTCCCGTGCTCCCTGCCACTACTTTTAACTTCTGACTTTGCAAAAGAGCTTTGACAGCTACCTCCCTACCCAAAGGGATTATTCCAGCTCACAGCAGCTTTGACACAATACTTTACAGTTTCACAATTCCATCTTCTTTCACTGCAAGCTCCACAGTACATGACTCATTTATACTTTAGAGGAGTCTGCACACACAGATCGTTACGAGTCTGCGCCATGTTCTTGTCTGCAAACACAGACTCAAACCCAAGCACTTACTGCTCAACTGCTGCTGCCTCCCGTGACCCAGGCAAAGGGAGCCCAGGGCACTTCCCAGAGCAACCTCCAACTGACAGGAAGAACACCACTGTTAAGTGGTGAGATAAGGATACAGGAATTTTCTCAGCATGTCAGTCCCACAGTGACCTTTTGCACTTCACAGTTTGGACTTCTATAACACCCTGAAAGTGCAATTCTTCTGCCGGGATCAGGGAGATCTGCATAACTGGCTACAAAACCAGTTTAAGGGCTACCATTTGAAAAATGAGCACTTGGAGACTTTGATAACAGCTCAGAAGGGTGTGGTGTGTGTGTGGGCAGTTGTCCTGTGCGCCTTACCTGCCAGATTTGGTGATGATCATCTCAGTGCCTATCTGGTGAAACTTCATCCAGAGCCCCATGTCCTCGAGGGTGACCACGATGGAGCTCTGTGGGAAGGGCTCCAGGCTGGGGGAAGGAAGGGCCTCACACGGCGCTTTCACGTCTAGAGAGAGGAGACCGTGACTGCAGACAGACAGGAGGGGAACTGACCCTCGGGCTGGGAAGCCTGTGCCACAACAAACCTCTTAAAAACTGTTACTTTTCTTCAAAGGATTTTTGTTACTTAGTAGGCTCAGAGGTGCAGAGCCTTTTCCAACAGGTTTGTCTTTAGCTGGTAATTCCTTTTGTAAGGATCTGTGTGTTGTACCAACTCAGTCTAAATTCCACTGTTACAAAACCCATACTGGCAGGTAGCCACAATCTACTGTTCTGGTATGATCAGGGTTACACAAAACACTTTACCAAGAGAATACAATGAAAGCTGAAAGGACTGGAAAGATTTTAAGTGCACCAGTGGGTAATAGGGGAAAATGACAAGTAGGTGGTCGCAGAGGTGAAAAATCCCCCCAGAAGACAAAGATGAGACAGACAGGAGTCCTAAATGTATGCAAAGGCAAGAAAAGGAGGTGACAGAGATAGATTATGGATAGACTATATTCTGAAATATGGCTGGTCTAAACTGGAAGTGGAGATGGGGACCACTGAGGAGCCTGTGAGAGTGATGCAATGTGCCTCTTCAGTAACACACCGTGGCACAGTGCTGCAATCTGCCTGCACTTCCTCTTGGAGGCACAGGACCAACTGTGGGCCTGGGGAAGAGGAAAGGGAAACCATTCTGGAGGAACTGCCTTTGGTGCTGATGGTAGCAACCACCTCTGTACAGCTGTTTGGATAAAAACCTCCTTAAAAACCCCCAGTAGGTGTTCTCAACAATACTGTAAGGCAGGCAAGACTGCTGCTGCCATACTGAAAAGCCCAGTTCCATTTTAGGCCAGAACACGGCCCAGTACAGTTCTGGTGGGCTGAGTTCATACCCAGTAGAGCTTTAGGAACACTGCCCTGAGGTTTGGCCGAGGGATGAGGAGCCTGCTCGGTGGGACACCCCCGGCAGCAGTGCTGTCCCAGCACAGGGCCAGCAGGACCTCTCTGGGTGCTGCATTAGCAGCCAGGCACAGCTATTTGCTTCAAAGGTTGATTTTTCTGCTTCTCAGCCTGATCAGATCTTATTCAGAGCATAGCAGAAAAAAGGGAATTTTCACCTTCTACAGCTTTCCTGACTAATGTCTTCAAAAGAGTTTTCACAAAAAGTAGACAACTATTTTCAGAGAAATTAGCTTTTTTCACAAATCTTTCCACCTAAACAACCCAGTACAAATCTAAGCAGTTCTCCCCTCAGTATTAAGAAGTAAATAACATTAAAATGTAACTTTGTCAGTTTGTAGAGGTCTTTAGGCATTTAAAAAAAATACTCTACCCTTTTTTCTGCTTTGATCCAACATTAATGAACTGGCCAAGAAGTGACACCTAGTTTGCTCACCAAGATTAGCCTGTTAACATCTTCTTACTAAAGCTTCCCCCATATCCTCTTGCAAAGACATGAAAGCTGCCATGAGACCATGCATTTGGTAGCTCAGTGCAGCACATGTATCAAAAGGAGTTACAATAAAATTGGGCTGATTTCCCACAGGAGCCATCCAGTCACAAATAAATGCAAACAGATTTTGATTAGCTAGACAGATGCTTGCTCCTTCCCCAAATGAATTTTAGAATTAACATTTCTTTAAGCAAATTCCAATGCCATTAAACGAGAATACAACAAGGCAGATCTCAGGAGTCCTTAATGAGGGGAGATTTCCAATGAAGTCGAGAGGAATTGAAGTGAAAGGAGTTCAACACTGAATTAAAAATCAAAGGCCGATCTTATAATTTGGTTTTTACCAAAATGAGTCCACAACACACTTGTAGGAGCACGATGCTGCAGGAGACAGGGACAATAAATGTTGCAGCTAAGATTTTAAAATGTAGTTAACGCCTTTCACCGTGCAGGTTTTGTGTGCACAGGCTGAGGCTGAAAAGCAGGACGTGAACAGTCTGCATGAGGACCTGGACCCCAGCAATGGTGTGAGCTGGTGAACGGACCCACACAGCTTCAGCGGGATCCTGCAGTGATGGATCTGTTTGTAGGATCCACTTTGGATTTTGTTTGCAAATTTTGTTTGGATTTTTCTTTCCCTCCTAGTTTGTGCCTGTGTAACTGATGGCAAGGCTCATGCACTCATCCTCCCACAGAGATGCCTGAGTGTTGGACTTATGGCACGGAGAGGTTGGGGCAGAGTGTCCAAGCACTGAACGGAACCTGTGTGAGCTGTACTTCTATGGTTTCCTCTCCTGTGCAACTTGGTTTTAAAACCATTATTATCTGAAAGAGATTCAAATCTTTTCCAGGAATTCTAGTATTACTTATTAAAAAATATTACTATTATCATTGTGCTGGTAACATCATATGTGGCCCATTCTAAAACATGTTTTTTATTCCAGATGAGGTTGAAAGGTAGGAAGCTGCTATGATAAAAGCACTGAAAATTAAGAGATCTTCAATCTATTCTGTGCTTGATTTGAAGGTCCCAGTACCAACAGGAGTACCTTGTGCTACAGTTTCTGTATCTAGAATGAGCTGTACATATCTTTTTATCATCTTGGGGACAGAAAGGAAAGAAGGAGAAATGAGAGACAATTCAGTAGTTTCAGGAGGAAGGCCTTTGGATAGAAGATGATAGAGTACAATTGCCTCACCTATTGCACTGCCTCATTATTGAGACAATGTTACAATATCAGAAAATTTGTTGCAGCCTTCCCAAAATGTGCAGGATAGGATTTGCAGTACTGGGAAACCTCCAATAAGGGAAAAAGCTATGCTTACCTTGACTAAAATCAGTTATTATTACATTTGTTGCTGCTATCTTCCAAGTGAAGCCCAACACTAACAGCTATCCAGTGTCCACCAGGGAGGAATGCACATCAATATACAAAACTATCTAATAAATTAATCTTTGAAACAAGCAAAAAAAACCCTCCCCATGCTCTCTGATCTTCTAAATGTCAGTAGAAACACCCCAACCCTCTGGAGGGAACCTCATTTCTCAGATCCAGAGAGTTTTTTGGCAAAAGTACACTGTTTCCACAAATGCAACGGCTTCATCTCTCAGATGCATCCAGTCATCACCTGGAATATTTCTGCTGTAGGGGGTCATATACCAGAAGCAACCCAGTAAGAAAATGAGGTGAACACTGCAATATTTTGAATCTTTAACATGAAAATACCACAATACAGTCTATATTTTTTTCATTGCTGCTCTTTTGTTTTTCAGCTCAAAATTCAAGTGGCAGAAATCAGCATGAATCAGATCAACACAGCAGGGACTGAAAAAACCCAAAACAGAAGCAAAGACGGAAATAATCTAAATCACTGCATATGTATTTTGCTCATGAATGAGACAACATCTTGCAGAGGAAGAGAAAGGAAGCTGAGACTGCCCAGTCACCTCTGATGTGCCTACAAACTGCACACCTAAACCTGAGCCGGTTGTTTTCTTCTGATGTAGAGTAAAACCCAGAGTAAACTTAGGGTTCAGTTGCACTGACAAATGCAGCACCTCTGGGCTGGCCCTTAGTGTCCCAAGGCATATCTGTCATTGTGCCAAATCCAGTCATGCTCCACACAAGAGATTAACAGCATGCTATGAGATAGATTGAAGGAAAACATAATGAAACCCTAAGGAAATCACAAAAATCCTGTGCTGGGTGTGAACCTGGAAGAAGTCGGCTATGCCTGCTTGGGGTTCATACTTTCAAAGGGCATAGGAAATAGGAAAAAAAACCCAAAACCAGACAGTTCGTATCAGAACTATTATTAAAAGCATAACAAGTATTTCCAAACCTTCTGTGGCCTTCAACCTGAAGAACTCAGTACTTTGCAGACAATACACAAATAACACCTCCAGCCTTCAGCTGAAGGGTCACACTGCACAAGGTGATGTGGGTTAAGTGAGTTTTGGGCACAATTATGAGCAAACCTTTGCTAGCTTACAAAAGATCTTCTAAGGCTCTCAAAAAACACTCAAATGCACCATTTTTCATCTATTCCTATGAAAAAAAGCCCAGTTTTTAGATCCTCTCCAGCCCCATGCACTCTTCTATAAATGCTGGCAGCCCTTCAGGAGCACTTGTTCCTTTTCTGGCATTAGTCTAGGATCTTTCCATGCAGTAAGAAAAGGGAAGGAGTCCTTCACTTACCTGGTAAAGCTTGCATTTTTCCATGTACTGTGACGTCGAGGAGCTTGCACGGCCAACAGAGCCCCAGAGTTCTTACAAGGGGAGCCAAAATAGTCCAGTTCAAAAGCAGGTCTGATTTCCTGAAGCAAGCACAAGCCCTTCCTTCCGAGATCCAGTGTCAAGAGTGAGCGGGATGAGGATGGGACTCCAAGCACAGCTAGCCAAGGTGAGTTCCTGTTTTATGGAGGCTAATGAGCAGGGAGGAGCTTCCCGCCAGGGCTGTCCCCTTGTGAGCCTTTGATGTCCAAAGGGACAAAGAGAGGAAGGATCTGCAGCAATGGCTGGGGCTAGGGGAAGAAAATCAAAGAGAATTAACATGGCTTTGACATACAGGAAACCCTACAGGGGAAATGCACCTTGATTTACTGCTAACGCACTTTTAAACAAATAGAGACAAGACTGGAAACATCAGTTGAGGACTTAGCTACAAAATAAAAACAAATCCCTTAAACAGCAAGCAGGGAGAATTTCTCTTTGGCTATTCCATGGGTTTATGATAATTCTCATCTTCAGCACACAGAATCATTTTACTCTTGATTTCTGGTATCAGAATCAGGACAGCATGGAGCTTGTTCCTTCCCAAATGGGTGATTAACAGTCTGTGTGAAGTTTGCTCTCACAACCAGAATGCTGCAGCAACACATCCCTTCACCCACAGATGTCTTCTCCAACAACATAAACACATTTGATGGTATAACGTCACTCATCTGCCCAATTTCTGCATTCCCAGCCTTTAACTGCACTTCTTTTCCAGGAGGATCAGGCACTGAGGTTATGCCTTTCTCAAGGCGCTGGTCTTACCCAAGGAAGGCTGAGCAGAAATCGAAGGGCTTGAGCATTTTCCCTTAATTAGTTTATTCTGCAAGTGTGACCATTAGCTTTTGTGCTTATAAGTGCTTACAAGTGCTAAGAGACAGCAATCAAGGCTCAAGCTCCAGGGCACAACACAGGCACCTCCAAGAGGCAGGGGGTTCTGTGCATTCACACACAGAAATGGCTGTACTAACATTTACAGGGCCAAGACAGTCAAAAAGTGGAGGTCAAAAGCAGGATATCAGTCTGAATGGGCCATTGCTGGGTCCTGCACAGCAAATTTAGGAGCTCTGTTCATTTCAAAGAACTTGCTATAAGGCTGCATTTCTTTTACTGTCTAGATTTATTCCAAATAAAAAAAAAAAGTCTTCTCTATTTTGTCAGTGATGTTACCTGGGACATCTAATCTTCAGTCTGATGTACAAAACAAACTTTGAATTTATTTAGTGAGTTTCTACACCCAAACAACATTGCTTCAGTTCTGTTTTTACTGCCTTTTGGAGCAGGCAATGCAAGGGCATGCAAAGAGGACAAAGGAGCTTAATCAGAGCAGGGACCGACTCTCTTCCAGTGGTATATGGGATTTTAGGCATCCCAGTGCTAGCCAGGGAGAGAAAAGCCAATGCTCAGCGTGGCAAGGAAGAATGTTTTAAAGAAAAGGGTTGGAGAATTTGGGAAGTCCTGAGGAGGGCTTTATAGCAAGAGATGGTCCACAGGCTCCTGGCACCTCTGAAGGACCACATCCAGCCTTGCTGGCATCTTTTTTAAACCACTGGTTAATACAGAAGACTACAGGCTTTTCTCCCTCAGGTAACTTGGAGACATCCAGAGCTGTGGAGTCTCAGTACCACTGAGGAGAGGATGACCATGTGGTGGAGAAATGTAAACCTGTAGCTCAAATGGCAATTGTTTATTAAATATGTGGAGAAATAAATCAGAAGGGGAAAGGTCAGCTGAAACGGTATCAAGGTCAGATCTCTGCTTGCACTTGCACAGCCACTACCAGACCCAAACAAAATGGGATTCAGAAATGCTTTCCTGCTCTGCTACAGAAGGAAAGCTAGCATCGCATCTGCTCCCCCCTCCATGTCCTGCTTTTCTAATGCTAGTATTTTAATTGTAGAAAGCGGAAAAAGACAACCATAATCAGAATCTGAAAAGGAAAAATAGAACAAAAATTGGGTCAGATTCAAGCTAGCAGCAAGATGAATCAACATCCCACACAGTCAGAAACCGCACAACAGCAGCAGCAGCACTGGGAATTTCAGACTTCACCTGACAGGAGCGTGGGATGTGTATCATGACTTACTGCTTCTTCCACAAAGGCTATGAGATGGTCTCCTGCTGCCACTTCATTTGCACAGTGCGTATCAGCATGTCTGGGGAACACACATTTGCTACCAGTACTCAAAATCCTTTTGGCTTCTCCCAGCTGATTGATGGGGAAGGTGGAGCCATTAATTACCCATGACTAGTTAACAACCAGCTTTCTCCCAGCCATTCTAGTTGCACTGGAAAGGTTTTAAAAGTGAAAAAGAAGTGAATTTGTTACTATTGCTGGAAAGTGTGGCTAATAGGAGCAATCCCCGGGAAATTAATCCCTAGCAAAGGGGGAATTTAGCACATTACCCTCATCTGTCCATCCATGGAGAGCCCTCAGGCAGTTTGATGGGAAGTCAGGGTGAATGTGCTGGTGTCTAACAATTCACTGGCAAATTGGAGGCTGAGGGTGTGGAAAGGGATGGGAGAGAGAGTGGATCTGACACGTGTAAGTCAGTGACATACACGGCTCTGCTCTGAGCCCATTTACAGCAGCAGGTATAAATCCTGCTGAGCCCAGCTCTAACAGAAGGCTCTGCCCTATGCCGAAGGGACGAGGTAGGGCAGGAGGGAGGGGATGTGTGATGACAAAAGCAGAGGCCAAGAGCTTTTGCTTTGCATCTCTTTGGGAACCCGATTAGAAAGAAACATTCCCCCCTGGGTTTTGTAGTCAGGCAAATGTTTTCTGGCATTTCTCCCACCTTAAGTGAAGGTTTAACCCTTACTGCTCAACAGGACCCTGTAGAGAGCTGGTTTGCACACAAGCCTCCGAGCTCTCCAACACAGTGTTATCTTGCCATCTCTGGCTGCTGCCTGGGGCTCCCAGACAGCTGGAGAACAGATAAGGTGTCAAGCTTTGGCTAATGGGGTCGGAGTCTGCAATCGGCTGTGCCCAAGGCACTGCCACCTCTGTCCAGGCAGAGTTCCCAGGGAAGCATTCTGCTCGGAGAGCAAGGCCCAGTCAGGGGCATAAAGTTACTGCCTGGGAGACAGCTGAAATGTGAAAGTCATCTGTCAAAAGAACCAGCCTTGGATTATTGCTCGTGGGTGCAGTAGCCAGTATCCAACCCTCAGGTTTCTGAACTCTGTGAGAAAGTGTTACCACAACAGCTTTAATAAAGTGGGCTTAAGTGATGCTGCCTTGTCTGCCTGGATCTGCACAAGCAGGAAAGAACAACATAGAGCAGTACACACTGCATCTAAGAGATACTCCCCTCTGAAACGTGAGGAAAGCCTTCCTGCCATTTGAATGTGACTCATTTAGCCGATTCCCACCTGGCACACGGAGGCCACAGTCCCAGAGCATCTTGGCAACTCTTTGTGAAGGATCCTCTGCCATCTGCACGGGATGAGTACTGAAAAGTGAAAGGACAGCATGTCATCAACAGGGCCCAAAATAAAACAGAGAGCTCTACACTGATACCTACTTACTTTCATACTTCAGTAAAAACATGAAGTGGCCTCAGATTCTCCAGGATCCACAAACCAGCTCCTTAAATCCAGGCTCAGCTCACTGTGAAGCAAATGCAGCCTGATTTATGCACACAGGGCCATGGGGAAAAGCCGAGTTTTTCCAGAGAAGCTGCCTGATGAAACTCTTGCTTCTGCAGCTGTGCCAGCATGTGACTCCTTGTCCTTGTTAGTGCCCGACACCTCACCCAGAAAATAGGAAATACAAGTGCAGGGTCTGCCAGGACAGAGCTGCTGAGCTCTGGCAGCACAGGCACAGCCTGAACTTGGGCAGCTTTCTGAGCAAGTCTCTGTGGGCGGCTACAGGAATGGTAAAAGCCTGCAAAGTGTTTTGAGAGCCTCTGAAGAAGTGGTACATATCTCCTATCATGCTGCAGCACAAGAAACAGCTCCTACCCAGCTCCTTACAGCAGCTCACATAACACAGTATTTTCTTCTGATGGAGGGAAATGGCACCTTTCCCCCTCCTTTTTATGGTTTTGATTGATTTCTTCCTGGGAAAAGCTAGCTGGTGTCTTCAGGTATATTACAAGTGTCATGCAGACCTTCCTACCCTGGGACCAATGCAAGGGACCCCACAGAAGGCATCTGCCAGATCTCTGTAGGGCTGAAAACCCCATACTGAGCCCCAAATTGTAGCACCCCCAAATTTTCCCTGTGCTCTCAAAAGTGCAAAAATGACATTTGGCAAACCAAAACAACTGGTTGGAGAGGGCCTCTTGGTAACATCTCAATGCTAATTCACCACAGGGTCCCTGGACAGAGGTGCAGTGAGCTGTGGGGACGGCTCACAGGCTGCAGGTCAGCTGTAACAGGATCTGTTCTGGAAGGGAATGTGGGAAAGCAGCTCACATAGACAAAAAGTTGTACCTTATAAGCTTAACACAAGACTTTTCCTTTTGCAGGTTTGTGGATTGAGGTATCTGGCCGCAAAGATGAAGAGGCCACTCCTCTGTCTCCCTCCCTCATATCCGCCCTCCCCAGCCCTCTGCAGTGAGCCCCAGCAGTTCGTTAGCATGGACACAAGAAGGGAAATACTTAGCGGCCACTTAACACGGCAGGCTGAGTTTGGCCTCAAAGGCTACAGTCCAGAGTCAAATGCAAAATATGTCTGTCCAGAGCCCTTTCAAGTTCTCACAGACTCCTGATGTTGGGCGCACTGTTTTCCTGTCCATCCATTGTGTTTCCCAGACACAGCTCAGCATTCTGTCCCGCTCAAATCCACAAAAAATACCTACTGAAAGGACTGGCAGCAAGCAGCAAGGAGAGCTCTGCAGACAGCACAGCAAAGGGCCCCCGAGCAGCACGGTGCAAGCGCTGCCTTTCCAGCCCTGCATCGGGAAAGCTCTTTCCTCCCACACCTGGGACACAGCAGCCCTGCCTGAACTCACTGCTCTCCACCGGCAGCCACAAAGGAGCAGCCTGAGAAAACAGGCAGCAAACAACTCTGGCCTAACATCCATCTATAAATACTTCTGTATTTGTATACATGTGCACACACTCATATGCAAAGAGAAACATCGTGCAGAGCTTAAAAACGGCAGCAGTTTACTTAACCATGAATTGAGACCTGACAAAAGCCCTGAGCAGAATGGATTCTGCTGAGCAGAAGCCCAGCCGGCAATACTGCAGCAATCTCTGTTAAAAAGCTGACGTTTCCAGAAAAAAAAACCCCAGCAGCTCAGACCCAGAAGGTTTTATCTAAACTTTATGGACTTTCAAGATTGCTGATACGCTGTCATGGTATCTTGGTTTCCACAAAAGATTACTTTTGTTGGTGATCAGGCATTTGTAAAGCCATGAAACCAACAGGTAAAAAGCCAGACTTCAATCGTGCAAGTCGGGGTCCAAGTTACTTTGTTTGGCAAAGACAGATCTCTTCTGCCATCAGGAAGTTTCCATAAGCTGTTCATCACAGTAAGGTTCTAATCAAACCAGGAAATCAATAAACAGTATAATTCCTTATCAGAGGAACTACCTTCAAAGAGCAAATTAAAATTGTTAAGACTTAAAGTGTTTGGAATTTAAAAATAAAAACTGCTGTGAGCCCTACAGAGCTGTGTAGAGCTCAGTTCCTCCAACATCACTATTGACTCTAAAGAACTTTCTGAGGAAGTTAATTATCATTCCCAGAAATCATGACAAGAGAACAATTAAACCATATGCAGTAGATTTTGATTCAGAGCACTTACAATAAATCATGTTTCATTTTAATAAGATTTTATTACCGCATATTTATTTTCCTTTTATAGTACCATTTAAAATTTATTTTAAAAAGAACTATTAAAAATAGCCATAGGATACATACAACTGCACATACATCTCCCACCAGGAAGGGAACTGAACACACAGGATGTCTAAATGACCTGTAGAGTCTCAGCTGTGCTTTATAGGATCTCCCAAAAATAAAAATGAACACCAAGACAGAATCATGCAGTACATCCTCCAAGATGATATCTGAAAACTGGTATAGAGCACTATGATGGGATATACATCATCTGCAGCAAAGTCTGAAGTCAGTAACAAAGAGCTGGAAATATATATGGGTTTAAAGCAGAAAGCCCTTGGATAAACTCTGAGCTGTACTTTTTCTCACCCAGCTTGTTCATCACCTCGCAGCAAAATATTTGGGTCCATAATAACAATATTCAGGTAAGAATCCTTCAACTCCACTGATAATAGAAAATAACGCCTGTCAGATTTCATGGGTTCCTCAAGTCAGCACTGGGATGAGGCTGCCATAAGTGTACGTGAACTGGCAGAATCAAACACAGCTGCCACTTCTCCTTGCACTCCCTAATCTCACCAGAATTCTTTCCTTCATTCTTCCCATACAGTGAAATTTCTCGTACTCTTTGTTGCACTCATGGGCCGGGGTACAGACTGTGGGCAGATCACAGCCCAGGGCTCCCTCCCCCTCCCCAGCAGATTGTGAAGTGTTTATGACCTGGCTCTTATGGCTCTAGAGGTGCTGAATGGCCTTTTCCCCCCTCCGAGTCTCAGCTCCTGATGGGCAGCTACAGACCAACTTTTAGCCGGTTTGGTCCGTAGTTGTGGATTTTATTGCCCAGTTTGTCTCTTCAGCTCACATTTGTAAGCTCCAGAGTAGATTTTTCCCTGGGTAACACTCTGCAGCTCAAAGAACTCTTCTTGTTTTTATTACATCCTTAGTGATTAAAGGGATATTTAAACCTCACAATGTTCCCTGCTGTGAATATAAAAGCCTAGCATCATTTCGGATAGATGTGCTTAGAAAAATAAATTAAAAATTAGCCCTACTATATCGAACAAATGCTTCTAAGTGGTTAAGAACATCAGACACCTGAATAATTTAAATATATTGGATGCAATTCCTTGAGAAACCAAGGGATGACACATGGCTTTGTCCTGTCAGAGCAGTTATATAGGAAGGAGGACAGCAGAGGTGTGCAATGAGTGCATTATACTGAAAATACTGGATTTTATCTACTTAGGCATAAATGACTTAGATTTCTTCTCCTCTCTAACCTTGCAAACACCAATACACATAATAGATGCCACTCTTAAAAACACTTTGCTTTTGTGAGTCAAAACTGTTTTTAAATGACTGCCACTTCACAGCCTGACCTATGCCTGCCAATCAAATGCAGATACAAACAATGCAATGTAAATTCAACAAAAGTATTTATAAATTCTGCTCAGAAAAGTGCTGGGGAGTGTGCAGGAGGAAATCAAAGTCACATTTGGGAGTAAGCATTCCTGTGAGCACAGATCAGATGGTTATCAATAATGAGGTCACTGGTTTTGCCATCCTCTAATACTGCAGTTACTGGTTTAAGTTCCTGCAGGGAGCTACTGCTGGGTTCAGATTCGGTGAGTTGAGCCTGCCTGAGATGGGGGTTTGGACTCACCACCAAGGGGCTTCATTTTCAAATAACTCCTGACAGTGCAGAGAGAACCTACTAGTCTTAGAGGGCTTGTGCACTACAGAATGGGAGTGGGCAAGTTACAACAGCAGCTTGGGAGGGCTGGTTTAGATTATCAGAAACCTGAAACAAAAATTTGAAATCTAAGTACATACATGGTCCCCCAGTACATCTTTCTGGCTTTTTTGTCTCGTATTTCCTCTCCAAGATGGAACTATTCCTTCTCCTCCCTTTGCATCATACTGTGAAGAAGCTGTCCAAGGGAGGAATTGCTGAACTCTGGAATTCTTCACCCCAATTCCAGATTTTCCCTTAAGAGAAGATCACTTAAACTTCTGTTTTGAACAGTGATGTTCAGCCTTATCCACCTATAAAAACATGATAATATTAAGGAGGTTCCATTACAGAGGTAATTTATAGGGTTTTCTGCACTATGTGTGATGATTTCATTTCCTTGTTGAAAATATAACCACAAATAGATACATATGTGAAAATAGCATGTAGTTGAGCAGGAAAGTGACAAGGCTTCTTTCTGTGAGCCTGCTGTAAAATAAACTGGCAAAACCACATGTAATTCTTATCACCTCATTATCAAAGCTACTGGGGAACTGCAGGGAGACTGGACGGGGTGAACACCAGAAAAGATTAGAAGAGTTGGTTAAGGAAAGCTTCCCTGATTGATGGCCCTGTTCATGGAGAAGAAATGAACATGTCTGCAGGGTGTAAACATACAGATGACAGAGGAATTAATATTCTACAAAGGGATATAATTACCTTCATCAGTTGGGATGAAAATGAGAGAGAAGCAATTTGACTATCCAGGAAAAACTGTGGCTGTGCAAGGGCAGCCTATGCACAGAGGAACAGACGCAGTCCTTCCTGTATTATGCTTTTAATGGCTTTTTGCACACATCAGTGGCATTACACAGAACAATCCTGCCTTCGTGTGAGCAGTAAAGAAGGCTCTGAGGTATCTGCTCCTCTCTTATTCCTATGATTCCTCAAGTGAGCACTAAAGGAATTCTGGGACCACACGGAAGAATGGGTGTTACACTGGCATATGAACAGGCTGTTTCCCAGGAGGATGGAACCTGGGCTCACTGACACACTGTGGGTTACAGCACCACACATACAACACAGAAAATCCTGTATTTCTACACATCATAATTCACAAAAGACCAGCTATTGACTCACAGGAGAGGTGTGACTGCAATCTAAATATCACTGTCCTTGGGAGAGCATTCCTCTTTCCCACTTCAAGGATTAGGTCAGAGTGAGGGGAAAGGTGACAAGTTATTGAGCCACTGGGTTACATTTCCCAGGAAGTGCCTTTGGGTGACAGTGGAGATATACTAAAGCTGTAACAGCAGCCATTGTGTTAGAGCTGACAAAAGATTGATCCATGGACGAGAGAAGCATTTTCTCTGCAATTCTGAAGCACAAAGTTTATGAGCTATTCTCTGGGCTTTCAGAGGGCTTCAAACGGCCCTCAAGGGAGAGAAAAGAACTTCATGTTACACCACCATGCCCACTCTGTTCATTCAACTTCTACACAGTGTTCATGGTTCACCAAGTCATTTTCTGTGTTCTAACAAGCTCCTGCCACAGGTAACTCCTCCCTTTTTCCATCACAACTTCAGAAACAGAACATTCCCTGTGCTGAGAAGTCCTTTCCTTTGAGGAAAGCAGCCTAGGGGTGTTTTTGCAACAAACTGGGATGGACAATACCTCCCTCTCTTCTGTTTCACCCCCAATGTTCTCAGAAGTGCCAGATTCAGCTTTGCAAACTCAAGTCCTTTTTACCAGAACTGATATAACTCTGGTCAAGGCAGTGGGTATTTCTCATGGATTCTGGAGAGGAATATGTCCATCTTGTTCAGTAAGGTCAACCCTGAGATTGACTTTGCATCCTTCAATACGTGGGTTATGGTCTCTGATTAGCAGAAATGCAGCAAACCCATCAACTCATTGTTTAAAGATGGCTTTAGCCTTGAAGAGAAGTAAAACTCCCGTAGCAACAGTTATACAGGAGGAGAACTTGTCAGGTTCTGCTTTAGCACTTACTGCCTGAATTTTTTCTTGCCTGAAGACAAATTAAAATATTTTTGCAGGAATACAGGTCTTTTTCCATTTGCACCAGGATCAGAACAGTCATAATAAAGAAAATCATCACTGTTACCTGCATGTCCCACTGACCAGCTTTGGCTTCTGCAGTGCAGCCATCTTCAACGATTTTGTGACCCAAGGAGTTCCAAACTGCTTCTGTGCGACATCCTCATTAGTTAGTTCTGCACTGCATTAGGTGAGACAGTACCAACAAATCTGCAGTGGGATTATCACCATTGAAAGGTTTGCTGACAAGCCTGGCCTTACCACTTGTTTGCCATTCCCAAAGTTAAAACCAAAGCCTGCATCTTACTAACATTTTACTCAGCAACATAACAAGGGTATTCAAGCCTCAGTCTGTTTCTGTCTGCAGAGATAAAAATTATGTTAATGGATGAAGATAGTGTGGGAGACAGTTATTCTTGAGCAAACTCTGCCCAAGCTGAAGAATCCTGGGTTTCCTGACAGCAGTTCTGCCCCAGTTTTTCCAGCAGGTTGGATTCAGAAATGGAATTAGGCCCATAAGAGAGCTGTCATTTAAACGCATTTACCAATCAGAGGGCATCTTAAATAAACCTCAGTGCACTTATGTTCTCATTCCATGTTTAGCCAAACAATATAAGAGATTTTCTTCAGCAAATAAACCAGAATTCAGCAAAAATAAAAGCAGCAGAATCAAGCCTCCCTACTCTAACACCATTCTCCAGGAGGCAAAATGCTAAATCTACACCAGTGTTTTGGCAGTGAGGAAATATTCTCAAAACAACAGTATCACAGCAGTAATGTCTTCTGCTTTGGAAATGTGTTACCTTGATGTTTATATAGCCACAGGAGACCATTCAACAATGGCAATGTGTTAATTCCATTGACATTATCGCTCAAATTCAGTCACAGGGGCTGGCGAATGCTTTTTTTTACATGGCTCTTTCATCTAAAAGAGAATAAAGCAGGACATAATGGATGGTTAGTAACATATTGTTAAATGGTTACAAGACTCAGGAAATTTCAGCCAGGGAATGGGAAAAACTGAAAAATTCAAGTAAGTCTTAATTAGAACAGAGATTTGGTTTTGCTACACTGCATTATGCCAATTTCTCAGCATTCAGAGGTAAGGGCTCTCAAAAAAACTGAGCATGTTTTACATCTACATGAGCAGGCATTTTTTAGTCCTCTCCAGAACTCTGTTCATGGGAAGCTCTGTATATTTGGAGTTATTCACCATCACAAAAACCCGGGTAACTTTTTGTGTTGCTTTCATTTAACTTAACTATGGGAGTGGTTCCTAGTAGATACTCATATTCAATCACTCAAGATGAAAAAACCCATTGTTTTACCTAAAATTGGCTAGAAGATATTATAAACAATTTATGACAAAAATGTCCTAGCTACAAATTCAGTGGCCATTTAGAGGAGGGGGGATAGTTTGGACAAGTAGTTTCTATTTGATGGAGACAGAAAATGGAAGATAAATTGAAAAGCTCACCAGCTAGTGGGAAAGCTCTGAGGCAAAACTGAGTTCTTTTGACTTACAATTTAACCAATAAATCAATGGTGTTATCATTAAATAGATGCAGAAAGTGAATATTGACAAAGCCCAGATACAGAACCCAGGAAGAATGAGCCAGCTTCTAGTCCATCTCATTCCAGATGTATCACCAGTTCTGCTGCTACTATTCTGAAAGCCACCAGGATTTCCTTGCTGGAGCAATATCAGCCACTGAGGATGAGGGAGAAAAGCTGTTAAAGAAAATTGTATTCTTAATAAACACCGCCTCAGGAATCACATGAAGACAGGTGCCACTAAACAGAGCTTACACTAGCTGTTCTGCAGAGTTCATCTATATGCCATAGCCACCATAATTTCAGGGAGAAGTAATGAGGGCTGAATTTTTTACCAGCAGAGGTATTTCCACCTTTCCTTGGCCTTTTGCATTTTTCAGTGGTTAACTGTGAACTTTTGAGTTTGTATGTATTAAGGAAGTTAAGTCTGTTTATTTTAAAGCATCTATTTTCCATGGAAATTTTAGTTGTAGAAATACTTCATGTCACTGAAGAAACTGTACACATCATAAGCCTTGGGTGACCCACAACCTGAGGCTGCCCTTTGCTGTCTTCATTGAAATCAAGAGGAGCTATTTAAGTTTTGGTGCCTTGTTGAATCAGGCACATCTTTTAGAAGAAACATTGCTCTCCTCCTCTCTCCCTCTTCCCCAGCAGACACTCTGCACTTGGAAGTAACATTTCCATATTTTCATATTCTTTCCAGGTACTTTTCCACATGTGTTGACAGTACCAGATAACAGACAGTTGCTACACTGTTGTTGTCTGTGCCTGAGTTGTTGTAACTGAAACATGACCACACATCCAGCCCGGACATTATCACATCCTGCGCATTTCCGAGTTTCACTGACATTGCAACAAGTTCATCTTATTAAAAAATAAAATGCAGCAGGAGTGCATTTAAGCACAGACTATTTACTCTCTCTTACAATTTAATCGAATTCTCAATTATCTAAAAGTGAACTCCCCAGTTTGGAGGATAACACCTGCAGAGCAGCAGCTGGATTATGCACAGTTGTTAAGGCCCTTGTGTCTGGCTCTCAACAGCTGCCAATACACATGTTCAGGGGCTCAGCCCAGGCCAGGCAGCTGCACAGGGACATCTCTGTGGTGAGGGGGAGGCAGTGCAAGACATCAAGGGATTAAAACAACTCCCAGGCCTTCCAGCAATCCTGCACTGCTTTCTCATCTTTCTTACATTGAGGAAAAACACCTGTATTAACAACTTCCAAGGAAAAGTACAGGCCTGGTAAAATGTGCCATTGTAGGAGAATCCTTGTGCAGTTCACCGGAATATTCATGTTAGAGACAGTAAAAAGCATCCCAGAGCATCCATGCATGTACCAGTAAATGCACTTGGCTTGTTTGCCTTCTGCAGAAAGACCCACGTCTGCCCTATCAAATTAAAACATGAGCTGACAGCACTGCCTGGATGCCAGCAGCTGGTTCTGACTGCACTGGCAGAATCCAAAGGCTTCCTCAGCTTGCAAAGCAATGGGATCATAGACCAGGTTATCATTATGAATCCTCTGCACTTCTCTTTGCAGAAATACTTCACAACATGCAATTCCAAGCTATTATTATGTTCCAAGAAAGCCAAACTGAAAAATCACCTTGTACCACTGCTACTTGCTGTGAGAAAATACATCAGGCTCTATGTTTTGCTCCCAGGAAAGCCCGTTTACTTACGAAGTGTAGGAAGCATTTCCAGCAGGGTGTCTATTGGGAGAGCCATGACAGAAGTTATTTGCTTGAACTTGTGCTGCTGACTTGAGGGCACAGCATTGCAAATTGATGTTGTAAGCTCAGAACTTCCACTGTGAATTTCTAAAGTTTAATTTTTTTCCCCAACCCGCTCTAACCTAATGGAAATCTAACATCCAGCCAAGACATTCCTAAGTGACAAATTTCTATATTCAAACTGCTTTCTGACATCCACATAGCATGGTGAGTTTCTTGGTGAGTATGTTGGCTCAATTAACAAGTTAAGCAATTCTTTGAGCATCTAATACCATCTCCTAAGGGGAAAATTATTGCTGCAATCTTACTGAAAGAGTTACATTTTATATATATCCATGCATTTAGAAGAGAAAATGTGACTCTTCATACACATTAGGGTGTAATTTAAGGAAATGAAATCTCTGGTGTGACTTAAATTACAAAGCATCAAAGAACACTTCTAAAGTATGAAGCTTTTCTGCTCTTACAACATCCTCTACTAATTATTACTGAACAGTATGTGTTCAATGTTATATTAGATCATAGTTCATGCAATGCATATTGCAAATAAAACTCAGTTGTGCATTATTCCTTGTGAACAGCCCTCTGTATGTGTCAGACACCTCAGAGAAGCAAAATGAAAGGAATGTGAACATAGAGCCAGGTTCTTAGGCTAAGTGTGGATATATGTAACAATTCGGCATTCACACAGGAAGCACTATTTCTAAAATACCTTTGCCTTGTTACGTGGCCTTTCACTTATAGTTATTATATCACTCAACTAAAATTAAATGAATACCATTCCCATGTGGTTCTCATATGCTTATACCATATACGAACTTTGTTTATATTCCATTTATACTGGAATTCACCCTTGTTTGCACAGTTTCTGAAAGAGAAGGGAGAGAAAAAAATAGGCTGAGAAATAAAACTTGAGAGGGGGATATCTATGTCTAATCTGAGAGCAAAAACTACTTTTTACCATATATGTTGATTCGGCTTTAGATAGGCAGTTTCCTTCAGTAAGACAATGCACTTAAAGAGACATTGCAGAGTGTTCCTCCCACTGGGATTATATAATGGAATGTTTTTCTACCAGCTACAGACACAATCATTTAATTGCGCAGATAAATCTTACATGCAGGCAGAAGTGTGATTTTACTTCTCCCCTTGGTAGAAGTGATTTGGTTTTTCTGATTCTGGAGTCAGTGAGTGGCGTCAGCTCCATATCCCTGCTCCCTTTCCTGAGCTGCCAGATGGCTGCAGGACCTGATCTCACCTCCAGGCTGCTCCAGATAACAGAGACTGTCTTACAAGATTTTACCCAAGATTGAACACTACGTGTTTCTTCCATCATTCTCATACTCATTTTCACCCCCGATTAGAATTTTACTTTAACAAAACGACCTCAAAACACTTCACAGATCCACAAGCTGCATGTTTATCACCGACTCTTGGGCTCAGTTATGCCAGCATAAGCCCCACACCACTGCCACAAGCCAGGGTTGAATTATCAGGATTTACACTGACAAAGCTGAACGCATTATTTGAGCCCTTTCACACAAGGCTGACTGTCAAGAGATATCCATGACACCCCAGTATAATATGCTGCACATTATGAAAATGGAAACACACAGGGGGCTTGTTATAGGGGAACCAAGGGTAAAAAAAAAAGGAAAAACATGGTCATGGGGCAAACAGATTTTGTGTGAAAAGCAAGTATATAGTGGATCTGTTTTCCTGCCAAGTGTCAATATTAATGGTAACAAAGAGAGCTCTTGTCTTTTGTTGCCACGGCCAGGGACACAATCCTGTAAACAGCCTGTGAGGATTCTCATTCCCTCTGCCTTGAATCAGACATACATTATGCAAAGGACATATGCTACAGTAGCAGAAAGCCCTTAGAGCTGAATGAGGTCAAAACCAGCAACGCACTGTAGTCTCAGCAGTTTCAAGATAGATCTTGGACACCCATTTAGGGTGGGGTGTTGGTCGCCCCCTTTTTCCTCCCCCTCCCTTCCCTCTTCTGTCCTAGGGCCCCCTCTAGTGCTACCGGAGCAGCCAGTGTAGCTTCCAGGTGACACGGGATAAACCCTGGGCATTGTGCTGGAGATGCACCCACAGCCAGCAGACACCTGCACAAAGCTGTGCTGAGGCCAGTGAGCTCAAAGACAGCTTTGAAGGCTGGACCAGAGAGGTTCTGGAGTTGGCTAAACAAGCACTTGTTGATGGGTGTCATCCTCACAGATGCATTAAACAAACAGCATCAGGAACAAAAATGTCTATCCAGGGAGACGCATCTCTTAATCTCTGGTGAGACTTGCCTGGGATTCTGTAAGTATTAATGTGAAAGAGCCATTTGAGTGAAGATAAGTCATCTTCCAGAAGCCAATAAACTCAGATGCTGGTCTGTTGCCCTCTGCAATCCTACCTGTTCCACCATGCCCTGCAAGGACAGCTGATAGTACCAGAAAGGCATAACTTGGGCTAGTACAGCCTGTGGTACAGTACCCTGGGGTTACCTGAAAAATAATAAATAACATCACAACTTAGCTATTAGTGGATCCCTAGTCATTAACTGGAAGGCAAAGATGGCAATTAATACTCAACCTACAGTGAACTTCTTACTATCAAAGAGCAAAGCCTCTTCATCCCAGTTTTCCACAACTAAGAGACCACAAAATTTATGTCTGTTGTGCTTTTTTTTATGCGCATCTCAACTAATTTACCTGCCATCTAGTCCCCTAAAATATGACAAGCACCTGCAGGAGCAGAAACAAGCCATGCTCAGTGTATAACTGTACACACAGGCTGCACCACAGATGCTTCACCTCGTGGAAATATCCAATTCAGCACCGTGCTTCTGGCAGTGGAGTTAACAGTGCTGTGATCCCACACGTAATGGTAAGACTTTGTCTGTTCTCACCTGGCCACTGTGTTTCCTTCAGTCCATTTTGTGTCCTATCAACTTCAGCTGCTGCTGTGCCTTCCTCATCTTTTCCTGGCCCCTTTCTCCCTGACCATATGGTGTTTATTTTGGCTGCAAAAGACATTAATTTCATTATTCATGAGAAACCTCACTCCAATTAAGAAAAAAAAAAACAACCAAGAGACAACAACTGACAAACCCTAGTACATAATAAAATTAAGGAGATACTCAGTATCTTCCTTGATCTGCTATTTTGGTTGTGGAAGGAAGCATTATTAGCTTTTGAAGAAAATGCTAGAGCATTTGTCAGACAGTGGGCAGAAGCCACTAATGACAGCCGTGCTCAACAAAATTAATTCTTAGTAAAACACTAGTTCTTGCTTGAGAGAGAGAAAATCTCAATGGTCTTAACTACACATAGATTATATAATCCCTGTGCCAGGAAATGAAATTGCATTAAACCCAAACTGGGCCAAACCCCAGTACTATGTACCTTAACAATACTTCCACCTTAACAGACAAAGACATCTGTGTGCAAACAGTGCCCAGTAACTGCACAGAAAGGATATCAACTCTCCACAAATTACCTCCACAGACAATTTAAAATAATTCCTTTTTCCATCTCCTTTGGAACAAAAATGGTTTTGCTATTTGCCTGAAAGTCTTAACAGTCTGGCTTTTCAGTAGACAAAAAGGATTTGGTTTTTAATGAATCATGGTCAAGGAAAAAAGAAAAGAGAAAGCCTCATCCCACTTGGTCACAGACCTCACCTTTAAGTTTACTTGAGGCACCAGACATTTCTGTCCCTATGGCTTCACAGGGAAAACCCAAACCAAAACCATACCAAAGCAATATACTTTAGTAGCTGCCATTTATTTGTCTGGCACACTGGAAAGGCACCTGGGAACACAGATTTCAGAAGCAATGGTTACCCAGTAAATCCTGAATGCAGATGTAGTGTTTACATTTGATCTGGAACTTGGTAAGCTGGATCTTGCCTAGGCTTGGATTTCAAGCTCTTACTACCAGGATTGAACCAAAATAAAAAAAATCTACTTAAGTCATCACTAACTGCAGTTTTACTATAATACTTTTTCTTGACAATGCCACAAGATGATACAGCCAAGCTTCAGGAGATGCATTACTAAGTGAATACCTCTGTTTGTAAGGATTTGAAGTTCTTGCTCCAAGTACCTTTAGGCATGGCTCTTCAGACAAACATCGTTATCTCCACGCATCCAGGGCTCTTGGCATCTTCACTCCAGAATATGGCTCCTTGAACTGAAGAACTACATCAGCTGTACTTACAGAAAGGTGATTTCACACATGGAGAAGAAGAAAGGCCCTTCAGTGCAGCCCAGCAGTAACACCCTTGTGGAGGAAGGCCCACAGCTGAGCCACAAGGTATTTAGTCAACAGCAGAGGGGCAGGATTGGAGGGGGGTGGCTTGTATAGCTCAGTCTCAGTAATTTCTTGAGCTTGAGAAAAAGTCCTTGAACTATTTAAGAGCATAAGGAAAATCAGGTAAGCGAATTCAATATAGGATAAAAAAAGTTGCACAGTTGAGTAGTTTGAAGGTTAAAATGAGTTTAAAGAACATCAGCAAATGCAGCTCTTGTTGCTGGCAGGAAAAGTTACACTTAACTGTTCTAGCTTTCCTAAACCAGCAAAATTTTAAACCCTTCTCAAAAAGCAGGACTAGAATTCAAAAGAAAACTCAAGACCAGCATTTTAGGAAGTCTGGAGAAAAAAACCCCAGAAAGCCTAATGCCAAGGAATACTTAAGAATAATAAAAGAAAAACAACCATTTTAAGTGGTCCCATTCAATTAGAAAATCAAATGCTTTACACATCAAACCCAAGCTAAAGTGTGGACCTGAAAATTTAAATGTGATCTTTAAGTTAGCAATACACTTAAGAATACACATTAGCCAAAAAGCCTGTGTAGCTTACTCCATTTGGGTGAAACAGCTCTATTCAGAACTACACCCTCCCTTTCGATTTCTCTTAAGTAGATGATTTATTTTATCCTGGGCTTTCTTCTAAAAAACCTAAACATCATGCTTATCTAAAACTTCCTCAGTCTTTTACCAGTCAGTGACTACACAGTATGCTATACACTGCATTTATAATAACCTACCGCAAATCAAAGAGTAAACACTGAAAATATATTACTACTGAAAACACCTATTTGCTTTTACCATCAGCTGACTCATCTTTTCTACACCAGTTGCATTCATCTCACCTACCAATTGTAGTAAATGAAAAAGTAGCATGAACAGTTGCTAACACATCCAAAATGGACATGCTCACTTCCTTGTAAACCACATTTTCTTCAAAACAAAGCCCCCAGAATTTGAGAACAAACTTGCAATACAAAGTTTGCCGCAGCTTCTTTTTATCCACAGTCCATTTATCATTCTTTATCAATTAGATCAATCACTGTAATAATGGATCAAGTGCAAATTGGTACAGCCAAATATTCTGTGTGATCCTGTTCCCCATGTGGTGTCTTCCCCCTTATGTGCTCACCAGCTTTCAAAGACACCAAGATGGGTGAAAAAGAATTCACATCACGTCTCAGTGGGGAAGTGAACCCACTGCAGGCACCCTTGGCAACACTGGCTGACCTGGGTTCTGGGTCACACAGACCAAACCCATCCCAAGAGCTCTGGCAGTCCTCAGAAAATAAAGTGGCTCCCATCACATCCCCCCAACCCATTTTTTGTTACCCAAGAAACAAAAGGAAAGAGAAGCAGTACTCTTTCCAGAACCATGGCACCTTGTGCCCTCTCAGACAAACAGAGACAACAGTGCATTTCAACTTTATTAGAAAAGAAACCCAAAGGTTTATACAAAGCTCTGCATTTTACAGAAAACCAACCCCCCAAACACAAAGAAATCCAACATTGCAAGCTGTATGTATTTTCTGTTTTCATATACAGACATATATATATGTACATACACATATATATGTGTGTGTGGGCGCACGCGGGTGTATATATAGTGTGTGACTTTTTTTTTGCATGGTTTGCATTCATTATTTTACAAAGTTAACATTCAGTAGAAAAAAAAAGGATTTTTGTTACCATTATTTTCTCATATAAATAACTGTGAGCAGTCCCTCTGCAGATAGATAAAAAACACCTTTTCGTGTCATTCTGTAAAAAACAGACATTACTGAAATGGTACTGAAATCTTTCAAGTTTTTTTTTCAATACCACCATAAAAATATCATCTAGCCCCCAATTCAAAATGCTTGTCCAAGGCATTAGAAGATAAAGGACTGTAAGACAATTCTGGAAAGATCAGTTCTTTAAGCCAACATTCAGGTAGATAATTTTTGCTGGACCTCATACATTGGTGTGAAATGAGCACAAACAGGAGACCAATGTCTCTGTCTGCCTGGAAAAGCTGGTTCTTTTGTCTGTTTGAAAGAGTCAAATTCCAACAAAGCACCCAGCAGTGTGAAGGAGCTGACAGACTCTCAACTCACCCTCCTTGCCCTGTGACAAAGCCACAGACTTTCTTGATACAATTAAAACCTCTACCAGCTCAGCAAATTTTCCCTACTCCATTCACCTTAAAAGGAGCTGTTGGATTAATCATGGCATGGTTAGACAGACATCAGGTTGCAGAATTCCTGGGAGAAAAACTTAGCTAGAGGGGAAAATGCAAGACAACTAAAAGGAAGAAAACACTACAGAAAAGAGCTACCGGAGCAACTCCCAAGGCTCTGGTTTGAAGAAGCAGGAACAGTAGAGAGATATAAATTGCAGCTCAAAACATCCTTGTGTTTACTGAAGTTGCCGGTGACAGCGTGATCCAAATTAACGAACTGCCTGGTAAACAATCAATCATTCTTTCCGTCAAGCACCATGATGGGGAGAATGGCGAAGATTCTGAAGGCAATACAAGTGGTTGTTGTGATAACAAAGGTAATGAAAGTGAAGAACACAATGATGCCAATTAAATGGAGAGTAATGCCAATGAAGATGTTTCAACTTCCAGAGATGCTGGCAACAAGAAGAATGGTTATGTGGTTGGTGTTGATGATGGCCAGAATTCATTCATATGTCCATGTAGTCATCATCTTCATCAGTATCACTTTCCAGTGAGGACTCCTGGCTTGAGGTCTCTAAGATTTCCAAAGCTGGCTGACAAAGGCTCTCCTTCTTTACATTCGCTGCAGACTGAGCAGACAAAATAGCAGACTGACCCCAAAAAGAGAGAGAGAGAATATATTGCTAAATAGTCAGGATAAACCCATGGTCACAGGGACAAAACCCCACTGGTTGCTATTCCTTCACATTCAGTAACTGTCCTGTGTCTATGAAAGATATCATCCTAATGTAAAACAACGTAACATTTACCAGTAGGCTTCCCCACAGTTAATGTTCTGGTAACTTCCAGTAATCTAAGAACTGCAATGGCTGCACCAGGTCACTCAGCCATTTCTGTAATTTTTTCCAAATCCGTCAGAAAAGGGATAAGGAATAGAATAGTTCTCATTTCACCCACAGCCAGTATTTCACCAGTCCTTTAAAAACTGGCTCCTGCTGGTAACAACTAGCACCTCCTTCCACTACTTATCTGCCTCTTGTTATGAACTGGGGACATGAACTGTTGCTTCTTTCATACAAGTACTTTACTGAGGAGAGAATTAAGATTAAAAAAATCTAAAAAATTACTGTTTCCCTTTTATTACCTTTAATTTTTGCTTGGTCTCTTCTGAAATGCTGCCCTTTGGAGAAAGGAGAGTGGGAGTGGGTGGAGTGACAGTGATCTCAGGTGGAAATTTGGTGACAGATGAAGGTATGAAAAGCTTTGGCATGTTGGGCAGAACGCGAGTTTTTACTCGGGTGCCATCTGTCTTGTTCTGCTGACTTCCCAAAGTCTGTGAACTGGAGCCGAGTTCAGGCTTGGAACTGGAGGCTAAACAGAAAACAGTAAGAAAAAATATGTTAGAAAGTTATCTAGGATTTCAGATGTCAAAGAAGAGGGAAGAGTTCATTGTTAGATGTAAGGCTGGCTCAAAAGGCCTTTCTTCAAGTCTTGCAATAACCAAAGCTTAGAACCAGAAAAAAGATTGTATAATGACAACTGCAAACCAGTAGAAATTAAAAAATATCTTACTGGATGGCAGAAACTCAACCTGACCAAGCACAACAAGTGGTAGTGTAAGCACTGGCCATCTACATCTACTACAAACACCATCTTCCCACTTGTGTCAGATGCAATCATCTGATCTTTGCATTCTCTGTCTCTCCATTCTGTAACGCAACAAATAAAGCCCTTTAGCTTTACTTATGAGTCTTAATTTCCTCCACCACAGCATTGTCTCTTTAATTATTGAGAGAGCAGCTCCCCAACAATTAGAGAAAAATACATGGTAACACTTGTCAAAATTTCCCCATTACTCTGGTTCAAATCCTGCCATAAACCCCTCCTTGGTGTGCTCATGCCACTGGCTCCCACACTAGTTAGCATAATTTCCACATTCTTCCCAAGTGTCTCAGCTTGTGGTCTTCACAATGCAAACTGGCTCAGAGTGTTTACTGAGTACATCTCATAAGAAGGATCCAGCTCTTCCCCAGGCACTATCACATTACGAGCTGATATATACACAACAATAACCAGTATATGAAAATGCTCTCACATTAAAAACTGAAAATGTGTTAAAAGAGATTTCTTACTAATAATGCTACTTCATATGGAGTCAAAATTATTCTTTAGAAACTATATAAATGGAAATACCAGAGTCTTTCTCAGTCTGGTAATAATGACAGGTGTTCATACACATTTTTCCAGATTCAGTATTGTCACACCCATCTCTGGCAGATACTGAGACCGACATGGCCACTTACACACCGCAAAATAAAATGCCAGTTCCCTCATGCCATCCTGAGAAACAAGAAGCAGAAGAACAAACTACTAAGGGATGTAAAATTGAATTGCATGTTCTCAACAGTACACAGGAATGTAAGAGCTACCACAACAGATGAGACATGGCTTTCCATCAACGTCAGTGACCCATCTCCATGGGCAGCCAATCCTTTCAGACAGTAATCAGACACAGGATAATCTGCCTCTCACAAATAAGGAAAAACAAGATACCCCAAACATAAATATCTAGATTATGCTTGCCTGAAATACCAGGTTTTACATTTTTTTCAGTTAAAACACCAACTTCTACTTCTCTTGGGAAGAGGGCAGAGGAGGGATAGAACACGTTAACTGCTGTAATGTTGGTTTTTACGTTTACTCAAACTGAGTCAGTTTTGTGAAAAACGATTTCCTTCTGCTAAATGTTCCAACAGTGTAATCCAAAGTGTTACCATATTGCCCCATATAGGACTTCAATTAAAAGAAAAGTTCTGCTTTAAAGGATGCACAAATGATATTGCATGAAAGCTGGTACAGAGGTTTTTTATTTGGCTTTGCTGCCATGGTATTTAGCATGCGAGACATGCATCAAACAGAATTACCACTAAGGGTTGACTGGGCACTTGCCCAGGAAGTTTGGACACTGCCAGGAATGCATCTAAACTCTGGAATACCTGACTGGAAGGCAGGCAGAGAAACTGAGGAATATCATTCCCAACTGTCCAACCAATCAGTGCCTGCAGACTGATGCACAGCTCACCACCCCATTTCAGAATTCTCTGAAGCACAGGAAGCTCCTACCTGGGGTACAAACATGTCCCGAATTTGTGCTGGTCACGGGCTCCACTTGCCAGCAAACAGGCTCTGGCGATGGTGCGACAGTAGCCATTTTCATCTGCTGACAAAGCCGTGACTCCTGCTGCTGAAATCCAAGCCCCTCCAAAGGCACTTCAAGCTCTTCTTCCTCTTTAGTAATGAAATATAATTCACAGATTAAGAGACATCCTGATCTCTCTCCTAAGCCTCAATCCTTTTGCTGTCTAACCAACTGGTAGGAAAATTCTTTTAACCCTTGCTCTACTTCTAAACTGTAACATGACTGAGTGAAATTAAATATTGGCAAGCCAAGATGGCAATAGCAACTTTTTCATACTTAGTGCCATCAATTCAAACTCGTAAAAAGAAGGAAATGTCATTTAAAAAGTGAAAGAAAAAATTATGAGTCTGACATTTTGTCATTTCTGCACATCTGCAAAAACACAGACAGCCGAGCATTTCCTTTGGAGCTGTGAGGGCTGGGAGGCAGAGGTGCCACATGCAGAGCAAAATCCATCACCCTTAATGAAGGACCAGCTGTGATCAATGGGTCCCTCTCTGATCTCCAGCCACAGGTACCCGCTACACTGAGGTACAGCTCACTGCTAAGGAAGATTAATTACTGTGAACATCAAAAAACAGGGCCAAATCCATTTTTCATGAAACCAATATCAAGTGATACTGAATGCCCAATTTTCACTGATATGTCCACTGTACCTCTATAAATATATTAGCCTAAAATTCCCACCTTCTGCTATTCTAGAACCTGGGATGTTTGTAACTCAGAATCCACGTGTGTGTGTACAATCTTGTTATTATGTACCAGCTGTACCTGCTTTTAAATTGATGCAGTGTTAAACCAGCTTTCTTACATACTGAGCTGCATGTTGTACATAACAGGAGCAATTTTCACTCAACTACAGAGAGTTGTCAGTGCCCTTTCTGGGCAGGGCAGCAACCCTTTCAAGGCTATGGACACACAAACAAGCTCTTATTCTCTCTTAAAAATGAAGATGTTCTTCAGAAACAAAGGGCTGCCTAGTCTAATTTGAATCACCTTATATTTACGCAGGCTAAGGTGTGCACAGGCAGCTATCATGGACCAGCACATGCAGTGGATATTCACAGTCTCACTTGCTCTAAATTCTTTGTATGTCAATGCTCTAAACTAATTTAGGATTTTGACCATGCAATGTCTTAAAAAGGAATACATATTTTAACTTTTCCTCATTGGAAAACTGCTCCCACCCCCTCAAGTGTTGAAAACACTTCTCCATCTCCACCAATATAGAGAAGAACTCGGAATTTACCATGGTAATATTCCCCTGTACAAGAGTTCCCCTTGCAGAAACTGCTTCAGACAACATTACAGCTTAACAGTCTGATCTACGCAGTTTGAAAGATGCAACTTTTTTATAGAGTTATCATTTCTATGGTTCTTGAATAACTTGTATGAAAAAAAGCTCAGGAAAGCAGGCTGTAAGTTCTTCGATCCGCTAATTTTCATAGGTAAAGAAAAAACCCTGTCATCTAGACTTGTAGCTGAAAGCTTGTATAAGCCTTAGGATAAATGAGATTGCTTGTAGAAAATAGTCCAATAGCTCCCAAAAAGGAAAGGTCACCCACTACAGCACAGATCACAGGCAGCTTCTGTTCTGTGATGTTCCACTCACTATCAAGCACAAAATGGAATCGTCTAATGCAGAAGAATGTAGTTCTCATTCTCAGCACTCTCTTGCACATTTCTCTCTGGATACTTCAAAATACAGCACTAGAAGCAGGAAAATAATACTTGCATCTGTACATGTATTAATAGACCACATCAGCTGAGAAGCAACACAGAAGGAAGCGCTTAACTGCAGGAATCTTGAGTAGGAAAATCCTAATTCATTGTTTCCCTGCTGAAGAAGCAGAGCACAGCTGAAGGATCCCTAGGTATTGCCTGCCCTTTCCACCATCACACACAGGATTCAACCACGCACTGACAAAGGAGCAGAGCTTGCAGGAAGCAGGATCAGCCCCAGCGTGGCCCAAAGCCAACACACACACATCCCATTACACTGCTGGTGCCTGACGACAGGCTGCAGCCTAAACCCAGAACACTCCCATACTGAAATGGCTACAAGACACTTGATCAAAGATAGGAGGAAACATTACAACAACATCTGAAGAAAAGCAAGATGAAAATTATGATGATTTCAGATTACTTTACAAGACAGTCAAGAAGTCAACTCGTTCTTAACTTACTCCAACACTCCAGAATCACCATCTTAAGTAGCAAGGGTAAGTAGTAACAGAATCTTTCTTATCCACTTATTAACTCAGAATACAAACCAGTAATTAACTTAGCAGGTACAAAACTATTTACAAATAAACTGCAAATCCTACAGCCTCAACTATACTGCTAACTGAGAGCAGTTTTGTATGTACTCTACTACTTAACTACATTAGGGACTTATTAGTTCACAATACAGAATAAGAGCTCTGATTTGCATTACTATTTAATGACAAAACTCTACTTCTTATGCTGATAACAATATTTGTTTAACTATAAGATATATCATTGCTTAAACTGATTTGCTCTACTTTATTTTAACTAAATTATGGCCCACTGACAAAAGCTCTTTTGAGCAGCCTAATTCTAGGAAGATGCTACAAGACTGGTATCAGTCTATGTTCTCTCAAGAGCACTCAGCATCCTCATATACATCTCCATTTTCCAGATCATATTTTTGTTAAGTTTTGAAGATGCAGTTTTACAGTGCAGTAAAATTAGATTTAAATTTGAGTAAGATTATCTGACAGCAGTTTTTAATGTAGAAGTGAATGGAAATGAAAGGGCAGGAGTCTGGCACACTGTGTATATTTCTATCACTGCACTTGTGGAAACAATATTTGTTAATATTCTATTAGAATGTGCCTTTCAGTACAATAGAAATCAAGAACCACTGCCTGCTAATCAATCCCTTGCTGTCAGAGATGTTCAATACAGTCACAGAATTCTATCCCCTGACTGGGTCATACACTTTATTCTTTCTGGACTGTGCAATTTTAAATTTTTTTCTTTACATAGAAAAAACGCCACTCAAGTGACCAAGTTAAAAATAAAGTTAATGAACAAAATATTTTTTAGACTTCTTGAAAATAACAAGAAGTGGTTGTTTCAGTGTACATATCATAATTCATACTTTAATATATTGCATAGATATTTGTTCTTTTTTCATTACAGACAAAAAGGTCAAAACACAGGACAATCAAGAAGAAATATACAGTTGGATCTCCTCATTATTTGTCTAAAACAGATTTCTGAAAAGAATATTTCATTATTTGTTTTGAGGAAGATGCTGTTAAAGCCCTGAACATAATGTCCTAGTTCTTCTAATAAAAACTTTCCCCAGGGAGATAAAGACTCCACTAACTTGTGAGCCACAATATTCTGCACAAGTGCAAGAACACAAGAATATGTAAGTGCAGCACATTCTGAAGGTGTTCAGAAGCTCAGATTTAATATCTGTTAATAAATCTTTTGGTATTACCCAGTACTTGTACTGTCTTGGCAGGTTTTCAAACATTAGCTCTACAAACCCAGTTTAAAATAAAATCAGTTTCTGAAGATACAGTATGAAGAGACACTTATCCCCAGGCTGAGGATGGGACAGGTACTGTACTCTGGAGACCCATTTAGCACTCTCACAACACAACACACAAAAATTAAGCATACCGAGAAAAGCACAGATTTGCAATGCACATCACTATTGATATTGAAAAGTTCCTCTCCAATCGAGCTGAATTACAAGTATTTTTTTTTTAGCCTTCCCTTTCCCAACAACTGCCTAAATACACATAAAAAATAGTACACGACATAGAAAGAGGGACATCATACCTTTCAACATCTCCCTGCTTTAGTGAGGAAGAAACAAGCTGACAACAATTCAATGCAACAACCTACTCCAGCTTTCCTCTCCAACCTCTTCCCACTTGTTGCCAGGGTAACCAGTGTTTGCAGATGCCTATAGCGGGCGCCTGGGTTCATGACTTCATCACAGTTAATATCCTCTCCCCATCTCTTTATACAGAGAATGCACTACATACATTTATCCACACACTATAAGCACACAGATTATACAACCCTGCAACCGTTTTTATACCGAGACCATTCACTTTGCTATTCTGATGTATATAAAATCAAAAATAACACTGGCAAAAATAATCACTTGGCAATTTGAAGATGTGGAGAAAGTTTAAAAGCAGTAGTACTGCAACCAGTAAGCAGCCGCTCTGGTCCCTCTGCACTGAACACTTATTAATTTGATTTCATCATGCTGTCAGGTATGAGACATTAACATTAGTGTTATAAAACATTTCGTACGGAGTTTCAAAAAATTCTTTAGTCGTGCACTAAATCTCTTACATTACCACTGAAAGGCAAGCCCAGAAAATGTGACTAGCACTTGGAAAAAAACATTTTCCAGTTTCAGACAGAAGCAGTTTGAAGTATTATAGCACAGATATGTTAAAGAATATAAGCAACACACAGTGCATGCAAAAAGCACCATTGCATTATAGGAAAGAAGAAGGAGCTGAGCTTTGAAATCCAGGACAAAATATTAACATAGTTTCCAAAGAAAATACAAGAAATGAACAGACAACAACCTCGAGTGCTTAAATAAAGCATTTGCACCACTTGCCTTCATCCCTCTGCAAAACACCTTCCCCAGCAGTTCTGTGTGTTGAGACAAAAAGTCTCAAAATACATCAGTAGGATTTAGCTGATTTGTACTACCTTGCCTTCCAATCACTTCAAAAGAGTAAGGATGGAATCCTATGTGCCTACAGACTCTAGGAAACACTTATCTTCCTCATCCCAGTAACAAATGGTTTACTCTGTACTAGTGGCCACCCACAGCACATACAATTGTTCATACAACTCATTTACCGTACAAGGCAGAGACTGTATTTTTTTCCACAGTGATGAAAACGGGCCTGATCCTTTGCTCCCTGACATAGTGGAGTAAGTATCTTACCACATTTCCAAGAAATAATACTAATGTGTAAACAATTCATTTTCTGTATTCCATCCGCCTTGCCCTCCAGTGTGCTGGGAATTAATACAGCTTTTTTCCCCACACAGCAGTTGCAAAGGCCATGGAAAGCCTGAATTTGAAGGAGCTCAGAGTTTCCTTATGAACTGTGCTTCTAAGTCAGTGGAAAGACTGCACTGGAACACAGGTTGGCTCAGCTGAACAGAGTTAAGGATGCTGAAACACAGAAACAACAGAGCCATTAGCCATGAGGTACAACAGCACAGCAGACTGTGAGACTACCTAGTTCACCACAGGATGTGGCAGGTATACTTGGTAGCCTGGCTTTCTCTGAACTAATTCTAAATATCTTGCCATGAAATTTATTTCTGGAAAAGCACTGCCAAGTTATAGCTGTAGAAACAAGTATTTGACTTGAAATGCCAAATGCAGGAAATTACATTCAAAGCTGACACACAAAGTCGTATGCTAAAAATTAAGCATCAGAGTAATTTTGGAGGCGAAAAGCTGCAGAACACAAGTTCTATTGCCCCCTGAAATAAAAGAAATTCAAGCAGTCTGGTGAACAGAAGTTTGCAGTGCAATAGCACAGCACAGTGCTATATTTACCCCTAGGTCCTGAGCAGGGAGACTGTACTGTACAATTATATGAGACATACCCCAAAACTCCTCCTAATGCTGAGGTCAGCTGTCACAGAACATTAGTGAGACTAAAATTTAAAACAGGTGGCTGCTTTGAAAGTGCTTCCTGGAAATAGTCCCTGGCCCATACTAACTCCCAGATCCCTCTAATAGCCATGCTGGTGCCAGTCTAACAGCAGAGACAATGGAATTCCTGTGCCCAAAAACATTTCCTGCCACCACCAGCAGTCCTAGAGGTGCAGAAACCTGGCATGCACGTGGGTAAAGAAAAACCCTGAAGTTCAATCCTAACTCTTTTTTTTTTTTAAACAAAACTTCAATTTAAAAGAGCAAACAATGGGCCTAGATCAAAAAGACAACAGCCTGATATTCAAATACATGAACTTTCAAATGGCATTATCAAAACACAGCTAATTGATATTGTTTAATATCCGACTCAGCAAGGACACATCATCTGGAGATGACCACACAGCAACACCTGTGGACAGGAAGAGTCATTTGCAGTCTTCTGCTTCTGAATTTTCTCTATGAGTTATCTAACAGAAGCTGTAAGACCTTTCCTTCACCATCAATATTTCACCCTCCTTTGCCCTGACAGCCAGCTAAGCACAAGGAAATTAGCAAAAGCAGCTGGGAGAAAAATCTCTTAAGTGAATGTAATGACACCCCACAATTTTCTAAGTACTTTGTAAGCATCACAATACCTGTGCAGAGGACTTGTAACTACATCTCTCTTCAGTCTGCCTTTGTGCAGGAATATATGTAAATTTTATGCTGCTGACAGCAATCTAAAACTAGTGAAACTGAACCATATTGTAACCATACAGCACTGCTACCACGTTCCTTTACAAAAGACCTCCACAAAATGTGTTTCATTAGTGCAAGACAACCATAGGCCAGTGACTCTCCAGGATTTTCAAGGAGATCTAGGAGTGCACAGGGCTAGAGAGCCTCCTGGAGCACAGACCTGCCCTGACTGCATTAAACCCCTGGCTCCATACCAGCACCTCACCCGCCTCTGCTGGGCAGCTGCTGCCCCTGCCCTATTTGCTTGTACTGATCCAACACAAGTACATAAAAATGATGACAGTTTAATGTCAAAGGATTTTCTGCACAACACTGGATTGAATAAATAAAACTTAAGGAATCTGATGTGTAGATATCAGAAATAGACATTAAGTGTACTGAAAAATTCTTCTGGAGTGAGTTTGTTTCAACAGGAGGCAAATCAGCATACTTTTACAAGGGGAAGAGAAAGAGCCATGACTGACTGGTACTGTCTGAGCACTGCAAAAAGGAATTAAGAAGTCATTCGCAAACAGGAAACCCCTGCTGACATTCAGCAGTCAAGTTGTTTTCAGAGTGCACCCATTGTGAAAAATAAAAAGCTTCATGAAAAGCACAGATCAGACAAGGGGAAGTGAGAATACCAATGCCAAGGAGGCTGAAACAGCAAGAGATCAGAGAGATCCCATGCAGAGCTCACTGGAGGAAGCCTGGCTGATTTCCATTGATGACTCTTCAGTCACTAACAGGTGGGCAGGAGCTTCTACCCCAGGACAGTACCAATAGTGTGGGACTCCATGCATTTAAAGAAGAGGTTTTAAAGCCTTGGAGAAATACAGCCTTGGGAACTGGGGAAGACAGCTATCAAACACCAGAACACATCAACACTGGCAATTAAGGAGAAAGTAGTGAAAGCAAGATGCACACAAGTGACACAAGAAAACAGAGCAAAAGAACACATCCATTTAAGAGAGAACCTTCATACCAGGTAACTGCAATATGAAGGCAGCTCATATGAGGCCACTGGTCCTCGGCCTGCCTAACTTTTTCTGTTTCATCTTTTTTTGAGTCATCTGTTGAAAACAACTCTGTGCTCTACAGCACAATTTTGAATTCAACAGAAAAAACAAGGTAAGACACTGACTGCAATTAAGAGGGTTGAATGTTACTACTTAGACTCATTTAAAAAGTACCTGAAAATGTGAATTGAAATGTGTCGTTAAAATAAGGCACAGCCAACAGGGACAAATACTTTCGTGTAAGAAGAAAGTTGTCAAAACACTGAATCACAGGCTCTTAAAATCTGTTTGTCTTTGGAAATTCATGACAAGGAACTCAGGAGCCACTGAGATCAATATGAGGTTAAGCTCAGCTTATGATGGCAAAGTACAATCTCCACTATTTTACTCAGAAACAGGAATTGTGGATGTCCACTGATGTCTGGGTATCTAGAAACTGTAAGGAACCAAGGTGGACCCTTGTGCCATGCACTTTTAACACAAAGACAGATGCTGTCAATGCAAAATGATGGTTTACATCCTCTGTAATAATGCCTTAGGAGAACGTTCAGTCTTCTCAGTCTTCCAAGAACCCACTATCAATTTAAAGTCATGTATCAGTTGCTAAAATAAACTAAGTCACAGACTTCTGGAAAAAGATACTCCTTACACCTAAAAGTTCTTCTATTGTGGCGATGCGATACCTTTACTGTATTTTTATATAAGTTTTCTGTACCCCAATGGTTCATCCCTACCTTCCCCACTCCTATTCCCAACTGGTTTGCCCCAGACCCAAGCCGCTCCCCCGGTGCTCCCTACATGGTTCTAGCCCTTTCCCTATCAATCACCCATACCCCTCCTGTTGTTCCCGAAGGTCCAGTGTCCATCATCTGAAACCTCACAATTTACCCTTATATGGTCCCCATCAATCCCCCGAGACCCTACCCCTCTAGATACCTCCCCCTTTGGAAATCCCCTAAACCTCGATGCCCCATTGGGGCATGTGATCCCTTCCCCTCCTCCCCTTGAGGCTATTGGCCCAAGGAAATGTCTATCCTCGTCCATAGCCCTCCCTTAGAGATTTCTGTTGGTCCCCAGTTAAGCCATCCCCATTGTAACACCTCCCTTTATAAGAGGTTCCCTGGAGCTGCTGGAGGCTTGTCTTCTGGGAGTTGCCTCCCATAAAGTTGGATTATCCCGTGTGGCAAGCCTCCTTGCTACTCTTTATCCTCTCCCTCATCCGGACTGCTGACAGCCACTGTGCCTGGAGCTTCAGCTCCCCTGGGCAGAGCTGAACTCCTGAGGAGCAGCTTTAAAGCCGAGAGCCTCCAGCTGCTCCCCACTCCTGTCGCACACCGCAGGAGCTGGCCTGGGCAGTGGTCAGTGGCGGTCATTGTGACATCCTATGACTCCAGCACCCAGTTATCCTACAGGGTGAAATGTCACATTCCAACACTACTGAACATTACTGAATTCTTAGGACTTCCCACTTCAAAACCCTCTTTAATTGGGACTTTCAAGGAGTCTGCAGCTGCCTACACACACTTAAAACAATTTAACTTCATTGCTCTCTATGCAATAGTCTGCTCACCTTTCCATGCAACTGTCCACACCTGTATTTATTTCTTGTGCTTCTGAAACTCTCAAAGTTCTACAGGTTAAACTATATTTATACCTCTACTTGCCCTGTTGTGCCCATTTCACGAACATCTGAAATTACAGCAGGATATTCATATGGCTTATGGAGTGCCACTTCCCTGCACAACACAAAGAATTGTCTTCCCTAGCTTTGAATTTCTAAGTTTGGACAGCTTTATTATGACCTTACTTGCATATTGAAGTGCTTAGGCCTTAAATGGACAAAAAATTAATAGTGGGGAGTCTTCTACTCAGATTTTATATTCTAACTTGGTAGATACCTGGCTTTAAGCAAAACACAGAACTTAAATAATTTCAGGTACAAAAACCTTCTCTTGGTATCAGAACTCAAATGTGAATGTTTTCCTGTTCATTCCTCATAAAAATCATTATTGCAATAAGACAGCAAAGAAGAAAATGTCAAGACTTTTCAGCAATTTAGAACAGTGTAATACTGGAACAGTGTGACAGGCTGGAGGGAGTTTACCTTAATTGTCCTATTTTAGCTTCCCCAGAGAAATGTTAGGCTGAGCTACGAGGGCTAAAAGTCCCAAGTACATTTATACCCAAATGTAGGAAGGTGTCATGCTGAAACTGCCACCATCACCACTCTGCTGCTGGACTCCATCACGCTATATTTTGTACCAGTTAGTCATGCACTAGACAAAATCTCAGGAAAATATTTACATAAGAAATGAGTGGCATAGCATCAACATTGCTTGGAAAAACAAATCCTTTCCCTGGGTGAAATCAGAGAAAATGAGAGCAGCTAATACTCTCTGATGTGTAATACTTCCACGTGAACAAACATGGTACACGTAGAGGTGATGAGACAAAAAAGTTGAAAACAGTTTACTCTAAAAATGGGAGGAGTTTTTACCCAAACAGAACTAATGGAAGGCAGATGAAAAAGGATTGTAACAGAATTATAAATAATTCTTTTTAGAGGAGGTGGATGCAAAGGTAGGAGAATTAAAAAGAAAAGAAGAAGAAAGGACACAGCAGTAATTGGTGTCTCTCTCAGCTAGAAAAATGACCTGCCAGGTAAGAAAGCCAGAAAGCCAGATACAAACACATGCATTCAGCACTGGGCTGAGAGCTTTGGAGAGAGAGCCTCTTGATCTTCAGACAGTTTCACGGGTGTAATTCTAGCAGCTAACTCTTCCATCTCCCTCAATCAAAATGATGTATAGAAAACATGAAAGAAGAATGAACAATATCTAACTCTACAACCTTAACAAAGCTGAGAAAGTCAAAAGATTAAAATAAATGTTCCAATCACTGCAACGTGGCCTGGGGAATTGCAGAGAGGAAAGCACATCAGAAATGCTCGTGAGTTCTGTTTGAAAACCAGAAGAATGCATGTGTTCTTATCAGCATTGTCATTCCTACACCAGTTTCCTTAGTAAGTACATAAAAACTTCACAGAGGATTCACTTTTTCCTCTCCTGTTGTCTACCCACAAACCTCAATTACTCCCCGTTGAACAAGCCTGCCAAGACATCTTATGACACCAGGCAACTCCATTCTTTTGCTTCCCAAGGACAGCAACAAATGTAATTTACACACAGCCTAAGCCATTCCTTCCTTATCACTCCCCTCTTCTCTTTTCCCTTCCCAAGACAATCTCTCCCTGGAACTGTGAAAAAGGAAAATTAGACAGCTATAATACAACTGCTGATACTGGATGTTAAATTTCAATTTTGTCCTGTACTCAGAGATTAGCAAATTGGGAAAACCTATTTCTCCCTAATTTGCTCTTCACTGCTGATGAATTCAGATTATGTGCATTCCAGTACCAAGGCTGATTATGTAAGGAAAGAAATGACACACAGAAGTATAAAGACAAAAACTTCACAAAGTCACAATTCCAAACTAAGAAAACATTCTGTCTCACAAATCTGGACACTATATCCACTGTATCTTCATGCATCATTTTCCACAATACCTGTTCTGTATATGGTTCATTCATAACTTTATCTGGGCTCCCATGACTTTGTCTAAGGCATTTTTTGAGTAGTGCCGGGCCCAGGTTTGTGAACAGATGGAGTGAGCACAGGCAGCAGCAGATGCTTTTTCAGACAGTGTTTCTGCTAAAGTTGCAAGAAAGTACAGGCTATGGCAGGTGCTCTGCCACCTTAACATGCACAGTGTCCCACAAATATTCCCAAGCACCTCTTTGGGCACCCAAGGCAAGTCTGAAATTGGGTCTAATCTTACTTCATTCCCCAAAGTGGATCAGTATTGCCTAGCATAGAGATTTTTTGGCTGCTAACAAGCCAGCCTGCCATGGTAGCAGTAAAGCAAATGACAGCATTCTCATTTATTCTTTCCTCATCTAGAAAACCATACAGAACCAATTACATAATACAGTCATAAACAAATCACACAATCATGCTATAGAATAAATAACATTTGTTCGGTTTCTTCAATCCTTTCTTGTGCTCTAACCTGGCACATAACCATACCAGGGCTATAAATACTACATTCCAACATTCTGATCCTTTCAGATGCTTCTTTTCTGAAATGTGAAAAGTAATAGTGATGATAAGCTAACTTTATAGACCATGCAGAATCTTGCTCATCAGTGTTATGTATCTCCACACACACATATGCTGGGCAGTGAGAGCAGTGCAGCTAATTATGGTAATCAAGCACTTCTAAGACAGATGTAGGCTGCCCACCAGTTTATTTTAATTGTAATCACTTTAAAATACCTTAAATCTTGTAAAAAGTTAAAAGAACTGGATCCTCAACTCATTGAAGAAAACAAAACAATTTTAATTTTAACGCTGCTAGAGACTTCAGTTCTCTAAAGGAGATGACTATTTTCAGACTGCTATTTCATGATTTCACACACAAGTTACATAGAGTGGTCACTCTTCTAATCTATCCTACAAATTAATGTATGTATTGACTATGCAGATGCACCCATTTCAGGACCAAGACAAAAATCTGTGTAGTCTTTTGAATGTGGTAGAGTGATCAGGAAACGGGACAGAATCAGAACTCAGGCACTAACTCACCATGTGGCAACCGATTAGAGGGGGCCAAAACGTTCTCCCTGGCTGAGACTTACCGCGAACAACATCACTGATGCTGGGGGCAGCCTCTGCGCTCTGACTCCGGAGCTGCTCGGTGTCCCTGTGTGACTCCTGCAAGGGCGGTACTGAAGATGCTGAGGAGGAGGAGGATGAAGAAGAAGAGGCTGGTTTGGATTTGGAATGCAGATCATTCAGTCTCAGGAGATTTTCAGGAGTCACAGTGTCCGGATTCACTGGGGTAGGATGCAGTGTGGCTGGTGCTACTGGGAAGAAGCCCTCTCTGTTGTCCTTTGTATGCTTTGGGGTTGTGGGTGCTTCTCCTGTCGACTACACAAAAAAAGGGGGCAGCAGTGAGAAAATGTCTTCGTGTCACTAACTGTGCCACCTGCTTCAGTGACTACTGCAAGCAGCACTTTTTACAGACAGAAAACACTCTCTTTAAAGTGAATATAATAGTGACTCAATCACTGTTATGAAGAAATCTTTTCTCCTTTATGGATTATTTTACCGTTCTTTATGGTCTATTTATCAAACTAGCACTTGAATGCTTATTCACATTTACAAAGTCTAATTTAACACATCCCTCACAACATAACATACTTTTCTGAACTCTGTAATTAAGTATGAGTTACAATCTCCTGTAAACAGAAACATATTTCTTTCATTTAAAAATATGTTGACAAGTGCTTGACCTGAACAAACAGATCTGCAGTGCTTTGCAAATTATCACAAGAAATAATTCTTAGTGAATGATGTGAGAAAAAATGGAGAAAATAGAAAACTGTATTCGCTTGTGAAACAAGAGATCAGCATAACTCCAAATCATAAATTCCTGATAACTGCAGACCTGAGTAACACTGACATCCAGTTGAAACAGGCTTGGGAAGATCTGCCTGTACAGAATTAAGAGAGGCACCAAGAGCACCGCTCTTTTCCAAAGCCAGTGCTAAAAATTTAACACAGTCTCATTTATTATATAGACAGAAGGTGGAAGTGGGACATAAATTCACCAAAGAAGGGAATAAAAGTACCCATAAAACGAGTATCTTCTCTGTAACTTTTATCAGTAATCAAATAAAGTATTCTTGCTTGTGAGACCACAGAAAGCATTTATTTTACACTCTTTACAGTCTTCATTTAATGGAGATTTATTGGACTGTAAAAGATATAGTTAGAGAGAATTCTCAGATGTTTAATTGTTTGTCTCCTATCTCTACCAAGAAAAGAACCCCCTTATTTCAATCATGGTGATAAGAGGTGAATGTCCAAAATAGAAACAGAGTTCTGCTGTCCAATGTAAAATCAAATTGGACCCTAATGTCCTAGATGACCAAAGATTTATTACAGAGCCAGAAGAGTCAGTAGAATTTCACTGAGAAAACAGAGGAACTTTCAGGTGAAGAACATGCATACTTAAAATTCAAAGGTAGAGAGCACACAAGTACATTTTTTTAAAAAATAATTGGCAGAATGTATTTTTGAAGTTCCTGAACTTGATTAATCAATCTCTAAAAAGCATACAATTAAAACCTGCCAGATTCTATGTGTACACACACACCAAAAAAAAAAAAAACCAACCAGCAATGATAGTCACAATTATCATCCTGGGTCAAAAAAAGGTCTATTCTGCCTCTGAAAGCAGCAAGTTACTGATGCTTAAAGCATCAGTTCCAAAACTAAAGGTCTCAACACACATATGGGATCACACAAACCTGAGGGAAATTAAACTGCAGAAGAAAGCCTTAAGCCAGAAGTGAGATCACTAGAGGAATCGTTTTCAGCTGTGATTTAAAGGGAAAGCCCTTCACACCCATGCACTTCATTAACTTGCATAATAGATGATGTAGAACCTGACATTTCTGTGCTTGTATTGTATCCAATTTTTTTCCAGAGAAACACATGAAGGTACTAGTACTTAGGTACATATATGTTAAAAATATATCTGCACCTCAAAAACTGGATTTCTACAAAAATGCACAGCTATTTCCAGAGCCAGAAAGAGGACATTTGGAAAGTAACTCAGCAATATTTGGATGGTATTCAGACGAAAAATGATTAGAGGAAGAGAGCAACCCCATGGAATAATTCCTGCTGGAAGGGACCTCTGGAGGTCTCTAGTCCAACTTCCTGCTCAAAGCAGAGCTGATTTCCCAGTTCGACCAGTTTACTGAGGGCCCAGGGCCAGTCCAGTCCAAATACTGCCAAGGAAGGAGATTCAACAGCCTCTCCAGGCCCCTGTTCTAGTGTTTTACCACCTTCTCAGTGAACATTTGTTTCCAATCACTTCATCCAAATTTCTCCTGCTGCAACTTTAAATGGTGCCTCTTGTCTGGTTCCTTCCTTTCTGCTGAAGACCACAATTCATAACCTTATCCTCCATTATTCTTCTCCCTACCAGGATGAAGTATCCCAGCTCTTTTTCCACAGAATTGAATCATTTTATTTGCAAGAAAGAATAAACCTGAAACTAACATGATGTTTCTGACTTGGGAAAACCATGACCAAAAAGTCTAATATGTAGTCAAAAAGTGCAGCCTTATACAGAAGAAAGCAACAAGAAGATTACTGTGTTTATGACTTTAAAGAGAACTTTCCAGATGTGACCTGGTAAAAAGTTGTCTCAGGCTGCTGTAAACAGACAGGTTCTTCTCAACCCAAAGAAACAGAGACTTAGGAAGGAAAAATAAAAAAATCTCACACTGACTTTGTTTTCTCAAAAGGGGGGATGGGGGTGGAAGAAAAAGGAGAAAGCTTTCTTTAACGTAAGAGCCAAGCATTAAAAAACCCATTGTTGTCTACTGCTCACTCTGCAACTCACAGAGCCTACGAAAAGGGATTTAAACCTGCTTCATGTATTTTTACTGCACTCAGAAACTGAAGACCATCCAAAAGCTGTAAGCACAAAGCTAAAATGAGCATCACAGTGAGGCACGTGTTCTTTAAAAGATTTTGGGTTTAGTGTAGGGGCAAGAATTCCAGTACCTCTGATCAGTAAGTGATGCTACTCACAAAACCCAGCTCAGGGCAGTGTCACTAACTACACTGCTCAGGACTTACGGGGCCACATTTCATCATCCTGCAGATCTCCAAGAAAACACAGGACCTCCTAACACCCAGCTGGGAAATAAACCCAGAAAAACTCACTACAGCAAGTCGTGGATTTACCAGAAGCCTTTAATGTTCATCTATCTCTACTGCTAAACCACCAGTAAGGCATAATAAAGACTGTTTTCCACAGACAGATAGTAGGAAACTGAGAGGCAATGACAATCCTTTACCAGTGTTTTATGTGGTTTCTCATCAGAAGATTGTTTTTTAGTTTTTACTTTGCTGTGGCATTAACTCAAAATTTAGTCTGTTCTGACTGAGTCAGAACTTCTCCTTTTCCCCTCTCCAATCCATCTCACCATGCTCAGTGCCTCTGTTACTACCACTATTACAAAGTGGCTTCAGTCACCAAGAAACAAATCTTTTCTCACATTTAGTGTTACTTACAGAACAAGTGCATATAACTGAATTAAGATAAAAAATCTTTTATCTGACTTCTTCCTATCTTTCATTGTAATTACAGGTTCCTCTAGTCAAGACTGGACTTCCTTCTAGGTTTTTAAAAAACACATGAGGCACTGAAGGGTATGCAGTACTAATTTTGTATGGGCTACTATATCAAAGTGGATGGAAGAAATATTTAAGGCTTATTAATATCCAAATTATGTGTAATGGATGATCCACTGGTTCCATAAAGACCCCACTATCTTATTTCTCTTCTATAAAAAACTTAGCAAAAATTGTTTCTTATTTTGAAGAATGTATAAAGATGAAATTTAAATGAATAATTAGGATGCATGTCTGTGTGAATTGTGACTATTTCTTACTTAGGTTACAAAAACAGTCTCCTTATTTGTTAGAACCTTGACTATTTCAGCATACACCTCAAAGAGTTCATTCAGCTTCACAGAGGTGATGGACAAACCCTTCCCATGTTGAAAGCTTATGTAAAAAGAAGTTAGGAAAATGCTGGAAATCCAGCTCTGGGACAGCCTTCCACCAATAAAATTATCAGCAAAAGTGCAGAATTTTTTCACAGATGTTACTGGAAAAAAAATAGCTCCCAGTTTCCCAGTGAGGCACTTCAGTAGTGAGACAACAGCAGCAGCAAAAAGAAATAAAGCATTAAGATAAAACATAAGAAAAATTTTACTTTGTAACCTGTGAAGTCACAAACCAGAGAACCTGACCAAGGGTTTATTTTCACCACACTTGATGTTTTTTCAAAACATTTGTCAAAAAACAAAGAAATCCTACAGCAACCTTCCCACTACTGCTCTTGGGAGGGCTCACTGCTCTGCGGCTGTGGGAAAAATTAGCAACCAAATGTTCCGAAGAAAGGGAAAGTGACAGTTTTCCCAACAAAAGTTTCCTAATGAAAAATGCTGGAACTGCAACTGTTACGTAACAATTTTTTGTTTGTTTGTTTTTTTGTTGTTTCGGGGTTTTTTTGGTTTTGGGTTTTTTTAATTACTTTTACAAATTTTTTTTTTTTTTTAATTACTCCCGTGCCTGAGTTTAGCACTCTAGTGGGACTGAAGTCAGAATCCACCTCACACAAAGGTGTGCCTTTTTAGAAGGATACCAGCACATCCCCACAAAGCCTGGAAGCTGTCTCACAAACTGACTGAACAATATGCTGGCCACATTCCACAGTAGTACCACTCCAACTCCTGCTCAATATTGTGTTTTAATTAAATTATGCCTATTCATTCTTCCCCCCACCAATCTCTCTACAGCAGCATTTAAAAGAAATCTCATTCAGAAGTTTTCCTCTAGGTGCATCAGAAATACCAGCAGTATCCATGATCAAGATTCTGAAGAACCTCGTATTTCTTAAGACCCTTTATATACAGAAAATAACAAAGGTTTAGATACATATGATTGAACTCTAGCCTTACTAAATCCCCTATTTACACAAATGCATGCAGGGGCTTTATGTCCTGCTCTACACAGGCAGCCATATTGCAGCAACACTTTCATACACAAAAACATCATTATTGGACCAAAAGAGATCAGGTAGCAGGATGAAAAACATTAATATACAAAGTAAAAGATAAAAAGTGTCTTTTCTTTCCTTCATGTTCACTTAATGATTGCTTTCTGCAGGAGACAGAAGGAGGAGAGCTGTTAATTATATCAAGAATACACCTCCAGGATAGAGTGAGAGGGGGATGCCATGGCAACTGGCAAATGCAATAGTGAACAAAATGGTCACCCTTTGGTAGGAGACCATGAAAGAGCTCGTCCTTTTGTCCCCCCCCCATCCCCACCTCCTCCTTCCCCCTCCTTTCTTGTCATCTTTGCTGCATTAATAAAGCATACAGACAACTCAGGAAAAACAACTTTTTCTGTAAGCAGTCTCTGACGTCTTGATGTGCAGGAAGAAAAGATGAAAATTAGCAGCATGTGGGTGGAACAAAAAGGGGGAGAAAACACATGAGGTAGAAGATGATTATTTTCTAATTATTTAATATTCTCCTAATCTCCTCCCATTCCCGGCAAAGTGCCTTTACAGAAGGCTTTTAGCTGTTTCCTGAAGAGAACAGCTTGGTGGTTTGTTGCTTTGTGGGGGTTTTTTAATGTGAGAATTCGAGAAGAAAATGCTCTAGACACCCAAAGCAGTTCAAACAAGTCACTCTCAAGTTTTCTCCTTGAAGAAAAATGCCTGAGAACCCATGTCACTGCAGTGCTGACGGCATTCCACAGAAGAAGGGGAAAAATCCACGGGAGTGCCCTCTAGCTTCACCCACAGAAGAAAAGTTTTTTCCTATTCCAAGTGAAATATCACATTCACTGTAAGGTCCAACATAGGGACTGTACCATCACTAGACCCATGCTCCAGAGTCAATCTGAACTTGTTGTGCGTGGTTTCAGCTGCAGCCCCCATAGACCAAACCCACAAATGATCCCATAAAATTCTTCAGTACAATGTTGTGGATTCAGACTACTCCTCACCAGCCCTGGGAAGAGGTAAAAACACTGGTGGAAGGAGAAAACACGACCCCTGTTTTGGAACCAGAGAAGGGCAGTAAGAGCACTAAAACAGCACCTTCCCTCAGGAACTACCACTTTTATATTACAGTAGCAACAAAACTTTATAAAATCAGGGATCACCCCGGCAGCCTGCCAGGAGCCTGAAAGGCACAGCTCGTTCACATAACCTGATTGTGTTTATAATAAAAATCATTGTTTTGATTCTGGTGGTAGCTTCATGAAGCATCAGTTTTAATCAGACCTGACACTGAAATCTGCTGATGAGTTTTGACTGTAGGTTGAGACAGGGAAATGGGAAAAGCACTTGGAGTTTGGCATCAGCCAGTGGGAGGTGGTCATGGGTGTGTTACTTTGGAAGAGGTGAGTGAAGCAAAAGCTGAAAGGGAAGATTTGATCAGTCAGAACCAAGCAGGAAGAGCTCAAGGCTTGGCAGTTGGAGCAGGAAAGAGCAGTAGAAAATTTCCTTTCTCTCCCTGACACTTCAGGGATGGAGTTGGTCCCAGAGCAAGGATTTTTTGGCGAAGGCAACAGTGAGTCTTAAATAACTCAGCAATGCTGAAATAGCCCCTTCTCATGACATTTAGATGATATACTACACCTTGAAGAGCCAATAGAAATTTCAGCTCCTGCAACACTACCCATTACTAGGGCTTTCTACATAGAGTCCCATATTCTCAGGGGTCACAACACATGACCTGGGACTTAGTGGCATTTTGGAACTTTGCCTCTGAACATTCTTGTATTTTTAGAGATGTTAAATCCAGCCCTCTGTGCAATGTTGATTTTTGCAATGTTTTAAGATATTTGTTTTATATAAATTCAGTTCTCAGGATTGGTGGTACATTATATCCCAACACACAACCACAGAGTTTTAACTGTCATGACTTTCAACACTGGTGAAAGGTGTAATTTTAAAAGTATTAAGGAATTCAGTACTAAGTCCACAGTAATAAAAATACCTTTTCAGATTGCAGGAAAAAAGAAGACAGATGGGTCTTTAAACTGAAGTATCTCCACATGCACTTATAGGATAATCTGTGCAATACAAAGCTTCATCCTGGCTTGTACTGCAGTAACTTTCCCATATCAGTATGTCTTTAACAGCATAAAATGAAGAATTTAGTAAGAGCAATTTTAGGCAGTCAGTGGAAAGGCTTATTAGGAATTCTCTAATTATCTAGAATCCTTACAACTGCTCTCTGCCAATATGTCCCCTCCTTGATCCTAAGAACCACATATTTAAGTAAAATGCTACTTCAAAATCAAACTAGTCTGCCTCAATCTTTCATTCTCCCTCAACAAGGCCTCCTTCATATTCCATTTCCAGGGACCATTAATTTCATATGAAAATCACAGTTGGCAAGACTAAAAATATAACTCAGAGCAATAGATGACTGCTTTCAGGATCTCTGCAAATCTTTTAGATAACATTCCCAGATAGAAAAATCAAAGAAAAGAACAAGAAACCTTCAAAATGCTGCTTGATCAGAAAGTCAATTAATCTCCAGTCTAACTTTAGTTACTTAACTACTAATGACACAGCAACCACCACTGGATTTCAGCCCATTTGATACACGTATATCAAAAGTCTTGCTCACACTTAAGAACTTAAACTGCAAAGGACAAAAAGTGGAGGAATTACTTTTGGCCACACCTGTTCTCTACAACGGCATTAATATCAGCACTTAAGAATGTTGCATCACCACTCTGTAAACTGTGAACCAAAATGTGCTGAAGTTGATGAATCTATCACTTTAAAAAAGTATTAATATGGAATACTGAAAGAAATGTCCCAGCAACTCACATAGAATACAGTTTTATACCAATTACTGGAATCTCCCTATGGAAAACACTCCAATTTCTCCAGTCCCCCAGGAGCACTGGAACTTATCATAGCAAGGTTTTGTACCACTTTTTCTGCCTTCTTCAAAGCTGGAAGCCAACCTTTCTAAGCCACTTCCCATGTTTTTAGCTGACTTTGTAGAAGGTGATGTGCCTCTCATTGGCTTGAAACATGTTAACAGTGCATCACTCGTGACGACTACAGAGGATTTCTGAAACCAAGTCAAAGGGTCACAGCACTGCCAAGCTATTAAAAAGATTAGATCTCATCACAAAAGTGTAAGGACCCACTTTGTCCAGTTCTGCTTACTGATTGCTGTAGTGTTTCCTGCTTGTGCCTGAAGAGGCAGAGAAGTAGATTTTAACACAGTTGTTAAATACTTAGGTTAAAAACTGACTGGTCTGGAAGAAAGTAGAAAAGCCAGAATTTAAGTAATGCCTAATTTTAGTAGCAAGTGAAAACTTTCATAAAAAAACCATATAATGCCTGGAACTGTAAAATACAACAGCCAGCTGAGAAAGACATATATCAAGGTGGCTTTTGTGCTCACTTTTTTATTTTTTACTGTCAATTTCTTGGATAAGTGACTGAAGAACCACAGGCCCTGCAAACCCACTCAAACTATCCAGGAACAAAGCATTTCCCTGGGCTGCAGCAGCTCTGTACATGACATCATTTGCTTACAGAAGGCAAATACTTGCCAATTTTAAATAAAACAGGATTCAGGCTGTTGAAAACAGACAGATGTCTACAAGAGTGGCTATTCCTGTGTCTCCACACTAATTCATAGTGCGATACGAGCAGCTTCACACAGCTTGCAAGATCCTGCTAGAAGCAGATGAAAATGATACTGCAGGATGTAATAAGCTCGTTAGCTGGGACTGCTTCCTAAAAGGGAAAGCTTCCAAGTGCAGCATGTTAAGGGGTATGTTTTATTTCAAGTGATTTAACAGGAAATCTTACTGTTTCCAGTGCTGTTAAATTCAAGCTCACCTATTGTGTCTACACTAGAGATCAGTTTGTGTGTAGGTTTTTCACCATTCTCACGTTTTGTCACATGCCTGGGTAACCACTGACTCTGCTGGAAGAGCTTGAATAGCAATCACATTCCCAGAACCTTCAAGAAAGCCCAGCAAGGAACTGGGCTGACACACGAGAATTTGGGGAGTGTTTTTTAAAAAGGTGAACACATCCAAAAAAGCAACGGTAGCATTACTTTTTAAAGAAGCTTATTAGCAAATTCTTTTTATTTTGAAGTCATAAATCACAGTGTGATGACGTCTGTTTTTTCCCCAAAATAAACTGAAAAAAGCTTACCATGCTGAGCTAACATTTATTTATTAAAAAAAATTTAAACCTGAAATACCAGACTACAAGTAAGCAAACATGTCTACTAGAATCAATACTTCTCTTGACATTTCTGTTCATTTCTATAGTTCAATGGAACAATGTTACTGACTTCCTGAGGGGCACAAATTGGAGAAAGTTACTTCCGTGAAAACCTAACAAAGAAAAAAACCTATCATTTCTCTTACATCCTCTCCTATTACTCTGCTAAGAGGTGCACTATACAAAAGCACATTTTAACTGAAGAAAAATTATGGAAAATACAAATCTAGTAAATACTTTGGGGCTGCAAAATGGATACCACTGAATATGTCATTCATCCAGTTTTCTTCTTGGCTTTGATTTCACATTAAGGACAGATAAATAATGATCCCTTTAAAGCCCTTATAATTGTTTGCTGGATAAACCCAGAAACTACAAACTAAAAACAAACTGAGTAACAGTTTGTTTTTAACAGAGTTAAAATCAGATTCTCAAACATGCAAGTTGAAAGAAAAGCTATCTGGTATCTCTGGAGCAGAGTGCAATGTTAGCAAGAAGAGCTGATGAGGCTGTAGCCCTTAAGGAGCAGAGAGAAGTAATTACCACCCATGAAACGCTGGGATATGACGTGGACATCAGGAAAATTGTAGTGTGCCATAAATATTTCAATTTGAAGATGGTTTGGGGTTTCCCCAACAGCTTTTGAGCACGAAAACTATTCTTCAAGCCTGACATAAACAGTAGCAACGACCCCAATAAAGGGGATGATCCTCCTACTAACGTAGCCCAACTTATCTTAGATGACACCAATACAAGGAAAGTAGGTATTTCTAGGTGCTGCAGACACTGAGCAACAGATTTGCCTGTACAGACTCATAAAAGCTTGTTAGCAGCAGTCAAAGGCTTCAGAGCTTACCTGTTTCTGTGCTGATGCTCCCATATGCACCTGGCAAAACTTGACTGCCTGTTCAAGTGCTGCTTCTTCATCCACCTGAACACAGAATCACAACTAATGAAGTAATAATTACTTAGCTAATGTATAAATCTAATTAAATGGAGATGAAATGGGGATGTAGAGCAGGGAGCAAGGGGAAGAAGCAGTACTTCTACAGCAGAACACTGACCTTAATTTACTGAGGAGCATATATCCCAAGATAAATACTCAGCTCTCTCAATTCAAACTAACATTTAGCATGAACAAATACCACATAACTGGTACTACAGCTCTCAACTCATTTCAGAAATCTAGTTTCAAAACATGGAGGGTCCTACTCCCCATCCACAGCAACAGTCTTGTCAAGAGAATGGTTCTTTGGGAGATGTTTATCTCCCCAAGTTTTAAACAGATACAGGGCCTATTTCATACTGCTTGGTTTAGCAATTCCTGTTATATCCTAAAACCATGTCTGAGGCCACATAGAGAAATGACAATTAGTCATACAATACCTGCTTAATCAGCATGTACGTTTCAGACATGATCTTCTCAATTCTGCCCAGATCATAGGCCATAACCTTCTGACCTTGCTGCCAGACTCGATAAGCATCAAGCAGAAGTGTTTTTCCAGACTCCACATCCTCAAGTAATTTCCTCTTCCTGCTTGACCTCTGGACAGGTTCTTCTGTAGGTACTGCTTGCAGTATTCCTTTAGCTGCCTGCTGCTGGTGTTTTGAGCTGATACTTAGCTCTTCCAAGGAAAGTTCTGGAGTCCGGCTCTCTGGAGCTCTGTCCTTTGAGATCCTGCTGGACTGGGGACGGTCTGGCTCACTGCGTTTACAGGAAGAATCAATTTTTTCAGGGTCATTGGAATAGCCATCAAAATCCATAGGCTCAACTGAGCCAGGACCAGGAAGCTCTTTAATCTCCTTGTCATTCCTGTCCTCTTGTTCCAATACGTCCATAGCATTGGGAATTTGTCCCTGGGTCACTTCCTTTACTCCATTTTCAGTACTATGTACTACTCCATCTGATAAAACTGGCTTTTTGGGAAGGACATCTTTTCCCTCTTCAGCACTAGTTTTATTGGAGACGTCTGTTGTCATCCTTCCTGAAGCAAGGCTAGAAGACTTGGAACCCTGATCTTCTGAAACCTTAATAAAAGAAGTCATTCTTCTCTGTTATCATTGAAATCAGAAAGCATTTGAACGCAGCTGTGACTATCATAAATATTGACACATACCTTTCATTATTGCTTCTGCTGAAGAAAATGCATTTATTCTATGTACATTCTTTTTTGTTCCTTAATATTAATTAATCCAGGCCTCAAATCTTACAATTAGAAGTATTTTAATACGTGAAAACACCACAGAGAAGTGTCAACAGCTCAGGCTGAACTGAAGCCACAATGTTTATTTTCCCTCACTACTTCAGTCCATGCTAAGGGATCCAACTAAATGAAATGCAAGGTTTTAATTGCACAAATTTTTCTTCTAACATATTGAAATCAAAACCAAACCTGTTTCTTTTGGCAGCTGCAGATCAACCTCAAATTTAAGAATCTTTCCTATCGTTCATACATAACCTTCTGGTAAATAGATCAAGAAGTAGGCAAAACCCTGCTATAGTATTTTAATTTTTGTACCTTTACTTCGGTGATGTTCCAAAGGTAGAAAACCTCAGTACATCATCTCTTCTTTCAAAAATTGATAATGATACAATTCTTCCATCCAGATTTATGAACAAACTATTTCATACACAGAGTTCCAGGGTTCTTGAGGATGTTTTCATTTAATTTGTTAAACCTGCAGTCTATTAACTTGGAAAACCCTTAGGAACAAGTTCTTGCTTGAATGTATTTACCAAGTAAAGCTCCAACATCCAGATCCCTTAACCTGGAAACTGATTAGCTTCTATATGACCTTTAAAAACTAAATCTAGATTACAATTATATGAGTGTGGTGCTGTCAAGGACTAGCAGTGAAAAGTGGCTAGGCATGTAAGACTGAGTTATCTGTTTTGCAAGAGGAATCTTAGTTCATTTTTAAAGGAAATTTTCTATAGATCCCTCCTGAAAATGGAGCTATTGTACACTACATGTATCTACCATTATTTGAAGATTAAGCAACAGTCAGACCAAACTTACTGCAATCCATTTTTAAAAACTGTATTTGTTACTGAATTTCAAAACCAAAAAACAACAATGCTGGAAGGAAATTTTCTGTGTAGTGGCATATAAAGAAAAGGCATTAGAAGTAAGTGCTTATAAATGTAGCCCTTCAGTCTCAGGAGATCTAAGGAATGAGTAAACTGAACACTGCAAAACCTAATTACTAAATTACAGCCATGAAGTGCAATGCTGCCTCACCTGTGTGAGATCGTTGAGAGTGTCCTCCAGCACTTTCACTGTGAGCACAAAGGCTTGTTGGGCCAGAACCTGGCGATCTGCATCACGCAAGTACTTCCTGTGCCACAGCAAGAGAGCAGAAATGAAGTTAACTGCCAAAAGCTTACAGGACTCTAAAAGCAAGAACCAGTACATTGAAAGAAAAACAAAAGCTTTTTCTTTAAACTTTTTTTTCTTTTAACTTTAAAACAAGAAGAAAGCAAACAAAACATATACAGGTGCATATTGAAATATAAGAATACAGGGATATAACATTTTAGCTCTGTTTCCCTCCACTTCTCCCCTTACCACAAGCATCAAAGATGACACAAACAAAGCGGAAGACAGCATGGGCTACAAACAGAGGGAAGGGGAGAAATGGGAAAACACCAAACAACCAAACCCAGAGCAAACCAAGCAACCAGATTTACAGTTTTCTTGTATAAAGCCTTCTGTGCCCCTCAAATACCAGCTTTTAATTCAATCCTTTTTTTTGAAAAGGAGTATTATAGTTACACAAAGCTATGTTGAACTCTCAGGTGATTTTCATGTTCTGGATAAAGCGTGCATGTGAGATTAAGGACATCAGCAAATCCTCTCTCTTTGATCATATCAGCTGCCTTTGAACCTAGGATTTTTAGAGCTAACACATGGGTGTGCTACTACCTTTTTTCCTAGTTAGTATTACAAAAAAATTATATTGTATGTGTAAAACATTAACTCCATAGCTTCATTTAATTTACTAAAGCACTATGATTTCAACGTATTCTGACACAGTTTTAGTCTGCTTTCAAGGAAAACCCTTCCAGCTGTCAATTCCACCTAATCAAGTTTAATGGAAAACTTAATTTCTATTTCAGAATTAGCTGGTTTTATTGAGAGGGCTACAAATCAAGTAAATAACTTTGAAGGGTACTATTTCAGTCAGAAGGCCAACATTTTTAATGCACATATTTCCTCTCTATGATTTTAGGTTAATTTGGTAATTTTGTACCTTTTGTCTGAAAAGCAAACCATAAACATCTGACTCCTCATTAGTTCAGTAATAACTAAAACCTCCCTATTTTTAAAAATAGGGTTGTTCCAAGCATACACCAGACACACCCAGAATATCTGCACTGCTAAGTTCCTCTAATGATTGCAGCTCACCATGGCTGGCACTGGCTGATCCAACATGTCAAATTATTTGTTTTTTGAATTCAGTCTAGACTTATAAATAACATAGTATTTTTAGTACAGCTATGGGCTTGCTTAGGACAGAATTTAAACCTTCTATGGTCCAGCTCTTCTGATATGCTAAAAGTCAAAGTATTTTTGCCCTCAAGTTTGCTGAACAAGTGGTTACATATTCCCAGACACACTACAATCCATGCAAATTCACATGCACTCACACTCAAAAACACATGAAGAAACCTTCAATGCCTCCAACTTATTGCCATCAATCATTCAAGTTTCATTTCTTAAGCATTTGCCGGAGACTCATTTCAACATTTCCCACAGGGCAACCTACTAGAATTTTACCTCAGTTGCTTCTATGTTTTCCTTGGATGTTTATTTTGGTCTTCCCATTGATACGAATCCACATATAGCTCACATTAATAGCTTCTTTTTTCTTAAATAAGGTTAATGCAATTAAAATTAGATCACCCCTGAACAGGATAAGCTTTTTAAATAGCATCAGCTGCCAAGAGGCACATAACCATTGTTCAGTCCATCAAGGATTACAGGAAGGCAGGATGCTGGGCCGTGACCTCCTGTGCTGGACTCAGCTCTTATGCAAGAGCGAGCAGAGGGTGCACAAATCACGGCATTCTGTTTCCCCAGCGAATCCCTCCACGTGACACAACACCTCTGTAAGCCTGTTACGCCACCTCTAAGGCTGCTCTGAGTTGCAACAGAAATACAGAGAAACTCTAGGCTGTATTAAAGAATCGTAATCCTGAGAAAAATTAACCATCATTCCACTATATTCCCAAGGGAATCTGTCTAAAGACTTTTTTTCCTAAACAAAGAACAGCTTTAAATAAAATAGTCATACAGTGAACAAAATATATTCAAAGCTTTAAAAAGTAATGGCTTAAAATAAATCTATCGTACTTTCCCTGATCAGGGGTCCTCTGCAGCATAGATGAGACTTTGAGCAAGGTGTTGTAATCCTTTAGCTGTGACAGCACATTCAGCAACAGGACAATTGAGCGGTTCATATGAGACGCAAAACTGCCCGGGCGGTCGATCTCATCCACGGGGATGCGCCAGATTCCCTGCAGAGAAAGGAAAAGAAACATTTAAAGAGGGATCCAACTGAAAAGGACAGAACCATGAAAATATGGGTCAGATTCCACAGCATGTTGAATTGCACTGAGGGCCAGCGGAATAATGGACAGACAAAAGTTGTGGTCCCACGGATTTAGATCTAGATTTGAAGTCAACTGACTCCTGCCAGTAGCAAAAGAGCAAGGCTCGCAGAAGCCACAGCACACCTTCTACATATGCTTGTGAACTATTCCAAGAAAAAGCAAGCAAAGCCCAAATAGTATTGTGCCTTTTTTCTTCAGTGTCAATGAACATGCCCTACTAAGCCAAAGCTCAACTACCAAAAATATAAGGAGTAACTTGAAGTAAGTTTTCCTAGCCTGAAAGCTGTTAATATGCGGTCACAGCAAGTTTCTATCTTCAAGTAATCTGTTACTAAAAATCTTAGGAACTTGATTAGTGCCTTGACATCATCAGTGTTCACTATGGACTAAGCAGTCCAATAGGAATCATCAGATTCCTCAGCAGAATCCATTTTCCAGTGGCAGATGCAAATACTTGGCCATACATCCTGATCCTTCTAATTACATTTCTGGGACAAGGGAATCTTTGGAGAGCAAGGCTGGAGACTGATAGGAAATATAATTTAATTAGGGTTAGCCAGCTCAGATTTTGCCATGTGTAATAAATCTAACGAGATTGTTTTCAGGTGTTTATTGGTGGATGCTGACAGCATCCTAGTCAGCCACACCTGAAAAAATGAACTGCACATACTACCATGCTTGCACGTTAGGATGGGACTTAAATTACGATCATTCACAAAAACTGCTCTTGCATTAGTGAAAACCCTTCCCTCGTGCTTTATTCGGTTCTGAAGCTTTTCCTGTAGTAGCTTTCTAAGATGAAAATCCTCTGATCATGTAAACAATTTTGTGACAAGGCAGGAAAGAATAGTCTCATTGATAGGAGTACCTGACTGAGAATGAGCTTGGCTTTCCAAACCTGTTCAGAGAGCAGGATATACAAATATTTACTCCTTTATCCTTGTTTAAAGGTCTTGTTTCGATTTGTTTAGCTTTACTTTCAGTGTGATCAAAACTCTTCAGAACTTAATACAAAGTGGAAGCAAAGAAAATTATTACTGCAATCACAAATGACATTTGACCAGAAAAGCAGACCCATAACCCCCTAAAATGGACCCTACCCCTGCATGTCTGCAGAAAATCTGTAGTTCCACTCCATAAGATGTATAAGAACCCAGGAAAAAACAACACAGAAGTATCAGTCTTTTAGTATCAGTGTTTTTACATGAAAAAACATGTAACAGTGTTACATGCAAAGCAAAAACCAATGGCTTCAACTAGATATAATGCACAGACTAATCTGCCAAATTTTCTTGGTTTTGCTTTTCCTCATGCTCTCTGCTCTTACTCCCGGGCAATCACAATAAAGCTGTTCTTCCTCTTTGCTCCCTGAAGCTTTCTTTCAAACTCTTTTTGTAGCTTTCCTTTTCCAGAACGTACCTAAAACCGTACCATGATCAAGCCTCAGGCACAACCATCACTTCCTCCTATTCCCAACAACCAATGTCCACAAACACCTCCTGTGGCCTGGTGGCCAAGAGCTCATCTGCTCAGGGAGCTCAGTAGCTCCCAAGCACATAGAGATCGTGCAGCTAACAGTTCTGTAAACCAGTACATACTTCTATTTAAATAGACATGCTTTTTCTTCCCCCAAACCGTACAATGGCTTTCCTTTCAGGCTACAGATGAAACACACATTCTGGAGCTGCTATTTTTTGCTTTTCTGCACGTATGTAAACTGGGTTTCTGCCAAATCCCAAACAAGTGAATGCCTCATAATGGCACCACATTGCAACAACCTACTTAGCCAATTTAACTACACAAAACAATTTATGGTCAACTACAGCATGCTGTAGGAGCGGAATACTGCCAGTGCGTAGGTAGGTTCCTGGTCTTTTTCAGCATTATCTCATCCTTCATTTGAATCAGGAGGATCACTTGGATCAGATACCGTATCTGGAATTAGTTTGAAATAATTTTGCAGCCCCTTCTCACATATACCATGTATACATTTTAATGCTACCCTGGAAATTACAATAATGTATTAGAACCATTTTCAATGACAGAATATACAAACTGCATCCAGAAAGCCAGGAAAAAGTCCCTCAGATAGAAACAAAGTTGTGTGTTTTGAAGAATGCTTCTACAACAGGGCACATTAGAAGAGTTTAAACTAAAACTCACGTTAGGGGTGTTCAAGTTTACCACTGCAATTACAAAAGTAGGACTGATTTTGAAAGGAAAGTCACTAACTTTTCATGTGTTGACTTGCAGCTTTATAAATGCAAAACAGCAATAGATAGGTGCCCAATGTTACATACCTGCCTGTTCCACAGGCAGCTTCGAGCCAAAAGCAGAAAGAAACCTGCCATCAGAGCAATCTTCATTCCATCACTGTGATTTTATTAAGCAATATGCAAAACACTGATGTTAAAGTGAGTTTATCAGAATTTATTTCATGAGTCATATTGAACTTTTAAGACTGCGATTTCAGTCAGAATCTAAAGAATGTCTGCTTTAAATCTCTCCGAAAGAGAAGATTAACAAAGCCCATCAGGTATTAATTTTTCCTTCCTAAATATCAATAAACTTCAGGAAGAATACTTCTGAATTCAGATCACACACTGCAACTTTTTTTAAGAAGCTCAATGTTAGGTTTTTATTATTTTTAACAAAGCTTAAGAAATACACAAATGCAAAGCTTGTAAAGATATAACTGGGGAGAAGACCAGGAAATATTATTCAGTTTGACTAAAATAAAAGGTTTTATATCATCACCTGAAAACTGAGATTTGTTAGCAAAGTACCTCTCTTGAAAGTACACTCACAGAGGAGTGCAGATCCTTTTGACAACAATTTCCAGTTCTTTGAAAGGTTTTCTTACTGATTATCGCCACTCACAGTACCTGACAAAATGTCTCCAGCTCTGGCCACCAAAAGGATTTTACATCCAACGCCCACTCCTGTTTGCTGGCCACCATTCCTCCTGCTGAAAGGTTCTCCTCCCTGGGGCCACAGCCAGCAGAGCTGTTTACACCAAACCAGAGGAAGGAGTGAGACACTTCCAACAACTCCAAAATGCCTCTCAAGATCCAAAACATCAGGCTGCTCTCCATGCCTTCCTGGGAAAACAAACATGCTGCAAGAGTGAGGGCGGGGGAAGCCTGACACACACTGCTAGGAAAAAATAAATCTGGGAGTAGTGAAAATCCTGCAGAGAACTTAATACTGAATGTTACATTAAATACAAAATTGAATAATGAAGCCAGTCTACCATAATCCTGGTGACATTTTTACAATTCTTTTTCAGCTTGGAATTGCTGCTCTGCCTCCCCTTGCAGAACTGCAGGCCCGGGAGGTGGGTGAGCAGAAGAGGACGGTGCTGTGAGCAGAGCTGCAGCACTGTGGTACTTTCTAGTTCAGTCACTGAAAATAGAAAGGAAGGAAGTGCTTATTATTCCTCCACGCTGCTTACTCCAGAACTTTAGGGGAGGGGATTCCCTGGGGTTTAGGAATGCCTCTCTGAGGAGGAGAGGCTGACAGATCCCAGCAAACCCCAAATTTCCCTGGGGATGGCTGCTGCTGCCACGGCACAGCTCCAGGGTAAGCCATTTTCTAAGCAGAGATCAAACTTTACTCTCTCAGTGCTCTGTGGCTTTGTTTCTTAACGAAATGGAGAAACGCAAGTCATGCCTCAGATGATCCAATTCACATATAACAAGCGAACACACAAAACCCACACTGCTACAAATAAAGATTTCCCATTACTTAACTCCCTCTTTTTATTCCTTTTTTTTTTTTTCTCCAAGGGGTCCAGGAAGTTCAAGTTGCACTACATACAACAAACTGGATTCCAAGAGACCAAACCAAAACCAAACACTTCTTTATTTGTCAGTCTCAGTAATGTCCTGCTAAGAGCCCTTAGTAAAAACAAATATGATTTAAATATTTTTTTAAGATTGCTAGAAAGTGTGACAAAACTAGCAAACTAATTAAGTGGTGCAGGGAAGGCACCAATTAATAATGCAACATCCTACATGGTATTTCAAAGTCATGAAGTTGAAATAAGCACAGCTGTATAATCCCTGGAAAGCTCACACTTTCCTAAACTTTCTAAAGTCTCTGCTTTTATACAGGGTTAAGCACAACATACTGAAATACTAGTTTTACTCATGTCCTGTCTTCTTAGTTACTTATATCATTTTAATGTCTTGCTCTGGGTGCCTGCAGAGGAAAGGAGTATGGTTCAAGCTGAACAAATTCAACACACAGGATTTGAGACCTCTCTATTTTAAGAAGGTACACCACAGACCCCTGAATACCCCCACTTTTCTCTGTAAGCATTGCTTTATTTAGTGCTCAAGTTGGGGAGCATGTCTTTGCCTGACTCACGACTTCCTGCTACTTCTGAGTGTAACCATTAAAACCACTTCCCCCTCCCCCATTTAGCAAATTACTAAACCATCTTTCCTCATCCAATCTTAACATGCTCCCATATCTCTTATTATTTTACTCTGTCACCTGATTTGGACTTTTCTTCTTTTCTACAGATAATTCTATTATTTTTCTTCCTCAGTTCCTCATTTCATCCACACTGCTATTCAGCATGTAATGGAACAATTCTGCCTCTGTGAACAGGAATGCGAGTGGGCACAAAAGTATTAAGAAAGGAAAGGAGCTACATTCAGAGTATTAAAACTATTATCTGCAGAGACCTGTGTCATCAAGCAACCCTTGCTTCCTGTAACTTAGCCAATTTCAGGAAAATCTTACCAACTTTTTCAGACTATAGTTATTACATAGTATAGTAACAGAATATTAAAAAAAAGTATGATAATAAATAAATTATATTTTATCGGCCCAGAAAAGAAACAGAAATAAAGGCAAAACTGCAGCAACCTCCTTTCAGTAAGCCAAGAACAAGCAGGATTACAATTCCTAGTCTATAAGGCAAATATTGTCAATTCCCTATTTTCTTATCTTTTAAATACACACCCACTTGGAAATAAAAAACCCAGCATGTATGCATTTTGGAAGAACTGTGGAATTCTGTAAGGTTATTTCAGCAAGACAGCAGTAAGAAAAAATATTGACAAATGGAAGTGCTCCACATGTTCCAATCATCATATGCAGATAAAGAAACATAATGGACAATTTTCACCTCTTATTTCTCTCTTCAAAATACAATGTATTTGCAGAGCCTTAAATTTCAGACTTTTCAATTTCCAGAACATTTTACAGTTGACTTGACATTTAGTTAGTTTTAACCCTATGAAAAGAACACCCAAGCCACAGCCACTTGGGAGACTGAGCATGAGTCAGGGACATACACACAGGAGGCAGGGAAAAGGAATGATTACCTTGCTGCATAAGCAATTACATAAAACCAGAAATGCCTTGTTAAGAAGATGAGTTAGAAGTTCAGGTGGAACTAATGAAACAGAAACTGAGGCCTACAGATGGCCTTTGCAGAGCTTTGGGTTTGGCTATTTGCCAGGCAGAATCTAGAGGTTTATGTTCACCCGGTCAGGAGGCTTGAGGAGTTTTTACTCAGATGGTTCCCATGTACCATGTGATTTCACAACCATGTCAACAGAAAGTCACATCACTTTTTTTTTTTAAAGGGAAACAGCTAACTAGACTGTAAGAAAAGGAAATAAAGAAACCGTTCTACTGCATGGCTAAGACAGAAAGAAAGACAAAGAAAAGTAAGGAGAAGCAACAGACCAGTCTCTTAAAACCTGTTTTGAAGGGGCAGTCCTGCTCAAACAATAACACAGCTGCACTCCCTCCGGAGCTCTGCACCAGTGCGCCTCAGGCAGACATCACCCACATGAAAATCCAGCAAACACAGAAGGTGTGTGCATAATGCATCATCCTCTGGATGAAGGGGGTTGCTCCCTGCACTGCTTTTCCACATTAACACCAACAGTGCCGGGGCAGTATTTTTCTCCACTAAACAAGAATTCCCTCTTGTTTAGTCCCTCATTCCTCTAACCTGCAAATCTGGGATGCTAAAGCAAAAGTGGATTTGAAGATAAAGCTGTAAAACACTGACTTTTTTCCCCTTTTTGCTATTGCCAGCATTAACAAAGGTTACCTTTTGGACAGCTGGACAACTTCCCAAGCTGGAAGGTCAGTTACTGATAAAAAGACTTTGGAACAAGTTACTTAACTACATTTATCATCTTTCCTCTGTAAGTTCCTCCCTTTTACCAACTGTATTTTAGGAGAAAGAAAAAAAGGGATTGGTTAGGAAGTAAATTACCAGCAGTTAAGTTTCATTCACTGTGTCTTGCAGACAATTCAAGGTTGCCAAAGGAATGAAGAAGAGCAGAAGTCATCCAGAGATTTAGTCAGGCACTTCCACTTGCTCAACAGAAAACACTGAGGAGAGACTCCTCATCCATGTTGGAATTTCAGATTCTGCCTTTGTTACTTCAGTATCCTTTTTTGGGGTTTTTGGTTTTATGTCATGTCCCCGTCTCAAAGAGTTTGAAATTTTTTCTTTGGGAGGATATAAAGCACAGAAATCCAGAGAACACAGACTGCTTCTAAATCTTCTAACACGCAAATAACTTGATGCAGAAACCTAATAAAAGAATATGAAATCTTTTATAGGAAAACCCTTTACCAGAATTTTGAACTTCTTTAGTCATTTTCTGGGGCCAGATGTGGGAAGACTTCTATACAACCAAAATAAATGGCTATCAGGGCACATCTAGACAGTGACAGGGGTTCTGGTTTCGCCTAATAAACAGCCTTTCCTTGTTTTAAGAGGATTTTTCTGCTAAGAACTTTTCTGTGTATCTGCTACAACCAGACTGCCTGGCATCAGATGCAAATGGTATTCAAAGCTAATGAAACAAGCTTGGTACAGTCCATCCATCAGCCTGGAAGTGGGTGGGCTTCTGCATTAGCCCCCTGAAGAGATAAGCAAACTTTTTTTTTTTACAACATGCGGCATTAATTTAATCTAACTCCACACGTCTCTGATACAGACACATACATTTAATGGCACCACCCCAGAAACCTTTTACAGAGGGAAAAAGGCGTTTAGGGGATGTGGCTCACCTGAGCTATTACTGGCTCCACTTCAGGATGAGATGAATTACAAGCTACAAACATCTACTTCCTTTCAACACAAAGAGGGATGACTAAGTCATAAAAGATGACAAATGTTAGGGGGGGGCATAAATGACAACTAGAAACCAGGTGGTTCTGGTCTCTATCAGTGGCAAACGAAGGCTGAGCCCCACCATTCAGTCTTACTCCTAAAGGAGGTGCTGCAGAACCAGAGAACTGGCTTTAACACAGAGCTGGGAGAAACTGTTGGTTCCCAGAGAATGGCAAGTTTAAAGATTATGAGATTTTTTTTTTCACCCAAACACTTCGGTCACTACGGTGATTGTCCCCATCTCCCCAGAGGTACAAAGTAAACAGCCAGTAGTGTACATGAACTGTAACTGGTATTATTCGGCAGAAGGAATGCTACCTGGGGATTCCACCTGGAGTACTGTGTCCAGCTCTGGGGTCCTCAGCACAGCAAAGACATCGAGCCACTGAAGTGGGTCTAGAGGAGGCCACAAAAGATGATCAGAGGGCTGGAGCACCTCTGCTGTGAGGAAAGGCTGAGAGAGCTGGGGTTGTTCAGCCTGGAGAACACCGACTCCAGGAACACCTCATAGTGGCCTTTCAATACTTAAAAGGGGCCTTTAAGAAAAATGGGGACAAGCTTTTTAGCAGGGCCTGTCACGATAGGACAAGGGGCAATGGTTTTAAATTAAAGAAGGACTGATCTAGGTGAGATGTAATGAAAAACTTATTTCACAATGAGGGTGGCAAAACACTGGCACAGACTGCCCAGAGCAGTGGGCAGATGGATGCCCCATCTCTGGAAACATTCATGGCCAGATTGTACAGGGCTTGGAACAACCTCACCTGGTTGAAGATGTCCCTGTTCTTTGCAGGAGATTTGGACTGGATGACCTTTAAAGGTCTCTTACAACCCAAACTATTCTGTGATTCTACAATTCTGTGATTCTACCTCAGCCTAATTTTAAGAAATTTGAAAATTGCTTCAGAACACAGAACTATCAGCTATCATTTCTGACTACATCTCGTAGCACCCAAAAATAGTGAACCTGGCACAGAGCATTATTAAGGTTATTCTGACAGCACTCCTGCCTTAAAAGATGGCATGGGCAGTACAGCATAACAAAGCCTCCATCTTCTAGTGCAGTATATACAATACAAGAAAGGAAAGTAGGACAAGAACTTCATGACGTTAAGTGCTATGCTAATTGCTGAGATTCAGCACACTGTTAATGTGGAATTAAGAGTTGTTCAGAGATTCTTAATGCTGCAACACTGCAGTAAGGGTCTCCGTCTCCTCCTTGTACAGGATGTTGCGTTCTACTATTTCAGCCTGAAATCCTTCAGACTTGAAGGATTTGAAGAAACACATTTTCACCTACTTAAATACCAAGTTTTAGATGTAAATTACTGATTATCCAATACATAAAGACTCATTGATTTTGAGTATCTTAAACTAGGCTGTCAGAGTGCTAAAAAGTTATCTTACCAACATAGTCCAGTTTTTATGCCAACACAACCCGGTCTTCAATCCTACATTGCTTGCTTTTCAACAAACAAAATGCTTAACTGCCCACTCCCACCCAACAGCTGACATCCAGCATCCCTGCACTGACAGCAGAAAGTGTCTTTCAGCTTTTACACTCCTCAACATAATGACACACAGAGTAAAATATCAAGATGAGAGTCTATAAAATCCCACTGTTTGCAAAATATTTCAGCATGTTCATAAAATGCTTAGAAAAAGTGACATCATTACAGCTATATCACTGTGTTAAGACTCAAAGTCTCAGAAAACATCAAAAGCTAGAGGGCTAGATCAGCAGCACAGAGGAAAATGCCCATTTCAGAAAACAATACTGATCAAGCACTCAGTGCTGACAGTTTCTTGTCAGTACCAAATCACTAGAATCCATGGCATTAGGAGATCCTGCTGAAAGAAATCTTTGAGCCTGAAGGAACATAAATCAAAAGGTCCAGAAAATGCTTGCTACTAATTTCCATCACAATTTTTGAAAACAGAAAACCCTCTATAGCAGCATCACGTGTCAGCTCATAAAATACAATCAAATGATGATCTTTAAAACTGGAAGATATATCACTATAATTTTACCTTGATACAAAATTACATCTTCATAAAAACTACCTAGAAACATTCTCCTTAAAATACCTGCTGGATAAGATGCATCTTTCAGACAAACACTTTTACCTCAGAGTACTGTCAGTGACCATACAGCCACATCACCTTGGCGGCCACTTAGGCACTTTTCAAAAGAGTACGTTTTTCTTCAGTGATCTGTTGGGTAGCTCTTCTCAACTGACCCCAGTAAGTAAGAAAAGGTTCAAGGTGACACAACACAGAATCAGATTTGTGTACTGTACATACTGAAACTTGGTCAGAAAAGGGCCACGTCATTACTCAGAAGTGACAAATCCATATGTAACAACTACTCTGGTTAGCTCCTGGCAATTTTCTTTAAAGCTATTATGACCTTAGATTCACGTTCAGTAGTTTATAAGCCACAGACTTCGAAACACACATAGGTAGAGGGTTTTGCAGCTTATTTAGGAACAAATCAAGATTATGAAAAAAGCCAGTAAACTTCACTGAATAGATTGTGAAGTTATTTTCAAAAGTTAAACGAGCTGCATATTGGAACTTAATGAAGAACTGTCAGTACTTTTAACAGCACGAATATAAACAAGCACTACCAACCAGGATGAAATATAAAATGCAATACATACCAGGAATAGTACTAAAAAAAAAATACACTCAACTGTTCACTATTGGAAAACGCTTTTGGAAAGTGACAAGAATGGCATGTTCCATGACAGGCCAGTATTTTGGTATGTGCACACAATCTGGAAGCACAGAGAAATACTTGAATCTTTTGTCAATGTTGAGAAGAAAAAAAGCAATGAAAAGCTGAAGGGAACAAAAATTTAAACTCCTCTAGAGCTGTAACAGAGGTAAAGTGACAGCAGGAGCTAGCAGAAAAGCCTTTCAAACCAGAATCCTATAAGATCTAACTAGGGTTCCCTGCTCCTTTTTCTAATGCCAGTTCTAGAAAGACTTGTGTTTGTAAACACATGACTTAATTCGTATTGGAAGGTCACAGCTCTGTCTGAGGTTTCATACTGGCTTAGGAGTGACAGAAGTACACATCCTGGATTTCAAACGGTTTGTCAGCTGAAGTTGAGGGCAGGAAGCAGCTTATTTGAAATAGGTAGTAAGAAACAAATACCCCATAATAGAGGTTATGAACCAGAAAAAGACATAGGCAGTGGTAAAGCCTTGGAGAAGACATACTCCTCTCCAACAACTAAAGCTCTACATGAGTTTGCACATTTCATCCCCAACAATTAAGAGCCTCAAATTAAGCCATTAGGAGCTGACAAGTAATTAATTTCATTATCTCTTTTTCCCTCACTACAGCAGAATCCACAGAACACTTCCCTTCTCTGTCTAGCAAGTGGAGGCCCTGAAGGAATCCTGACGGCTATAAAAGGTAAAAAAATCTCTTTCTGTTATGTACCCCACAGCTAATCTCAAGTATCTTTTCTCCTCTGATACAGGAATTCATGCAGCAAAAAAGAATTTCATTAACTCTATTTTTCAAGTATTTTACCTTTTTTCTGAGGGGAGGACATATATGTGTGTTAACACCTTATGCTGTCTTGCTTTCAGACACTCCCAGGGCTTCCTCAGAAAGGCAAAAGCAGTTCTTTATCCAGTTGTTACGAGTTAGTGGAAATGCTTAATTCAAGTAAACATTTAAGCAGCAGCCTGCCTAGAACCCCAACTAAAGTTGACTGATCTTTGATAACACCAGAGGAACAAGACATTGCAGGGAAGCAATAATTCAATTACCCTATTTACAGTAACATAAATCACAGTATACACAGGGGAGCTTCAATATTCAACCAGCAGCAGTACTACAACAGCTTAATCTAACACAGGGCACGGCAGTGTCTCAGATCAGCAGAAGACAGGGCACAGTCTGCTGGTGGTTGATTTCAGCGATACTGTGAGATAGAAATTATTTGAGAACAACCGGAGTAATTATTGAGGGGGAGGAGGAGTTAGGAAGGCCTCAACATTTAGAGTATTTCAGACTCCAATAAAGATGCTAAAAACATACAACAGTCCTATTACTGAAAACAGTATCTGGGTATTCAAGATGTCAACCTGAATATGCTCCAATAGAAAAGACTCAACTTGCAGCTCCCTGGGTAATAAAATCCTCTACAGCATATGCTTTAATTCCTAGATCTGCTTCATGCAAAATGCCCTCAGCATACTCAAAAAACTGCCATTGCACAAATAAACAGAGGCTGCAGTAAATTAAAAAAATAGAAACATGGAGCTGCCACAGCCAATGCCGCAAACAGCATGTGTGGCACTTGCTTTATGCACAATACCAGAATTTACTGCAATTAAGACATACGTTCTAAAATTATAAACACGTGACCAGACAAAGCTGACTGGTTTTTAACAAACTGCTAATTAAATTGGAATCCTCTTATCCTCTCTCTCTCTCTCTTTAGCTGAATGAAGCAGGAACTGTTACAGCATAGTAGCTCATGCAAAATAGACACTGAACAACAGGCTTTCCTGTTAGGTCACCGTTAAGCAGGGGAATCTCCCGTGTACGCCTGGCTCTCGTAGCAGAGCAGGGAGCGCACAGCAGAGAGCACAGCTGGGCTGCTCTGTGCCAGACTGGATTCTTAGAGACCTACCGGCTCTTCGCTCTTCGAGACATGAAAGCCGCCCCTCACAAGCTTTAGGGCTGGATTGAAAACGAGGGTGCTAAGTAATTCATCCCACCCAGGGGGTGGAGGAAGGAGAAATACCAAACAATGCAGACCGAATCAAACAAAAATCCCTCACCCTTTCGTCCCCCCTTCCAAACTTCTCTCGACTCCTCCGTTTCCCATCGCCCTTAGGATTTTCCTGTGCAGCAAAGCAGCTCTGTTCAGCCTCTAACCGCAGGCGAACCGAACTAATGAAATAAGTATTTCTCAACCACGACGGCAAATGTCATCAGATCCCATATCCCTCCCCCCAGCTCGGAGCTGGGACGAGCCCAGCGGCGCCCGCAGCCCGCCCAGCATCGGGGAAGGGATTCCCCTCAGGTCACGGCCAGCTGCTCCGGAGGGTTTGAGTACCCGGGGGCAAGCGGAACGGGAGAGGGCAAAGGCACGGCACACCGAGGAACGCCCTACAGCGCAGGGGGGCCGGCAGCTGTATGTGCTGCTGCGGGCAGAGACACCGAACTTCTCCAGCACCGCATCTGTCCCCGCCGGAGCTCCCGGCCTCCCCGCGGGGCATCACCCGCAGCCCGGCGCGCTGGCGGCCCGCCCGCCGGCCCCGGGCTCCCCGCTCGGCGGTGGGAGCGTGTGCGTGGGGGAAGTTCCCCCCGAGCCGCCCCCCGCACTCACCATCACCGAGGCGCGGGCTGGCTCCGCCGGAGTTCCCCGGCGGCCGCGGAGCCGGAGCGCGCCCGCCCCCGCTCGGGCCCCCGCGCCGCCCCCGCGCCTCCACCTGACCGCCCCCGCCCGGCTCACACTTCCTCTCGCACCGGAGTTGCCCGAGCCCTGGAAGCCGCATACCTCGGATTTCCTGCCGCCGCGGATAGTTATTTATTTTATTTCTCCCTCTGTCTTCGCCGCCGGGAGGCTGCGGGCCGGGGCCGGCCGTGCCTGACAAGAGGATGTCGGTGCCGGTTACCGCCGAGCCTGGCTCGCAGCCATCCTGCTTAGGGCAACGGAGCGAACAGCTGCCGCTGTCGGTTCGCGAGCATTAATAAAAACCAGTTATCTGCTCCCACCTGTCCGCAAAACCTTCCCGAAATATTCCCTGACCCAGTTTAACCCCGCGGGTGCCGCTTCACCGCCCTTCACCTCGCCGCCACCGAAGGCCCGTCCGTGACCTATTTTTCCCCGGCGCGGCCGGCTGGCTGCGCTGCCCGCAGCGCCGAGGCGGCGGGGCCCGCCGGGATGCTCGGAGCGGCGGAGCGCGGCCGCCCGCCACCGGCCGCCTCCCCGCCGCAGCTGCCGCCATGGCCGGGCGCGGGGCCGCCCCCGCAGGCGGCAGAGCCCGCACCGCTGTGCGCTCGCCCCCGCGGGGCCACACCGCAGCTCCCCCGCACGGCACCGACACGCGGCGGCGGCGGCCTCGGACCATTCTTCCGTGCTGCCGCTGTCGCATCGTCCCCTCTCCAGCTCCTGCGGTACCGAGGGTGCTGCTGGCACCGTTCTCGCACCAGTCCTTTGCCACTTCTTTCATTACATCCTTCTGCCTTTCTCAAACTATTTGAAGGGAAAAACAAAGATCTCCCCTTGTCCTTTCCCCCGGACTTCCCTCTCCCTACTTTTGATTATTTCGTCAATCCCCACCCAAAACGTGTGCCAGTGCACTGCCGACCTCAGTCCATGTAATCCTGCCTCACAAACTCACTGATACATCTTTCTCAATCTCATCTTAGCACAGCTAAACCTATCTTCTTTTCCCAGACACTGATCCAGGCTCTGCTCCAGATTACGTTCATCTCAAAAGTTTAAACATTTTATCTTTGCTTGCTCCTTTCTCACTTTTGCAAGCAGGGCAATTGCTTTGACCTCTTCCTTGCCTTTCTAAGCATTGCAGGGACTTGGTTCAGTTTGGTTTTTTTCCCTCTCCCACTTAATAGGATTATTCTGAAATGATCAAAATCCATCCTCTTTACTAACACCTCAGGTTTAATACCTTGCTTCTCAACTACGACAGTCCCCACATGCTAGGTAGAAGGCAGGTGCTAACATTATCTTCTTTTCCCATCATTTTAGCCACTTTTAACCCATCTTTTCATTTCTTCATGTTCCTATTTTCTTAGCACAGCAATTCAAGGGTTCTCATGTTGAAAGCCACTTTGCCACTTCCTACTTGTTTGCATACATCATATACATACTTTCATGCTTAACAGCATCTTGGAAAAGTAGCTAAAGAATAATTCAGCTATCATCTTTACCTTCTATAAAATTATATTAATCAACAATACCCTGTATCTATGTCTCCACTTAAACTGTAAGAGAGAGTTTTTCTTATTTTAAAGCTAAGATTTCACTATGGGCATTACCACTCTCTAAAATAACCCATGTCTTCATTGCCTCTCACACCTTTCCACCAAAGGCAATAACAAACTCTATACTGATTAACAACACAGTTCTGACACTACCATTTCAAAAATCCATTAACCTTTACTCTTTTGACTGCATAACACAGATTTACATTTTAAATACAGAACTGGAATGAATACTTACTTTCTATGTATTCATGCAAATAGGCTTCTTTCTGACCTGCCCTTTTTCATCTGCTCATTTAGTCACAGTAGAGCTCCTATCTCCCCTATTACACTGGGGCTTTTTCCTATGTATTGTCATTTTTTATGCAAATTAAGTAGTTTGTGTACCTGGAATTAAATACACTGTTGGTGTTCATTAATTTGAAATTGTCTCTTTATCTTTAAAGTTTAAAAGGGTATGTTTTTTTACCACATATTATCTTTGATTCTGTCCAATTCCAAAGGTTTCTTATCAGTTTTTTGTCTCTCTGACCAGCATTTTCATAATCACCATGGTATTTCCCATGTTTGCATTGCAGACTCCTACAGCATACATTAGTCAGTTGTCTGAACCATCACAAGCAGAATGAATTTTGAGTATTTGCATGTGCAGGTGTACATAACTTACAATGCTACTGAGCAAAATAATTCCGAATTAGTTACCTAAGGTAAAAAATACCATCTGCTCGATGAAGGGTAAGTGGCATCCCCTGTACCTGTGGGAACCAACAACATGCCACAGGATTTTCATATTCTGGCTATGGGACATGTTACAGAGATGCTCCAAATTCAGGAGGGTTGTGAAAAGTAAGTGGATAAAACCACCTGGTGCTTATAGAAAGGGACTAAACCTTTGGTGCTCACGTCAGAAATGTCCTTGAGTTATTCACAGGCACCCACACACATCCCCGTAAGCTGCAGCCCTGGTTCAGGCAGTCCTTGCTCCCAGCGCTGCCTGCTCCAGTTCCTGCAGAGCATGGCTGGCACCATCCCACCAGCATTCTTGGTTCAGACTTAATACCACATAAAATCAAAGGCCTTTTCACTCATTACATTATACTGAGCAGTATTTAGGACACTATTTAAGTCTTCTGGCTGATTAAGGGTAAAAGATTATATACTATTTTCTTATTTTATTAGTTGGAGACACTGTGCAAATGAGGGCTGTAGAAACAGCTGACATTTACTGCTTTTTAAGCTTCATTTAGGTGATACAGGAACAAAACAATGTAGCTTTATGCATCTGGGCAAGGAAGGATGGATGGGAAAAAGACTGACAGAGCAATTACAGGGAACTTGAAACATGCCCAGAGTCAACAAGATGACCTAACATTTGTCCTTTTAAAAACAAATACTCAAAATGAATAATTTCAGCTCAGCAAACCATCTCTGAGAAAGAAAAACAATCATCCTAGGTGCAACTGGTAATCCTCAAAGACCATGTCCTATACTTGTCCTTCAGTTATGGGAAAGCAGGAGTGCAAAGCACTATTCCAGACCATCAAAACTGACAAGTTTGCATTGCACTCCGTGTTTCCTGCTTTGAGTCTCATTTAAATTTTGTTTAAAAATCGTATCTTCAAATCAATAACCATCAGAAAAAGTTTGATGAACACCTCAGCCAGAATCACCTACAGGATGTGAGCTCTAGCACATGCTCTCCAGTGCCACAATACTAGGAGCCAGATGGAAATGATTTTACACTTCTGTACACTGGGATTTCTCCATGAAATGTTCTAGGGTGAATAATGAATGTTCAGAAAGATTGCAGGCCTCTCTGCACTGTTGAGATAAGGGTGCCAGTTTTCCTTGCAAACACAGCATATGAGTTTGTTAAGGTAATTTGAAATTCTGTTCCATTTTCAAATATTTTTTTTTTCAGTTTGAAGGATACGCACTGTAAAGCCTAGCACAAACTCTATTTCCATTTAGCAGAAGTAGATTTCACCTCTTGTTTTTAAGGAAAAAGGACATTGTTTTCACTCACAGATGACTTTTTTTTTCCTTGTTGAGATGAGAGTAATCTCAAGTTTCCAGTTCAGTGCAAGTCCTACAGGAACTACAAAGTATCATTCCTCCAGCAGCAGTATTTGCCTCCTTTAACTCAGGTATTTTCAATCTTGCAAACAGTCAGATAACAACAGCTACCAGACTGAAATATTTGCCTAGAAATCCCTGTCTAATTCAGAGTGGTAAATTTTGTGGTCTTCCACAAGTATTTTCCAGGAAAATTTCTCTTTTCCATCAGTGCTGGAACTGAATTTGATGGAATTTTATACCTGAAAAACTTGCTCAAGAACAGCAATTTCTACAGATAAAGCTATTATTTTGGGAATTTCAGATGGACTATATGCTGTCTGTCTAGAGACAAACAAATGTAAAATCATATCAAATTATTTATCTACACACTACATTTAAACTGTTCTCAAAAGGGCAAATGGAAGAAGCGTAAGTGCAAATGGAAAAATGGGAGAGGAGTATGTCAAAAGGTGTCAATAGGAATAAAGGAAGCCTAAAGGAGACTTGGAACAGAAATCTGCAGTTCATTGTCTTGTTGTCTTCACCTTGCTGCCCACATACTTAAAAGACTTCAGATTCAGATTCATCTCCTGGTGGGCCTTTCATTTTGTCAGCTCCAGTCTTCTGCTGGAGACAGCTCTCAGACAGAAGTTTTCAGGAAGAAAGACACTTTTCTTTGCTTTACCTTATTGATTTGAGAACATACAGAGGCAGGATATTTTATTCTGGCTCAATTATTCACAAAAAGCAAGCACAGACTTGTCAGATTTTGAAGGGAGGAAAGTGACATATTGAGAAGACAGTGACAAAATAACCCAGAAAATAGGCCTACATGGGAATGGTTTACCTGCCTGCCCTGTCACAGTGATGCTCAGCCCAGAAAACAGTATCTGTGGCTTCTAGCAAAGATTTCAGAAAGAGAGCAATACTCACTGACTACTAATTTACATAGAGAAACCCACCCTTCTTCCTAAAATTGTTTCTCCCATACTTTGTCAGCAGGGTCACATTTACTGATTCTTCAGGATTACTAAATCCTAGGCTGAGAACTCCCCAGGCAGGAAATGTGCAGGGCAGTTAAGTCCTGTCTATATGTCTCCTCTTTTCTTTCCTAATTCAAATCCTTTTGCTTTCTAAGTGCCTGGGTGACAAGGGGCACAACTTGAAATAATAACTTTTATGGCACAGGAGTTGGTATTTCTGAATGTCAGCAAGGGCAACTGACTTTTCTGAAATTTCACATCAAGACACTGACGATCTCCAAAGCAATCAACACTGGGTTTTTTGGTAAAATTCTTCATTTGAAATTCTGTAACACAACCTAGCAATGCTGAGAATCCAAGCCCGTTTCCTGATGAAGACTTCCTCCAGCTGGAACACACTCACTGCTGTTAATTTTAAATTTCAGTCAGTTTCTAATGCTTTTATAGCTTAGTGTTCTGTTTATAAACTATATAGAACACTGCTTATTTGCTCAAGGAATTTAAATATTGAAAAGAAGTTTTTTTTAAAAAACATTTAGTAAAAGCTTAAGCTTCCAAAATATTTGTTTGAAATAAGCTTAACTTTCAGAAAATGTGTACATGGTTGCATGTTTTCTTTGAAACACTAAAAAATGCCAAGTATTGTTTTTGTTCGTCCTGAAAGTAATGTTCTCTTTAGTATAAATAATTCAGAAAAATACTTCTGCTTTCGTATTAATTGGAAAAAAAAAGACAATGAAAATACCCTGACCTGAAACCTGCTGGGAAGTAAGTAATTTTCAGTAAGACCTTTAGTACAGAGCTGTCAGTCTAAGGGCAAACAAAGCCATACGTTTTTCTTTCAAGCCTGTTGGAAAAACTACTGTGTTACAGGCATGAAAACAGCACCTTTATGTGTCATTAAATACAATTTTTAAGGATTAAGTTTATCCCATTGTCAGTATTTCAGCCTACAAAGTATTTGGAATGTGCATTTCATTTCCACACTTACATTCCCTTTATGAGTATTTTCTCTTATGCTACCAAGAAAACACCTTTGAAATCATTGCACTGCATTCACATCAGAAATCCCATCTTCATTATACAACTACACAGGCCTGCAAGCCCTACTTCTCTTTAAAATCTGATTTATGATTCTATTTAAGTTTTTTTAACACTGAATCTGCCACAAGCTGTGACACACATGGTTACAAACATAAAATATGTACTCTATATTAAGAAGATCAGCCATGATAGAAGGCAGTGTTAAAGTGTCAGAGTTTGGGATGGCTACACACGCTTCTCCATGGATGAGCTATACGGACATAAAAGCCTGGCCTATCTTTAGGTTTGTCCAGATTTTTTCCCACTGGAAATACTTCAGTCACTTCAGGATAACTGAAGTAACTGGAGCTCAGAGATTCTGAAATGCTGTAATAGCTAGTTATACTATTCATTAAGAAAAAAACAAGCAACAAACCCCAACACACACTTTTTATTAAACCCTTAGTGTAGTCTGTCAGGAGGAATAAATCAGGTATGTGTAAACAGGAATCATTTTAGCTGTTATACTGAGCTAATTAAATTATCTCAAACATCTGAATACTTAAGAAAATGCCATTATATTAATGACTCCCACTAGTTGCAGTCTACTAAGCAGGAGATCATAGTCTAAGTGCTAATACACTTTGAATATACACACAGGGAGCAGCTGAAGAGACAAAGATTTAAATAGAAAATGACCTGGTAGGAGTTTTCAGTTCTGATTTTTACTGGGTCAGCAAACCAAATAGCCAGCAAAATTCATAATTCATTCTGAGTAACTGTTAGGAAGAGCTTCAAGTGAAAAGTTTGTAGTCGCTTTTTTTTTCTGATTTTGCTTCCTCTAACCTATAGAAAAATCAAACAACTTCATAAAAGCTGAATTTGTGAAACTTTATTGACAGAAGGTGAGTAAGCAAACTGGAGGAGATGAAGTGGAGGCAACTGAAATGAACAAAGGCCATAAGCTCCTGGAAAAAAGCCATTTGTCACTTAAGCTCTTATAGAAATTCCCTTGTCAGATCAGTCGTACATCTGAGTGTTCAGAGGAGCAAGCTGAAATACTGACCACTATTGGGCTTCATTACTTTCACTCACCCACTCAATCCCATTCTGTTTTAATTCCTTTCAGGAGGCTGAGAAATTCACCTTTTCTAAGTGGTCAGCCCCTGCTGTTTCCCATAGTAGCTACCAAGCAAACTCCAAAAGTGTTCATATTATGCCAGGAAATCCTACCTCCTCCACAGGAGCCAAAGAGTCTGGAACAATATTCAACATTTTTACTCCTCTAACTTTAGGAATTTTGCCAAAAGATGGAGTACTATTACTCAGACAACTCCTGCTTCAACTGCTTATCACTCTGCACAGTGATAACTGCAGTCAGCTAGCAAACTGGTCAGCCTACACAGCAACAAATATGCTCTTACCTATCATCATCTGCCACCTTATTGTCTCTGTCTTAACCTTTTTAATTTGGCCAGTTATATCTTGCTGTAGCCATTAAGTTAAAAACATTTATCTATAAATGCTGCCTGTTTGCACAGGTACACACAGACTGGCACCATGGTGCTCTCATCCCATGTTTTTCTGGTTTCATTTTTACACTAAGGCAGTGTATATCCATGAAAAATACTTATTATCCTTTTCCAGAGAACTGAAATTCCTGGAATATTTCTCATGAAATATACTTCTTCTATAAAATAAAGTTAATTTCACCATTAATTCTCTTCTTTCCACAAGGATGAAAGTTAAAATAAATTACCATAAGTCCAGGTAAATTAAAACCATCACTGGTGCAGAATGAAATGCTCACAGGATTCCAGAAAATCAGGATGAGCTGTTTGACTGATGGAAGTGGTTTTGTGTTCCCTTACTGCCATTTGGGGTCTTTTGCCTTCAGAGTGAGACTGGTATTTTTACACAGACAAGATACAGGAATGAAAACAATCTGCCATACCTGGAATATGGAACAGACAAGTGCCATACTGAGCAAGATCAGATATAGGCTGGTATCTACCTCAAAGGCAGTCCTGGAAATATCCACAAAATTGAATATATAGAAGAGGAAACTGCCTTGGTTAACATCACAGAATCCTCTCAACATACAGCTGGTAGAAGCAGCTCATCAAAAAGCACAGCTCATCTTGGCATGATCACACAGTTTCACCTAAGAAAGAAGCATTGAAGAAAACTCCCCTGAGTATGTCTTGATTCTGGCTCTACATCCATTTCACAAATATTCCTCAGAGTGATGCCACCAGTTTTAGAACAAAAGAAGAGGGTATTTAAAGAAAACAAGGTACAACTTCACCACTTCAGACACATGCACATTATTTGCCTGTTCAACATTCTTGTGTGAATTCCACACATGGATATTAATAGGAATTCTGTGTCAAAGCTTTCAGAGAGAGACTGTAGAAATTTGTAGGAGAAAGGAAAGCTAAAGACAGCCAACTAAAGATTCAATTTTATGTCTTAGATTTTCTTCAAAGATTCCAGATTTAGTCTTTTCTGGTTTTGTTTGCTTTGTTTTGATTATGCACAGTCTACACTGATGTAACTGTTCTTACCATTTATTTCCATGGTAAAACTAGGAGAAATAATTCATAGTAAGAACCTGCAAAAACTAGTCTGGTAACTGGATAATAGACGTATAACAGACAAATAATAGAAAAACACGTATTTTAAAGACCTTTCATGGATCACCACCTTTAAAACTCTGTTCTCCTACTGTATTTAAAAATCTCAAGTTAGTTAAAAAATCCTATTTAAATTATTTTAAGAGGAAAGAACCCAATCCAAGTGTAAAAGTAACCCCATTAAGTGTCTAAAGGTAGCTCTCCCACCTGTATCTGATACACAGCTAGCAGATGGAAAAATCAAATTATGGATTTATTCATTACACATTTGTAAAAGGATACTCATCGCACAGTATTCCAGCAAGTCTCCATCTTTCAAATACTGTTCAGAGTGGGTGGAATGGTTGCTGCTAGACTTTTAAGATCCAGGTTTAAAACAAACTGCTTTATGTCCTCTAACACACTACAATCTCCATGACAATCTCTCTTCCGTAAAGCAACACCTTCATTTATTTCAAGGTTATTTGTTCCCTTGCTTACCTTTGCCTAGAAATTCATCTACTCAACAAAAGAAGAAACTTTTCCTAGGGAAACAGAATGGAAAAAAATAGCTGTTTAATATCCACTGGCACAAACGACAGTCCAAAACCCCATGCTTGTATCTCCAGGGATTTAGATTTATTGGCATCTTTACTAGCTGGGTCTTGGAAGCCTGCAAAGTTGGCCAGAAAGAACAGCGTGTATATATTGAGACAGAAAACTCTGTGAACGACAGACATTTTTCACTGATGAGTTCTGTTTTTCCAAGAGGATGGAGTGAAGAACTGTAAATAACATGTTGGGCAGAGGTTGAAAAAGTTATCTAGCTTTTTATAGGCAACTTTAAGACTTCATTGCTTACTGGGTTTCTGGTCTCAAGCCAATCACTATGAAAGCTGCACTTGCACAGTTAACTCCTTGCTTACCTTTGGTCCCAGAGTTGGTATTAAGGTTGCATAAGAAACTGAGCACACATGAGAGCAAGTGAGAGAGAATGAGAGAACAAACTCCTCTGTACCTACTAAAAACATTCTTTAAACTGTTAGAAAATCAGTGGACAGGGGATGTATGAGTAGAAGTACATTAACTTTACAAATGGAAAAACAAAGGGCAAAGATGGAAAATGGCTTGTTACTGACAAAAGAACAATTATCAAGGGTAAAGTCAGAAAAAAAATCATTTAACTCTGACTGTACGGACAACTTGTATCACACTTTCCTGCTTCCCCTTTCCCCAGTGGAGGTCATTTACCATGTTAGACAAGAAAAACAACGGACGTTAATATGATTACTTGACTAAAATATGATTTTTGAAAAGCCACCTTTTTCCACATAGAAACAGTCTGCCTATTTCAAACACAAAAACCTCAGTAAATTCAATAGAGTCAGAGTCACTAATCTCTCATACATTCAGTTTCATTAAATTGACTTTCAGTCATGGTTTGAGAAAAGGGCTAGGCTATCACTTTATTATGGATTTTAATGAATCAACTTGTCCAAAATTTAAGTGTTCATTAAAAAAACAAAAAAAAAAACCCACCCCAGTTTCTAGATTTGATGCAAAAATAACCTTGTAAATAAGAACTATATTTAACCAATGAAAATATGCTTTCCTGAATCTGCAGGCAGGTAAGACAATTATTTTTTTCAGTAGGAGTTCCTCTATTCTGTGGCTCAAGGAACATTCAATGATGGGTGCTGGAAGCATCATACCTGTAACATTATTTTGCTCTGCAGAAGATACAGTGAAGGAAAATGGAGAAAATTAGCAAAGGCCAAAAAGGAAGAAAAACAAGAGGATGGGAAAACACTAATTTGTTTTCATTTTTCAGTCTTCCAAACTTTAGCTTGTACAGTAACCATAAAATATCTGCCATTTATACAGCTGACTGTATTTACAAATTAAGGCATATGATCATACAATCATTTGGCTCAGAAGGGACTCCTGGAGGGTTTTTCATTTATTCCTCAGCAGTTTTCCACACAAATATGCGTGGAAACACCAGAAATGTTTCCTCACACAGATGAAGAACAATAGCTTTATAATGCCATTATTTGGGAACGTAGGAAAAGCTATGAAATCCTTGTTAAAATTCCTGGGGCAGCAGCCAGGCAGGCAGTGTGTCAGCTCCAGCCCAACTCCGAGGCAGAGCAGCAAGGTCTCTTATCTCTGCCTAAGGAGAGCCTCGGCTCCCCCAAGCCCCTCTGCAGCAGAGGCTCCCCACAGCAGGTGCCTCCTGAGCACAGCCCAGCACTGCTGACACCACCAGTTCTGAACTGTCACATCATCTCCCAGAGTAGCTTGCTCTTCCCTAGCACAAGGAGAAAATATGTAGCAGAAACATGTCTTTTACTGGAGAGCTGGCAGGAGGATCTGCATTACTGAACAGCCCTTTCACAAAGCAGAGCACTCGCTCGTGCTGGGCCTATTCCTGCCCAGGGAAAACACTGACATTTCATGGCTGTAATATGGCCATTTCCTGAAGAGATTAAAGACAATTCTATCCTCTAAAGTAGGTAGGGATTTAACCATCTCCTAACCAGATGTCCCTATCTACCTAAAATAAGCACAGAAAAGAAAAATAAGTAGTAGGAAAAAAAAATTAGACTATTATTATATGTTGTCATTATGGGATCATTACTATTTTGTTTAGTGAAACTACACAGTGTTAATGGTGGAGGTCACCTTTTCTAGACACTTTTTTTTGCATATTATATGGTACTAAGTCTAATAACTCTCTTCAAGCATTATCTAGTCACTGAAATCAAAGTGTTGGGGTTTTTTATAATGATTCCTTTATGGTTTCTGTTCCCTTGAGGTTGCCTAAAAATGGCATCCAAAACACTCAGAAGCAAGAATGGCAAAACTGAGTAACTAAACCCTTCTGCTTCTGGGATACGACTTGTGATTTCTTTTTTTTTTGTTTTTTAATTTGAGTTGGCAACCCCTCATACTCATTTTCACAAAAGGTGTTAGAAGCACTAAAAAGACCAACATTTTTTTCAGAACCAATCCTGATCAAACTAAAACATAACCATTAATTTTCTTAGAGCCCCCCCATTAAACTCCAACTCTCACCATGCTGAGGGCACAATCTCAACTCAATGGATGCACAGTAAGTTTCATCAAGTTTCTTCCATTTTCCCCCAGTCTGATTTAAATGGCAGTAGTTTGGTCAGAAGGCTCATGTTCCACATAGCAGATGTCTAGGAGCTGGAAGCACATTTGCCAACCAAAAAGAGACACATCAACTATGAGCAGGAGGAGAGTAACTCAGATCTCTCACCAGCCAAGGACAGGAAGGAAAGCAGAGTGGTAAGATTTCTACAAAAGTGGCTTTAGTCTGCTGTTGCCTCCAGTTCCAAGTTTTTCAAGTACATGGCAGGAAACACTGAACCTTAGCTTTCAGTCAGGTTGTCTCAAGCAACCTTGAAGAGCTGCCCCTTGGCATTGCATGCTGTTTGGGGGTTCTTCAAGCCAATATTAGTAGCAAACTCAGACTGGGCAGAACACACGTCTAAAATAGGTTCAGAGCACGGCTAAAGGATTTCCCTCTTCCCTTGGATGATACATAGCCAGTTACCTCTAACAGAGACATTAAATTCTGTAACTAATCTTTCATTTTAATCAAAGTCATGAGAATCCTTAATGCTGAGGTTACACTTCAGGAAATGGGAGAGAAACAAATGACGGCTGTATTGGATCAAAAGAAAATCCCACATATTCACTCAATGTCATATTTTTGACAGTGACCAGTAATGTATGTACAAAAAACAACTGAGGCATAAAATGAAATTTCCTTGATAGAACAGCCCAGCTTCCAGGAGAGCTGAGGCATGTTGCCTTTTTGTCCTCTACATTGGGGACTTCATAAGAGCCTTCTTTTCTACATCTTGAATTCACCTGTACAGCTCTGGTCACACAGAATCCCAAAACTGCACCCTGCTCTCCTTTTCAGAATTAGCTTTCCTCTTAAGACAGACAGATGTAACTCTCAGCCTGGAACACAGCTAAGGAAAGAACCTGCTACACAGAGAGTACCAGAGAAAGCTCCCACTGGTTAACACCATGATGTATAATAAGAACTACCTTTAGAAACTTGCAGCACCAAATTTAGACTTCAACTACTTAAGCGTCCAGAACTTGCCCTTCTGCTCAGCAGTCTCCTGCCAGTGCTCAGTCACACTTGGCACAAACAAAGGCAAAATAAAGGAAATCACTGCTGTCTTCAGCTTCAGGCTCTCAGTGGATGCCCCCACCTTAATTTGACCCTGCTTGCTCAGACCGCAGAATGAAGGGCTTTACACATACAGAAGAGAATTAACACACTGCATTGCTTTTGGAATTAAAAATAAAACAATTATCCATAACAGTTTGCAGCAAGACTTCAAGCACATCAACATCTACATTGTAGTATATAGGGTGCATGCACAGCTTTTGTCTGTGGGGAACAGTTACCAAAGATGGACATCAAGATCTTTATTACAACAGATTATTATTACCACAGATGATGTGCCAGGAAAATACAAATAGAGTATATTAAACCATATGGAGAATTTGCTGGTATGTGGAGCTAAACCACCAAAATGCTTCTTCCACAATCCCTACCCACCCACAGCCTGATGAATGCCCATCATCTGTGCACAAAGTTTAACTTTGTTTTATTAATAGAAGCATGAAATCTGGATATATAAGAAAGTGCCCTACTATATAAAGCAATATATTGGGATTTTTTTCTCCTGCTGAAATAATTTCTAATTTAGTTACTATAGAAACAATCCTGCAGCCATCCTCAAAAAAAAAAATCTCTGTATATATCTACACTCACACTGAGAAAAAGAAGAGGAGAAAAGCTGGAGTGTACCTGGACATGCAAGAGAGAAATGGCCAAACAAAACAGATTTGACAGTAGTTTATAGGAACACAGCTAAAACTCCTGAAAATCCAACAGCAATATTCATTCATATGATCATCATCACTAACAAAGCCATGGACATGCAAAAACCTCTGCTTGTAGAAAATCAGGGCCTTTCTTTTCTGCTTGGGAAACAATGCAGTAACACTATTTTTTCTCAGAACTGAAAAAGGGAAGTTCTGAGCATCCTGACATTATTCTAGTACGTCAAATGAGAAGAAATCAGAGCTAACTGAAAATGCCCTTTTTGCTCATTTAAGTCGCATATGAGTGACAGCTAACAAATTATACAACAGCCCGTGACACACAGATCCAGACCAGCAGTTCTGCAGTAAAATTTAACAAGAGACAGCTTTACCCAGGTTTATTTCTTTTCATAGCTGTCATAAACATTTCATAAATAATTCTACTAGGAGTATGCATGATTTATAAAATGTCTGGGAGGAGCTGCTAGCTTTCCCTCTTGTACTCTGTTGTTTGTACTTGTAAAATTGAGTCAGCTGTAATTTCAACAACCCTAAATCTTCTATACAAGAGATTAAAAACACCAGTGCTACTTGCTCCAGAAGAAAAAGGTATTCCAGTAGTAAAGTATCTACAGAAAACCACTGAGACATTCATTTAACTCTTTTGTATCATGACGGCTGAAGAGTTCTCAAAATAAAACCAAATGCATTTCATGGAAGCAAATAAACACTTTAAGTGAAAGGTTTCTGTTGGAAATAGCCCTGGGGAACAAAAAAATGATTAGAAAATCGTAAGGTTGGCCATTTAATTTCTAAGATTAGATGAGACTACTTTTGTAGAGTGCTAGAATTTGTGTTTTATCACCCGACTCTGTATGTGAAGACAGGAGCTGGGACAGTGGGCTGCACCACCATCTGTACAGGGGATGACACACCAGAATGTGCTCTGAGCACTGACCCAGATGGTGCAGCTCAGTCGATTCCTCACTGCCTGGCCGGGAGCTTTGCATGAGAACAGAATAGTTGTGGTTTAACCCAGGCAAGGTCAAGGCAGAGCTCAGAGGTTGTTTTCCAAGTTGTTCACAGATTTAGGTTTGTCCAATTCTGGAATGTCAGCTGACACCACTGGCTTTTTGTCATGGGCACTTGTAGCCCTTTCCCTCTCAGATCTGGATTTTCTCACTGTGCTATGTCTGTGTCATCTGTTCTGGATTAATGCCACATGCTTCACACAATGTTACTTGAAGAGGATTTTGAAAATATAACTGGGTAGAAAATGAGACCACCAAAACATTTTATCATGCTAAACTTGTGCCTGTTACCAGGAAGACTAACCTACATGCATGCAGGAAGAAGTCAAGATGTCCCCACAACTGAGACACTGGAGTTCATCCCCAAACCAAAACTTCTAAAGCCTGGAGACAGTGGTCTGCATGGAGGACTCCAGACTAACACTACCTTTGTATGTTGACAGACCCAAGTTCAAAATGAGAATATCATTTACAAATACCTTCTGCCTTTTCTAACAGCATTCCCAATATATTGCACAGGGCCAGCATATGAAGGTTGTCTTTTCTTTTCTCTCAAAGCGTATCTAATTTCTGATTAAAGAAATCAATTATGGGAATTGTGTTTTTGTTGATTTACAAAATAGTACTATTATACTGCTGTCTAGTATCTATATTAGGACTTTTCATCCTTCAGAGTTTAAAAATATCAGTATGCAGAATAAGAAATAATTACGTTCTGAAATAATGCTAGAAAATTCCACCTAGGAATATAGTGGAATTTCTTTAAATTAAATTAGCTAGCATTAGCACTCAAAACCTAGACACAATTTAGGTCAACCATTGATCTCTCTTAATGTGGTAATTCACATTTTCAAGTAGAAACACTCCCTTATACACACCTCTCAGTTCCCTACTGCTCATCTTCCTCACACATTAAAACAGAATACTTTTGACACTTAACCCTGCAGTGATGAACAAGTCAGCCTTGGTCATGCAAAGTTCACACTTGGCTTGAAGCATGTTGAATAATTCCATTAATTTCTACAAGAATACTTGTGCTATGTGAATCTGAGTCGAAGCATCCACCAGTTTGAAGAGCTAATCACAGCAGGATTTTTGTAGGGAAAACTGACAGACAGTGCAGGGAAATAACCAGCACAAAGCCACCAATTGTAGCCATCAATCAGGTCACAACTGTTTAGTCTACCCTATCAGGCTGTGCCCTGGTTTCAGCTGGGATAGAGTTAATTCTGTTCCTAGTAGCTGGTACAGTTCTGTGTTTTGGATTCAGTGTGAGAATAATGTTGATAACACACTGATGTTGTAGTTGTTGCTAAGCAGTGCTTTCTCTAAATCAGCTTCCCAGGCTCTGCCAGTGAGGAAGTGCACAAGAAGCTGGGAGTGAGCATGGCCAGGAAAGCTGACTCGAACTGGCCAGAGGGTAGAATAGAGGTATGTATATAAACCAGTATAGAAACTGGGGGGGAGCTGGCTGGAAGGAGCTGGTTGCTGCTGAGGAACTGGTACATCAGTCAGCAGGTATTGAGCAGCTGTATTGTGCATCACTCGTTTTTCTGGGGTTTACTCCTCTCTATTTGTTATCTCCCTTTTCGTTACTATTATGAGAATATTTTACTTTATTTCAGTTTTTTAACTTATCTTAGCCCATGGGCTTTACCTTTTTTCTGATTCTCCTCCCCATCCCATGGGGGGTGCATGGTATTTAGTTGCTGGCTGACAGTACTTGTTAATCAAAACTTCTCACCAGAAAGATGTAATGATATAGAAACCCTTTTTGCAGACTGATCCATGACTCCACTTTGAACCATTGTCAGTATTCCTTAGTTGCTTAACCCGTGTGAGGGATTATAATCAGAGAAAAGCATTTACCTTGTACTCAACAGAGGTTTGCAGAGGTGCTAATTAACACAAAACACAGCAAAAATGAAGACAGATGTTAAAAGATATAAAACTGAAATAAATTTCACTATTACAATGTTAAAACAGAAGCACTGGATGGGAAAGCAGAGACACAAAATCTTGTCACTGCCATCACAGGCAACCACATAACAGATATGGACTGTATTCAGCCCAGAATGACAAGCAGAGCGTCTCCAGGCTCTCACCACGCACTGCAAACCAGAATTGCCAAAGAACCCTATCACAAAAGAACAAAAGGCACAAAACCCTGGAACATACCACAGAAAAGCCAAAGATACCAAAGACAACAGCAGTGGGTAAGTAGCAATCACAGCAGGGAGTTTGATAGATGAACGCCTATGTAAGTCTCAGAAGTATTGTGTGTCCCATGTCAGTGAGAGGCACAGACACCCCTGTGGCAGGTATCACAGACACAAGGACAGTCTCTGTGACAGTGCTACTGCCTCACTGTGGGACTTGGAGATACTCTTTCTGCTGAGCCATGCTACAGAGAGGAGAGCACAAGAAAACTCATTCCAACTAATTTCTTAGAGCAAATAGCACTATTTTTCCATCGTGAGAAGTGCAGGTTGAGTTGAGAAACAATAAGCAAGAGGATAATTAAAGGAACAAAATTAGAATTTTTAAAGAGGGCTCAGCCATCAAGTATATGGTAAAGGATGCATAACTGAAAAATGTTGGTGCTTCTCTCCCCCATGGTTCCAAGCTCATCAGAAATAATCCTTCTACTGTGGTTCCCTTCAAGAGAGAGATATTCACCCAGTAAATATCCCTGTAATTCTCCTTTCCTTTAGCTGCTCATGGCTTGTTTAACATGCCTGTGTGGAATTTCACATCCCCAACCCCTTGCAAACCTTTCGAATGAGAAACAGGTGTTCCAGGGATGGCTGAGAAAGCGCACTGTGTTTATCAGCTGTGTAAACTTACGTTGAAGAAATTCGTCTTGTTCCTCTCACAGAAGAGGCCCTGTGCAGGCATGTGCTTCAGCTGCTGCCAGGGCACCCCGCTGCCCAGAAGCACGTCCCGGGCCCACTGCAGGTTCTGTGGACAAGAAAGGGCAGGTGAGTTGCAGGCAGGGGATGGAAATGCCACCACAAGTGTAAAACAAAGCACACATTTATTTATTAACCTGCAGTGGCTTTTCTCATTTTCCATGTAGTTGCTGTTCCAACAGTATTTGTTCTCCCCACACACTCACTGGAGCACCCCCAGCTCTTCCCTCAGGCCAGTTACCTGCAGGGAATACCTCCCAGAGCTGAGGCCTCGACCCTCAGGCTTAAACTGCAGCCTTCTTTTAGTGAGGTGGTGAATGCAGACCTTTTACCCATACCCAGCCATTGCCCTCCATGTAAATTCACTCAACCTCCCTGGAAATTCCATGACTGTCATCAAACTCGGTTAATAGTGCTCAGTGAATTAACAAGAAAGTATCCGTAGGGGACTAAATGATAGATGGCAACCAAAAATTGATAAAAGCACTATCACTCTAAGAGTTCCATGCATGAACTTCTCTTGTGTAGCTGAGAACTAGGGACAGCTGTTGGCTCCAGGGAGAATGTTACCAACAGATGGGACAATTATTAATTGTAAGATTTCACCGATGGAAGCTGTGCTTTACTTCATTTTTTACTTCAGGGTTTGAAAGTGGCATTTGAGTCGCATTTGACCAGCTTTTGTACAGACAACTTCACAAGACAGGACATGAAAGAAAGAGGAAGATGTTTGGTTCACAGAGACAAATGAGAATGTTGGACTCTAGCTTGTGTTCTGTGGACTGGAAATACACTTCTGTGAGTCATAAATGTGATTAAATCACGTCCATGAAAGAAGCGTATTCCAGCTGTGATATCCTTTTTTTGTGTGTGTGTGTTGGGATTATTAGAAAAATTCTTATCCTGTGTTCCAGATTATTTTTGTTTATGAGACTCTGGTGAAACAGTAAAAGCTCTGCTCAATCATCAGTGGCTTTGTCCTAATGACAGTAATCATGCAGAAATCTCCAATGTCTTACCAGAACTGGAGCATCCCCTCTGGCAAAATGCTGATTATGGATTCATGTGCAAGGGAGCTGAACACTGGCAATGCTAACCAGACATTTACGGGTGTCAAAAGCCCTTCATTCAAAGAGCTCCTATAGGTACTTACACAGGACCTTCATGATTATAGTGTAGCATTAAGCAAATGGATTTGGATAGCTTTCTTTTGGTATGGAACAAATACATGCTCACTCATAAACATCACAAGGTACTTTCTGGCTGGTCACAGGAATCAGTAAATTTAATTATTACCATTGAGTGTCAAATTTAATTAAGACTGAAGAAAGCAAAGTATGTAAACTCAGCTGCATACTAACTTTTTTCTACATAACTTCTTTTGTAGTATGTATTTCTCTAATCCTGTTAACCCTAAAAAATACTTGGAAATACATACAGAAGAAAATACAACACAAGAGAACTTACAAAAATCTGGTCTTCCATGAAAGTCATCTTGTTTTGAATAAAATCAAAACTCAACAAAAATAAGCCTATTCTAACATCCAAGATCCAGGCACATAAAATGCTTTATTTTATGGTAATCATAGTCATCAGAAATGTAAATTAATTCCAAGTGTGAAAATGAAGTAAAACTCGCCTAATGTGTGGTAATCTGAATCTTACAGTTAAAACTATCACATAAAAATTCAAGGAAAACAAAACACTTAAGAAAGTTATCATTCTACCACAAAGCTTAAATCTAAAATCCCAGTCTAATGAAATGTTAGCTATGGATGTATTCCCGAATCCAAGTTTTACAAGGGAAAGGTTAAGAGATCACTAATTGTAGCGTCATGCTCTGGTGCTGGGATGTGCTGTGCACATTACACTGACCATCCACAGGCATGTGTTTGGTACACATAATTCACAGGCTTTTATTGACCAAGATGATGGCAGCAACCCAGCTAGGAGGAGAAAAGATCATTCAGACAAATGGGGCAATTACACGGTAACTTCACACAATCAAAAATAATAGGAATAAAAGACATAGTTACAGATTTTCCACTACCCTTCTCCTTAAATCAGCATGATCGCTTACTCCCAGTAAATACGCCTGAGCAGGTCTCAACTCATTAGATTTCACAGAGTCTGCTCTGCTTGATTTTCAGCTGATGAAGTTATTAGGAGTAGGTGAAGGGATCCAGGACATAGCAAAAAGGATTTATTCTTCTTGGCGCACTGCTTGCCAGTCTGAAATGCTGGATTTGGCTGTCTGACTCAGGGCAATTATGAAATACTCTTTCCAGTTCAGCTGTTGCCTCCCACATCTTTATCACCCCAAGATTCAAAGACAAGATGACTGACAGGGTACAGTAACTTGCAAAGAAGCTGAAGTAGAAAATGAAAATCTCCTAGGGTCAACCAAGTAGAACTCTGAGTCACCTGGGATGGATACCCCTTAACTCAGAAGCACCTTTACCTAAATTGGAAACTCCACAAAGTGTTTCTGAGAGGTGAACAAAACACTCCAGTATATTTTAATCCTTCCCTCTGCTTTCATTTACAGTCCATTAGAAGGCTTTGTCTCAAAAACCTCCTCCTACTCCTGCATCAAATAAAAGCAAAATAAAAAGACTACTGATTTGAAGGGTGGCCTTTTACATGAACTGTTATTACCAAACTGTTTCTACTTGGTTACATCTATTATGCTTACAGATTGATTGTATCTAAGTATATATTAAGCCTACATACATATAATCTTGTAATTTTTACATGCATGTATTATGCCTAGTTTGACTAACTTGTCATGTCACTGACCTTACGTCACACCTAACATTAATATCCCCATTAAGGGCTCTGCTAATAACAGACATAATAGAACATACAAACTTAAAAACTCACACGAACAGTATTCGTGAGCAGATTCTTCCAGGATTTACAGAGCACTTTTTATTTTGAGATTAAAAAAGGCATGTAAGTAAGCATTTTTATTTCCTGACAACCTGCTGGTTACAGATTATCAGACCAGTTCCACATTCTGATACATAAGGACCAGAAGGAAATACTTTTCACAAAGTTACACTGACAAACGGTATCTTGCCAAGTCCTAACTTCTCCTTCCAAACTGTGCCAACATTCATTTTGGAGATAAAAATCACAAAGGATGAAGACTTTACTCCAAGAAAATGTTAATGGGAAACTAAAACTACTGCCCAAACTGGCAGTGAAGTAACTTCTTAAAATTCATCCTTACTTCCCTGCACGTTTACTCTAACTAAAACCAGCTACGTATAAATTTGCTCTGATAACAGACTAAAACAAAGAAAAACAGACTCCAAATATTAAGCTGGATTTTGCAGGGGAAAAAAAACCCAACAGAACACGTAGCCAAACAAAATGTTCAGAATTTGGAAAGATGTTTAAAAAACTCATCAATTTGAGTTGATAGTTGCTCAACAACTATCTTCGCTTATCTCACAACAGCAAAACCAGGAAAACTGTAAAATGGGAGAAAACAGATTGCACATGGAAAACTTGTTTTTCTGTGCACTATGGAGACCTGCCAATCCTCTCCTTCTCCCAGCCAACCATGAATTTTGGCCATCAGTCTAAATTCTTCATGCAAATTCCTGGCGTTGGTATATAAATGCTGAATTTTCCAAGATGGTTATATGCATTTAAACATTGATTTCAGTTTTCTAAAATTTACCACTCTGCCCCCCAACAACACAACCTGATGTAATTTATCTCATTTTTTAAATCAGGCTTATCACGAGTATATGTAAGCATAATCCTTACTCCAGTTACTGCTGAAAATGCATAGATCCATTTTGTGTTTTAAGTTCATGCAGGAGTGTAACTTCCACTAAAGACATAGCAATATGCCATTAAAACACAGACGTTTGACACTGCTCTACAAAAGAACCTGAATGAGTCAATAAAGAAAGAAAACGTAAACCCCATGTGAAAATATGTAGTATACATACATCAATAAGAAGATTTTTTCAAGTGGCTGTTCATTACACACAGAAATAATAAAAAAGGACAGTAAAACCCAAAAATGCTCGTTGAAGCCAGCCTGGTAACTGCTAGGCTCAACCAGGCAGGATTCAGTTTTTCTGAGTTCCAAGAGGAAACAGATTTAGACAACAATGTGTATTTCACATAGAAATCCATCACTGAGTTGATATTTATATAAGGAGAGAGATATGAAAAGTAAAAGAGAAAGCTTCATCAGGGAAAAATAATAGAAGAAAATATTTTGCAAGTAGTTCCTCAGGCAAGGGCATGCTATTTGAACCAATAAATTGAAAACAGGCAGCTTTTTTTGTTGAATGTTGATACAAAATCTTGTCAGCAACAGTAATGACAGATTGCAGAAATCTATGGCTCCTATTCATTATTAGCTCCATGGAAAAATTAACAACTGTTACATACAAACAGTGTAAGAATGTTTTCAAAACAAGCTCTCTATAGAAAAGGGTAATATTTCTCTGGATAATCACCGTACAGACAAATGGAATATTCATCACCTTCCAGTAGGTTGGTAAGACATGCTTGTGTTCACTTTGCAGTGACACTGGTGATGTGTTTTCTACCACGAGGCCAGGGGTACAATTTGTGTTCCTTCCCTATTGTTCAAATAAGCTTCAGTACTGGTGGGGAAGAAAATTCAGGAAGCCATGCAGAGCCGCATATGACCAAATACAAGACTTCAAAATATAAAATCTGGGAATTTGAACCTTAATTATGACAATTAGTAAAATAATGCTGATAATTTCAATGTACTACTCCTACACATTTTACTAACAAAGACCCAGGATACCCAGAAAGTTTGTCTGTGTCACATGCTGTGTTTACACAATACTGATTAATTTCTGCTTCCAAGTCACTTTTCAGTCCACTTACCCAGTAAAATAAATAATTGCTGTCACTTTTATGAGAACATCTTAATTTATGTGACATATCTAAAATGTAATTCTCTGCTGAATGACAGAAAATTACTTTGTTCAGTAATAAAAGAAGAAATTTTCTCCTTAACTGACCTCACACACAAGTCAGGCAATCTAGGAGCTGAAGACTTCCCAAAGTGTAGTTTCATTCCAAACTGCATTGAACAAGCTTATCTGCTGTATTTTAACACTGAGACTTCTGAACTAGTCCCAGCTTGTTTGCTTGGGCAGTGAACGCGGCTGCTGTGGCAGCTCAGTGCTCACCTTGTGAGTTTTGCTGTAGGTGTACAGGTAGGCCAGTCTGTAGAGGCTCTTGTAGTGCTGGGGGAAGCGGCTGAGGCACAGGCAGAAGGAGGAAATGCACTGCTCCGTCAGGAACTTGCGCTGCTCCTCCAGGTCTGCAGGGAGACCGTGAGGAAATTCAGATGCATCATCTCCACAAGGGTCAGCTTTCTTTTTGCAGTCCCACTGTGAGGGTGGGGGAATGGCAGCTTTGAGGGGATTGCCAGAAGCAGACTGAGGATCCACCACCAGTTTTTGGCCAGTAGGCTCAGCAGGATTGTAAGATTCTGAGCTCTCCAGCAGCTCTTCTGACTTTCCTGAAGCTGGAACAGTTGAGAAAAGTGACAACGAAAAGTGACAGTGAAATTGCCATTTCCAAATGGTAAATGACATATAGAAAATGACAAAAATTAAATATGACAAAAGGTAATCCTTTTCTTCATTAAAGCATAGGCAGAAATAGTGAAAAAAAAATTATGACTATTTGTGATGTTCATTGAATAAATAATCTGCAACTCATTGACAGAGCCATACAGTGATACCTCCATTGTCTTCATCTGGGTTTTATCCTGAGCAATAGTATGAATTCAGCACACCTTACACAATGCAGGATTTTACCTGTTCTTGGAAGACTGAGGAGGAGGAGAAAAAAAAGCCAAAAAATAAAAGAGTAAATTAAGTAAAATTTTTTTGCAAAGAAAAGAAGAAAGAACAGAAAATTAAAGCTACCTTCTCAAGGGAAATGTATTATTCTTAATAGTCTGCCTAGAAGAACACAATTCCAGAACACAATATGGGCTTGGACAGAATAATCAGCAGTGGCTCACCTGGTCTTCTGCATAATGTAGGACCTACAGTTCCATGTAAATATTTTTGTGAATAACTTGCTAATTTATAATTCAATTGACCCATCTTTTGTTGAAGGATACCAAATCTTACTTCAGAAAACATGTGTTACAGTGGGAGCTTCCATATTTCCTGCCAGCTAATCATTATTGCTGGAAACACACATGCTACATGCAGATTAATTTCTTTAACTTTGATTTTTAGTCATGGAAGTTTACAATGTCTTTGTCTTTGCTAGGATAAAGAGCCTCTTACATTAGATCTTATCTCTCAGCAGAAGAGTGTAGAGATACACTAAAGTGTACTTCATTCTCAAGTATAAAGCTACTCCACAACTTTTTCTATAATAAGGCTGAACTTTTGAACAAACACGCTTTACAAAACTCACATTTTTCAAAATTTGCTTGCCTCATGTCTGTATCCATTTTAATTTCACTGTACAGGTAGCTTTATGGAAAACAACATCTGTTCTAATAAACAGCAGTAAATTAAGAATGCATTTGATGTTTTTTCTGACAGATAAATTATGACAATAACACAACCCACTGCAAGCCTGAAAAAGAGCCATGTTTTTAGTCTATTAGCCAAAAGACTACTGGATTTAGTGATTATGGAAGTACTATTTTACAAAACTAGGAACTGGCATCTACTGCAGCACGTTAATGCAAACACCACCACAGGCTTCTCTAGATTAGGCAAGACTGAAGTAAAATATTTTTAAAAACAAGAAACCAAGGTAATCAGAGTCTGCAAACAAAAAGATGACTGCTTGGCACTTGTTCCTAGTGAGATCAGGGAAGTGATTCAGGACTATCCATATAGCATGGTTTCTATATCTCTGAAATAGGGAAAGTGTGAACTAGCAAAAAAGATTTAGCATCCCACAAAAAGCCACAGTCTGGAAAGGTGGACAAAATTTAGACACTGGTTTTGTTTGTCTTTCCCTGTTGAAGTCCTGTCTTTTTATCTACTGCCACATCCAACTGTACAAACATCAGACAAAGGGAAATTCCAGCTAATGGATTTTGAAACAATTTTTCCAGTGGAATACAGAACACTTAGTACTATTATATACGGAAAAATCTGGTAGAAAGCAATTCTAGTTCTCCAGTGGAATGAAGTATACAATGGAATAAAGCATCTAATTCTACTGCTTCTGCTCTTCTCTGTAATGAATATTAAGCTGCTACTGGGACAGCACAAAAAGGACATCTATTCCTGGGAAAAGTAAAAAAGTTTTGTTTGAGACTATATTCAAATAACTACTCCTTAAATTATTTAGAGATTTGAAACACTGAAGAAAAAGCAAATAATTGCCTAAAAGAGGCAAGTCAGTCCAAGGGACACCACAGACAGCAGTTTATCTTTGTTCTTTTCTTTATAAGATTTAACAGATAGAACAAATTGGGTTGGTGGCCACATAAGTGAGGCACAGTTCCAAATTTAAGCTACACACATACAGGCAGCAAAGATACCTAGTTAAAATTCTTAGTCACATTGCAGCATATTTCAGTGCATCTGCAAGCCAGGAGAAACATTTTAATGAGACTATTCCAGCTGACATTATCTATTAAATCAGGCATACCCTTTTCCTCTGTAGATCCCAGGGTGTCTTTGCTGAGCATCAGTGGATCAGCACAGGTAGTAGAAATTCTCTTCTCTGTGTAAGTCTTCTTCAGGCTGTCTTGAGAACTGGCAGGCTCATTAAACATATCCTGTGTGGAACTGGAGTCAGACAGCACTGCTCCAGTGCTATCCTGACTCCGCTCTGCAAAAGAAATAAAGAAGGAATGCACCACTTCATACTCTTCAAGCTGTTACTCTTGGTAACAGCCACACAAAACTGCAGCCACTCTGCAAACTCTTACAACTGCAATATAGGATCCCTAACCACCACCAAGAAAAGGTATTTAATTCTCACCACATTTCTTCCTAGAATATAATCCTGGAACTTGATTCAAAAGCAATAAAGCTCAACTTTCAAAAGCAGTCAGACTGAGGACACAATATTTCAGCTTGTATGGCCCTGTAAAATTTCCCAGGTTTACTGTACCATTTGCCTTGAAAAGCACCCAGTATAATTATGAACCTGACACAAGCAAAGTTCAATTGACAAGAAAAAAACATGAAGAACAATACTGGTAAAAATTACTCAAAAAGGAAAGAAAAATCAGTACAATTAGAGGGCAAAGACTTAACAGGAATGATCTCTGATGCCAACTCTCCTGCAGGTGTAAGATGCTATTCAACAAACATTCTGAAAGGTGATTTGATATGGCAAATAAACAACACACCAAAGAACTAGGCCTAACACAGACAGGAAAACTGGACTTCAAGGCAGTAGACAGAAGAATAGGAGAAGTGACTTTACCTTGACAGAGTGAAGCAGTGGCTGCTGACTACAGTACAGTCACAACTAAGTTGTTAATCTGCTCAGGAACGGGCATCATGATTTTATCATGGGGGATAAAACACACCTCAGAACAGGCAAGTGAAAACCTCCCACTCATGTCTGAAACCTGCCTGATATAACCCAAGTTCTTTTACATCAAGGGTTATCAGAGGCAACCCTGCATGACTAAAGAACACAGCTTAGTCTCTCTGACAGAAAGAGGCCTGCACATTCCCACTGAGATGGGAAACTGGCATTTTTCCATAATATTGTGCCAACACAATTCAGTGTTCAATATAAAATTCCAATACAGGCAATTCCCTTTAAATCTGGAGTCCACAAGAATTATTTCAAATTTCTTCTTAAGATACTGATACTTGATTCTGTGATCTAGTTAAAGATGTCCCTCCTCATTGCAGGGGTGTGGGACTAGATGATCTTTAAAGGTCTGTTCCAACCCAAACCATTCTATGATTCCATACAGAAATGGCATAACCAGAAGGGGGTTACATCCATTGTCTAGGTAGTTCCACTGCACCCCAATTCATTAATTTTACTGATAAGATCAAGAAAGAAAATTAACAAAGCAAAAGTCCTTGCTTTGAGATGAGTGGATAATTTAATTAAATTTCTTTTGTTCCATCTGAATTGCACTTGTTCAGGAGAGAGCTACGGGCCTCCTATGAATTTATTTTATCAAGATAAATCCCTCTGCAAACCTTCAGCTTGCAGATCAGGTTCTGCTTATTAGGATTCCAATGAATTTAAACCAAATTTGATGCACTCCGTAGGCTTTTCACTACCACACAAAGAAAACCTTCCCCTTCAGTGAACAGATCTTAATAAAACTGTATCTTGAAAAAGAATGGGGGGAACAGTATTTGCTTCCTAATTGGAAGCTATACAGTCGGTTAATGATGACAAGTTTTATACAGAAAGAATATAATTATAAAGAATTGGAAGAGAAGGATTCTGAAGAGAGGTCAGTCAAGCTTTAAATGACTCATTTATAAAGCTTTAATAACTTTCTGTGGTACAAATCGATACTATTGAACTCCCAGTTGACATCAGGAAAACCATTTACAGTAGCTCCCTTGATATTTTTTTAAAAGAAGTTTCTGTATCTGTGGCAAAAAGGCTGAGTTACTCATCTACGGAAAAAAAAAATTGCAAATTTCCAGATGTTGCCACAAGCCTGCAGGTCAGTTCTGATGTGTGGGTTATGACAGATGAAGCATTAGAATGTAAATCAAGAAGTGCCAGACCAATATGCGAGGGTGAGATCAGATCACTAGGAAATTACAATAAATTTCATCATGCAAAGATAGACAATGATTCAACACATTAAATTTCAAATGTATACACGAGCTTTTCCTTATGGGAACAAAAGTAAATACCTCCTTACAATTAGCTAACTATTTCAATTTGAAATTTCTGCTTAAATGAGTGTGGGTCTAGGTAGGGATGTTCATTCCCCTATTCTTTCAATACATTAACTATATTAAAAAAATAATGATATTAACATTGGGCTCCTTAATCACTAAAAACCAGAGGAAGATGACTATTGAGACAACTTTCTATTATATTAGATATTCCTTGAATGCAGCAGATGCGTTCAAACTAAGTGAGCCAGATGGAAAACCCTGGAGTACTCCAGAAATTAGCAGCAGCCACCAGTTATTAGTATTAATTTCTCAGAAATCACAGAGGATGGGTATAGACCCAGGGAATGTAAAACAAAGCATAGTACTCATCTTTACAAAGGATGAAAAGTCAAAGCTGTGAGCCAGCCAGCCTTCATTTTCCACAGAATTATTTGAGCATAAATAAATAAATCCTTCTACAAGCACCTCAAAGATAACACAATCAGGAACAGAAAATATGTCAGTGGATCCCAGCACACACATTCACATGTGCTGGTAAAGAATTTGTGTTCTCAAACCAGAACTGGCCAAAGTGTCAGGCTAGTCTAAACACACTTCAGCAAAGCAGCACTCTTCAGTATGTAATCAGTAACTTCACAGAAAAATTATGTATGTCTTCCTGTTCTACTGAGCACTAATGAAAATTAAACTTAATTACGGTGTCTGTATTTGGGACCCACATTTTAAAAAAGACACTGAAGTAAGGAAAATTAATTCAGAGGAGAGGATAAAAAATGAGAGATTAATGAGATGACATATGAAAATTACCAGGAGAATTGGACTTATTTATCTTAAAAAAGATGAGGGAGAATTTCCAAATACATATGATTAACCAAAATAAAAATACAATAATTGCTGTTCATATTCATTCAGTACAGTGTGAAAGGCAATAGGTTTTAATTGCAGCAAGAAAATCTACTCTTTTTTTCCCTCATCTCTATCTTAACTGCTACATACAGTTAGAAAATAGTATAGTGAACCTATAGAATCACTGTAGGCTTTTGAAGAAAGGCAAATAGTCCTATCATTTGTTAGGTTACCCAAGATGTTCCTTAATATAATAAAAAGCTCTGTCAATACCTAAATACTGCAGTATGTAATGCAAAACTTGTGGCAACTGAACCAATTCACATCCTAACTCTGGTTTTCTAAAAAGAAAAGAAAATGGCATGTTTTATACCTGAAAGTACTATTCTCTTCTAGCCTAACTCCCAAATACAGCTCTTTTTTATAAATACATATATCTTAGATGGACACATAGCATATATTTTTACATTTGTTGTGCTATGAAGCTTTTCCTTCATCTGGTAAGAGCTGACTGTAGTTGAGAGTCATTTGTGTTACTCAACCTACATGCCAGACTGCAGTGTGTGAGGCATGAGAATGAATTCCAAATTCCCAACTGCCCTTTTGAATGACACAAATCCATGGAGAACATCAGTCCTTTTTAATAATTTCTGCTATAATTAAAGAAAATTTAATGCAACCCAGTGTAATTTAAGAGTTAAAAAATTACTGGGTTTTATATTTTGTTTACCTAAGTTTCCCCACCCAGCATCAGCAATAAGGCAAGCTTTTCCAAAAAAGGTAGGGTGGTCCCTTGTTGTAAGAGATTGGTAAATCAAGGACTAAATATTCTTTTGAGGTCCCTCCCTGTAAAGTTTCCTATTACTTCAAAAGCTAAGATAAAAATACAGCTGGGTATTAATGTCCCAAAATTATTATCTGTAGCAGAAATGAAGAGACTAGGGAGAAGTTCTACTAAATTGTGCATGAGTTACTGTAACAATATTCCTATGAAAAACATGATCTGATAGTAGATGTTTCTCCTTGGTATTATTATATTTTGTTTCATTACTTCATTGCATCATTCCCAAGTTTTAGGAAGATTTCAAACAACCTGAAATCTCTATTTGCTGTAAATTTAAGTATTTCCTGTTTATCTCTAAAAATTTCAGAAAATGGCACTTGAAAGCAAGTTTTTTTTTACCTCATTTCTCATAATGGACTCAACTTGTGATATTTCATTTCAAATCTATGTCAGATTACATCACCTACTCTGTCAACGGGTGAAAAAGAGCAGCTTTGGACAGGAGATGTAAGAAGGTCAAAAGAAGAATCTTGTTAACTTTCCAAATTAGTAAAAAAATACTAATTATTGTCAGAAAGATGTCATTGGGAAGAAAGAACTTGTATATTCACCTGTACTGCCAAGACCTTAATTGTATCATGCTGAGGTCCTGTCAGTCACATGGATGATTAAATCACTACCATTACTGAAACGCATCTGTCACAAATTTTAGAAAAAATATCTGAAGTCCATTTGCCTTAATTGGATGCTTAAGAGCATTTTAATGTTAATCTTATCCTAAATGAAGTTAAGTTTACTGTGTTGACTTCAAAAATCCCTATTCCCCACTATTCCTCCATAGCAGGAACAGCCATGGGCATGTCACTGTCACTGCTCACTCAGCATTCGGGCATACCACCTGCATGCCACCCCATCACCAGGACAAAGTTGTGTAAAACTTTGTAGAGCCTAAATGACTCTTTCATTTTAAAATGCAACAAGAAAAACAGGGCTCAGTACTGCAGCAGGAATTACCCTGTGCCAGCATCTTCCCACGGGAGCCCTGTGGACCATCCATAAGCCTTGTTACCTAAACTGAGGCCACTCAGCACTGGAAGAGGGACAAGGAGAGTGATGTGTCACAGTGTAAGTGACCTGAACTAGCAGACAGACAATCCTAACGACAGAGCTCTCACTGCTAAGTATGATGACCAGGTACCAACTGTGGTACAAACTCACATAATTTATTCTCAGGGGAGCTGAAGCACAGCTTCATGGTGCCAATGTGAATGAGGTGTTCTGCCTTTGACAACTACTATGCAGCTCAGTAATCCTCTTTTGAAATTTTCTGGAAGTTAAAAGGAAGAGGGAGAAGACCTCTGAAACACCTGCATGCAGGAGTAAGTAACAGGCTGAGAAAGCCAAGAGGGTACAACTCACTTCTGAATAATATTTTTGTCTGTCTTAAACATCTGAAGGAAAATGTGTGTCCAGTTATTATAAGAAGATATCTGAATCATGATAAACAATTAGCTGCAAGTCAAAAAATCAGAAATGAGCGGCACAGAAAGCTTTTCTAAAGAGCTCTATACATATGCTAACTCAATTTGCAGAAAAGAAAAATCCTGCTGCACAGTTCAGAGCTTATGAATAAGCAACTATATATAACTGGAAAAAAAAAAATCTTGTCTCATGCAATAAAGGTGGGTTGTTCCAGGCTGTGAAGGTACAGACTCTCTTTGTCCTGCCTGGCACCATCTCTCCCCTCTTCACTTGAACATATGAGCATTCTTCTTTACTGGTCTGCAGTCAGAAACATGATGTATCACAGAATTCTCATTCTGCAAACAGATTCCACCCATAACAGAAGACAACATTTAGCTCTGCATCAAAAGGCACTTGCACATTATTAAAAACAAAAGAATTGCAGAGATTTGCATGGGAGTAGGTTAATTTGAGGACAGCAATTTAAAGGGAGTTCTCTTTTAACATGAGTCAAAGATGAGAGTCTATGTTTTGTCTGGCTGCACTGAGCACTGAATGTGTTTCCATAACTTACAGTCCCATATTGCTGTTCTGCCTTCAAGAGCAGAGCAACAGAGTATCTCACTAATGTCCCATTTATTTGGACAAATGCTTTTCACACAATCTCACACTATATCTCAGTGTGACACTTGTACTAATCAGAGAGAGGTTAAATTGGGGAAAGGTAAAAATGGAGCATACTGCAATAAACCGGGTGTGATTCATTATTCATGTAGTCCAGTATGCTGTCCCCGTGAACATCCAGCACCACGTGCCAGAACAGGACATGTACTGCAGACCCAAAGATTTCATTTTTAACTGCTGAAGAGAGAGAATTTTAAGGGCAAGATTTCAATGTTCCAAAATGCAACGTGGATGTTCTTTTTACGCACAGAAACATCCACTTCATCCCAGAAACTGATTTAGTTTAGGCATGAGTGACAACCTGGTGCAAGAAGCTCCTCAGAGATCACCTTTGTCTCATCAGGATGTTGAGAACCCCATTTACAAAAAACTGTGCATTTTCATAACATTTGCAGAATTACAAACCGACAAACTATGAAGTGAGACTTATCCCACAGCACGAAGCAAGGAGCCTTTCCCAGTGAGTTTATCATGCAGGTTCTGCCAATTATTAAAAGCAAGCCGTGACAGGTAAAAGCAGGAAGAGAATGCCTGGGGAACAGAGATTTGTGTAAAGGTTAGAGGCAGCACGGGCAATATTGGTTGCAAAAGCAATCAGGCAAAGACAAACACAAAAAAGGACAAGTAAGTCTAACTATACACGACATACTACACGGATGAAGACTTAAACAATACAACATTTTAACACTGTAATAGCAATGGATACATCATCTGCATACCACCACAGTAATATGGAATTGAGTATCAACACAACAAAGGCATAACACAGCAAAAAAGACCACCTAAACAATCTCCCAGTCTACTCTTTAGGAAACAGATACCCTATTCTGATTTTTTTTTCATTTTAACACTTTTCCTGCTTTCTGAACTAACTTTATTGCTTTTATTGCAATTGGTCTTTACTGACTACATACATCCAGCCTGTATAGAGGAGGACAGAGAGCATACCTGTTTTGCTATATAGCACTGGCCATTTAGCTGTGTAAATACAGTAACACTACAGGTAATGATAGTCTGGGTGCCTGGCAAGTTCCTACGTTTTCCTGTTTCCTATTTTGCTCTTAGAAAATAAGAGTCTGGACCTACGCTTCAGACTTCAAATGCAAGTTTTCACTTTGGAGGGTTATAAAATAGCAATAGGCAGGGGTGATGACAGGAAAGACAGGATTAACAGAAGGAAAGAAAAGATGTTGCTGAATGGAAGGACAAGAAAAGAGAAAGGAAGCTACCCATTTTACACACATGACAGCAGCAAGTCAGGCAGCAAATAACAGCTGCCATTCAGCAATACTTTTGTCTCCTTGAAGGAGATATATGCTAGCAGCTGCTATGAGGGAAAAGAAGTTTAGCTACTTTACAAGCTGTATTTACTGGTTCCTTTCTCCCATTTTCATTAAATACAGGACTTAAAACTAGTATCACCAGCATTCACTGAATCTGAAGCCTTTCAATGCTCTCAGCTTTAACAGTGATTTCTGCATATCCTCATCATCATCTTCCACCAGCAAAATTTGCTAGAGAGCTACAGAATTATAATGACACATTTAAATATAATGTATTCAAAATAAGTCTGCCCTCACAGCTTCACCTATTTACAGATAAATGTCTGAAGATCAGAATCCCAGTACTTTCAAGAAAAGATGTTTGGCTGTACAGAAATTCTCTCCAGCTTGTAATGAGATAATTTGCTGCTCTAGAAAGCAAGTTGTTGGGTATCTTGTTAAAAAATTAAACTAACAACCCACCAAAACCTAAACCCACAAAATTAATAGAAAAAGTAGAGTTCTGAAGGAACTGCAAGTGTTCATCTAGTCCATTCCTTTTTCCATCAGGATAAATTACATCTCCATCATGCCTGGCAGACAGCTGTATCACCACTGTTTAATGACTTCCAGTGCTAAAATATTGCAGGGTTATACAAAAACGGTATTTCCTAAGACTGCTCTAACACTGTTTTCTAATGTTCAGAATGAAAATGCATTTAAGTCTAGTATCATCTGTTCGGTCTTCCAGGAACATGGACATCCTGAGGTTTTGCCTCTTTGTACAGCTTTCAACATTATTTAGGTTACTCTGCTGTCATGTCTCCCCTGAGTCTTCTCCTCCATAGACAAACCATCCCAATTCCTTCTCTCTTTCCTTATTGGTCATGTTTTCTTGAAGCACAGAACACAAAAATGGTCAAAAAAGGTCTCAAAGATCAGTAATGATCCCAAATAGGCTCTTGCTTGCAGTAATATATGAAAAGAAGTGTGTAAAATTGTACAATACCCTTACTTTACTTATGCCATGTATGATCAACAATATCAACACAAAATAAGAGTATTGTCAGGCCTCAGAAGGAATAAATACTTAGGCTTAATTTAGGTAAATTTATTTGTTCCTGAACAACAATATAGACAGTTTCATTTCTGTCAGAATAGTTAAAAAATATTCTAAAGAGTAGTCAAATGATGAGTATTTTCTTGCTATTTTTAGGAATGGTACAACAGAAATGCTGGCACCAGCTTTCTTCAGTGATGTGACTATGTGTAAGATGTCAAGAGCATTTTACTTCAAAAGTATGTATTTTAATACAAGTAAAATGCAAATGTATGCAGAAGAGCACAGTATATGTAATAATATAAAAGTGGAAGATTTCTGAGCCTGTTAGCTCAGCCTGTTAGCTCTTCCATCTGTAACAGCCCCAAGGCAAATATTTCAGTTTCCTGGGGTTCTTCAATATGCTGTATCCAGGGTTTAGTTGTGCCAGCAACTTACAAAACATTATGAATGATGCAGTACTCTGCAATTCTCCTTGTCATGGTTACACACAGCCTTCCTGAAGATCACCCAAACTCGGCTTCTTGCAGCAGCTGACATTTGGAATTGCTTTGACAGCACAAAGCTCAGTCCCAGCTAGGCTCAGCTTGCAGATCCAGGAACTGCTCCTTCAGCCCTAGCAGAGGCAGATGTTCCTGCACTTGCACCTCCAGGCTTTGCTCAGCAGCCGCCTCTGCTCCCACTGGGCCATCAGCTGCCACAGCCCATAATGTCTTACTTGGAGAGAGGTACTAACGACACGCATTGGAATATTTATCTAACTTATGTCTCTCCTGGGAGCATTTAGACAGTCTTCAGGACCTAAGCAGATGTAGTCTTAGCCAGAAATGCTTCTCACAGGGAATATGACTTAAGAAATATTTAAATATTTTCTCCCTTCTATGCTGTTTCGTCAAAAGCCATCAAAAAGCTAATAAAAGAGCCTGATCACTGCATAATCCATTGACACCTTCACACTACAAATGATCTCAAAACAGTCTAATGAATTACTCCCAAGTGAAATGCAAGCAATAACAAAACAAACATTTCCCTGTTCAATATAATGAAAGAAATAAAGGAGCTTCTCTCAGTTGCACCAAGAATTACTTGTTGAGGAAAAGGAATAAATTCACCCTGCAAAAATTTCAGGCATATGAACATTTGTTTCAAAAATGTGTCAACAAAGTTATTTACAAATTTCCATTCTTCAGAAAATGACAATAGGAAGCAGCCCACCCTCCAGAAATAAATTCATATCAAGCAGAGCATTTCTGTGGGGCCTGGCACATTCTACCAATGCTAAGCTAAACACTGTAGATATTTTACTCCTTGAGTGCTGATACTCAAAGATCCAGATGGATAAACAAATGGCCAGAAGAGTAGAATCAGAATCAAATTCCTAGCCAAATAATAAACTCAGGTTACTTAAATTGTAACTTAATTTCTATTATATATGCAATTGCAAAGATCTTCATTAACACTATGATACCACCCCTCTCCTCCATTTATAAGCCAATTATTTATTCTATAATTTTAAATTCTACAAAGATGAGCTGCTAACCAGTCATTGTAAATGATAAAGAAAAATTAAAAGATGAAATCTACAGGACTGTCATGCAAATCACTTCGTGCTGAATCACAATATATTCCAAATAGTTGCCACCTGCCTCCTTCGAAAAACGGTAATACTGGTTTGTGCTGTCTTTTTATCAATCTGTCTTGTTTCAACCAGTTTGAATTTTCACCTGGTCATTTCATACAGGCCGAAACAGTGTCCAGTCTTCTGAAGATTGAACCCACATCTTTCCTAATGAGCTCTGAAGAAAAAAAATCACTGAAAATTTGGTGAGCTCATACTCCTCCTACCAACATTACTGTTTTGACTAAGTTACAGGTACCAGTGGTGGCAGGTGACAACTTTGAGTTTTGTATTTAAAGCTCTGACTGTACATTGATTCTATTTAAGGCACTGAATTTATAAAGATAATGAGCTTCAATATTGCCCGTGTTACCACAGACCCCTCACCCTCCTTGAGCAGTTTGATCATTCCTGGTCAAACCCCCCATGATCAGAGCACCTCCCTGCTGGCAGTATTGAGAACAGGGACTGTACCGTCCGGCGTTGCCTGCTGGTGGGGTTTTTTACATTTGACGTAATCGTGGTCAACTGGAGTGGCTGTGTAAGGTGGGGATGTCAGACCTGGACCGGAAGAGGAGGGGAGGGAAGTCCCAGGGCCTGGCACTGTTCCAGCTGAGGAGTGAGAGTCTTCATCTATCATGCAAGGTTTTTCTCTGGGAGGATGAGAAGAAAGGTGAAGTGTTTATACAGTTGCAACATATACAAAGAACAAAAGGAGACTACATGTTCTTATAGCATTTCCAAGAGAGCAATTAGATCTCACTAACAAATACTAAATGAAGGAAAGTTATATTCCTCCCCTGTCAACAGTAAACTATTCTTTATCTTGTAGTTGTTAATGAGACAAATTATAACGACTAAAATCTCTCGTCCAATTTGCATTTTTTAATCGTTGATTTTAAAAATCAGATTTATTAATAAATAAAAACAGTGGCTTCAAAATGGATCACAAGATCAAAATTGTTGTTTTCTTCCCTTCCCATTTCCTCTGTGCCAATTATTGAGATCTCAGAGCAGCATGTAATCTTATTCATGATACCTGAAAACTGCAAACATTAGAATAAATTCTACTCACTTTGTTTTGTTTGTATTTTATTCAGCTTAATTTTAATGGTTTATTGTATAGTAGTTTATAAGCATACATTCAGAGGATAAACTAGCACTCACTTTTCTGCAACTTTTGGGGTGTTCTTCTCCTCACCCCTGGCAAAGGGTCCCTCAGAAGCTTCTTTCATGAAACTAACCAGTACCTCTGCATCTACTCCAGAATCTGGTTTCCCCACAAGTTTCAAAATAGAAGCATGAAGTCGAAAATATACCTAAAAAACACCAAAGTCCATTTGGTCAGGAAAGAATTTCTAGCTCTGCAATCTATTACAAACAGTCTTTTCTCTATAGAATCTGCAGGAGTTAGTTAAGACAGCTACTTGTCACTTAAGCTTACCTGAATTGAACTTTCCCTGCCTTTGAAAGTTGCTTTTAAATTACAAAATCTGAACACTCTACAAATTTTATAACCACAACCTATGGAATAGAACAAAGAAAGCAGAGCTGGTCTCCTTGCAAGCAAGTCACCACTGGGTATGCTCTAGACCCACTGCTTTAAGCACACGCAGTGAAAGCAAAGGTCCTACCTCTTGCATGAACTTGTGCTTCCATAGGTACAAGATGCTTGTGAATCCTATCAATGTTTGATTTTTATAAAAACTAATGAACTGTGTGCAGCAAAATTCAGAAGTGGAATTGCTACCCACCTGTTCAAACTGCCTTTGAAATTAAATCAGCCTGAGTAACAGGCTCCATTTTACTCTCCAAGTCTGTCTTGCAAACGTTCCCTGATGCAGAGCACCATGTATGTGTGCCTAACAATCTGTAGAGAACAAGGCTTCAAACCTACAAATTTAACTTTCTTTTACCTCCAACGCTTCCATGGCAAGTTCTGGTGGATTGTGGTAGTGAATCTTCTTTGGATACCGAGCAGCCTCCTCATGTAAGTAATGCCCTGCCTGTTTGTAGTGCAGCAGGTACACGACAGGAGGCTGCTTCTGCTTCTCAGCAATCTTGCCCAGCATGTAGTGGATCAGCCACTCCTCCTCGTCCCCGTCGCCCTCACAGCGTGACGCCGACGTGAAGCACACCTTGGCTGTCTCCAGCATGCTGTCCCTGCGCTCCTCCATCTGCCACCCAGCCAAGGGGGAGAGCACAGAACACACCACATTCACTGCAGCTCACACAGAAATCTCTCAAAATGCGCTGCTGTCCATGCAAAAGCGCAAAGACAAGGTACAACTTTTAAACATTTTCAACCTAAAAGACATAGAAGTGATCAAATACATCCCAAGCGATCAAATACACTCACACAACCCACAAAATGTGCTTATGGATAGGTTTTTGTTCACTCCAGTAACTGCTGACACAACCAACCAGAACAAAACGGTAAGTAACAGAAGTGTAAGAATATGCAGATAAATATAAATCTGAAAAATAACAACCCAATATTCACATCTACAGAAATTCTACCACTTTTTTGCAGCTGTAATTATCTTAACTCTTCAAAGAAAAAACTTATTTGCTTTCTTCTGCAACTGAAGCCTGCTAGAGCCACTATGGCCCACTCTCACTTGTGAAGAAATGTATTTCGTCTTGCTTGCAATGTATCTAATTTGGAGATTAATACTCTCCCCACCCCACCCTGTCAAAAAAAAATTAAAATCAGCAGCATAAATTAAAGTTAAATGCCAATAAATTCATGTAAAAAAACTAGGTCAAAAGATGCATTAATGTAATTTTCTCTCTTTGAAAATGAAGTTTATAAATTTAAGCTGTGTACCTATAACCAAGAACTAAAACATAACCTTTCTTTTCCTAAAGATTTTGTAAGAAGAGAATAATAAGGTTTTTATGTATGAGAAACACATTCCTGAAGAGATGTATCTGTGGAAGTGAGATGAAATTGTTTCAATTTATCTTTTATAGTAATAGAACTTCTCTTGCTAAATGATGCATTTTTAATATATTCATTTGAAAAAAACGAAGACTTAAGAAGTCCTAAATAAACATTCCCATTTAATCCTCAACTTCAGATGGCTGCTCTGTATTGCTCCTTGTATCTGATAATAGGAAGTAACTCCAGCATTACCCCTGGAATTCCTCAACAAATCCCTCATAGCCAAGAGGCCACACGACCAGAAGACCAAACTTCTGGTAACTCAAAGGTGTAAAATGTAGTATCTTCATTTTCCAAGGAGTTCATTTGGAGCTGTCGGATGCAATAACCCTCCAAAAGAAAACTCTATTGTTAATTGTCATTTCAAACATACTATTTAATAAACAAATTGTTCCCTTTTAATATGCAGGCTGACATCATCTTTCTTCTTTGACAAGAAAGTGCCTGTGGGAAGTGCAGTGTTAATCCAGTGCTGGAGGCAGCTCAGACTCACCACCTCGCTGTAAATACTACTCCTGGAAGCAAAGGGTGTTCCCAGCACTGATCTCTGTAGTTCAAACATTGAAAGTTTTACTAATTACAGCAAAGAAGCAGCACTTCCTTTTTTTCATTCTGCTTCCAGCTGCAGACTACGTAATATTTGGAAGTCAGAATAGCTAAATCAGAAACGGAGTTCACTGGTCCAAAAGACAGATGAAACATTTTTCCCAAGCAACTCTTATCACTATCAGAGTGTATTTAGAATTGCACATTTTGGTTTAGCAATAAAATTCTTAATAATCTTTTTTACCTCCCTTTTGCAGAAAGAGATAATGAATTCATAACAATGTTTTCAATGGAAATTCTACCAATCTTCTCACTTTGATCTTTTGTTTAGGTAAATGCCTTGCTCAAGGCACTGCTCTTACCCAGGGAAGGCTGAGCAGAAATCGAAGGGCTTGAGCATTTTCCCTTAATTAGATTATTATGGCCCAAAACCATAGAAAAAGTGGAAGATTCTTTAGATATAAGAGATGACATGTGGACACAGATATCAGAGTAATTTCTGATCTCTTTACTATTTAAATCTGTATACATTTCACCTCTTCCTGGAAACACTGCATGACATTTACTGAAAGGAAAGGTAAATATAACTCCCCTTTCCAGAAGGTTACAATAATTTTGTGTCACCTTCAAGAGACAATTCAAAGATTAGGCTCAAATTGATTTTACACAGGAAAAAGAAAGAAAAAAACCCACCTTCAAATGCTGTTTGACATCACCAGATTACATGAATATTGGAACTTCCAATATTACTAAGTAACCATACAGTCTCATACGTGGAATATAGCATGTAAATACTTAATTTAAAATTTTACTATGTTAGAAAACTTAATTTTAAACGTTTAAAATTTTATACGCTCTCTGTTAGATCCCACCTGCTGCACAACTTCAGGCGGAAGTTCCATTTTCCACTGCTTAAGCTGTCGGGATGCAAAGGAATGCAGGGCATAGGAAATGGTGCCGTACTCGATCCACAAGGACAGGTTGGAGCTGTCGATCTCCAGGGCTCGTTTGAAGCAGTTCAGGACAGGGGTAGAGTGCTTCCAGATGGGGCCATCGCTCTTCAGTTCATTGGAGTTCAACTTGTCCTGAATGCGACTCGCTCGAGCCAGAGCCATCCCAGCCCAGGAGTCAAACCTACGCAAGCAAGAACATAACACATGAACAAACTCCCCCCTGAACGCTACACTGAAGGCACAGACAAGATTTATCTTGTATCTACAACTTTTTCATCCTTTTATCACAGGCTACCTCAAAACAGATTTCTGCACTTCTTCCTCTCCTCAGAGTAGAACACAAGCTGTATAGCCTAAATAATACTGATTTTATTAAAGGGGTTTCCTAGTAACGCACTGTCCCCAGTAACTGTCACACATGGAAAACAGACGAAAAATTCAGGTTTATTTGCCATGCAAAGCCAGTGTATCTGTATTTCTAATGGCAGCACTCTACTGGTTTTTTCTCAGTAACCATGCAGTCCTGTCAAAATGTTGCCACCCTTTATTTCTGTGGGCCAGCAAACATTATGACACCTTGTATTGCTGGACTCAACTGTGAATAATCACAATCATTTCCCAACATAAAAATCATAAAGCCAAAAATGCATTCAAGTAGGAAAATTCTGATGAACTAAAACTGTAATTTCTGACTGAGGGACTGTTGAGGATCCAACCCTGTGTTTATTGACAATACAGTCTGAAGGGTGGTTTCCATAGGCCACAATCTCACGTTAACACCAGGGTTCAGCTGCTCTGGGGTTTTTCAATTTTACCATGATTTTAACAGCAAAGTAATAACCCTAATGTTCTCATATTTTTGCTTGCAGTTTCTTCTGATTCCAACTGAAAACCCATTTTTAGGTCAAGTGACCTCAATAGTCAGATTCCTGGGGGGAATGGAACAGGAACTGTAGTACAGACAAGTACTATCTAATTTGACTGGGGCAAAAATACTGTGCTACCACACAAGGCATCTTCTGAACAAAAAAAAGAGTCACATATTAAAATAAAAATGCATTCCATTTATTTGTTTATGAATTTAAGTTTTAGAATATCAAAACTACAGAAAAATGGGTAGGAGGTGGTACTGGTAATTTCTTCATCTGCCTTCAAACAGGACTTTTAGCCATTTGCTAGTCACAAGTCCCAGACCAGAAGATGCAATAAGATTAAACTACAGCTATTTCCTCTGAAGATTTCACATCTAAAATTGCTCTGTGCCTTCACCTTCCCTTTTGTCTCTGTTACGTGACTGGATTTAGAAACAATTTTCTTGTCTCAAATCTATCAAATTAGGATTTTTGTCACTGACCCTGATCTATCAACTTCAAGGAGAATTAAAATGATAACTAACACCTAATATGCAAACTCTACATTTAATCAGCAAATTTAAAGGTTAATTTAATTTAGAAGACTGATATTGAGAACATGCTTTATTTTTAAGATGAGAAAGCTTAATCTTGATGGTATTTCAGTGAGTTGTAAATTATCAAGAAACAAGGTGGGTTTGTTTAAATATCACTTAAATACTTTACTTGTATACTCTGTGTAGATCTCTAGCAGCAAAATCAACATGTTTGGAAAGAGGTCAGCCTAAACAATTAATCCACTAAAGGATGCTATTTGTGCTATAGCTACACTATGAAATGGTGACATTTTTCACTCCTTATCATGCATGAACATGCCGAAGCAAAGAATAAAAGGTACAAACAATTCATTCTTCACAGTTACTCTTTATTTCAATTTAGCTTCCCCCCCCACCCTTTCATTTTTTGGTTTTAATTTCAAAGCAATCAAATATTTAACCCTACATTTTCGGTTTTGTTTTCTTTGTTGGGTTGTTTTAGAGATGCCCTTAATTATACAATGGACCTATGATAATGGGGGTTTTGGTTATTTGGGGTTTTTTTTCCTCATTCCTGAGACCAGTTGTCTGCTTTTTAGTACTGAAAGAAGTGAGAAGAATGAAGGATGTGCAGCAGGATTCAAATATACTGACCTGTTTGGACAAATACAAATGTCGTGCATGTAAAATTTAATGGCCTTAGACTGTTCTTTGTTCTTGAAATGATAGTCTGCCAGAAGATAATACAGCTCAGTCACCACCGGTGGAGAATAGTCTGCACCCTCTGGGAGAGATGGTGCCTGAAAATAAAAAAGGCAAAGGTTCACATTAAATGAGCTGCATATTTGCTTCTTCCTTGTAGGGAAAGTAGCCTTTTCATCAGACAATATGAAGGTTTTGAATATGAAGACATCGAAAGCATTTCACAGATATACAGAGCACTTACAAACACTAATGAACATCTCATGCTGACTGTATTTTACCATTCAAAGACTAAAAGCTTTGCTGGGATCTTTCTTATTTTAAAAGCAATTACCCACAGAAATCCAACATCATGGAAAAAATCATTCCACTAATAGTCTCAAAAGTCTACATAAAAATAGCAAGAACAATTTTCACTCCCTTCAATTAAATTTTTAAAAAAAACAATTCACTATACCTTGCTGCATGTTCCTTCAATATAGGCAGATACAGTCTCCAGGCTTAGCATAGGCTTGTCTGTTCGAGGAACAATTGTGGCAGTTTTCTTCAGAAGGTTGGCCAAATCAGCAGACACAGTACTGGTTTTGTAACTATCAAATTCTGGAAGAGTTTTAGGCTTAAAATACTCAAACATGAACAAAGCATCTTCCCATGTCAGATCAACCTGAAAAGGGAGGTAGATGAGAGGGGGGAGGAAAAAATATTTTAAATTCCAAAATTCAATTCTACTAATGGTGGTTTTCTACATCCTTTGTAGTTCATAAGAGTATAGATATCACTCTAGCAGGAACCAAATTAAACCTCCCAAGAACAGAGCTAAAGGTGCTACTAGTTTATGCTGCTCACAAATACAATACACTTCTCACTGATATAATAGACTAAGGTATTGCTGTAACTTAGTGTATGTTAGTGTATGCCTACTTGCTTAGAAGAGTTGCTGAGAAAAGCTGTCTATAAGCAAGAATCAATTGTAAACATTCTGAGTGACACTGAGATCATGGGTAAGATATGGAGAAGAACTCTGCAGCTTCCATTTCAGAGTCAAGTAAGAAGTGTTAATGTAATGGGAATCAGACAAAATTCTGAGACTCAAAAATCTTCACTCTCTACAGAAAGTTACTTTCAGAATTTACTCCTCATTTTCTCTTCACTTTTCTTTCTTGTAAGCAGTAAAAATACCCAAAACCAATTCACAGTTCTCTTCTGCTAGACTAAGTTTTTCTCCTTTTATTGTTTACCTTACCCTTACAGTAAATTTTGCTCTGCATTGAAAAATAGGGAAGCTGCAGAGGGTAATCTCCTTATACTTCTCTTTTTCTTCCTTATACCCTTTCTCTCATTATCTTCACTCTCTAAGATACACGCATAACATACAAAATTCCCAAATATTCAATGAATAGTAATGTGAGAGTATTTGCATATTTAAAATGGTTTGTTCAACAGAGCTAGACAATCATTCTGCTTGTATGAAAATGATTTTGATTGATAATTCTATGATCATTTGAATTTGGTTAAGCGCAAAATAGTCTGAGGTTTTTGAACAAAATCCATTCATTTGTTCATGAATTTAAGTTTTAGAATATCAAAACTACAGAAAAATGGGTACGAGGTGGTATTGGTAATTTCTTTATCTGCCTTCAAACAAGAGTTTTAACCATTTGCTAGTCACAAGTCCCAGACAGGGCTTTGTATTGCTGACTTGTATTTTTCTCTCCCTCCCTTAATATTACAACCCTCTTCCAGAGGCACTCTGTAGTTGCCCTTCTCCCAAATCCAACTGAATTTCACTTTTCTTATAAACAGCTACCAGGTATTTACCATCAGATGTCAAAATAAGTGATAATATAATGTACTTGCAAATTTTTAACAGTGACATTTTTCACTTTGATAAAACTGCAAGGCTGGCTGCTAAAGTTTTCTTCTCTCAAGCTGACTTTTCCTCTCTAAATTTTTCCCAACCTTGGACTTCTTCTCAGCTGAAAACAGGAAAGTGATAGCTTAATAAAATCAATTTCTCAATATTTTCAAGATGGCAGACTACTATGGATAAGACTACATTAACATTTAATTTAAAATATCTGACTTGTTATATTTATAGTTTCAAAAAATATGAAAATGTTTAGTTTATTCTCTACAATGTGTAAAATACATAAAATTTACAAGGAAATAAAAGTAATCTTTCTCCAAAATATATCAAAATGCATTAGAACAAAACAAGTGTGCATCTTTCATCACTCCAGGATATTCCAACGACATTGGATAATATAACTAACCTGCTGTACTGAATGTTCCTCTAGGTACCTTGCTTTGCTTTTTTTGCTAGGGAAACCATATAAACAATAAAAACACTGTTCCAAGGCTGTTTCCAGCTCTTCTTTGTATGGATGAGTATCTTCAGAAGTGGATGCTGCAAGTTCTTTTTGTAGTACCTGAACCTACAAGCCAAGCATCAAGGGAAAGGTCACCTGAAGATCACAGTAAGCTACCCAGCTGTCTGAAGGCAGATGATGAAAACAACTTGAAGGGACTACATGTATTTTTCCCCAATAACAACATTACACCTGTATTTCTGTAAACTAGTCTCACCCAAGTCATTTCAATGGTACTGCAGCGGCACTGAAGTGCTTTTATTTTTCTTCCTATGTTAATTCACAAACTCTTATCTTTAATCAATGAGGTTAGATATCAGCTTCATGCTTCAGACTTAAAATCATTCAAAGTTCTCCCCTACACATCAGGTTGGTTCTGTGAATATCAACACTACAATTCATCAACACTGTGAATAAGGAAAAGATACAGAAGAATTTCTGCCCTGATTTACAAACCACAATTTCCTCTGCATAGAAAAAGCAGGATGAAGAGGAAAGAAAAGAAGAGAGAGTTAATGAAAATCTGGCTAAAAGGACTAAAGAGTTGCACAGTATGAAGAGTATTACACAGATGGCTACACACCAAGGAAAGTGGCTGGATTGATCCCAAATGACTAAACACTGTAGCAAGTTGCTATCTTTACCTTCAACACTACAAGAGAAAGTACCCATCAGTAGTGTATTTTGGAAGATGCTGATACTTTTAAGACATTCATTATAAAAACTGCAGATGAACGCCAAAAGAAGAAAGGTAACTCTTTGAAAATTCTCACTAAGCTTCTATAAAAAACAAACCAAAAAGGAACACATTCCAAGAAGACATTTCAAGGTCAATAAAAACATCTTCACCAAGAATAATCTGTGGAGGGGGATTCTGGATATTTATTTCAAAACCAAAACAAAACCCACACAACCACTGAGGTTTAAAATTCAATTTCAATGTGTTCCACTACAAAATTTCAATTAAAAAAACCAGAAATGTTTATTGTGACCATTTATAATTTTTCAACATCTAGGATTGCAAATTCAAATATTTATGCATGATCCTGAAAGAAACTTCTCATCATGATGGACTTTCCTGACAATACAAACACTGCATTACACAGCAAAAATCTGCCATTCTACATGTAAGAAGCTAATTTGTAAGAGCTGTGATTAAACATAATATGCTGATTCTCTTCTGATTAAAGTATCTGTGCTAAGATCAAGGTACCATTTATTAAGAGGCAAGCCCCTGAAAAATAAAAGCAAAGACAATTCTTAGAAAGCATTTCAATGACATTTTGAGTCACAGCAGACTCATTCATATTGTCCCAGCAGACATCTTATTGCCACCACTTTCCCTGTATGAATTTGTGAACATTTGAAATTTACAGAAAGTGTAGCTAAATAAGCTGAAGAAAAACAGTGAGCATCAGAGGATATTGTAACAAAAGCATGATGTTCCTACTGCTACAAACAAAAGCACATCTAACAGCAGTAAGAGAATTCTCACTTGAACAGTGTTCAAAACAATATCTTGTGTTCTTATTCAACTTTTAAGTTCTTGGAAGAAATCCAGAATTGCTCCTAATAATTCAGACTACTGCTAAAGGACTTAATTAATATTAACATCTTCTCTTGCACAGCACATTCATCCACAAGCAATATACGGTCCTTGAGCAGACAGTTCACCTACAGAAGGTGAATACCCTCTTGTCTCTGAAAACTAAATTCTTGTGTTTAATAATACTATATTACATTTTAGTTTAAGAAGCAGGCAATTCTGTAAGTGAAAATGGAACATTTTGTTCAAAGAACGTGATGACATTTGCAAAGATCTCACTGCAGATACATTCCCAGCTCTCAGTTGTCTGTACTTTATGCAGGTTCACAGACCATACTCTGTGACTCCCCAGGCTGTGGATACAGGCACATTGTACAGACACAATTTAGACTTATCACTTAGGACCACGACATCCGTGGGCAAGCTCGAGCCTGGAAACAGCCTATCTATTTTCATGAAGCACAGGGCCTGAGCTAATAAGCCCTCTGAATTCCCTGCAGGGGCAACTCAGGTGTATCAGCACTATGCTCCTAATACCAGGGAGGCTGAGGAGAGCAGGACACAGAGGTAATCTGATAGTTCTACCCTGAATCAGCCTCAGTTCAAACACTGCTCATTCACTCCAGCCCTACAAGGGTGAGCAGACTCCTGCAGAACCCCTCAGGCTCTCTGTGCCATCCTTCCCAGCTGTCTAAATTACTGTCCTGGACATGCTGCTACTCAAATGCAGAGGTAGATGGGGTCTGGCACTGAGCTGTGGCTAATAAGCTCCAGGGAGTGCTGAGAAGGGAAATTAAGAGATTCCTGAGTAGCTCTATGCAGAACTAATAATGATTTTCTCTTGGCTGAAGGTAATAAACCTCAATGAAGTCAAGCTGAATCTGTAAAGTGCCACTGAAATGTCCCTGTAGAGCACAGCCCAGTGGATGCCACGGCACCGCATTATCTGGGATTTGCCACAGCCAGGCTGTCCCAGGCGGTCAGTGCTCTGCTCATGGAAACACTGACTGCACTTGGGTTTCTAAGCCAAGATAAAATGAGCAAACACATAGAAATATTCTACTTCAACCACTTCAATTACTTCTCTGGTGTAACAATGAGACCTCAAGGAATAATCTTTAAAAGGTCAACAATGAATGGGTAAGTCCTTTCATCTAATAATGCTACAGCATTACTGCCCAGACACCCATTTCTGGAGCATATTTGATGCAACACACCCATCTGAACAACAGAGCAAAGAACAGCCTTAAGGCACAGGGAAATGGAGGGCTGAAGTAATTCTTCATTCTCATCACTGTTCAACAGATGAAAGCTACATTTTAAATAATAGTTAATAACATGAAAACAATAGAATTGCTATTTTTTTCACACTGCGGTATAAAATCAAGGTAGGTATAATCAAACAAGAGAAATTTATCAACTGCAGAACAATTAAATACATCACAGCTTCAGATCAAATCCATGTAACACCACAGGATGTGGGAGCAACCAGTAGCATTCCAGTTGTGTAACTGAGGACAGATGATGGCCTGCAAATCTTTACTCCTGTGATTTGGAAGAAACAAACAACCAAGCTATTCAAAACTGAATTTTCTTGGCTGAAAGTTTAAATATGTTCTTTTTACATGATAAATAGTATTTACGTACACTGAAAATGTGCAAACCCTACCTAACACTTGAAAAATTCAGTTCTGTGAAGTGAGCAACTTATTTAGAATCACTGAGACAAGATGAATATGGAATCCCACTGTGTTATTTTAGCAGCAATTTTAAAGATGTATCACTACAGGTTTTTTTTAGCTTCTGAATGATGTACAGTACTACCAGACTGCTTGGTTATTCCTACTTCCCTTTCAAATCCCATGAACAGAATAAAATAGTAGCGCAAGAAGCAAAACAAAGGAGGAAAAACAGAAGAAAACAGTAATTCTTCTCAGTGAGGTAAGTCCAGAAAACAATGGGAAGTGTGACAGAAGCAGACCAATAGGAAAGGGTCCGGAATAACAAGCCTTTGCTACTCAGATTAAACTGACTGAAACTTTCATATCTTTGTCTGGGAGAAGACGGAAAGTGGATTTAAAAGTGTATATTTAGCATGAAGACAAGGCAGTAAACAATCTAATTTTGCACTTTGTTTCCTGCTTTGAAATGTGGCTTGGCCAAATGACTTTCAGAGATCAATCTGAGTCAATCTCGCTTATTCCACGATACTAATACTTACATAGAACTTGAGCAGAGCACCATCTGAATTGCAACACCAGGATCTTCTTCCCAAATATTCATGAGCTGTGTTCAGCAGCATAAGTGAAGAAGGCAACATAGGGGTGTCAGGACTCACTGGAGGAAAGAAATTGGTAAATATTGGTAAATAAAGTAGCACAGAATTGAGTTAAATCCAAGTCAATGCTTCAACTGGCAATAAGCTTCCTCTCTGGTAGAGAGTAATGCTTGCATAGCCCTCTAATCCCTTCAGCCAGCAAGGTAAGACAACAAACAAGTATTTTATTATTTATATTCCTGAGCTAGAAGGTAAAGGGCTCAGGTCCAATATGTAAAAGTGAAGAAATAATCCACCTTCTTCTCCCTGGTTCTGCTGCTGCTGGCAGCAAAGGGATCGAAAAGCATCTTCCTCATGCTGGATGATCCGGTGCAGGATAATCCATGGAAGCACCGAGGAGACATATGGTTCTTTTGGTTCTTCCTGGACAGCCATGCTGCAGTCTATGATCTAATAAAGAAACAGACATTATACAGACAAAGCGATGCAAAACAAAGGTGTCTTGGGGTGACTTTATGATATGTATCCCCTATCGCTGCTCTATGCCCAGAAATTAATTCTGTGTCTTTCTGTGCCTTTAAACCAAGCCTGAGAGGGGGGAGAGGAAAAAAAAACCAAGTGAACTTTTCAAAGCAGTTGTTCAAGGACACAGGCACACACTCCTCTGCATCCTGCTGCAGCAGCAAGAGCAGAGGAAGCATCCTTCTTGCTTTCCAGCCAGCTTTCGGCCCCATTCTCCGGAGGGAGACAGAGAGTTGAACTTTGTTTTCCTGGGACTTCGGTTTTTCCCTTCTTCTCTTGTGGACTGTTTCAACATCAGAACACAGTGGGAGAATTTTCCACCAAGGCCCTGGAGGTGGTCCCACACTGACGCAGCTTCAAGGAGGAGGAGAGAGAGCACACCTACAGAAGGACTCCGAAATCTTCCCAGGTTTCTCTCCACAGCGAGAGGTTTTATTATTTAGCATTATTATCCTTTTCCTGTGTGTTTGTTAAATAAATAGTTTTTATCTTTTTCACTTTCCTCCAAGGAAAATTTTTTTTTCCCCTGAACCAGGTGGGGGAGGGCTGGCTGTAACCTGCCTTCTATCAGAGGATATTTTCCTCCAAATTTGTCCAAACCAGCACAAAAGGTCAGGTGTGAATCCTTTCCAAACAACCCAAAGTTGGCAACACATTTTACCCCAAGGAAATAATCTAAAGTTGAGTCTCAGCCTCTCACGAGTGGCTATAAAAATGCTAGAAGAAGATCAATCAGTAGGATAAATATAGTAGATTTCCCCTACTCTGACATTCCTCTTGCACCCTCATTTTCCATCTAGATGTTTCTCTGTAAATATGATATACAAACAATTCATAGTAAGCAAATACACAGCATCAATTCTTAGCCTCATTATTGTACAAGAAATTTCTCTACAACCCAGATGAAGAGTAAGTTAAAAAAATTCATGAATTCTAGATCAGGTCTTATCACAACTATTAAAGACCAACTAGAATCATTAACAGATGCTATATGAATGATGTGCCTGAATACTCTATTCTCCAGAATTCTGTTACATTCCATAACACATACAACTTTACACAATCAGAGTATGATTTTGTAAGTAGTGAAGGTCCTTGGCTTTTACTGAAGTAAATGGAGATTTGAGAATTGCAAGCACATTGAATTTCAACATTAACTAGAACCTCTTCTTAATAGAACTGCCATTTGTAAATCTGCCATTTGTTACCTGGACTGAAAATGCTGATTCAGTTTTAAGGTTTCAAAGTACCTTCTGTGAAAGCCTTAAATTAGCTGTATCCATAATTCCGGAAGCAGTTCGCATTTCATTTTTCTCCTGCCCTGTTCAGATCACCCTCTCTGTTTTTACTAGAAGAACTCTTACTTTGGTAAGTAAGTAATTGCACTTGCAAGCAATTCTACCATGTCTGTAAGGCTTACAGGATCTTGCCCTCCAGCCCAAAGCACATAGAGAAAGATCAGAGTCATAACTTACAAGCTACACCCAGGCAGCTCAAACAGTCTTCACATTATCACCATTTCAAATAGCCTAAAACCCCCGTGTTGGGTTATCTTACCACCACCTTTGATGGTTTTAGGCAGCTTGGTGTCTAAAGATACCTGCTGGTACTGATTCTAGCATAGATGTGTGCTCAGTGCAGGTCTATCATACTGAAGGCTATGACAATGTTCACACATTATGATAACGCTCACCTTCCCAAAAATGTAACAGAAATGTAACCAAGACCATCACTGAGAGTGGGTGGGAATTCAGACAGCAACTGTATCATGCCTGAAGGTCTGCAGCACACAACACATCTTTCCTGGGGCCAGCACAGGGATTACCTGGATCAGGTTGTTTGTTAATCGAACGAGGCTTGGTGTTACAGAAGAGTCTTTCAAGATGCTGCTAACTGATGATAATGAAGTATCTATTCCTGTGAGCAGCTGTGTTACCGTAGCAACCCACTCTTCTTTAGCAGAGGCTGCTGTCATATTAATCATCTGCTGAATTGCTTCATTCAAGGCAACATCTGAGCATTCAAAGCATTGCTTGTAGTCTTTCAGTTTGAGCAGGGAGTCCTAGGGAATGTAAATATGAAAAAGATCTATTGCAACAATGAAGAGTTTATTTTAAACATGAATGCACAGCAGGGCAAAGCAAAACACTATATTCAGTTAATGTGATTGCTTCAATGAAACATAACAGAACACCTTTAAATACAATATTAAAAGGACAATAGGAGATGCATGGATCCTGGATGACAAACATACAAGTAGGATCTAAATACAAAAAAATCATCACATCTCTCTGCTTTAATAAGAGATGCAAGGAAAGAAAATAGGAAAGGGATGGCTGTAGGTCTGTAATTCTAATGATCTACAGCTGAATAGAGCCCTTACAAGAAACCGGGTTTGGATCTTTATGATCTTGTGCTACCATTTTATTACTTCATAAATAAAAAAAATAGCAACTCTAAGGCCAGCATTGGAGCAACATTCTCCTGCTTCTTTCTACTCTGAAGAGGCTGGGTCACAAGATGGCATGGAAGCTGTAGGACTTGGTTCAGTCCAAGTAAAAGACCATCAGTCTTTTTTTGTGCAAACTTTTTTCCCCCAAATAACCTAATATACTCATATTGTTCCCACAGCCGAGTTCATTTATACACTTATTTTTACAGTGTCAAATGGACTAACTCTACAGCAATTATACTGCATATATCAACAGTTTCTCATTCATGCAGGAGAGTGACTTTACAGTATAAATATCATTCATATGCTAGATAACCAAGCTTCAGAATGGTTCTAAGTCACCACATAGTCAACAGCAGTATGAATCCATCCATAAAATAACTCAGGAAATGATTCAAGTTTCTGTTCATTTCATGGAGGCTTCAACATCTTGTATCTTTAGCCGCACTCTCAGTCAGCAAAAGCTGGCACATTGCTAATGATGTTGATAAAGCTGTGCTCTTCAGGGCATTTACAGATTTGGTTCCATGTTTTGCTTTGTAAATAAGACACATTAACTATTAACACCCACTCTAGAAATCCTTCCAATCCTGTTTTCAGGAATAAGTCTTAATTCCCTAGTAAAAGAGACTTTTTAAGAAACAAACCAAACCTGCAGGAGAAGCAGCTGTGCTGGTCTCTCTGGTATGGATGTTACAAACTCCAGATGTTTTGCTCTGCCGTAACCATTAAAGCACAAAGTTGGACGAAGCAGATGCACCACTGCATTATAATCCCCTGCCTCATACAGTCGCTGGATCTCTTCCAAAGACTGGCATCTCTCCAGAGATTTTAGGTTCTTTTCAATCTGCAAACATCACAGATTATATCATCTGACTTTTGTTTTCACATATATTTGACTACTGACACTTCTCCCAGCAGTTTAGTTCTTAATGTTTACGAAAAGGAAAGAAAAACACTGATTCAATAATCTACTGCTGTACATGCAGCTCCTTTAATATTTTTATTTTGCATAAAAGCAATCTAAAGATGTACAGGACCAACAGATACCAAAACCGTAATTTTTGAAAAAGAGAACATAGTCTTGACATAATCTTCAAATTACAAAACTTTCACTCTGAGATACAGTAAACTTCCACCACAAAAGAACTAATTCATAGATGACATTTGAAACTGGGAGAGATGGAATGTGAGGGATGGAACAGGGAACATACACCTGCAAATTAAATCTTACCTCCTCTAAAGAGACCACAGAATCAACATGTAGGTTAGGCAACCGTATTATGATGCTACACTCATTGCCAGCTTTAGCTTGTGTGGTAGTGGAGTTCTGTAGCATTTCAGTGCAGATATCATAGTTTTCAAGTGCCTGTTCCATGTCTCCCTATAGAAACAGTACAGAGGAAAACAATCAACCAAAAATTCCTATGGTTCTCACTGCAAAAAGGGTCTCCAAAGCTTGTAGAAAATGTTTCAATTTAATACAGGCACTGCCAGTGTGATTACTGCATGTCCTCACAAATTTAAAAAAAAATTCAAGTGAAAAGCTCAAATAAAAGCAAAAATATTTTAAAATATCTTACCAATTACTTCAGTAACAGATAAACCAAATCAGAAAAACAGAATTCAGCCTGCATAAATTTGTAAGATTGGTCTGGAGAGCTAAAATCCCTTTCATTTAAAAAGGCAGAAGAGTAAACCAGCAGAAATAACTCTTCCATTTGTGCAAATGAAAACATTGACTCAAGAAACATTCTTATATTCTGCAAAGTGAATGAATTCTACTTGCTCTGTGCAAAGTAGTTACTGAAGTTGAGAGGTCAGGAAGGAATGCAAGCTGCACAGGCAAAATAGAACTCTGCATATCACAAGGGAAAAAATGCCACTAGTTATACAGGAACTCTCATTTCTCCTAAATAACTTTATTAGAAAGGAATCCTTAGATGCAGAAAAAGAAGAAAAAAGAAAGGGAAGGAACAAGCTAGTTCACACTTATGAAACTGACTCACATAACTAGTTGACAACTGATTTAAACATAATTAACGCATAAAGAAATCCTCTTTGATGTCCTGTGGATGCAACACTTAGAGGGGAAAAAAAAGACTGGGATCAAATAACATTTCTTTCAAATTATTCCCTTAGTGATAGGTTTAAAACCCTTTGCTTCAAAATCTGCATATTAAATTAAAAGTCTTCAAAAGCAGAATCATGCTACCTTGAAAAAGCAGAGGGAAGAGTAATAAAACAGTCTGCTTCAGTTAAAATCTGCATTTTGGACTGCCTGAGACTTTGATAGTGTCCATGAGTCCAGGCCCCCAAAAATCTATGTTCTGCAGCTATACAATACTATTCCAAGTAACTTTAGTACAAATAATTTTTTTAAGCTGAGCACAAGTTAATTTAAACAAGGACTCATATATTAAACGTATCTGAGTATTTGCTCAGCATGTGAGACCTCCTACTTCATCTCCACCTCGACCCTTAGGGAAAGTCAATTATATTTAAAAGTAAAATGAAATCACTGTGTTTTAAGCTGATTTTATCCACATGCTTAAAAGACCCGAGATTCCCAGATCAGCTGCATCTGAACAATATTGACTTTAATTTGGGAAAAGTTGTGTTTGTTAAACCAAAAGTAAAACAAACCTGCAGTGCTAGAAAGCGAGCTTTCAGCCAGTATACTCGAGTGACAAACTCCATCCAGCCCTCCTCAAACAAATCTCGTTGTGAAGATGCAAACGACAGCTGCAACAGGTCTCCCAAAAAATGAGTTCCTGGGAAGTCGGGACCAAACTTTCCATTCACAGAGGCAGCAGGACAATTTCGTGGAGAAACTGCAATTCAATTAATTACATTTTATCATGAAGTTACTAGCATCCTATGGAAAGAGTCCCACATACTAGAATTTCAAAGGTACTGATCTACTTAAAGGCAAACAATTGATAGACCAATAAAACAGAGATCTGGAAGAGACTAAGAAAAAATAGCTCCAAAATCAAATTAATCAGTGGAAAACATTTCTTCATGTATCCTCAGTGTTTTTAGAGTCTGAAGAAAGTGACATCAAGTTCTCACCTGCAGAACTCTTCCCTTTTGTCAGTAGCCACTGATCTAATTGCAGTTCCATACAAGAAAGGCTCATCAACATCATATCCTTCAGAAAAAGTAAGGAGGTATCAAAACAGTATTCACAGAAAGAAATACATTAAAAGAAGAATAAAGTTTAAAAAAAAAAAAAATCACTGAATTTGCAATTTACTTCAAAGAAAGCCTTCATCTGGTCCTCGTGGGATTCCCGTTCCCAAGCTATAACTACTACTTCTGCCTACAAGATGTATAATACCATTTACAAATCAACAGGTACAAAACCAAACAACACTTAGCAGTATTAAAAAAAGAAAAATCTCAGCTCATGAAAGGTCAGAACAGCATTGCCCAACATTAGAAAAAAACTGTCATCCTTATTTTTGTATCTGGCTGAAATGAAACTATATTAAATTGCCAAATCATGCTAAAAGCACAATTCCAGAATATAGCAGTAACACTGATATTTGAAAAATAAGAAAAAATGTACAAACAAGTAAGCGGTTATGCAGCAATAATGAGAACCAAGGGAATACATTTATAAATATATTTACATTTGCTTAAAAAAGGGCATGTATATATGAAAAATGTACATAAATAAGTCACAGGATGTGTAAAAATTTAACATCTGCTACATAGAGACACTTTTGTTTTTGTAAATGACATCAATGGAACACAGCAATTTTCATAATTAATATTTCACTTGCAAAGAAGTAAAAACACTTGGTCTGAAAAAATATTTCAAACTGAAGTCATACCAAAAGCAAGTAACTTTCCGAATGAATTCAGACTGCTAACACTGAAAAGATAACATAGGCTGGCTCAGTGGACAATAAGCCTCAGAAGTGCTTTTATAATTCAAAAAATATCATCTTCTATCATTAAGCTAGTTTAACATTAACATAAAGAACTTAGTATTTTTTCTATTTGCTTTCAAGTAATTATGGATTTATGAAGGTAATAAAATGGTGATGCTGAGGAGATGTTTTTGGTTTGTTTTGCTGTTTGGGTTTTTTTACTGTAAATTTCAGGTTATCTTAAAACTACACTCTATTTATTTAAAGCAGCAATGCTGACCCTCAATCAGCCAGTTGAGAACAGAGCAGCCTCTGTACTGACCTGATGACAAAACAAAAGTGTGTCATATGAGAAGAAAAGGGAGGGAGGAAAAAAAAGACACAGCAACAACAGAATGAAGGGGTAAAATACATCTATGTCCATTTATTACATCTCTATGTACATGTGTGTGCATACACACACACTATATATAGGTTATAGCTGCATGTAGCATCACCCAGGTCTGTTCAGCTTAGGAACAGCTCTAGGAGCTGCAGCGCACCAAAGTTTAGGACAGTTACTACAGCTGGGACAAGCAGTTCCAGACATAGCTAAGCCAAACCTGTGTCTGCTGGATTTCACTTGGGTACGTCTGGCACACTGACACCAAGACAACAGCAAATACAGGAATAAGGAAAAGTGCTGCATTACCTTGATATGTTGGTTACTTGAGTCCCTCAGGAGTGGATTGGGAAGGCTACTGCTGTGCTTTCTCCAGCTATTATAGATACTGAGGACCACCTCACACAAGCCAGGAGGCCACTTCACCAGGAACTTTTGGCTGATGACTTTTAGATATCTCATCATCAGCTCTAAGATCCCACCATTGTTCAGGTTATCCAGCAGGAATTCATGAACATCCTGTTTTTCTAGAAAGCAGATAAACATAAAGCCCTACATGTGTAAGGCTGAGGCAGATCATAACTTGGAACAGTTACATTTCAACAGTGTTTTATGCACTTATCTCACAGTAGTTCTTCTGTACTGCACATATGCAGAATTCAGTTACTGTATTCCAATCTGTGTAAATGGAAAATTCCACAATAGGGTTCTTGCACACATTAAGCAATCCCCCAAGACTTAAAAAATTACACTCAGTACCAAATGAGATACTTCTATACCATAAAATAATACTTTTTAAAATAGCATACACTTCTGTATCTCCTAGGCATGACAGGAAAATACAGAAAATAAAGCATGCAATATGGCAAAAACAACAGAGAAGGAACAGGGGTTATAATGAAATCCTTACCAGATTCCATAAATGTTGTAGAATCAAATGACATTCTATGTGGTCCAACATGCTGGAAATTCTCCTCTTTGATCTCCGATTGCACCTCATAGTTATTGAAAGGGTCCTCCTCCTCCTCAGGATCCAGTTTCCTTAATCTGTGTGAAAGGGGGGCAAAAACCACAATATCAAAAAAGTCCTCATGCTTTCTTTCATTACCAGGTGAAACCTAAATATGAAACACTGTGTACATTTTAACAGTGAAAATATATTACTGAAACAAATTCAGAAATTTGCATCCAGTTCCTTTTGTCCAAATCAAGATTACTTTGTTTATCTTACCCATTTTGACACTGCATTGTCCACTAATTCACTTTAACAGTAGTAAAAGCTTTTTTATTTTTCAGTTTTTATTCAGCAATTTTTACTAAAAGCAATTTTATTAAATTTATAAGAAGATAATGCACCACATCTGCTTCAAAAAATAACATGGGACTGGTAGTTTTAAGGTTGGGGGATATCAATCAAACAAAATCCCAAACAGCTTCCTCTCCAGGATTATCTCATAATGAAAGTTGTTGCTGTACAGTACCTGGAAGGAAGGAACTTCACCAACAGCTCTTGAAAGTCAACCTTCTCCTCTTTCTTACACTTGGTGTTCCGAACTCTAGCAGATCTCCTTTTGGCTGTTTCACCACTATCTTCTGTAATTCTCCTTCGCTTCACTCCTTTCTTAGATTTATCACCTGCAGATATATCACCTAAAAGCATAATAAAAAAACCCCAAAACCTGACAGGTTAAATTAACAAATAAAAAGTGACTAATCTTTTTTATTTTTAAAAAATTAATTATACAGAAACACTTGAGATTCATTGGTTTCCTTCTGAAGACAGTGCCAAAAAAAAGCTTGTACAGGTTTCAAATAAATATAGCTGACAGCTTGGTCTTCTCAGGTTCTTAAAGTGACACATGAGCAGAAAAATAACCCAGTCATCTTTTTGTAAAACAGCTCATTCGTTCTAAGGAGCTCAAGGCCCTTCTCAACATTAAGTTTGATATGCATCACTGCTGGAATGGAGTCACAATTCGTTTCATCCTAAAGACTGAAAAACTGAAATGTGAGGCAACAGCACAAAACCAGAAAAGGTCAGATACTCCTTCACTTTTCCTATCAGATGTTATACATATGCTGAAAAGGTTCTGACTCCACCAATATGCAGTTGAAGGACAGCATGTCCCAAAAAATTCTGAAGTGTTTTTTACATAAGATAAGTAGGAAAGATATCTTGAATCTTAGATTGAAGTACCTTGCTCACCTACAGTAGCTCCTGGTTCCAATGAACTCTGACTGTGACTTGGAAAGCTGGGTGTCGTTGGAGTATAAGGCAATACAGGATCTGGCATTGTCACCACTGGATTAGTGCTGACAGGAGTTGGCTGAATAACACTGACAGGAGTGGAGGTGGGAGAAAGCATCAAATGTTGAACTGGGTCTCTGTATTCTGAGAGATCAATTCTCTTTCCCAGACTGGGTCGAGGAGGATCACATGTTGTGAGGTGCTGATACATGGCAAGTAAAGCTTCGCCTAAACACTTCCACCTGCAAGTGGAAAAACAACAGCATCACAATTCTCATCACGTTATTTTATATATTATGTTTACAAACCTAACAGCATTACACATTGTTTTTCTCCAACAGCTTACATAGCAAGAGCAGCTTCTCAGTGGGACAGCGATACACATTTGAGTGTCAAAAACCTGTCTCATCACTCAAAAAATGTCGCTAAAAAATCCGAGGTCCATGCAGTAATTGCTGACAAAATTATACCAAAAGCTAAAAAAAGTAGTGTCAAAGAAACAATTTTCAAGTTCTGCATTCAATCAACAACAGTAAAAGAACTCACCCCTATTCACAAGTATAAACAACTTCTCTGCAATAGGAAATACATGCAGAGTCCATTAATATTCCAGAAAAATATGTGCAATACAAAAACCAGATCCCAATCCTTTATGCCTTAATAAAGACATATATAACAACTTATTAGTATCCTTATATATTCCAGCAAATAAAAAGCTGCAAGTTTTTTTCTAAGTTTTCATTATCCCAACAGTAAAGACAATTTTTTAAAAGCTAAACTTGCTTTGAAATTCACGTACAAACTAGTCATATGTGAAAAACCAAATAATACAGTTGGAATAGTTGCCAAATCATTCTCAGATACCATATTTGTTTTTTACATCACTGGTTTAAAATCAAAAGTTGAAAACTAAAATAGCTATGGGGTTTATGCTAAAATCACAAGCACACCAAACTATAAACTAATAACAAAAACAGTGGGGGGGTGGGGGGGATGGTTTGTTTTCACAAGGAAACAAAAAAGTGTTTTGAAGATTTGAAGAAATCTGAAGCACAACATAGCTGCCAGAATATGTGCTTCAGAGGATCTTTTTGAAAAGAGAAAATATAAAGACATACGTGAAAAAGGGAATTGGCTGCACCAGTCTGAGGTCTGGTTCTCTGTCACGCACCAGCAAAGCTTGTCTTTTCTTACGTAGCTCCAGTGCTTCATTTATGATTCTTCCTGTTTCAGCTGCACTCACATTCACATTATGGATAGACATGTCACTAAGAAGTAATAAAAAATGGAGACAAGTTTTTGTTTGCTGGTTGTTTTCTTATTAAAGCCTGGAGGGGATTAATTTAATATCTTCATATAACATAACAAAACAGTGTTAAAAGAAGCATTCACATAACATTGTTACCAACTTTATGGCATACATACAGAAGTGTCAACCATCAGAAACTTCTGTTCTGAATCATCAGTTAACCTAGACCCTGTAAATTTTATGGGCCTCTATTTTCTTTTCCCACTTTCCTCCTATGCACTCATACTATGAAGTCAATACAGAAAGAAAAGCAGTAACATGTAGGGAGTTTTTGGTGAAGCAGTAACATGTGGGGAGTTTTTGGTGAAGTTTTTTGGGGGGGTGAGAGTTGGTTTGGTTTTGCTTGTTATTGGTTCGTTTTAATTAGGAATACTAAAGTGAATGCTGCAGGGATCAGGAGCTAATAAGTAAAACAAAGGCAGATGTTTATGAGACATCTAGGCATGAAAATAAATGAGCAGCAACAAATGGATTATTTTCCTCTTTCTACTTCCCTCCAAAAGTAATTACTGAAGGACATTCTGTCAGCAGCACCAACACATAACATTATTATTCAGAAAGCAGGTCAGCAAGGTATCCCTATAACTTAAAGCACAAGATCTCAGCAGGTTTTTTGAACAACCCCAACCCCAAAATTTACACTCCAAAGGCAGTATATAGGCTAAGACAACATTCACCATTTGAGGAACATCCTTAAGGAATCCTTCCGGAGGCATGGCTGCTCCTCAAAGATCTTCTCCTTCAGAACCAATCCTTTGCTATACAAACAGTCTTTTTCCAGAGCTTTGCAGATAAAGTACAAACATGCTGACAGAGAAATAGAAATTGAATGGTCAATGGCTGCTTTGGTTCATTCAAAGTTCCCATTTCTGGGCCTCACATACATCACTGAATTCCACCCAAACGTGACATTTACATGAATTGCTTTGAAAGGTGTCAAATAATTGCATACATACAGTTAAAAAAGCCTATTGTGTCTTCCTAAGTATTGTACCAAGAAAAAGAATGTAATTAATTTTGTTTAAACAATGTTTGCAGTTCATCTTTCACTTACTTTCAAGATTGTTCTGGCACAGAAGAAATTAGAACCATAAAACAGAATCACAATTATTTACCATTTTTATGTTATCAACCGTCTTAACTGTGGATGCCATCAGTGAAGCAAGCAGTGTATCCACTGCTGCAACTACAATGAATCCTACTAGGCTATGAACGAGACTGGAGTTTTATACCCAAACCCCAGAACTATGCAGCTGGAAATTATTAGAAAGACAAAACCAACATATACGGAAAGACAAAAGAACAGTGTACAGGGAAACTTCCTGCAGAGGCTCTGATCTGTGAGACCACAGACATTTATTTTTAGGGTAACCGAAACTTACATAAGCCATCGTACTTTATCATTCAATCAAATCTCTATCATGAAGTAGCAGTCTCTATCAAACCCTGCTGCATTACTTATGCAAGATACACTTTAACCTATATGATTTCATTGTTACAATTTTTATTGGTATGTAAAATTACACATGTATTGAGATGTTTTTCATCTTTTGATGTACTCACTTGTGTAGTCACTGAGTGTATACAAAATTGTGATAAGGTTATCTAAACAAGGCCAGTGATCAGGATTACACCTGAGCCCTTCTTCAAAAGCATGACGAGCCAAGGGTAGGCGGATCAGTTTTATTGCCACACGACCAATTTTATACCAGAGGTTGACATCAGTGGAGTCCAGCATTACAGCCTAGAAAGCATAACAAACAATATTATCCCCATTTCAGACATGCATACCCACTTTGTTGCAGGGACTGGCACTGCTTTAGTTCTCAGCAGCATACAACTGCTTTGAAGACTGAATGGTGGACTAATTTTATCTCATACAGCATCAGAAAGAACACAGTATTCAACTACACATTGACACGATGTATGCTGAACATGTTATGTCTGTATTTTAGAAAGTTTTTATAAACATTAATGCTCCAATGTCTTATTTCAGCTGCACTGTACCTCCAGATAGAACTCCATGGCTGTCTCTAAGTCATCCCGTCGTGCTGCCAGTTGTGCTAGGTTCTTATAGGTGGAATATTTTAACATCAAACCTGGGTGCTTCAGCCCTTCTTTCTCATCACCAGAAAGAATTGCCTAGAAATTATAAAATAAATGCAACGTGGGCATTAGGGATCAGACAAGTAACAAGAACAGCAAACAACTTGCTACTTGATAATACTGACATTTCTAGTTAGCCAGTTAGAAATGAAGTAAGACAAAACATAGCAAAAAGTTTCTAGACTGTCATTCAAGGTCACTGACCTCTCGCAGAAGACGAATCTCAAGCAGTTCATGATAAGCTTTAGCAGATTCCTCAAATCGGTCATGTTTCTGAAGGTCCAAAGCTTTGTGGTACAAAGCAAAAGCTTCTGCTTCCTGTGATTTAAAGAATTAGAATGTATTTATTAAGACAATTTTATTAAATATACTTATATTTATACATATATCAGTGGTTTCACACTTTCAATACTTTCACTATATAGCAGAACATTTGTGCTACTGACCCAAAGTAACTCATTTGAGTGAAGTTTTAGTTTGCTAAAGGAGGGTTCAAGAGATATAGCAACTAAACTTTCATAAAAACAAAATATGGCTGAATAAATCCCTGCAACTAGAGGACAAAACTTCATTAAGAAAATTGTGGGATTACTTACTTGAGCTTCCTTTGTCTGTGTCTTATGGCTTTTGAAGGTACCTTCACAGTCATCCTCAACTGTGGAGCTCGCATTCAGTGCTGCAATTCGAATCTGGAATGACAGTTGAGAAGTGAGGAGAAATGTGACATCTACCTATGTCCCAGTTTCCTTTGCAAACTGGATTTTTCTCTTTGTTTTAATTAACCGGTACATGAACAATACTGAGAGATCTCTACATAAAGGTACAAGAGCTGTAATTAATTTAATCATCACTAATTGCAAATAATCAAATATCAAAGCCACTTCCCATCTGAAATCAGCTGAAAAAAGAAAATTTCAAGTGTCTTGCAAGCAACAGCTTTCCTAGAATAGACATGTGCATTATAGTGATTTTTTCCAAATTCTTAAATTTACCAATAATTACAATCACTCCAAAAACAAAGTTCTCATTATGGCAATTTATTCTTAGTCTCAGGGAAGGAGAAAATTCTCCATTTTATTTCTACCAAAACATCTCAAAAGCCATCTCAAAAAACCCTTACCATGTTCACAGCTATTCACAACGTCTTTCTCCAGGAATATAAGGAAGGGTCTATCACAAACAGGTCTGGAAAGCAAACAGGACTAGAATATTTATTCTGTTCACAAAGAAAACATTCAGAAGTAAAAGACAAGCTGGGAATACTTTATAAGCATATTTTAATAACCAATTTTAACTAGAGACAGAAAATAAAATACAAAGTTAAACACATTCACTACTGTGGGATGGCTTTCAAGACTCTAGTCCTGGTGGTGAGTGGAAGTATTGGCAACATAATTACAGCTATAAGATTAATCAGGCACTATATAACAATCGGTGAACATACATTATATTAATAATATTACAACATTAATCCCTTTAAACACCAAAGCTAAAACCAAAAATGCTTCTTGAATACTCGTTTCACGAGCACAAATCTCTAGATCTTATAGATATTTACAGAACACGAAAGGAAAAAAATCGAAGGTTAACTGTGTCAGACTGACTTTGCAGAAGGCCATAGTGATTGGTGAATCCACTGCCCAAAGCACTGTCTGCACATGGAAATTCCTCTGATTAGAACTTTTCATTACTGCCATCCCTGCTAGAACACAACCAGTGTTTGTAACACAGTTGTTCTTTCTGAGTATACTGACTATGGGAACCCAGAATACAGAGAAGTATTCTCTGACCAACCTCTACAGACTACCCCAATGCAAAAGAAAAGAAACTGAATTTTTACTAACTAGCATTTCTTCATTCTGAAAAAGGATACTAATATTTCCAGTCCTTTTTACCACTGATAAGAAGTTTGAAGTGGCAAATACACCTTTATAATCTGTAAGCAATTTTTCCTCATAACTAAGACCATAATCAATTAACTGCTTGAAACATCATGTTAGTAAAAGCAAAAATATATGAAAGAGGTCTGTGCTGCTTTTATAGAAAACCTTCACTGCTACATGATAAAACCTTCCCATCAACTCAAATAAGAAGATGACATATGCAAGACAGGCTAAAACCAGTCTTTAATATGGGAGACTACATTAATAGAAGAGCAAGTCCAGAATTAACCACAGCAGGAAGCAGTGGGAGTTTTGAACTATAAGCTGAATTAACTCACACATCATCATGATTACTTCTGCATGTAGAGAAAATAATGCTTTGACAGGAATTTCACTCATTCAGCAATGAGCATTTGCTTGCCCATGCACCACTTGCTCTCCTTGCTTGCAGTTAAATCAAACTGACAACTGCACAGCAATAAAGCATTTTCCTCCTTAAGTCACCAAACAAACATTAATAAAACCTCAAATCTCTTCCAGGACAGATTCCTTGTCTACTTTTCACATGAAGAAAATACATGCACAGAGATTAATGGTTACCTCTTTCAGATATATTGAATGCTACACATTTTGAGAGAGTGTAGCTGCTTATGACGTCTAAGTAAGTCAGTCTGTATGATCCCAAATCAACTACATACTTAAATTGAGGGGGTTTAAGTCAACTTACAAAAATGTCTCTATTCAGTAATATGCCCAAGTTTTTTGCTGAATCCAAATAATCTTGCTCAAGGTGGCAGAGGAAATCAACAGCAGAGACTATGGTCAAGACTTTACTTCCAAGGTTAGACTCTTGGGGAAACTGCAACTACAGAAAACATGGGAAAACAATTTCAATTCTACTTATTATTTATACTGGAATCTTGTAACATACAGGAACTTAATAACAAACATTTAGCATTTCTCCTGCCTAGTGTTCACAAGTTGAAAGCACAGAACCGAACAGGACTCTGTAATGCTGCTAGAAAACAAGGGCAGGGTGTTGCCTCCACACAGCTTTTGCACTGGTGTGTCAGGCACGTGGGGGGTTATTTCATTTTCGTTTAAACCAGGCACCACACACGGCTGCAGAAGTGCACTGACCATGGACCGAGTTACACCAGTGTCACAGCATTTAGGAACTGAGTATGTTCCTACAAGCACTTCCAGAGGAACACAGCTACATCAAATAAGTAGGCAAAAAAATAATTACTCTTTTTGTACTAAGTATTACAAACCACTTTGAATTTTTTCAGATACAAGTGTCTCAGCTATACATCTGTGGCTATAACAGGTGTGCAGATCCTGAAAGGCAAGAAGCCTTTTGCCTTCAAAATCTTCTCTCCTTTTACCTTAGTAGTTTAAAATTTAAGTAAATATTTTCAATGTCAGCTCTTGCTCCCAGAGCTTGTGTTCTCAACTTCTAAGTAAGAAACAAAGGGAGTGACTTGGGCTTTCCCAGCGTTTGTTGCTCCTGCTACACTTGGGATCCATACATTGCAGATACACGTTTAAAAAAACACTAGATTTTTGGTTTGGGTTTTTTTTTTTTTTTTTTTTCAACATTGCAAAGATCCGCCGCACTTTAGCACAAGACGTTTTTACCAAAACACTATCCCTCTCTGCACGGAGGGGCAGGGACGCCCCTCACGCCGCTCGCCCGGAGGGCGGCACACAGGGCCGGGAGGAGGCGGGAGCCCACGTTCGCCTCCGACCGTGGCTCCGCGGAGGGAGGGGCGCGGGCGAGGCCGCCCAGGCCGGGCTCTCGCTGCCCTCACCGGACAGGGCCCAGACGCCGGCTGCGCCTCCGCGGGGCCGGGCGGACGGGACACTCACCTCGGGGGGCCGCCCCCGGCATGCCGGCGCTGCTCCCGGGGGGCTCCCGGCGCGGGTCCCTCGGGCTCCCGCCGCTCCCCCGGGAGCCGCCGCACCAGCGGTTTCCACCGCAACCGCCACCGGAGCCACGGCGCCAATAAGGCAGCGCCTCACTGGCCGAGCCGCCCTTCCCCAGCCGGCCAATGGGAGCGCTGAGCACTGGGAGGCCGGAGGGCGGGAGCTGGGGCTGAGGGCGCTCACGGGTCACGGAATCCCGGGATCGGTTGGGTTGGAAAAGCGCTCTGGGGTCCGACTGCGAGCTGGGTCCGAAGAGCACCGTATCGGCCAGACCAGGGCACTCAGTGCCACGTCCAGTCTTTCTTTAAACACCTCCAGGGACGGTGACTCCACCACCTCCCTAGGTAGCACGGTTTAGTGTCTTAATCAGCTTTTCTGTGGAGAAATTCCTCCCAGTATCCAATCTAAACCTCCCTTGGCGCAGCTTAAGACTCTGATTACTCCAACACCAAAAGCAGCAGGACAGAAAAGTCATGCTGGCCTTTACCTCCCCTGAGCTGCCTGTTACCTGCACCTGAAAAACTGGGTCTAGATGTTTTCTTTCACATGGAAAAGCATCACCATTCCCTTTAAGTGACCCACCACCAAAATCTGGATACTGCCTCCAAAAATAAATATGTGTAAGGACTGATCCCACTCAAAAGCTGTCAGGACAGAAAGGTGTTTCCTGTACCTCTGGACAGTCTTGTCTGAACCATCAACAGTGGGATCACGAGCATTCCTTCCCAAGGAAAGGTACTGTCATTATCTTTCAGCAGCCCAGCTCCAAAATGTGGGGTTGATCTTCCAAATTGAAAAGATCTGGGGATTTCTCACGGAAAAATGGTGCGAGGGCAGAACGCAGTTGCTTGCCTTTTCATCCCTCAAACACCCTAACACCTGCACAATCAACACTGGGCAGAGCTGCTTTCCTTCACAAATTAAGGCACTGTCATCCTCTTTTTGCAGCCCATCTGCAAAATATGGATTCCAACTTCAGAAATTAATAGGTCTAAAGACTGTTCCTACTCAACAGGTGACAGGAAGGTCAGATGTTTTTCTGCCCCAGGAGCTTCAGTCATGGCTTGTTTAGGGTGTGTGGATCCCCTGCCCAGGGGGCTGGAAATCAGCCCAAGGCCACTGGGTTTCCCTAAAGCTTGCCATGGAGCTAGCTGGAGATGGGAACACACTTCTGTGCCCCTGCAAGATGGAGGAAGTGAAGCCAAGCATCACTGTGACAGCTCCTTGTGTAAATAACTTTATTCAAGTGTAAGACAGTCATACAGCAGGGAGTCTTAAAGAGCAGGTGTGCTACCTGCAGCCCCACAGAGACCCCAGGACAGGCCAAGCACATGCCAGACAGACTGGCAAGGCCCCAGCTGTGGGATAGGACCTCACGTTTAAATCCTCCTGTTGCTACATCGCATCATATCACACTAATAAAGGTAAGCTTGTGCTCAAGCAGTGCACTGAATCACCACTTAGCACTATAGAGTCCTCTTCAACTCAAATGTACCATCTCCAGGGTCCCATTTGTGTTAATGCCCTTCCTTCCATCATGACACACCAAGTACAGGGTTGCTGTGAGCAGCAGCATCACAGTTACATTTGGAGAGTAACTTAAAAGCTATCACAACGCTGTAGAACTTTTCTGTCAGTAGTGCCCTGCAGCATCCTCAGGGCCTCACTGCTCCTCTCCACTGTAAATACACAGAAGGATTGTCCAAAGTTCAAAGGTTTGAGGCTAGGAAATGGTTACTCAGTGTTCAAAATCAGGGCATTACCTTTCAATTTGAATATATGCCTATACAGCGTTCTCAAACAACAGAGGCCACTTTGGGGAGCAGAAATACTTGTTAATCTTAGGAGGTTAAGCTTGGGAAGTTACAACAGTTAAAAAAAACATAGCTGGGAGATACTAACTCCAGATGTCAGGCAGGCTCCAGCCCATGGAAGAAGGACAATCTGCACATAGCATTCAAGAGAAAGGGATTTTATAATGTCATTGCTGAGCCATAGTTAAGGGTGGTGTATCTGATTTTCTCCTACCTGATGTGTGAAAAATGTTTCCTGCTTTTGTTCGTTGCTGTGTTCATGCTCTAGGGTGGGTTCCAGGGGCTTGCATAACCCCTTTGCAGGTTATCCTTCTTGAGTCCCAAAATACTGTCAAACCTACTCTAACATTAGCTCAGTGAAGAAAAAATAGGCCATTTCTTCAGATCAACATGAACTTTCTCAAATCTTATTGCTCAACTCTGCAATAGTGGAGAAGTTGTTCCCAGGCACAAGCCCACAATGGGAGCAGCCAAGGATGAGAGGGAAGCACAGAGCCTGCAGAAGTCCCCAGGGTGGCCAACTTGGCCCAAAACCAGGAGAACTGGGGCCCAGGGCTGAGCAAACTTGCTCTGAAGGAAACAAAGGCTTTGGCAAGGGTTTATGTTTGTTACTTCAAGAGGCAGAAGGACTTCTAGGAAGTGAACCATCTGCAGATCAGAATTAAAGTGAGATCATTTTCTGCATTTCAGATTATTCACCTCAAGCTGGTGCAAAGCCAGGGCTGTCCACCCCCTTCCCTGCAACACAGTACTCCTGAGTTAGTGTTCTCAGACTCAGTTCACCCACCTGTGCACTGCCTGAGTTTCAAAAAAGTTTGATTGAAGAGACCTCCTGAGAAAGTGGGGAGACCTGGGCAGCCACGATGTCTGTCTCTAAGCACTAAGACCTACAAATCCCCAGTGCTGTGAGCCAATAAACTGACACTTATCAAAAGAAGTTCTGCTACAGTTTATTAACCAGATAAGGTGTAGCCCCCCAGCCTGATACACAAATTTGTGTTTGATATTATAGTCCTGACAGATCTGGCAAACATATAAGTTATTATTGGTGTATAGGAAACAAACAACTCTAAATGGTAATTAGAAGAAATATTTTCAATAACCTTGAGACCTCAAGCCATAAACAAATTAGACTCCATTTAGAATGATGAAGGAGCACAGAAGCCCCCTTCAGCCTTGTGTTCCCATGGACCCCCATGTCCCAGGGATGTGCTCTCAGCTCTGCTGAGCTCCCTGACCTCGTCACAAAGTGAAAGGGAACTGATAAATGTTTTTATTATTAGCAGAAAGCAGAGACAACATTCTACATAAAAAGTACCCTGCTTTTGTTTTAATAAAATGCCGTGTGTATTCCAGTTATAAAGTGAGGGATCCTAAAAATCCAAAGCACTTCTCTGCAGGGACACTGAGCTGGAAACATCAGCCACAGATCACAGTGAGATGCTGTATCATCCCAAAACTCCCCATAACAGCGAGGAAAAGGACTCTGAACAAACAGTGAATAACAGGAATTAAAGCTGGCAGTAGCAGAAACTTCAAAATATTTTCTAGTGGCACAGTGCAGGTCTTCAGAAGTGACTCTCTCCTCCAGACACTGCCATCAGCACTCAGATGTTCAGCCCTGAAAATCTTGTGAACAAGTAACACCTTGTAGGACCTATCACAGGAGGTGGCAATGGCAGAGCACAGAGCACAAGATCTGACATGAGCCTTCAATGCCTAAACTTCTCTCCCAATAATCCCTCTCTTTCCAGAAAGGGCTTTCAGAAGAGCCTGAAAAAGAAAAGAATTTGACTTCCAGGTCATCTTTGCTGGCCTGGAACCCTTCTGCTGCCACAAAGAAACAGAAAAAAGGATTTTTTTCTGCCTTACAAATGATGAGAAAAACTGGATAAACCTCAGAACCTCTCTGGTCCTCAGTAAAGCCAAGTGTTCTAGAATTAAACTTTTTACTGGTACAAGCAGCTTTATCTAGGCCTCGGCTTGAGACAAAGACTTTGAACTATATTCAGTAAAATCAGTACAGCTGATTGCCTCACTCTTCAGCCTTGTGTGTACAGGATGCAAAGACAAAAGTAATCATTCAGTGAAGGTGTAGAGCTACACAGATTTGATCACAAGAGGAAGCAAGTAGATAGATAGAGCTGGTCATCTCTGCGTTGTCTTCATCATTGCTTTGTTCCAGTCAGCCGCTCAAAGGATCACAGGAATGTCATGACTGTCCTGTTCTTGCCGATCTGCCAGGGCTCCAGTGGGTAAAAGCGGATGACAATCCTTTTGGGCATAAGAGCAAAAACGTGCACAGGAAACATTATTTTACAATTAAACATTATTCCTGCCCAATTTGCAACACAGTAGAAAATCTGCACTAGGGTCTCACTGTCTTACACTTTAAGGTGTTAATTTAACAGAAGCAAACATAAACTGTATGGGCAGGGTAAAAGCAGGTGCCAGACTTCACCCACACAAACAGTCTGAATTTCAACACTTTAAATGAGGTACTTGTCCATTTTAGAAAGACTCATGTAGTGCATAATCTTGTCAGGGAGTTATCCTGACAGCATCCAAGAGGCAGGGAAGTATTATTATCACTCTCCTTTGGGGAGACGGGTAAGATGAGCAGAGATGGACATGGCTGACCTTCAGGGACAGCCTTGTTCCAACATTTGGCCTGTGAAGGTCATAGACCCTGTGAAGGTCTACCAGTTCCAGTGGGGTTTAGCACTAGTTTCACCAGCTGGAACTACTATCTTTAGAGAACAGTAATGCCTAGACTGTTCAACAACTGCATACCAGTCTATGGTTTTATCTGACTCCAAACCACATGTCTGGGATTCAGCAACCAAGAGCACTTAAGTGTTTTCAATCTAGTCTTGGATCTGCATTATAGCTTAACCTCCTGGAGGACATGGGAACTGCCACTATCCCCACTATTCTGAACATCCCCTTGGTATTTGTTTGTCGTGTTCCATATCCATGGACCACACAAACCTGTAGGACCGATGGGAGGACGCTCTCCCTGCCCTTGGGGTGAGCACGGTGCCCCCCGGGCTGAGCCCCCGCCGAGCCGCACTCACCGCTCGGGGCCGAGGCCCAGCTGCGCCGTCAGGACGTCGAAGAAGCGGGCGCTGTGCCGCTGGTTCTGCTCCGCCGTGCCCACCACGCCGATGGATGAGACGACCAGCTGGGCGCAGGGCTCGGCCGAGCCCGACAGCACCATGGGCAGCCCGCTCCGCACCGTCACGTTCACTCGCTGCCGGGACAGCCACCGTCAGCCCCGACCGCCTCCAGCCCCGCTGCCTCGGCCTAGCCTCCTCCAACCCGCCGCCCCGGCCCCGCGGCCTCCAGCACCGCTGCTGCGGCCTCACCGCCCCCGGCCCCGCTCACCTCCGCCGGTTTGCCCAGGATGTCCGCGGCGGCGGTGCACAGGGTTTGGGCCAGCCCCGGCGGTAGCCGCTCGGCCGGCAGGCTGGTGTCCAGCTCCACGAACGGCATCACGCTCCGCTTCCACGGCCCAGCGCCGCCTCTGCCTGCGCCCCGCGGTCCGACCCGGCCCGGCCCCCGCCCCGCCCCCGGAGCCGCCCAGGCAGCGGAGCCCCGGCCGGCTCGGGCTCAGCCCCCTGGACCGCCCGCAGCAGCGCGGTGCGCGTCCTGCCCTGGTAGTGAGTGCCCTTCGCCCCGTGCCAAGCCCAGGCGCGGGTCGCGGCTTACTCTGCTTCGCCACAGCTGCAGCAGCTGGCTGCCGGGTCTTTGGGATTCACCATGGGCATTGCTGGGATATGCATTAGAGGCTGTGAGACCAAAACTCTTTCACTAACGGATGGGTGAAATGAGTTTTGTGATGGCCCTTAGGGCCAATGGAAAAACATTTCAGGTCACTACAATAGACACCTCTGTGCAGGGAGGGTTGAGAACGGAAGTGCAGTACTTTCTCAGAACAACCAACACTACAAGGTATTAAAAAGCAACCAGAGAGGTTTACCGCTTTATCCAATGTGTGTATTAATTACAAGGACTTTGAGCAATCAGGACTTTGAGCTCCCAAGTTGATGAAAGTGATCCTGGCAGGCTGACTCATAGGGAAGGTGTAATCTACAGATCAGAGGTGTCTAGCGATCAGAGGCTTCTCAGAAGCTGAGTTACTGTCTAGTGAGGTTCCACGATCTCATTTACAGCAAAGGGTTATGAACCAGCTAGATTCAAAGGTCATCATTTAAGCCACAAAACTGTTAGGAAAATTTGCCTTGTGTAATGTGACACCTTGGTTTTCTACAGTTTAGACAATGCTAATGAAAACTGATGAAATTGCTCATTTCTTTGCTTAGGGAATTGCTTGGCCTTCACTGCTGCTAATGAAGACAATAGTGGCACAAAGAGTCATGTGCAAAAACCAGCCAGGAATAAGGCTGGGGAAGGATTTCTAGGATAGAGTAGTATCTAGAACTGAAACCTTGGTGAAAAACACCGTTAGAAAACAAAAGGTTTTTTTAGAACTTGCCAGCAAAAATTGTCACTACCCACGACCTGGTAGTAACGGGGGGGGGGAGGAGGGGAGGAAGGCAGTTATTTGATTAGTGAGAGAAGCAATTCCTGAATTCCATTACTCATTTTGTTTTAGTCTTTACATGAAGAGTTTTTTGGCAAGGATTTTAGGGTAAGGACAACAACTACTCATGAATGGAAATATACAGATATATTCTGCCAGTTTCTGCATCTTTTACAATTTGTTATTTTCAACTGAAAAAACTGGAAATGGTTGGATTTGCTCAGTTTTACCTCATAAATTGTGCTGCAATACAAAAGGATTTTCTATTTGAGCTATAACTGTGCAGAAACAAACAGCCAAGAGAAGAGCCCAAAAGCTCCAAAACAACTCTTTGCCCTTTTATTGTGATGCATGTGTTGCTCAATGCCACAAAATCTCTCTTATTACTTCAGCTGTGCAGGGTGACTTACTTGGTGAACTTCCATCCAAAACAGTCTCAGAAGAGTATGTCTGCATTTATTCCCTCCCTGCATTTTCTTGGAGAAATATGGATTGCTATTACAGTATTACCATAGAAAAAATCCCAATTTGTGTGCTGTTATATTCTCTTTCAAGAAAACACTGTGAATGTATTCTTTCAGGGTACTCCCTATATAATATCAGCACAGTATTTAGGTAGGCAATTATTCCAAGGCTGTGGCCAGCAGCAGCACAAATCTCCAAGAACAGCTGCTGCCACACATGTACTGGTAGTCAGAGCACCAACAGAACCCAGGGTTTCAGAAATCAAAAGCAGTGGTTAAACTGAAGAATTATAAAGATTCACAGTTGTAGATGAATACAAAGAAATTTCTCAAAGGAACTTCAAGGCAAATGGAAGTGTGGAATGTACATGGACAGCCAAGCAGGATGTCTCAACAATAAAACTTTTAAAATTTCTTTTTTTCACTTTTGTGAAGTAGTTTTGTGCTCATCTGTGCAGACACATGCTGGGAAGATGAGAATCAGACACACTTTGCAGTACAAATGTTAAAATCTCATGAAAACTATGACCCTCATCCTATTCAGTTCTTTAATGTTCCCAGTTTATAGGCTGGCTTGAATTCTGTCAGGCAATACTGTTCTTGTCTCTACCATCTCTGAGAAGACTGACACTGAAATAAAATCCAGATGCACGTTAAGTGACCTGTAGGGCCTCAGCCTTCTGTATAAATTTAATGTTTTAGGTCTTAAACTTTTCCCAGCTTCCACCCCCAAGGATACAAGAAAGACCTGGCCGGGGGGAAACATTCTGCAATTTCTGTGTTGGAATTACAGTGCTCTTTCCAGTTACATGTAGAAATGGATGTCAGAGAAGTTAAAAAGGAAAAAAAAAAGGCAGGAAAAATGCTAAAATAGGTTAATTCATTTCAACATCTTCATCAACACAGGTGCCAGTTGCTCTTTCAGCTGTGGATCGATTTGAATATTGCTCAGTTCTTTGATATTGAGGATCATCTCATGGGCTTGGAAAAAAAGCTCTTTCCCCACCGCATCCTCCACCCGCCTGCGCCACTCCCTCAGCCTGGGTCTGTCTTCAAAGATGTCACAACCAACTCCAACAGGCTGCAGAAAGGGAAGAGAGCAACAGTGAGGCTTGGGGCAGTCACTTCTTAACTGAGACAACAGGCACTAAAAGTGTACTTGCAGGTACAGGTAAAGAGGAAGTGCTCATACAGGAGCAGTAGAAAGGAGGGAAATCTCCTCTGCTTGGGTGTACCTGTCTGAGGGACACAAAAGCTAACCTGTATTTTAAAGAGCATTTACAAGTCAATTCCTGGAATAGCTATGAAGTGCAGCATAGATGACCACGTTCAGTGAGTGATTTTCAGCCACAACACTGAAGATGTGGTGGGCTGGCAGTTCCAGGGACCACTGCCCAGTGTGCAGTACAGAGTGCTGCATTACACAGCAACACCCAGCACAAAATGTTAAGTGTTTAACTGAACCAGTGTCCTAACTGACATAATCTACCCCCTTCTACTTTCTGCCTGTGCCACTCTCTGGAACACAATGTAGAGAAGCAGAACAGCTGTTTTTCAGTCCCTTGGACACTGAACCGGGAGAAAGAAATCACTGCTGGGCTGCAGGATCCAGGCCCTGGTGGGCTGGCAGAGAACAATCAGTTTGTCACAGACTTAATTTGATTACCTGTGTCTGAGATAAATTCTTTCATCTTCCAGACACAGCATGGGCAAGTACCATATTCTTGAATGATAGAAATATTCCTATACGGTTTTCTCATTTCATCAGACCTGTCTGCTATTGCTTCTCACTTACATATACTACCTCCTTCTCTGGAGGTTAAAAATAAAAGTCATTATAAAAAATGAAGAAGAGGTATTGCTAGAGATGAGAAACAAAAGAGATCTGTTGCAGCTAGCTTTTTTTTTTTTATTTTCACTGCTGTTCTGAACCCACTCCCACTCTCCCCATTGTCTTAGGCCAGTTCTGCTGAGATATGCTCTCACTTCTCCTTCTAGTGAAGTGTTACCACATGCTGCACCCTCCCTGCCCAGAAGCATCTGTTTTCCCTTGTGCTGACATTCCTTAGCATGCTCCAGCACTCACTTGCATCAGTTCCACAATGGCCACAAGATCTGCCAGGGAGATCTCATTCCCAATGATAAAAGCTTTGTCCTGCAGAAACCGCTCCTCAAATTGCTTCAGGGAAGTGGACAGCCCCTCCATAACCTCCTGGAGCTTCTCAGAAGGCAGTGGCTGCCCTGTGAAGAGGGGAATCAACACCTGAGGAGAGAAGGGACATAACAGAACAGATGACCATCTTCTCTGGTAGTCGTAACTTAAGTTATACCCCATGATTGTCAGTGACCTGCAATAAAGCTGCACAAGGGGATGGCACAGCTTCATGGACTGCAGCAGCTCCAAGGAGCTCCTGGACAGAGAGCACACAAGCAGTCCTAAGCAGCTGACCTGCCACGGTAGTGGCCTCCAGCTAATCAGCAGCAATATGTGGAACAAAATCAAGGATCCTCATCTTATTTTGTGCCTGGCAGCTGTGCCCTCCCACTCCACCCTGTTGGGATACAAAAGAAAAATGGGCAACAGCTCCAGGGAAGACAAATCTCTGCCACAGTCACCCCTGCTACATCCTCTGTTTCACCGGCAGCTGCCCACCTGCCAGCCACCCTGCTGTGGAACTGGGTGCTGAAGGCAGCTGCCTGTACCACAGTGATGGAGAGGAGGAATGGTGGTGGCTGTGGCAGGAGCATCGGAAGGACTAGAACGCATCAACACTGGCTGGAGAGACAGAAATGGCTTCCTCCGTGTGACAGCAGCCAGCAAGGCTGGCAGTGGCCAACATCATTTTTACATGACCCTTTCTGTGGCCTGCCAGGCATCATTCTTTAAACCACTAGAAATTTTTCCAGAGCAATCACATAACTGCAGTCCTTGTGTCTACACAAACTTGCTGGCACTGGGGGTAGTTGCCTTTCCACAACATTTTTCACCAGTGACAGAGGTGTATGCACCACTGGAGCCTGCAGTGTTTCACGGCCATGCTGCCTTTACCTTCCACAGCTAAAGAAGTATAGTTTATTTAGAAAATCAGAATTAGAGATACAAATTTCAGTCAGTGCAAGTGGACTGAATTTCTACTTACTGCTAGTATATTCAACAGTTCAAGTTGGGATTGCTTAATCCAAGCCAGGATTTTGGCCAAACACATGTGGAATCTATTTCATCAGAAAATTCATGGCCAGTTGTATTCCTAAGTGATTCCAATTATGCATGACGGGATTTTTGGGTAAAATCAGTTGAAACAGCATCTTCTTCCTTTTCCTTATCTCAGGGCAGTCTGTCTTCTCCCATTTCTAACTAGTATGCTTCTCTTACGTGGTGGCTTTATATGTTTCCATATTTACAGTTATTCTGAGGACCTTTTCTGCATCTGGGTTATCTAATCATCAGCAGCAGCAATTAGCTGGATTTCCTTCCCTTGGAGCACTGCACTGACAGCCTGCAGAGGCTGGAAGAAACTGCTTCTTGTATGAATCTGACTCATATTTGAATTGCTTCTCTGCACTCTATAGCCAAAAAATCAAATACCAATAAATTCAAGAAGATGAATGAGTCCTGATACGCTTTGTTAGGCACAAAGAAGGGCAAATTTTACAATGAAGGAATGAAGTTCTTACCTGTTTACTAGCAACCCTGATTTCATCTGAAATTCCGTACCACAGTTGTCCTTGCAGGACTATATTTGCACCTAGGTCTCTCTAAGGATAGTTGCATTAACTGTCTGGTGAGTTGGCTGGAAATAGGTGTCCAGCAAAATATCATCTAATACTAAATGATTTTCTGGCTCAGGGTTAATCAGTTAATTTTGCTTAAATGTTAATTGACCTGACTACACTGAGTAAAGAAAATCTGCCTCTCAGTGTCTCTCCTCTCTGTCCCTGAGCCTATTTCAGAGAAGCACATAAGTGTGCTAGAATCAGAAGGCTCCTTCTGGATTTCCACACTAATGTGGCTGCAGGGACTTGTATGAAGAATGCAAGTCTTTCTGCTTCCAGCAATAAAACACATGATCACCAAAGCCAGACTTTGCCTATGTGCATACTCTGCACAGCTGTGCAGTGGAGGAGAGGCCCTTGGAAGCAATACTGTTACATATTGGCTCACAAATCCAGGCAGTGGAAGTCTGTTGGGTTTGAGATCTTCTGTGCCAGACCTTCTTTAAGGGAAAAAACTGAAATGGCCAACGCTGCTTTTGCCAAATCCTGACGTTGATCAGTTTGGAACAGCTCCCTCGCCCACAGCTCCTTTCAGCTAGGAATGGCCCACGTTTGTTGTTTCAGCATGACAAACGGTCTCTGAATTGGGGCTTTTAAAATGCTCAGTATTCTCACAGGAAAACATTACTTTACTCACATTTTTACATTGTCTCCTTACCTTGATCCACATGGTCTTAGGAGCATTAGCCCGGATGTTAGCATGGTGCCAGGAGAGGTACTCATCTACCCGGGCCCGTTTTTGTATGTCTGAGGGGTACCAGTGGTCGGGAGTGTTGTACTTTCGACTCAGATACAGCAGAATGGCAGTGCTGCTCATGCATCAACAGGAGACAAGAAAGGGGGCAGGCAATTATGATGCAGAATACTTTTGCCTAAGCTCCCTTTCCTGCCTCTTCTCAGCTTGCTGCTGCCACTAAAAAGCATTCAGATCAGGATTTCCAGTGGAGTCTAGGGACCTTATAAAGGCATCTAATTCATGTTGACATCAGTGGCCCTTAGTCACCTTAGCTTCCATGAAAACTTTAACCTGCAGGAAAATCACAGAACTGTTCCCGTCCACCATCATGCTGCTGGACAGTACTGGGGTAAACAAACAATAAACCTCCATGATCATCTATCAGTGATGGTAACTCCACTTGCTCCTTGACTGTTCTGACCCATCTCTCTGAGACCTGTGCTGTTTCCGTGCTTGTGTACTAAATGAAACTCTCTGATAGGTTATGCTGCCTTTTCATCAGGTCTGTCTCCAGCATGCAGCTTCCACTGAAGTCAGTGGAAATCTCAGCAAGGAAACCCTACAGAATCTTTTTTGTGTTTGTCCAGATATTTATACTTTCACTAACTGGCAGAAGTCAGAGGGAAAAATATCTTAGTCATCTGCAACAATACTTAGGCTATTACTACAAAAAAAAGATGCCACAGAAAATGTGCTGACAAAATGGAAGAAAATGCAGACACCCTTACCTGATACTACTATAGTTCAATTGTTTCAATATTATGACATCATTAACCAGTCTCCATATTAATCTTTTAATGTAAAGCCTAAATTTTATCTGTGTAGATGTTCACTCAGCCTTTATGACTAATTGTACAGTCACCCCAAGACACTAATTCAGATAAACAGAATTCTTTCCTAGAGTAAAAGGGATTTCCTTTCCTAGGGTTGAAAGGATTTTTATAAGCTTTCAACATCTCCCAGAAATGTTTATAATCCCATTTTGAGGTAAGTGCATTCAGGATGAGATGAAGCAGCTAAGTCAGTTGAGTTGTTTACATTCTGAAAGATAATTCAAACAGAAAGTGGAAAGAGATCAAATGAGGTTATACTATTAAAAATAACCAGCATGTTCATATATTCTGTGATCCTTAAATATTCCACAGGAATGACGTCTTCTGAATGCAGCACAGATTGCTGTTACACAAGGAAGTCTAAGGACTGAGTTCTTACCATTCTGCAAGGGTGAAGTCTCCATCCTTCAGTGCTGGTACTTTCTTCAAGAGGCTCACTTTGCCAGCACCTTCACTATTTGATGGCCCTAAGAACACGAACAGACAAGTCTGAGGTTAGAAGTGTATCTGCCAGTGCCTGATAAATGAAATACCTGCAGCCAGCTGGATGATCAGTGAACTGTGTGAGGTTTTCCCAATATGGTCGTAGCTCACAATCGAAAGGTAATGAAATGGCAGAGGGCAGTCAGCTCAGGCTGGGCACATGGCATGGAGCAGTTTATATTTCTATACAGGAGTTCTCTTGCTGGCTCAGGTACCAGGATACTTGCAAAACTTACTGACAGAGTGGACATTCGCTAGGGGCAGGGAAGCTCAGACACTGGACTACTCCTGACTCTGTGTTATTCCTGGCTCTGCATGTCAACCTACTTCTAACAGGAAAACACAGGAGGGAGACACCATTCTGTAAGAATTTAAACTCCACAGTCCCTTGGAGGAATTAACAGCTGACTATCTAATCAGGCTTTCAGGCTTTCAGTTTCCCACTGCTGGCACAGGACATGCCACTCAGCAGTTAAATGCCAGGGAATTGCACAACAGCCCAGGAACACCTGAGTAAGAAAAGCTGTGAGGAATTTGTTTGCTTTGCTTGTTTTAAGTGCTACTGAGAAGGAGACATGACAAATAAGGTGCAAATCCTGATCAAATCAGCATGACCAGCAGGAGGTCTTGTACAAAAATCACTTTGCTCAAAAAAAGACAAGAAAAAGGATCATTAACTTACAGTGATCTCCATCTCTAAGAACTATTTGTACCCATTGAGGAAGCAGCAGCAGTGTCTACATTACTGGACAAATGTGCAGTAGGAAATAGTCTCCAGGAAATAAAACCAGTCTCTGGACAAAAAAGTTTATTTGCAGCTGGTTTGAGACGGGGTCAGAGAAGGCAGGTTGCTGCATTACAATTACAGACTGCTTTCTGTTACATCGATTTCATATAACGAGTTAATTCAAGCAGAGCATACATTACCACTTGTTCTCCTTTCTAGCTGACTAGCCTCTACCGTATTTCTTCTTTGAGAAGTGGGTTTTCTAAAAATTCCAGTGTAAGTAGCTTCATCAGAGACTAGGGTTTACATTTATCTGCTATTTGAAGGGATTCAAATCCACATCTTCCATTTCATTAGGAAAAGTCTCTGGCTACCTGCTGTGATGATGGCTTCCACCTTAGCTGGGTAAGAGGTTCCATCTGCACAGCAGAACCAGGCAACACTGTCAAGAGAGGCAGGAAGCCCTAGGTAGGGCTTCTTAAAAATAATAGCCTGACAAAAAGCGCAAGTTAAGCGTAATAATTGAGAAAATTGAGTCTAAAAATAAAAATGTCGAAAAATCAAGCCAGCGGGCAAAGTACTGTATGCCTCACCCCCACGAATTGTATCACAGAAACAGCAAGGCAAATACTTGTAAATCTACTGTCATGCAAGGAGTTGCTCAGGGAAGGTGCTTTGTTTTATGCTTTTAGAAGGTCTCCAAAGGCCAGTGGTCATCACACACCCAGCTCTGGTGAGATCTGTAGTGTTCAGTTGGTCTTTGGAAAAATGCAGTAGAAAGTTGCCAGTCAGTAATGCTTACAGCTAACAAGCAGTCCCTTGTCAGACCCAGCTATTTGGTTGTCCTGCTGTCTGTGTTTATTATCCAGGACAGCAGGAAACTAAGAAAAAAGGATATGAGAAGCAAGCAGTGGGTGAGGGCAGCCTGAATCAGATTTCAGACAGCTTTCATCATACAGAAATCCTAGCAGGAATACTGAGCATATTTGTTCCCTGATGGGGCAAACATGTCATTATAGCAGGTTGGACAGTAGGTCAGTGTCAGTTAGACAGCGTGCACCACAGCCCAGGGATGGCATCATTTACTTTGGTTTGTACAGGGTCTTTGCACATAGACACAAAAGACCTGTGCTGAGACTCTGTGACTGAGCTGTGAACTGGTAAATGCCTTGGTGTGAACACTAACTCCAGGCTGCTTCATTAGGATCCACTGTTTATTGTATGAAAATAGAGACTAATATTTGTATTTGCAGTTTAGCAGAGTTTAAGCTTGTGCCTCTCTTCCAGCCAGCAGAGCCAGCCTTTTTGTTTAGTGGTATTAGGCGACCCATCTTTATCATTCCTGTGATGCTGGCTTGAGTTATGGTTAACATCAGTTGTATCTGGGGTAATTAGTTCTTGATGACCCCCAAGGATGGATGGAGATATATAGATATATACACACACAGTGTGTATTGCTAGGCTTTGAGGTGTAACTTTAACAAGCAGAGTATACACAGTCAAAAAGCAGGGCAGGCTGCACACATGAGGAAATCTTAAGCGTAAGTCATAGTGCAGGGAAGGAGGTTTATTGGTGGGTGAAAAGAGCAGTGGAAAAGATTTTATGCAAATAGAAGGGGAAAAATCCCACTCTATTTGCCAATCATGTACCTGCCTAATCATCTCCCCAGCCAAGGGTTTCCAAGTAATATGCTTCGCCTTAGGCACAAAAGTAACAATTTACTAGGAAAACGCAACATTTAACTGGGCAATAGTCATACAGTTGGACGAGCCTGAACAGCTGAGTGTTTCTGCAACGTACAGCATTCCCAGAGCACTCCTCGGCTGTCACTGTGACTAATTTGCTTGAAATGGCTAGAGGAACATTCCTTGGAGAGCCTCAAAAATAGGTGCAACAGAGCTACGGGACTGCTCCGGGAACGGGAGCCGCACGGTCAAACCACTGCGTTCAGTGCCCCTGGGCAGCGCAGGGATTCAGCATCAGTCGGGTGACCCTGAGAGCTCGTCCTTCCCTCCCACCGGACTGAAGGACGCGGTGCTGCTCCTGTGCCGGGAGGCGAAGGGGCTCCCCCGGGGGCCGTGAGAGCAGACCCCCGCCAGGTCCAGGGCCGCAGCGGCGGGCTCAGCCCGGCCCCCGCCCGGGGATCGCGTTACAGCGCCGAGCGCTCGCGGGGCCCGTCCGGTCCCTCCCCGCCCGCGGGGCCACCTCCCGCGGACAGGCTCGGCCAAGCAGGGCCGGTGCCCGGCGCAGGGACCCTCCCGTCCCCTGCTCTGCCCTCACCTGCGCGGGGCTGCTCCGCGCCGCTCCCCGCCGCCGGCTTCTTCCCCAGCACCGAGTCTGCCAAGAGCCAAGAGAGGGGCTGAGCCCGCGCCCCGCCGGGCTGCGCCCGCCCCGGCCCCGCCGCCTCAGGGCAGCGCGGCGGCGGCCGCGCCCGTCCCACCTTTGAACAGCTCCACGTGCTTAAACTCGAAGGGAATGTTGTTGCTCCGGGCGAAGATGTAGATGGAGCGGCAGGGCTGCGAGAGCAGGTCCAGGTACAGCTCCAACCCCATTCCGACCCGGCCTGCCCTGCGAGGAGCTCCCGCGGCTCTGCCGCCGAGCCCCCGGAGCCGCCCTGCATGGGCCGGCGGGGGCCGAGCCGCGCCGGGCGGGAGCGCCCTCCGTCCCTCCCTCCTTCCCTCCCTCCCCCGGGCCGCGCCGGGCGGGGGGCGGCAGCGGCGGCCTTGCGGGGCGGGGGCCGGAGGGAGCGGGGTCTGCGCCGTAGGGAAACCGCGGAACGCCACTCTCCTTCAGGGCGCGGACTGCAGAGTGCCGGAGGACCCCAGGAGAGCCCCCCTCGGCCGAGGCAGGGGCGGGGAGGCACGGCCGGAGTTGGGACAGGGGTTACAGAGGTCCCCTTCCCACAGCGTCAGGCGGCTCTGGCCCGCTCTGGCTGCCATCGTGTCCATTCATTTTCCTTCAGGAAGGGAAGGTAACATGTGAGTAGTGACAAACTGCGAGTAACGGTCAATGACCAGCCTCAAAACAGAGGCTGGAACTAAGCAGTAAGGGAGAGGGGGCTGTCACTCCCCTCCAGAGCCTTGGCTGGAACCGCAGGGACTCGGGAGCCACTCTCACCCACAGCATCCCACTATGACTCTCACAAGGTAAATGCTGAGTTTTGTAACACAGTTCTGCAGGGTTGTGCTACGCTGCAGACTGGGCCTTTGCACAATGTCCTCTAAGCCAGTGTTAATTATGCACCGCCAGACCTCAGTATGGTTTTCAGTCCAGAACATAATTCTTTGGTCACATAATCTCTGCCAAGTGCTGCAAGGTGACATCTGAATGGCAGTGAAGTGCGGAGGACTTCTGTGTGGGCATTACGTCTGCGTACTCACTCGAAGTGACTTTCCTCTCTCCCTGGTATTTGTCACTTCAGATTTTCATGCAAGTGGAGGAGAACTAAAGAAGTTTAGACTCAATTCAAGCCCTTGCACTGAGCCCACAGCCTTTCACAGCTGTGTGATTCAGGAAGGTGATGTGCTGGCTGAGTACAGGGACTTCTGGGACTCTGGGAGACAGACCAGCTGAACCACTCAGGGCAAAGTCACCCCCAATCAAACCCACCTCAGCTGCGCTGACATCTTGCTATCAGTGTTGTGCCAGAGAGCTTGTATGTCACACAGAAATCTTTAGAAAGACCCGTGGGAATCTCAGGGAGAGGAAACTGGAGGATCAGTTGCTCTTTTTCTTGTGCAAAGGGTTGTGAAAAGGCTTGGGTACTGAGCTGGGAGCTTGTGGACTAGATAAATTACAAACTGGAACACTTCCAGGGGTTTAGAACTTTCAGATTTAGAAGAGCACTGTAAGAATGTTTCAGTTTCTTAGCCAGAACAGGAAGAGAGGCTGTGCACACCCTTCACTTCCCCTGCAGCACAGTTCACCCTCTAGAGCACCTGCATCCAGCACCAATATGCTGGAGATTACAGCTCATAGAGTATTGTGGCAGGTGCTTGAGTTCAAACTCCTTCAGTGCAAAGGAATCTTAAATGTTAAGGGAGTGGGGAAGAGGAGCATGAAAGTGGCTCTGCACAGGTAATAGTCTGAGAAGTCTTTGTGCTTCAAAGTGCTTCCGTGTCCCTACTCTGATATATCGAGAAGAGTGTTGATCTCAGCAGTGTGCAGCAATGTTAGCAGTGTGAGTTCACTTTGCTCCTTTATTCATGGTTCGGTTGATCCATTAGTCCTATCTGAACTTCAAAGATATTTTCATGTGCCTCCTGGAAATGTTCCTTCCTTAAGTTTTTCTCCAATGTGCTGACTGCACTGCACAGCCCACATAACCAAAGAGGTATTTTTATCTGGTTGTATTATAGGCCATTTGATTGATTATTCCTGGCTCCAGGCTAGTGTTTCTAGCACTGTATTTTCATTTGACTCCATCACCTCAAAGACTATTTTTCCTGCCTTTATGTCCTCTGTCAGCATTTTGGAAACAGGACAAGACAGAAAAAATGCATTAAGTTTTGTAGTTTATTTCTTAATCATTTAGAGAAAGTCTCAGGATGTTTTTCTGTTTTTTTAAACATTCCTCCTATTTTGTTTGTTACAGCTTCATTTTATTCCAGAAATCACAGGTTCTCACTTATTTCCAAATAGCCCTGGCAAGAATTGAGGAAATTGAATCAAACATGTTTGGTTAAGCTGACAGTGCAGGTGTAACCCCTCTCCATTTTCAGGGTGAAAGGGGAGTGGACAGTCAACAGACCTTGTACCAAAGCAAGCAAAACTCTTGCACAATCTGTTGGGTTTTGGTAGGCAGCTTCTAGGGCTTTCAATTTGGGAACTGTAACCAAACAAGATCCAATGACACAAAGGAGCAAAATGCGGAGGTGGAGGGATAGAAAAAGGCAAAGTACAAGGATGAGCAGCCTTATCTCCACAATTCAGAGCAAAAAACAAGGCAGATTTATCTAACTCTGTGGCCATCCAAGGAGTTACTCTAGGGAGGTGCTTTGTCCAGTGGGAACAGAAGGGCCCAAAATGCCACTGGGTCAGTGCATACATGCCAGGCAGAAACTATGGGAAAAACAATTTAAAATCTCTTCTTGCCACCATGACCAGGCTGGAGTGAGGCAAGTGTACTTATGCTTTGTGAAACAGCAGTGGAGGAGCATGAAAAAGCCAGCTCTGAACATAGTTGCAGCTTGGTTTTGAAGGCAGCTGTCCTTGCAGGAGTGCACAATGGGTGACATTTAAGGAACTTGTGCCTCATTCCAACAAGCAGAAAATTGGCTCAAGACTCTTACGCAGAGCTCTTGTGATACAAGTATCATAAATAAAAAAGTTTTAAAAGGACACTTTATTTGCCTCGGCTTGTGCAATGGTTTGCATGCAGAACAGCCCTATCTGGAGATTCTGCTGGGAAATGTGTATCACAAAAGGCTTTGCTCCTAAGTCCATTTTGAGATCTGTCAAGATTAGCACCCTGCAAAATAGACTCTTGGTTTTGATTATTCCTCTGCTCTGCTTATACTTGAACAGAAGGGGTGGGAAATATTTATGATTCTGGTAGAAGTTTGCTCTCTACAAGAAAGGGAAAGATGAAAGTCAGGGAAAGTACAAAGGTGCCAACAGCAGAGTGCAGCGAGGCTGGACAGCCGTAGTGAGGCAGCGAAGGTACCTCTTTAATTGCAGGTGTGTAGAGCAGCCCAGCTGGTAACTGTGGTAAAGCTGCAGTTAGAGGGAAGGAAGTGGTTGGTGGTACAATGTAAACAGCTCTTGAGGCTCAGCACTGCTGGCAACACAAGCAGGATGGCGTTGTCAGGGATTGCTGCTCAGGCACCAGTCATGCAAGCACTCTTAGGGCCAGAAGAGAGCTGCTGTCATTGACTTTACTCACTGGCATGCAACAGGCCCTTCCAACAAATTTACCAATAAAAAATCAGGTAAAAAGACAAATATCCTTGTATGCGTCAGCACTGAAAGTGACAGTTTGAGGGCAGATGTTCCTTTTCACCACTGACATTGAGGATTTCCTGTAGGTTGGAAAGATGGAAAGTAAAGAGACCAGCCTGCAGGCATGTGCATTGCAAACCGTGGTTCATGTGGCCTTTTGAACTAAAGGGCAGGTTTACTCAGGAAACAAACAGAAAAGCCAGCTGGCTCATTCCCCAAAAACAGTAGATCCAACTGAAAGAATGTGTGAGACTTTGAGCAGCTACATTCACCATTTCTGAGCACTGTAATAACTTGACTTGCATTCAGATGACTGACATCTTACACCCAGCATACTGCACAGCTTTCGTCGTGGATGGTGCAACCAGCAGCAGAGACAGACTTCCAGATACAACCACAGCTTAACAAGGAGGGGAGACAAACAATTCTGCACACTGGAACCCTCCTCATGGAGGCCTGTACTTGGAAATGGGAGGTCACAGGGACAGGAGAACAGAAAAGCAGGAGGGGCACAAAGGGACAGAGGCAAGAGGTTATGAAGGGTGCTGCACAGGTGTGGAGGATGACTCGATGTCCACTTCCTTCCAAATCCAAACAGAGCTACAACACCTGGCAAATACAGCCATTGGCTTTATGGAGGATCTGACAATACTGAAGAGCAGTGGAGCATTAACTATGTTTGGGACATTACTCAGCTCATGTACCGAGCTCTCTGTTCATCAGGGCTGGCCAGCATAGCTTCCTCTGCTACCTGTGCTAGGCCAGCCACCACACCGCTCAGTCTGACAGCCCAGTCAGAATGGTTTCTGCTGAGCTGACAAACCACTCTGGGAAAGGGACAGACCACTGATGTAGCTTGGAGAGGGGACTGTGTGGTTGGCAGCAGCTTGACCAAGAAAAGCAGGTTTTTTTCCACTGTGCAGGATGGCCTTTGTAGAGTGTAGCATGAGTCTCTGGGTGAGCTTTATTGATTCTGTCCTTCCCAAAAGCTGGAGGCATTCCTTGGATACTAGCACAGCTCCCTGCACCTGGGCACTGTGTCCCTTTGCTCTCCCAGGTGACGCAGCAGCATCTAGTGGCCAGGTGTTTCCAGAGCCCTGGCCTGGGTCCTGGCTTGTCTCTGTCCTAAAGAGCAAAAATCTTCCAGAAGACTGTTTTCACTTTGCAAAGGGAAAACCATCTACTACAATGATTTTTCCAGTTCTGCCATACCCTCAGGAAACCTTTGGTCTGGCCTGGAAAACTCAGAACAGAGATGGGAGAGCAGCTCTGCTGCCCCTATTTGCACACAGACTGAATCACCTCAGCCCTGAAACAGATCCAGTGGTGCTGGAGCATGGAAAAAAAAGCCTACAGGGCTACGGTTCCCATGCTGCAGTGGACAAGAGGGAAAAGCAGCTCATGGCAGTCTAAGATGTATTTTTCTTCCCTTCTAAGTTGCAGAAAGGCTGTGAATGAAGAGAAGTGCACTTTGTGGAATGGTGTTTCTGTATGATTTTTAGAAGAAATGCTGAAAGACGACAATAAAGCCTTCAGAAAATAATCCATTTTATTAGAGCATTACCCTCTAATTCTGGCTGACCTGCTTTAGGAGCTGCTGCTTGAAATTCTCCATCATCTCAGGTGCAAACTGATCAGCAGTCATGTTCTTAATGTTCATGATCTCTTTGTGGGCTTCCTGGAAAAGCTGCTTCCCCACAGCTTCTTCCACCCGCTTGCGCCACTCCATTAACTTTGGCCTCTCCTCAAACAGGTCGTAACCAGCACACACGGGCTGCAGAGACAGACACAGCACCCAGGAGTGAGGCAAACATGGCATTTACCACGGATGGGACCAAATGAAAGATGGATATGCTTCTGGCTCAAGGCAGCAGACAGTCATGAGGTTAGGTGGAGCTCATCTCTGGCTCTTAGGTCATAGGAGGTAAGTGGTGACATCCTCAGCAGCTGCTGTCCCTTGGGACGTGCAGCAAAGAGCTCTGCCATGGCTAACCCAAGAACGGTCTAACACAGAACACGGAAGTCCATGCACACCAACACAGCTCTTCCAAATATCTGTACTTTCCTGTCTAGTTTGTAATTTACCTTTCTTTCTTGATGAATTCGGTCCATATTTCTATAGAAAGAACTGTTTCATCAAAGTAGGTGTTCTTCCCTGGCAAACTTAATTGTGGTCAAAGTCACAAAGGAACAAGACTTAACCCCACGGAAGATCTGCCATTACAGCGGTGGGGGTGCAGCAGCCACTCCTTGGCCGGGCCTGCCCACAGCCTGACTCACATATCCAGCAGTGCTGGGGTTGATGCTCACCTGCATGAGCTCCACCAGTGCTACAAGGTCTGCCAGGGAGATCTCGCTGCCTGCGATGAAGAGCTTGTCCTGCAAGAACTTTTCCTCAAACTGGTTCAGGGCAACGTTCAGCTCCTCAGTAGCAAACTCCAGTTTCTCTGGAGGAAGTGGCTGGCCTGTGAGGAGAGGCAACAGCACCTGGCAGGGAGAAGAAACAAGATGTGTATGTGTTTCCTTCCAAATCTAGTCATCACACTCTCACTGCCACCTTCTGAGGTTCCCTCACCAGCCATGCACTAGAACAACCAGAACTGCTCATCAACCTTGCCAGGTTAACATTAAATGTCAGTCATTACTTCCTGCCTCTCCTTGTCTGCTGCCTAGAAATCTGAAAATTCAACCACAAGAGTCTCCTCTCAAGGGAAGACTGTATCATCTGCCAGCAACTGTGTTTTGTTTTCCAGAGGGAGGTTGGTATTTTCCATGGAGCCGAGCAGCCAGCACTGAGCTGTGTCTGGTGGGAGCTGCTCACCCAGGATGTGTTTGCTCTGGACCTTTGGCTGCAGCATGAAGGATCCAGGGCACTTCAGTTAGGCTCCCTTCAGCAGCCAAGTCAGTTTTGTTCCTATCTGTCATCTGGCTTGTACATTTGCTTAGAGAGGCCCTGCACACAGGCAGGCAGGCCATTTAACTTACAGTTCTTAGCTCATAAGTTTTGACATGTCATGGTTTTACCTTGGTTAAGAACAACTTGCTTCCCTTCGCACGGATGTTGGCATGCTGCCAGGACAGGTATTCATCAACCCTAGCCCTTTTTTGCAGGTCAGATGGGTACCAGTGATCAGGAGTCTTGAATTTCTGGACGAGATACAGGAGGATTGCAATGCTGCCCAGAGAGCAAGACAGACTGGTAAGCTGATCATCTGAGATTAAAGGACCTCATCCTTTCTTCCCCCCCCCAATTTTGCACTGCTGGACAAGCAGACACACAAACCTGATTGGAGTCAGGCAGAAGTTTAGCGGGGCATAGCACAGGAGAGAGTTTGTGCTGGCTTAACCAGCTGCTTGTGGACAGCAATTACCTGATATGAGATAATTGCCCAGTGAGACAGGTGTGGTCTGCTGGCACAGTTACCCCATCAACATTTTTGAGCAAATAGAAGCTGCAGAATGAGTTTATACCAAATCTGAGCTTCACGTTGCCTGGCCATCCAGGAGCAGGTGCTTTATGTCAGATGTCCTGCACTGACCTACAGCCTCCAGCTGCAGGCAGAGAGCAGGAGGACATGTGGACAGGTATTTAAGCTCAGAAACACCGCTTACAAAGTAGCAGAGGAGCTCCAAGCAGCAGCTTTTTCTACTATTAATGCTGTTCAAGCTGCTTACATGTGATAGCTTTTCTTGAAACACAGGTTTGTACAAGTGGAACATAGGATAGGAATGAGACAAAAAACTGCCTGGACTGGAGTCCCAGCAGTACACTGGCAATCCAAGCATTGGGATAAACAATACTGCAGTAGGGGATTGAGTTTATTTGAACCTCACCTCTCTGCTAAGGTGAAAGAACCATCCCTTAGTGCAGGCACCTTCATCAGGACATTCACCTTCTGGAACTCCTCTGTCTTGTGCTGCCCTGAGGAGGGAAATGAGAAGTTTTACTTGGCAGGGATACTCAGGACCTGTTTGTAAACACCTCAGCAGTTTGTGGGGGCCATCTAGTTTCAAGTTGGTTTTGATTGTACAAATAGAGTTTTGTATCAAGTTTACAACCAATGAATAAGTGCTGCAGGGCGAGTAGGGGGATAGTCCTATGGTATCAGCTTACTTGCTTATTGCCTGCATACCAGACCCACCTCTTCACCAAGGGCAGGATGGTTAGGAGTCCTTTCATACCAACAGCACTTGACAGCTTGGGGCTCTATCCACTTCAAGTTTGTGCCTGGAGGTACCTGTCCTGTACAAACCCAGAGGGAGCAGCAAGCACCTTGGAGGAAAAGGATCTCACTATCAGAAATATGAACAACAAGGACAGTGAGAAAGCAGATAATTTTTTTTTCTGGAAGATAATGTAATTTATATTCAAGTTGCTTTTTAAAATCCACAGATGAAAATAAATTCCTGTGATTCCATATAAAGTCATGGGTACTTCATTACAGATCTTTCAATTATCTCCTGTGCATTTTGTGTATCTTTTGTCAGAGCAAATATGGATTTGAGGTTGCTTTTAAGCTACCTTGTAGGTCCTCCCTGAAAAGCAGGCAGAGTGAATCTGACAGGAGAAGGTGCTTTGTTCATCTGAGGTCTCAGTGTACTCCTTTATGTCTGAAACCGGTCCCAGCAGCCTTGTTTTATGTGACTTGTTAGTGACAGCCTGTTCCAGCCACTCGCTTCGGTCACATGTGGCTGCCTGGCTATTCAAGCCTCTCTAAAGTGTAACTAACCCTGTGCCATGCCCTGCTATGTGAGCCATCTGAGAATCTGTGTGCCAGAGGAGATGCTCTGGAAGCAAACTTAGCTTTTCTAGTACCTGGCAAACCTGATTTGTGACTATTCCCCTGTCACTTGGCTTGCAGCCCATCTCCCCTACCCCTTTCAAAAAGATGAAGTGTGCAGATTCCAGGTCTTCAGGTGTCCTTTGAATGTCATGTGATTCCTATCCATTCTCACTCTTTCTACCCCTTTCATTGACCCCTGCCCTACTGGGGGCCCAAGAGCTTTTCTGGGGCATCACATTTAACCCACCACCTCAATTCTGAGTATCAGTTCTGTCACCTTGACCTTATAAACTGTGCAGTGACAGGTACCAGTGCAGGTACTTGGAGAGGTTCCCCATGGCATGGGAGGTGCATGCTCTGCAGGAATGGGATGAGATGCACCCAAATCACCCATCTTAAATTCACAGGCCAAAAGCAGGCACTGTTGCCAAGGGGCACAGAGCATTGGAATCTGTGATTTAATTCACTTTCCTTTCTCTCACTTCCCCTATACCTACATTTCAGTTGTTCCATTCTCTTTGGTGCTCTCATTCCTTGCCTGCCAGTCTCCTCTCTTTTGCTCCAGTGTCTCACCACAACAGTTAATTTATTGGGAAAGAAGGGGAAGGACACAAGATGAGCCAGCCCCCAGCTACAAACAATTGCAAAAATTTTTGCTATGAGACAAGTGGGAGGAAAGCCACAGTAAGGTACAACCAGCGCACAGCTAAGGTGTGCAGGGGAACACCCAAAAACTCAACCACAGCATGTCTGAGGTTTGTCTCAAGTTGGAGCCTTTTTCATTCCTTTATCAATTCCAGCCCCAGGAGCCTTCTCATCTTTCATTGTCTTTAAGCATTACTTACTGAGGCCTTTTTATGCCCCATACATTAATTTCAAATCCAGCAGATTTCTGGAAAGGTTGAAGGATAGCTTTTACCAGCTTCAATTACAAAGAAAGAAGATACAGATCTTTGGGTCTCCTTTGGTGAAAACACACGATACCCTTTGGACAGGCTCCTACCAGTTATCGGTTGGTTTTAACCCAACTAAACCACCTCCCTTCTTCATTTCTCAGTGTTCAGATTACTGGCAGCTGCACTGTCTCGCTCCACAGCCTTCACAAGCTGGTCCTCAACCCTCTCAAAATAACCTGACCACAAACTGCTTGAGCCAATGGAGCCCCCAGAGGGGCAGCCTTACCCCTGCCCTGCCCTACCTACACATGGGGACAGCTCAGCAAGCTGGTGCAGGAGGAGCCTCCCAAGGGGGTGTTAACCCCTGCCAAGAGGAGAAGAGTTGCTCTACAGCAACTGCTGCTGCTTACCAGAGCAAAAATTTTTTCTAAGTTAAGGTAATGAACAAGAACCACACATCTAAGCTGTCCTCGCCCATATGTGAACGTCCCATCTCTGCAGCTTTTTGTTTCCCATCTAAATCGGGAATGCCTCAGACCTGGGACATACTGAGCACTTCTTAGAAAAGCATCTCTTTTTTCAGAGACACATTTTCTGCTGGGGTGGGGCCGATTTCAAAGATAATCACACGCCTTTGCAGTGTCCTGTTTGCTGCGGAGGAGCACAGGCACTGTAATCAGTATTTAAAAAACAGGGTTGCATTGAAGAATTAGGTATTGTTTCTGTGTAGGCACCAGAAACCCTCTGCAGCAGGAGGGCCACCCCACCCTCTCTCAGCATCTCGCACTGATGGGGATGGTGAGTAACCCACTTGCTTCCACCCGCGGGCTGGCATCAAGCATCTCCCCCGGGAGTGGCCAAGGGACCCCGGGTGCCGGCGCGGGGAGCAGCGGGGCACCCGCTAACCGAGGGGCTGGGACCGCCTGGGGCACAGGGGCCCCCCCGCCGCCCCCTGGCCCCGCTCACCCTTAGCCAGCTGCACCCGCTTGAACTCGAAGGGGATGTTGTTGCTCCGGGCGAAGATGTAGAGCGCCCGGCAGGGCTGCGAGAGCAGGTCCAGGTACAGCTCCAGCCCCATCCTGTCGCTGCTGCTGCTGCTGTGGCTGCCGGCGCCTGGTCTTGTCCCGGCCCGTCCCGGCCCGTCCCGCCAACCTTGCTCCCGCCCTGGCCGGGGCGGGGCGACAGCGCCCTGCCCTCCGCAACTTCATCAGGGCGGTGCCTAACTCATAGGACATGGGGGTGGCACTTTCAGGGTGAAGTCTCAACTAGGCTCTGCCACCTTACATCTGATCTCTGGCTTGTCCCAATAACTGCCCTTAATCCCTTAATGATAAAGAAACAACAGCCCGGCTGAGAGGGCGTGAGTGCTTAAGAGGCAGATCCTGGTTTTGCCTCTGGGAGCTCACAGCTCTTGCACAAGAGGACTTCCCATTCCTGTGACTCCAGTACCAGCCCAGACACCCATGCTATAGAAAAACAAATGAAGAGCAAGCAGTCACAGCAGGAAAACAGACACTGCTTCATTGCTATAAAACAGCCTTGCTCCTATCTTCACAAGATTCAACCACCTTCCCCAAACCCCATTCCTCCAAGATTCCCAGCGTTCAGTAATGTATTACTAATGCCTGCATACATTTATTTTGCTTTGCAAAACAATAGGCCAGAGCTGGAACCATTCCTGCTGAAGGAAAAGCAACCCTTGGAGAGTTGTTACAGGCCACAGCTACATGGCAGCTTTAAGCCTTCTGCCAGGACAGCTAAAAATACCATGGCATGTGTCAAATACAGACTTATGGCTTGCAGTGACACTAGCTGGCTCCAGGACATTTATATTAGACATCAGACATTTCAGTCTGCATTAACACCAATCGAACACTGAATAATACCTGCTGTTACCTCTGGTACAGAATGTTGGAGGGAAACAACATAGGCAAGAAAAGGATATGGCACAAGACTGTAACAGTGAAAACTCCTTTTAACATTTATGTCCTAATCATAAAATATCCTGAGTTGACCCACAAGGATCAAGTCCAATTCCTGAGCCCAGCAGTCTTTATTAGACACAGTTTTAAAAATATATGTAATATTTATTTAAAAGTTGGAGTCACTGCAGCCTAGAGCAGCTCTTCAAACCACATTTCTGCTACAGGCACTGCACAGGTGTTTATGCATTTGCAGAATCATTATCCCAGCGCAGAAGTGAGGGCCCAGCCCTCACCACTGGAGAATAGCAGTTCCATCAGACCATGCTCAGGAGCCAGTGCTAATTCTAGATATGCCAGGAGGATACGATGCAAAGTCCTCTTAAAGACAACCTGTATCTCAAAATTTATCTTTTTATTATTAAACCAGTAACTGAACTCTGTTCACAGTGTCCTTGAAAGAGAAGTAAGGCCTGTAACAGCTGACTTCAGATATGATAAGGTTGAGGAACCAATCATTCAGGGACCACGACTCAGCATTGCTGTGCTGGGGAACAGTCCATGTCCTGTCCAACTCAGCAGCTTCAGTGCCACATCAGCCATCTCAGCTTCCATTCGTTCAGGCTCGTTTCTGCGCTCGCTCGTTCTGTTCAAAATTAAAGTTGAGAAGGTGACTGAAGATGCCCCTGTCTCAGAGTCACACAGAAGGGACTTCAGGGAGGAATAGGACAATTTGATAATCCTTTTTGCCCCAGTTCTCAAACATTCCTAGTCTACACTCAAAATCATTTTTCAAGGGCAGGTATTTATGAGGCGTTCTCAAATTAGAGAGCAGAACACTTGCCCAAATCATGCAGCACAGTCTATTAAGGATCCCTAGTCCACCCATCTGGCAAGATAAATGATATCCTGCTTTTGTCTCAAAGCTCTCAACTTCACACTGGTGTATAAAACAAGGCCTGCAGATAATTCTTTCCTGGCTTGAGATACCCAACTTTTAGTCAGTATAGCTGTACATTACAGTCAAACTCTGGAATGATAAAAGGTTTAATCTCTGCATTTTGCTTGCAGTCCTCTGGGTAGCTGTCAAAATTCCAGCTACAGAGGTAAAGAGAAGGACAGAATAGAAAAAACCCACCAAAAATCAGAGTTGAAAAAGACCCTTAAGACCATTGACTCCAACCCTTTACCTGGCACTGCCAAACCTACCACTAAACCACATCCCCAAGTGCCACATCTACACATCTTTTAAACCCCTCCAGGAATGCTGCCTAACTTTGACAGAAAACCTTTCTCCCCTCCCCAGCCTTTCTGAGTATTCCATAAGGATGCAGCCACAAATGTTGCCTTCACACTGAGATGGTACTGTCTCAGACAAAGGAAAGGATCCTGGACACTAATACTTGTGCTAAGCATGTATTGCAATGAACTGTGCAAGTTGCAGTTTGATTTTTTTATTTTCTTCCTCATTTCCATTACCTTGACTGTCTTCTCAAGCTTACACAGAGCTCCCTCATATTGCTGCACCAATGGCTTCAATGAGTTGCCCTTCACTGGGTGTTTCTTTATATCTTGGATGCCAGCATCCCTCAACATCCGCAGAAACCGCCGCTCCTGCACAACAAAACAGACACTGCAGATGAGACACCCCACCGCCTATCAGCTAGAAAATGAACACATTTTGGAACATGCTGCTTAGTCAGGAAATAATTGACATTTCCAGGTGCTAAGGTCAGGTGACTGGAAAAGGTGGGAAGTAGTATTAACTTTACATTCCTTATGCCCCTGCATGCATCCTTATCGAATGAATCCCCTGCCAGACATACCTGAATTCTAAGGACCAAGCTGAAAGCAACACCTGCTTCTCCTGCACGAGCTGTTCTTCCAACCCTGAAAACAGAGAAAGTAGCTTCGAGTCAGTTTAGCCCCACAGTCACTGCCATTTATCAGCTCCCAGATTCTGATGCTGAAATTCTCCAGTTCTAAGAGAGTCTGATTCCAAGCAATGCTATGGGCTTAATTTTTGTTAGAAAGCTATTTGCCTATTAAAGTAAAAAGAAAAGCTAAAAGCACTTTTAAATGCATGTCACCTCTGCTAAATATTTCAAAGCAAACCAAGCTCAAGACACCTTCCTTTTGTTCCTGTTGTCTTACCGGTGAATGTACGTCCTGATGAACTGTGGTGCATCATAGTTTATCACATAATTCACTCCTTTAACATCAATCCCTCGGGCTGTGGCATCTGTGCTGATTAACCTGGTTGTAAGTGTATATATAGTCATTTTCAGGTAACATCTCAGGCACTACACACACAAGTAAAACACAAGTAAACACAGCACAACTCTTGCTAATCTTGAACTCGACAGTCAGCCACTGCCTCTAAGCCTGGCAGCAGCACTGCCAAGTCACTCCATATTGCCACTGGCCTTATCAGCTGCCCACAGATCTCCAAGCATCACTGCAGGCCTGTCACCCTCTGCTGAGCATGAAAAGTTACTGTGTGTTTCCAGGTTCTCCAAGCATGTCAGACAGCTGCCAGCACACTGGAGGTTACAAACTTCTAAGGTATCTGAACATTCCATAAAAGCACGGAACACAGATGGTGAGGTGAGAAATACCAGTAGTCAAGGAGAAATTTATACACCAGGTTTGGATAAAAAGAACATCCAGAAAAAAAGTACTTACCTTCTCCTCAGAGACATTCCACAGACACAATCTCATACAGCTACCAAAACCACAATGCAAATCAAACATGCATAGAAATAGACATCTACGCCAGTCTGAGCAGGGATTGCTTCGGTAGGAAGCTCTAACACTGTATAGTTTTAGCACCAACATCCATTTCCTCCCTACAAATACCAGACGCCCAGCACAAACATTAAACTCCATATTTGCAAACCTGTGTGTTCTGAGTAACTCTATGAACAAGCATTTGTATTTACTGCTTGTTATAAAACAACACATAGTAATTCAGATTGCAGCTAGATTAGAACAGGCTGAGTTACATGCAAGATAAACAATTCAAAGTCACAAGTCCAAGTGTCACACCCATTCTGCAGAAGACTCCTGCATGCTCTGTTTTAGAAGACCCCATGTAACTGTGTCCCTTGCTCTGTTTAGCTGTTTACACTGTGTCGTGTTTGAAGCTGGCTGCAGAGCCAGCAACTTATATCGGCAACTTGTCCATCAAATAAGTTTCAACCTATTACACACTGGAAAGAGCCTGTGCTGGAAAACATATAGAAAAGTAGTTTAAGATGCTCACAGTTGTATTTTTCCTTGTTCAAACTCCTTCATGGTTCTCTGTCTCTCATTTGGAGGTAACCGAGAAGAAAACTCTGCCACTGTGACTCCACCAAAGGCTTGAACCAGCAGGAACAACCTGCAGGTAAATGGAGAGAAACTGTCACTCCCTTACCTCTGTAACATCCCTTGACAGATACGTAGGACAGTGATCTCATTAATGTTTACCTGTGAGAGGCTTCCCTGGAGTTGGTAAAGCACAACACGCGGGTGAATTTCATTTTCAGCATGAAATACAAGAGGAGCAAAGGCTTGGAATTCAGGTCACAAGGCACGTAACATTGCTGCAGTCAACAGGGAAGGAGTTCAGAGAGAAAAGTTACTTCTTGCTAAGACTATCTTCCCTGAAATCCACTACCTGTCCATGACCTACACAGGCTTGGATGTTTTACAACTGACTAACAGCAGCAAAACCAGAGCCCATAATGCCACCCCTTTAAGAATAAACAGGCTGGCAGGATACAAGTGGAGACAGGAGACCTGAGTTGTTCTAATGCCCTTACTTCTCCATGGCAAGTAACAACATGCATTGCCTTCCTGTCTACAGGTTGGCACGTATACACATGTCTTGAAATGAATGTTAGACATATGGACAATTGATAGGTGCTACTACATTATAATGACTTCATATTTCCAATCCCCGTTGCTGGTTAACTCAATTCCACATGAAGAGAGATTAATTAAAAAAATAATCCAGTCTTAACCAAATGAACATTAAGTAATGAGGAAGTAAATGTGCAAAGGTAGAGCTCCCTGGGTCACATATACTCCCAAAGTCACTTCTGGCAAGGAAACACAGGGAAGACATACTTGTTTTAGGGTAAAACCACAACTAGACAGTCCGGAATTAAACAAATCTTCAAGTATAACTTACTCAAAAGAATTAACATCATACCGATAGCCCCTCAGGGAGTGTGTATTTATCATTAGTATCTTGTTCAGTTTCTGTTCCATCTCTATTCTTCTCAGAATACACAGATGTGAAGAGGCGAGGCTGGAATAAATCCAGCTGCTGCAATTTCTCTGGGTCCTGGGTCAGTGTGGCTGAAAACAGCAGTTTCTGTAAGGGTATCTGAGGAGAGCAGGAACTGAAAGAAACAGCACACAGAAACTGGGCTTTGAGGATGGGGCAAAGGAATTTCACCCTAAGTGCCTTCAGATAATATAAGGGAAGCAATGAATGCTCTTTGATGCTATTTTCTTGCCCTGGGCTTTTCCTATAGGTTCTTTTCCACCCTTGTTTTATCTGGAGTTCACAGACAGAACTGATGAGCATTCTCAGTCAAGTGCACAACCCCAATCCATTATTCCTGCACAAGTCCCTGCACCCTGATTACCCCGTCCTCATTCTAGTCATGTCCTTCCTTGGCCATTCATCTCAGTTTCTGACACAGCTCTACCATTGCTGTACAAAATCAGCAGCTGCAGATTGTTAATTGCATGAGTTTTCCTCCAAATCCATTACTCAGCTTTGCCAAAGGGCATTACTATAGTTACTGTGCAAATGGGTCACAAATTTGCAATATCTGTGCATTCTTTTGATGCTCCTTTAATCTAAATAAGGAAAGCCTGCAGAATACAATACTGAGTCTGAAGGACATCCCCTGGCATCAGCTGTTCACTGCCTTATTTTGGTAGACATTCCTCACAGGAATCAAGCTTTGAGAGTCCGTCTGGGAGCGTACAGTGGAGAAGGGCAGCGACATCCAGGTGCTGGTGTCCATACCATCAGTTCAAAGAAATGCATTCTGCAACTTACCTGGCTGCTGTTATAGGCCCTGGTTTGGTCCTCTGAAAAAGCATGTTGGAGCCAGAGTAATTTTCTACTTGGAATGCAGCTTTGACAATTTGGTTCAGACAGTTCTGGTGCATGTCATCAATCATACGGTCAGCTTCATCTACGATCTGAATTCACAAGGATGAAAACCACCACTTGTTAAATACTGGGAGCTTTTATTTTCCTTTGTATCTGCAACCAGTGAGCCACAAGGTAAAATAATGGAAGGTTCTAGTCAAGAGAATTGCTTTCTTTGCCCATCCTTACTCCGAGTTTGCAAGAGCCTAAGAGAGAAGAGGAAGTGGGTGGATGCTTGGGTGTCACAAGTTGGAATAAAACATCTCATCTTGTGACTGCTGCCTCCACAATCTGGAGCGTAGACAGGCCCACACAACAGTTCCAACAGAGATGTATTTATGTTCCACACAGGAAGAAAGCAGGAATTACTGCTGTAGCAGACATTGCACTCAGATGGGAGACCTGTGGATGTGACTCACCAGGAAGCGAAGCTGTGTCAGGCTGAAGCCCGGGGTCTGGTTAATGTGATCTGTGAGCCTCCCTGGTGTGGCCACAACAATGTCAGCCAGGCTGCAGTAGCCTGTCACTCTGAAAGGACAAGCAGCCCACCAGTAAGTATCGTCTTCACCATAAAGCCTGTAGCAGAGACCTTAAGGAGCAGACCTTAAGGTTTTCCTACCACTCAGTTAACTGAGAAATAGCAAAATTCACATATGGACTTGACACTGGACAGCATGCAGGGGCAGGGGTGGACACCAAACACCAGTCTCCACTGTGCTGCCTCATTTTAGACAGGTAGTGTCATTCTTCACTGCTCTTAAAAAAAGTATAATTGCAGCAAAATCCCACAGTCATATGTACCTGTGGATACAAGGTAAACATTCACATTCTGAATAACTGCTGATTAAGAACCCCAAAAATCTAGTAAAACATTACAATCACAAAACAGGGGTAGTAACAGGCACTATGACAAAGACAGAACCCCCAGAATCCAGCGTATAAATCCATTATCCAAAATTACAATAGCATGATGGTGTGCTCCAACAGACTATATTTTAAGCCCTGCTTAATGACATTAATTAGCTTGCAATCTCTATAAACCTTATCCAAATACCTTTTAACCTACTTTTTCTGGACAAGCATCTCCTGCTCCTTTGCAAAAGATTTCTGGCCAGTAATCAACACGACCTTCAGACCTGTCCCATCAGTGTAAACGTTGAACACTTTACTCACCTGCAAAGAGATGAGCTTTGTCAGCTGCCACAGAATCAGCTGCAGTAAATACTTTCTATTACATGAACAGCATCAAACCCACTGGCAGGTCTTCAGCCTGCTCCACAGAACAGCCAAAGTACTGGCTGCACCAGCCTGTCCCTCAGCCCAGCTCTGCTCAGAGATGGTGAAGAGCCACGTACCTGTTGTGCCAGTTCTTTGGTGGGCAGAACAACCAGAGCTCGTACATGGCAAACCACTCGATCTAACAGAACCTGCCAAAATAAAGGCCAAATGAATCCCTGAAAACCAGAAAATGGGGTTCTTGTACCTAACTTAGCAAGAAGAGATGGGCTTGACACATTCTCACAGTTTTATGTTTCCATTTTTCTCCCTCCACCCTCCCAAGTCCTCCTGCTGTGCCTACTGTCTGAGAAAAGGAGTGGGATGGTGACAAGAAGCTCCCTCAGACAGCTCTGAGCTGAAAATCTGCCACCTTATGTCCACAAATTCCTTGACTTTTTAAGCTACTTTGAAGTTCAGGTTTTGCTTGAACAAAAGCAACCCCAGCATTTCCCCTACAGATACTTCCCTGAGGATAAACTCACCTGTACAATGGGTATGACAAAAGACAGGGTCTTCCCACTGCCTGTGGGTGCTGAGACACAGATGTCCTTGGGGCGGTATCCCCCCCGCCCCATCAGATAGCCATTGGAGGCACTCTGGAGAATGGCAGGAATCACCTCTGCCTGGACTGAGCAAAACCAGAAATAAACACAAACCAGATGGTTAATGAACTCACTAGTAACTGAAAATGTTACATAAAAGCATTTTCTAAATGAGAAAATGTGTACTGGCTTCCCAACATAACCCTGATAGGCCTCTGACACAGCCTGAGCCTCCAGGCTCAGCTGAAAGTCACCCTCTGTCCTTATCCTTGCATCCAGCTGTCCCTTCTACTTATTTAAAAGCCAACATTTATTGCACTCGTTTGCAAAACTGGCAAAATAATGGAAAACAAACAGATTTTTTTTTGTTTGCATGTTTTTCTGGTGCTTTAATGAGCTGAATGAATTCCCAGATCTGATCAGCAGCAGAGATGGTGGAAAGTAAGGAGCTAAAACACAAGCTTGGCATAAGGAGGAAAAGTGTGAGGACACAAGTAAGACTTCCCTCTTTGGGCAGCTCTGAGCCATTACTCCAAGCTGTTATTTCTGAGTAGATAACAGACTTTTACTCAGCCTAGACAAAGCTTTGAGAAAGAAGGGTTAAATCTGGTACCATCACTTTCGAGCATTAAATTTTGTCCTGTATTTTACTTCACTGACAACATAAAATATACAGCACCAGAGCACAGAAACTCTTTAAGTCCTTTTAGAAAGAAACAAAAGCACTATCAAGGTACCTGGAAAAAAGGACTCTATTCCATTCATTTTCAGTTTTTTCAGCAGCCGGGGATGGATTCCTGGGACATCTCTGATTGGACATAGATTATCTTTGATGCGTTTCTGCACTCGTTTGGGTTGAGCAAGCCACTGTGGTAAGAAGGGCTGAACCTGAGGTGAGGGAAAGGAGAATATGGCAATACCATATGTAAAATAAACTTGTAAGAAGCACGTTTTCTCAACCATCATCAAAACTCAGTCAAGCTAGTTACCTTTTGCACTGGCTTTGCATCATAGTCTCCGAGAATCATCATACTGGAGGGTGGGCAATTTGCCTCTTCCCCTGAGGCTGCTAAGGGCAGCTCCTCCTTTGTACTTTGATTTTCTTCAACTTTTTCACTGTTCTCTTTCTTTCCTGTTTCATCTCCTTGTGTTTCCTCATCAATCTTCTTCCTTTTATTAGACTTGTTTTTAAAGTTGTTTCTGTTTTCCAGTTCTTTGTCTTCTTCAGAATCTGGAACTTGGGTAACAGCAATACAAAGATAAGGTCAGAACATGCCACAGAAAAGGGACATAGGCAATATTACAACACAGGACTTAAGCAACATCTCGCAAGCTCTTTTTTCCTAAATCCAAGTGCAAAAGTCAAACATTTCTTTTTTGGTATAGATGCAACAAGACTGAGGTGATATGACATGCTTCCCCCCTCCCCTTACACCAAACTGATCCTCAGAGTTTGCAATACAGGGCCCTCCCTTAAAAAAAAGAAATTGGAAACATATGAAGAAAATTAAAACAAAATCAGGTAAACTAAGCAAGGTACTCAATGAGCAGCTTGTGTCCACTTTCTGTGGAAACTGTCAACCACAATGAACTGAAATCTTACAACCTCACTTTATCCTTACCTGCTTCAGTCTTCTCTCGCTGCACTTTCGATTTTCTTCTATTTGCTTTCTTCTTCTTCGTGGGGCTGCTGCCATCTGCTGTCTCCTCAGTACCAGCCCTTTCTTCGGAAGAGCTACGGGGCCGTTGTTTTGTCTCTAGCTTCTTCTGTCCTTGAGCACTGGGCTGCTCTTCACTCTCCCTCTTCCTCTTTGCTTTTCCTTCGCCGGGCTCACTCCTGGGGCTCAGCCCCGCGCCCCCTGGGCCTTCCCTTCCCTGGGGCTGCGCCTCTCGCTGCTTCTTCAGCTGCCGGGCCCTCGCCTGCTGCTGAAGCCGCTCCAGCAGGACCCGCGCCCGGTCCTCCGCCTCAGCCTCCTCCTCCTGCTCGTCCTCCCCGCCATACCTGGAACAGCCCAGACAAACCTCCTCAGGCACGAGCCGCCCGCCCGCACACACCTCCGGACAGACACCCCCGGCCTGAGCCCGGGGTTAAGGCAGCACCCGGATCAGGGCCAGGGCCAGGGCCCGGGAGCAGGAGCGGAGCAGGAGCAGGGCCGCGGCCGCGGTACCTGTTGATGCAGAACAGCGCCATGACCACGCCGCGCCACCGGGGCGCACCGAGATGACGTCATCACGCCCCGCGAGGCCACGGCGGAAGGCTCCAGAAGGCGCGGGGTGGGCGCCCCCTGCCGGCCCAGCGGGGAACCTGAAGGGAGGGCGGGAAAGCGCTGAGGGGACGGACGGGAGCCCCCAGCCCAGGGGAGCCTCAGTGCGGGACGGGGCGGGAAAGAGCACTGCATCCGTGTGGGACAGGCTGGCACGGCACTGCACCAGTGCGGGATAGAGCACAGCATCAGTGCGGGACACGCTGGGAGAGGGCACAGCATCAGTGTGGGATGGGCTGGCAGAGAACACTGAAGCTTCCCACAGCACTGCAGGCCCCTGCAGAGCTTCCACAGCACTGAGGGCCATCCCCATTGCCTGGAGCAGGCAGTGTAAGCAATGTGGATAACAGCATTTCCCCTCAGTGAGCAAAAGCACTCCTTCCTTGCTTGTTTGGCCACACAAAGGTGGCACCTCCCCAGGGGAAAGATGCCCTGAAGCAGCAGGCTCAAGGCTAGTCCAAGGACTGCTTCCACTGCGGCAATGGCAGACACAATCCAAAACCAAACCTCAGAGCGACAAGCAGCCCAGAACACACCTACAGCCTCTGGGACACAGCAAGGTAAAAATCAGTGGAGTGCTGTCAGGAACCAGCCCCAGGCACCACCACCACAGCATGAAACGCTGTGTCTAAGAAACACGGGCAAACCCAAAATATTCCTTTTGTTTGCTTTAGGATCAGAGTGAAACAGACATGTTAGCAATTGCCCAACTCCACCCCCAACCTGCCAAAGCCTACACCACACAGCTTACTTCTAAATCTTTATTTGTTTTCTACACAGAGAAAACAGAGGAATGTTGAAGCAGCAATATTTAAACACACTAGCAAGGAGCCATCAATCTGTGAGAGTGCACAAAGTGCAACACGGGGCCGTTTGTGCTGTGGTCTCTGCTACAGGGCAGGGTGAGGGGAGGTCCAGGAACAGCCTCTTCAGACAGACGGGAGAGCTCTACGCAAAGGTGGAGCCATTCCAGCCCACATTGGCAGCATTCATGTCAAAGTAATTGATGTAGACCCTGCAGAAGAGGTAAAGGAGGAGATAACAATGACCTTATTAACTGATTTATATAAGTCATGACAACACAACAGGGGACAGTGCTTCCCATTCTTCTGCTTGAAAAAACATCAAGCTTCATCTTTACCAAAAATCTGGTAGAGCCTCCAAACAGTCAATATTTCTTAGTCCTCAAAATTGTACTTTTTCTCTTTTTTTAAAATTCAAATTCTTCTGCAGTCAGGGACTGTCCAGACACTAGACAGCTTTTGTTTAGCAGCCTGTCAAGAACTTCTGGAGATTAATCCCTTTTGTTTCTGAGCGCTGCAGTCCCTCACACGTGTCACACAGACTGGCAGCCTTGAAGAGTTAAGCAGGCCCTCAGGCCTGGCTCTGCAAGTCTCCCTTCCAACCCTCATGGCACCAGGTTCTTCCCATCCTTCATGGCTGGCACACAAACCCTCTCCTGAGGCTTCGCAGCCTGCAAGGGAGCTGTTCACAGCCTGCTGGCTTCTACTTTTGTCTCTCAGCTCCAGCCTGTTACTGCTCTTTCCTCGTGTTTTCAGCCTTGCTTCACCAGAGGAAAAGACATCACACCTCAGAGGCAAAAGACACACTGGGCAACTTGTCAGTGCTCCGGTGTTTTTCTATACTCTCAGAGCAGAATGCTATTGAACAGAGAACTCTCCAGGGAAAGAGGCAGGCACCAAACTCTTATGTGGACATAAAAATGCTACAAGCAATCACTTGGTAGTTTCCAAAACACATGGAGTTATTCCTGGCTTTTTGTATTTTTAAATGAACTTCTCAAAGCAGTTTCAGAAAGCCAGATAAATATGGTTACACTGTGTCCCAGCCTTACCTGTCTGCAGATACATGCAAGTGCTTCGAGATCAGATCACACAGCATCTTGGTGTAAGTCTTGTTCTGCTGCCCTCCTATTTTGCCGATGCTGTAGAGGCTGCAGAGTGCGCAGGGATCGGTGGAGCCCCCAAAGGACATCATCTGGTCAGGTATGATGTGCACAGCTATGTACTGCGGGAGAGAAACACTCAGTTACAGGCTATCTGAACTGCACTCTCCTGATGAAAATTTGCTCTGGGTACCAGCTCTAAACAGGGCAGTTTTGTATTGGGGTCAGGCAGCTCTCCAGTGCTGCCCTCTGCACACTTCCTAGGCCCAGGGGAGGCTCAGGCCCTCCAGTCCCCACGGGGGGCACGGCCCTGGGGGCTGCGGGGCCCTCGGCCCGGCTCTCATCTTTAGGAACGCGGCTGTGTGTGCACAAAGCCGCCGGCGACACGGCCACTCCTGCCCGCCACAGCCTCGCCACCGCACGGGGCGGAGCGAGATAAAGGCCCAAAATCCGTGTCTGCGTGCCAGAGCTCACATCCCCAAATCACGGGCCGAGACGGCGGGCCTGACGGAGAGCCCGGCAGCGATTCGGTCTTATCGGGCTCCGGCTCCTGAGGCTGCTGCGGTGCGGCCCAAGAGGGGCCGTGTCGGACGGCTGAACCGCCAGGAGCCGCCCGGAGCGCTCGGTCTATCCGAGCCTCTGCCCGGGTGAGTCCGTGCCACTGCGCGGCTCCGCTGCTCGAATCCCGACCGCCAGCACAGGCGCAGCACATCTCCGGCTACGTGACCGCTGCGCTCCTGCAGGCCCGGCTGCTGCTCCAGGCAGGGGCCGGGCATCGGGAGACTCTGCGCCGCGAGGTGGAACGGGCGCAAGCTCCTTCCCCCGAAGCAGCGGGGCCCCTGCCGCGTTGTGCCTCAGCTGCTCCCCTCGGTGGCCGCCGCCCGTCCGCCTCAGGGGGCGAGGGAGCGGAGATTCCCCAGGCCCGCCCCGCCAGCGCCTCCCCTCCCGCCGGGCCCGCCGAGCCTCCGCCGCGCACGTGTTCGCCCCGCTCCCGGCGCGGGGCGTCCCCGCCACCCGCTCTCACCTGCGCGGGCTTGCCAGTGGCCTTGGCCAGCTGCTGGGTGAGGTCGCCCAACAGGCTGTCGGCCACGGCGTCCTTGCAGACATTGGTGTAGATAGTGAACATGGGCATGGTGGCGGCGGCGGGGACGGCAGGGCCAGCGATGAAACCGACAGCGAGCGGCGGGACCAGCACAGTGGAGCAAGGCAGGCGTCGGCGGCGCTTTTAGTGCGCGGGGCCGCACAGGACGTAAAGCGGCCCCGCCCGGCGGGGAGGGGAGGGAGCGGGGCGGGGACACAGGCACACACCAGTTCCCTGGTTTGCAGTCCTCGCTGCGGCGTGCAGCTCTCTCCCGCAGCAGGCTGTCGGCCAGAGGTCTCCCCGCTCCGCCGTTATTCCTTGGCTTTGCTGCTGCCACTGAATATTTTTTTGGGGTTTGTTGCAGGCTCCTTCCTGCAGCGGAGTTCGGGCGCGCTGGGCAGCTCATACATAACCTGATATCAGCGTAGCGTATGTGATACGACCGCTGTAGCACTCCCACTGGCTTCTGCAGGATCAGGGCCAGAGAGGGATATAAGCCTTAGCTTGGCAGTTGCAAAAAGGGATCCTGGCCCTGGCTCCGGGATTTTTTTCTTTTGCAAAATAAAGTAACATTTGTACCGATTTTGCTTTAATTGTGTGCACAGCTTTGCCTCGGTGTAAGCAGAAACGTCTACCTTGCTGTCATATTCATTACTCTCTAATGTATTTCAGTCAAATTAAAAATCACCTATTGTTCCTCAGCATCCCCATTTTCGCATAATATTTTTGTACTGGAAAAAGGCAGAAGTGATTTTTGTTTTGCTTAGGAATGAACTGGTGCGTGCCTATTCGGAGGTTAGAGGCAGCAGAGCCGAGCCGTATGCTGGGCTGTGTGATGTGATGCACGTAGGCCGCCAGCGCGCAGCTCCCCACCCCTGATTCTTGCCTGCCCCGACGGCGGCAGCGCTGCTCTGCTGCACGAAATGACTCACAGGAAGGCTAAAGAGGATCAGGCCCTGAGCCCTCTCCACCCAGACGTTTCAAACACAGGAATCATGCGCTGCTGCTGCTAGAGAGCTTGACCATATGTACACGTTACACATGTGAACACACATAGCCCTGAATGAGGAGTAAGGGATGGTGTTACACGGGAATGCTTTGGAGTGACACAGGTTATAATGCTGGGAACTGGAGCACTTCCTTTTTTAGCGATTAACGGGGCTTAAGAACAGCAGGTAAGAACTGATTAAGTTTCCTCCCTTTGATATCCTCAGCTCCCTGCCATTGCATAGTCCCACTTATTCCTCTCACCTACTTGCCTCCCAGATTTGTTGCATGGAGGTAGGGTGGGAATTTTACCTCTGCAGGGGGAAAATCTTGAGAGCAATGTCACCATCGGTGTGCTTGCTGTGTGGCCTGCTAGGCCCAGAGTGGCAGCCCCTGGCTATGCTGCCACACAATGGAGAGACATCTGCAATTTCATTCTCTTTTGCTTACTTAACTAAAAAAAAGCTTTCACCAAAGCAGCTTCCATTTGTTATCCCAACAAAGCATTTTTGTAGGTTGAGGTGCAGGTCTGTATTTAAAGTCTTTGGCTGCAAAGCAAAGCTGTGGTAGGGACAAAATGCAATGTTTACAATAGAGTTCAGAATAGGGGTGCGATAAGGTTTGCTCTTCCAGAAAAAAGTCACAATACACTTAACTGTAGAATTTCAGGAAACATCTCTACTCAATCTTTTATTTCACTTTGGAAGCAAATGATCTTATCTGACCAAGGGCTTAAATAATAAATATTTATATGCAAATCTTCCTTTCATAATTAATTCACCATTTCAGTCCCTAGGAATGGCTTACTCTGGCTTGCTGTGCCTCTGCTTCATTCTGAGCTGTGCTCTAATCTTCACTGTCACTACAAATTGCTCAATGGATGAAAAGGGGAGGACACAACAGCGAACAGTGGTTTTTTCCACTCACTCCCTCTGCTTATGCTGAGCCCTGGGACACAGCACAAGTTTTTCTGCTAATCAATTAGATATCCCTGTAGTGTTAGGCCTAAAGAGGACCTGGACTGCAATCCATCCCTTTTAAATAAGAGGTAATCATATCTTTCCTCCTTTGAGATGGAGGTCCATGTGCAACATTTATAGCCACATCTATTGAATTAAATAGATCTTGAAACCAGGTCAAGATAGTTCTCTTGAAATTTGACTCTTGAGCATGGACAGGGCAAAGGCAAATGGAATGTTCATCTTCACATGTGACTAAACCTTTTTTGAAAGAAAAGCTTCTCTTAGCAGTATTTTGAAAAGGCACCCTCCATCTCAACTGCAGGTCTTCCCAGAGTAACAGGAAGGTCTCAGTCATAAGGTTTCTGCTGTATTTTTACTTTTATTTCAGCAGCAGGCAAGATGTTAAACAGCAGTGGGTAGCAGCAACTAAGGTAACAATGCCTTTTGCATTTGGCAGATACCAGAAGGTGACTAGAACTGCCGTTCTGAAACCACGGCAAGTGTTCAGGAGTAAGCTGTTACCACCCCAGGGCACCTCAAGCAAAGGTGGTGTTATTCCAGCCTACATTGCCAGGACTGATGTCAAAGGAGCTGATGTAGATCCTGGAAGGGAAGACAGGCACTGTCAGCTGCTGAGAGCAGAGTGCTGCAGGCTGGTCAGGGTGTTCCTGCAACAGGACACAGCCATGCTGCAGACTCTCCCCTAGGGCTTTTTACTTCCCAGGCCTTACACTCCCTTCCTCCTGCACCTTTTAGTGCTTCACCTACTTGCATTCTGGAGTTCCTAGTGTTTTTCTACTTCTTGGTTTAAGAAGCTGTCAGGATACTGTATTTTATTTACAGTCATTTCTGGAGCAGAATGACATACTTTCAGGGAAAGGACTAGAAGGGCTTTTATGTAAGTGGAAGCTCTTGGAATACACTTCCACTTGTACCCTACGGGCAGTAGGGAACTGTTGGTACATGTGACTCGAGTTATCAATATAATAACATTGAGTTATTGTGTCTGTACCTGGTCTTTTGCACATGATATCTCTGGCATATACAGTGCCTGAACCTACATCATTTTAACCAAGGAATTCTGCAGCTTCTGGACATCAGCATTGCAGGTCATGCAATTGCTTCTCTCTTCTCTTTAGCTGGGGAGTTGCTCAGTTGACTTGGCATTTAGCCTCTTCAATCAGCACATTAATAGAGAGCCCCAAAGGACCAGCCTGGGAAGAATAGTTTTAACAGTCTGTGGAAAGTCAAGTCAGAAAAGTTGCTATATGAGCTCACCTGTCAGATGGTATTTTCAGCTGGTTGTTTAGCAGGTCACAAAGCAATTTGGAGTAGACCTTGTTCTCATGCTCCCCTATCTTTCCAATGCTGTAGAGAAAGCACATAGCACAAGGATCTGTGGAGCCACCAAAGGACATCACCTGATCAGGAGAAATCTGTATTGCTACATACTGTTGGAAGAAGAAAATGAATGTTATTTTCTTTGCCACTTTAACAAAAGTTTTGAAAATCCAGGAAGGTATTTATGTACCTAAACTGCAGTGAAAATAAATGCATTATTTTTATATGCAAGTCTTTAATTTGTTGACATCTTACTGTCTAGATTTGCATTCTACTCCAAGATATTCACTGCTGTGTCAAAGGCCAGTGCAAAGACTCCATAGTGCTTTGGCTTCCCGGTCCAGGTGCTCCAGGAGCTCAGCGACCTATAATATCTGCAACACCTCCTCTATGCCACCAGGCTCTCCCTGCCTGTATGGAATGTCAGGGGCGAGGGGGATGTGCAATCGCATTGCTGCCACATTGCATTCCAGAGAGATTTTGCACCTCACTGGCTCCCGCTGCAGTCTTCCCTGCTGAGGTAAATGTGAACTGACACAACAGAGGTTTAAATCAACATCCCCGTCATTAAACAAAATGCAGCCTAATCCTACTTTTGTTCTTGATATCAGGAAAAATAGAAGAAAGTATCTATGTTAATATTAATGACTAGCCTGCAATTTTCCCTGCTGCTAATACACAGTGTCAGATCCACACACTGGGGAATCTAGGGATCAGTTCCTTTGGCATTCATCTGGCTTCTGTGCTGCTCTTACCCACGTTTATTAGCAGCGCATCATTGGAATTCGGCAGCAATCAACCCTCTGGATAAAACAAGCTAGCCTGAGTACCAGGAGTTGTCTGGGTAATTAGTCTTGGCCATCATTTACAGTTTGTTTGCGTGTAAGGTGCATCAGACCACAGCAGTACAGGATAAGCCAAGGAGATCCTGCTGAGGTCCCACTTGCTTGGCCCTGTTCTCCCCTGTCTGGACACCATGTGCTCTCGACTTTATGCCAAATGTAGGTACATCCATGCCTTTAACATCTACCCAGGAAGCAGGTTATCATGATTAAAAGAAAAATCAAGTTGAAGAATTAATCAGCATTATTTTCTTCTTAGAGCAGTTTGAAAATATTTGAAACAGTTCTTCCAGTAGGAAAAAAACCCTATTTGATTGAAAATCAGTATTTTTCCCAAATGGTACAGTTTCCTGTGAGAGGAAAGCTCTGCATTCCAGCCCACCCTAATCCTTTCCTTCTTTCTGTGTTATAACTAAGAGACTCTCCCTTTCCTATTGCCTCCTTTGTCACGAAGAACTTGTATGTCCTCTTCAGAAAAATCTCTTTGTTATTCCCTGTATATTTCTAAGTCCCATTACATATCCCTTCCACACAGCTGCATAAACCTGTTCCAGCTGCATCCCAGCCCTGGCCTCTAGCTTTATATTCAGAAGCTGTTATGCAAGAACCACGAGCTGACACACCCCCCACCCCCCCAACAGCAAGCACTTGTTTGCTAGACTGATAAAATTGTTGGCTTTTTTTAAAGAGGGATAGAACACATTAGTTTTACATAAGAATTTCATGTGCTCAGGTGTCCCAGTACATAGAGAAACGTTTGCTGGGAAGCCCTCAGAGTCCTTTCTGTAGGCACCAAAACTTCATTCTTTCTACAGTTTCAAAGCGTCACTCCCAAAGCAAGATAAGCATTTTCTGAAAATGGGGTAGTGAATGTGCAGAAAGGGGGCTTAACCAAGCTGCTACAGATCTGTGGCCAAATCACTGAAGTTACTGCTGCTACAGCAACTGAGGTATAGCTCATGTTATGAAGTTTACAGCTCTGTAGAGAAGTTTTCTTTTTGTTTTTCTTATTCAACAATCTTCAACTGATATAGTGACTAGTGACCAGTCAGTATTAAGAAAATAATAGCCCTATAAATCCTTGTAAGACTCTTAATACCAGTATTTCAGTACGTTTCCTCAGTAGCGTACTGCTGTATGTTTTGGCAGGTAAAACCCCTCCAGTTTGGTAGTGAAACCAGCAGACAGCTTTTACTCTGGTATTTTGACTACAAATAGCATGATGCCACATAGACATTTTTGCCAGATGTCCAAGCAAACTGAAAAAATAGGTTTTTTTTACTTCAACTGTAACCACTAGGCTACAGGCAATTTGGTGGCAGATAACAGGCACTTATTCAACAGGACTCAGCAAGGCAGTTGAGGGTGAGGTTTGCTTTTCAGATTCTTGAGAGGTATTCACAGAGATACCTGTGGACACATACCACATGCATCCAGTGTCTTCACTTACACAGATAACTACATGGAATATCACCCTACACAAAGATAGTTTGAATAATTCAGTGTTTTGTGACCTCAGTAAAACTAAGTTACAGCAAACAAGTATTTAATATTCTCCCAGAGAGAAGACTGCAAATACTGGTGAGTCATTAGGTATATTAGTTTATCAAGGCTATCACTCAGAAACAGCTCATTGCAGAGGTACAGCTGACTAAAGAAGGAAAACATTTCAGCAAATGGACTTACCTGTGCTGGTTTGCCCAATGCTTTTGATAATTGTTGGGTGAGCTCCCCTGCAAAAGATTCTGGAACTTTATCCTTGCTTATATTTGTGTTAACAATGAATATAGGCATCTTTGGATCACAAGCAGGTTTTTTTTCAGCTCACCTTGTGCACAGCCTTCTTCCTAACTCTCCATAAGCTGGCTCAGCCCACTGTGCTATTAAACACCTCAGGAGCCTTTAAATAGTCAGTGATACCTTTGGCAGGTGCATTGAGAGGGGTGGGAGTGTCTCAGGAGAGGTGAGGCTGAATGTGCCATCTGCAGACTGCTAACACAGACAGCCAAGGCACTGTCCTGGGAGGGAACCTGGCTTTTGCACTCTGGAAACCAAAGCATCCAAAACAACACTTCATCTTTGGATACAGCCTGACCATGAAACCAGTGAAAAAGCAAGTGTTTCAGAGACTGAGTGTAGGTTGTAATGCACCTCTTTATGCAAGTCTAATAATTACTTTTAAAAATTGGATGGATGATTCAGTTGTGAGGTCTGAAACTCTTTCTGTGGAATAGACCGTAACACAAAAACCCCAGTGACACATTGTGCAGACCTTTCCTGAACCATGACTAAGTCATGACAAAGATGCCTAAAAATTAGGGTCTTGATTTTCCACTGTGGTGAGCACTGGATGCTGCATGCTCAGAGAAGGCTTGTTTTCAACTTGCTCCTTTGTTGTGCAAATAGTTCCATAACAGTCATAACTCCAGAGAGACAGGAAATCCACTGGCTTTCTGACACAAGCAGCTTTTATCCAGAGTGGAGGGAGTGTGTGGCAGAGCTGGGATCAGTTCTCACTGCTGCCTAGAAGAGCCTTACATGAGAGAAGTGATTTAGAGGGGTCATATGGCATTTGGTAGGGGGTGTTCACAGCAAGATATGTGGGGAAAGCAGGCTGAAAATGCTAATGGTGATAAAGTAAATGGTTTGATGATCTCTCCATGTTAAAAGTGATGGGTATCTTTATGCCCAGTAGTTTCTGAGTTAAGAGCTTTTGTACTGAGTCCGTTTTCCCCAGGCAGCAGAAAAGAGGGAGAACTTTCTATAGCTTGCACTAAATGCTTGTATTGAATGGTGTAATTGAAGCAAATGCTTTTAAATGGTGAAAACTTCTGTATGAACATGCTGAAGCTGATTGTGTTCAAGGTCAGGTTGACTGGGCCCTGAGCAACCTGACCTAATGGGTGGCATCCCTGCCCATGGCAGGGGGTTGGAACCAGATGATCTTTAAGGTCACTTCCAACCCAATCCATTCTTTCATTGTGTGGTGTATGTTGATTTTAAGCCAGTTCCTTCACTGTAGCACCCTTGCTGTAAAAGGTCAGCAAATAAAAGGTCAGGAGATGAAATTACTGTGTCAGTGTTCATTTACAGCCCACGTTTGTGGATTGTGTTTCCTGTATGCATTCTGAAAATAATGAAAACCCTAAAAAAGACCAGAAATAAAATCTGGTTTACAAAAAGCCTTTTCAGGGTATGTTTCCTAAGCCAAAGCATTAAAAACAAACCCAAGTGACACCTCCATCTTTAAGGAGAGAAACTGTAGTTTGTAGTATTGATTCATTTTTTCTTCAGTGGTTGGAGGAAAGCAGGTGGTATGATCCAAAGTGTTTAATTACAAATCATACTATCCTTGTTATTGGTCACTTGGAAAAACTTAGACTATTTCCAATGAAATTCACAACCTATTTTTACTGCTGGGTACAATAATCAGTCGTTTTTCCCAACTTGCTTACATAACAAGAAAAACATTTCCAAAACAAACTCTTTCTTCTGTGAAAACATCTGATGTAATTCCCAGAAGCCAATGCACCAGGTTGGAAATCAGTTCCTTAGACACCAAAGATGCTGTCGAGAGTCTGCTTTATTTTATAGCAGCCATTTTACCTCTTTTGCATGCAAGAATATCTCTGTTTGGCAGGTCCTTCTCCCTGCCTGGAGTTACTAGGATGTTCTCCACTGAGATTCCCATTACATCTCCAGGATTGTTGCACAGCAAATTTCGCTTTCAATATTTTCTCTCTGTTATGCTGAAACCTGTTTTCTGAATTTGAGGTGCTACGTTTTTAGTCTGCATCTGCTTGGGTCACCCTAAACCATGTATTTAGCTTTTCCTCTGCGTCCCTGTCAGCCAAATATTTTAGACCTTTGTGTTTTTCCAGCCTCATGACTGATGGTCATTGAGCCTTCTTGATTCTACTTTACCTTGGTTTGTCATCTTAAATTATTTTACTTCATCTTTTGTATTTCTGATACTCTTCTCTGAGCTGTTTGCCAGCAGCTTCCTGCTTATGATGTACTTAGTGTTACTCTAGCATAGTGAGTTTCATATCTATCTTAAAAAAAAAAAAAATAGATGAGACAGAAGAGCTTGCAGTCTGTTTTTAATGTTTCCTTTTTACTTCTGTTGCAACATTGTTTCCTGTACAAATTTCTTCTCGGAACATTCAGAGCTTGGTGCAAGACACCTGTTCCTTAGGAAAGTTATTTTCACTGGCAGAGCTTTCTTTTTTCCCAAAGTTCAGCTTGTTGAATTCTGCTTTTATTTCCATGATTGACTTTCCCTTGGTCTCAGGAAGATACAGGTAGATGAAAATTGCTGATAAAGCAAGGATTCCCAAAAAGATAAGGAAGCAGAAGGGTCCAAGGTTATCCTGCAAGCAGAAATGCAAGACAATGTAAGGAAAACAAGAAACTCATTTCTATTTCCCTGCCCTTTAGTGCAAGCCTGTGTCTTAGAAGTTCAAATTCAAAGGTGTGGTCAATACACAATCCAGGACAGGTATCAAACCAGGAGTTTCCACTGGTCATGTTTTACCTGAGTCCAACTGCTGCTCCTCTGACAGGCCTGGGGAATTTCTGAGTGGGTTTGGTATTTGGACAGAGCTCTAAGCTTTGCATGGCATTACAGTTTATTGCTATTATTTTGCCCCCTGTCAGCATTCAGAAATAGATTAGCCTGGAAAGAGGGATCCTGTTAGAGTCACTTACAACAATTACTGGAAAAATCATCCCAAGTACGAACAGTCCCATCCAGTTGATGCAGCCAACAATCAGAAAGGCTGATGGTCTGTATGACTGGCTGAAGATTTCAACCATCACAGATATAGTGGCTCCAGCTGAAAAAGCAGAGTCAAACACACACCAGGTTTATTCATTTCCTTGCTTCTGCTGAAGTTCCTCCCAATGGCAGTGGAAGAGATGACAGACAGGCAGAAGAGGTGGCCTGTTGGTAGGTGGCCTCTGGTATGAGGGTGAAAGACCTTGATTCCAGAAATGGAATACAGCAGTTAATTTAGGTTCCTCTTGTATGTACTGGACTCCTTTTTCTGGTATCAGTGGATCTGTGCCATTCCATATTGCATTGGTAGTCGTTATTGGTGCAGTGATTTATAAAACCATCTTCCCTTTTGGATCCTGTGGCCATTTTCACCTGGAGTATGTTGGTAGGCATAAGCTTAACTTGTTAAATTATCGAAGATGATTACTATAACATACCTGGCAATGCCTAGAATCCTGTTTTTAGCTGAGTGATTTAGAAATTGTTTTGAAATTTCTATCTCACATCCTTTGGAGAAGAGGATACTGTGTTTTAAATTATTTAGATCATGTGATCAGCAATAAAATTTGAGGCGTCTGTATCCTTTTACTGTGTCCCACTTGTATGTGTCTGCCCTTCCCTCTTTAATTTTCAGAACTCTTTTAGCAAGGCACTAGTCTGTTCTTCCTCTGCCAGTTGTGTTGCCAACCAATACAATACAAAAGTTCCTCCCAGCAAAACCCCTGATGTACTCACATGGTCCAATTCCATAGAAGACAACGAACAGAAAGATCAAGATAACACTGAAGTAATGCATCCAGAAAAATCGATGCTAGAAGTGAGAAACCAGCGATATCAAACCATTACACACACGGCAGAATAGCAGAGCTCTGTATTTTCTGCCACTGGCTGAAGTTTTTATACATACTCTGCAAGTTAAGACCACAAAGGTGGGCTGGTGCTGAGGAAGTGGCCAGAGAGCTGCTGGCTCTTACCTGCAGTGACAGGGTCATGGTAAGCAGTGCTAGCACAGAACACATCAGCGTGTATCCGCCCCATAGCAGCACCTTCCGCCCAAACCGGTCTATAAGGGTGCTCTGAAAAGCAGAAAACATGGATCGTAAATCCCAGTTCTCAAAGGAACTAATTCCTCCTCTCTCCATGTCTTCTTTGAGGAAGACTTGTCTACGTAATAGCCGTAGATCAATGTCATTTGAGAGTCTCTTAATTCCTAATGAATTTGATTCATTTCTTCAAAAAGGAATTCATTATTAATTAAGCTGTGTTTATTAGTCAATCCTAGGCTGTCATTAGACAGTTCTCTCTCTTGCATGCTGGCGTATGTCAAATTGTGCACACATACATACACACATCTAGCCCAGAACATCAGAAAATTTATTATTTTGCAGGAAAAAAAGTGAGTCCAAAGATACACACTCGTGCAAATAATTTGGGAAAAAAGCTTCTTTTTATCCTGTATGTGGTTTTGCAGAAGCAGGAAGGTGTGGCTTAGGTTATGCAAAATTTCCCTGAGCCTGGTTATAAGAAAGAAAAAGCAGAGTTGTTGACCACATTAAATTTTTCCTTCAAATGCAACTCTGAAAGGACTTACACACAGTATAGAGGATAAGCACTCACACAACCCAACTCCCAGGGACACATATGGGATAAGGTATTCTTCAAACTTGGCTGTGTGGAATACTTCAAAAGAATAGAAGTATATCTGAAAAATGCAAAGAGGAAATGCACCTGTGAAAAAAGTGTTGCAGTTGAGATACAGTTCTAAGCTGGTTAATAACATTGACTTTGAGGGGTTTGTAATGCTGCCTAGCATTGTCTCTTGTTCTGGGGATAAGAGAGCACTCAACTGCATTGATTCCACAGAGCTGCAGTGTGGTCATGACAGTCATCAAAATGTAAAGTTGCCAGCGCAGAGATTGTTCTTTTATTACTTCAAGGACACGCAAGGTTTTTGTGCTCGCCATTGCACCCTTCTCCTTCATAATGTCATCAACTTCTGCTTGGTGGTCTCCTTCCCCCCAGAGCTTCCTGATGGCTGTAGGGGAGAAAGAGGGAAGTGAATTATTCTACCAGGATAGCTCCTTCAGGAGTGGTTGCATTAAACCCTTTAGTCTGCCTGTCCATTGGTGTAGGTGCTGGTGCTGGTGCTGCTTGTGCCATCTGGTTGCTGCAGGGGCAGTGGGCAATTGGAAGGATTTTGTCTCTCTGGTTGTCAGCATAGCACAGATTTCTAATGTGGAGTTTACTTAACTGTAAACAAAGTAAATATTTAAGTACATTTTATTTAATAATACAAAAAAAGAGCACTGCCACATCATTTCCTTTAAAGAAATAAAGCAGTGCCCACCAAGGTGGGAAATGTTAGACATGCTGATACACATCTGTGTTTCTTGTCTTCATGGACTAAATGAGGCTAAGTGAGGCCCAGGTTAATACATATTGTCATAGGTACCTCAACTGTTGTATGTGAAACTGCCTCTGCTCAATGGCACTGCAGTGTGCAGTACAGTTCTGCCCTGCCTCTTGTCTTCTGCAGAGGCTGTAACAGAGCAGATGAAGTGAAGTAAGTGAGGAAAGCAGACACTCTACCTTTCCTGCAGGCTTCCTCATTACCCTTCTGTATCAGGAGGTAGGATGGTGAATCAGGGAAAAATGGGAGGGTAACCAGTTGAACCAATGCTGAAAGTCCACTAGATGCTAACAACCATGGCCACAAAGCTTCGCTTCCTAAAATCTCCCTGGAAAGTGTATGTGAAACAAAATTATGCTGAAATAATGGAATGAATGTTCAGGAAGCTTTTCTGAGTGATCACAATTGCTCAGATTCCATTCAAGGGTGCACTGGAGCTAAACCCTGAATTTTAATTTGGCAAATTTCACAAATTTGCCTATTTTTATTTCTGAAAATTTATTTTAAAATAATTATTTGCTATTTTGAAAATCTTTCTGAATATCATTGGAACCCAGGAGAATGTCTAGAGAGATGATGAGATTTATTTGACCACTGCTTGGCCACGAGACCAAAGCATCTAAGACTTTTCATGTAAGTGCAATGAATTTTGAAGGGGACGTCTCCTAGTAGAAAGAGTGTGGAAATAAGAAGAAATCAGATTATGAGAAAATAATTTTCTGCCTTCTATATTTAAAACAATGTTTCCCTTAAATATGATCAATATTTTTCTTCTGCTATAAGCTAAGTCACGTTTTGGGGAGGATGAGAGTGTTTCTCAGTCACTGACTAGATGACAGAGTAAAGTTATAGAAACATTTCTACTTTTAGTGCAACCTGATAGAAAGATTGGAGAATTTACCGTAGTCCAACAACCTGTCCTGTGAGTTTTCCCAGGGTCAGAAAAACAGCAACAGTGGAGTTGGTAAACCCACGCAACTTCTTGGGTGAAATCTCTCCTACATACTGAGGATGTATATTGAGAGAAAAACCTTGAACATAGAAGAGGATAAATGACAGTTAAAATATTTAGAAAAGCTTAACTTTTTGACCATTGTCTCATATTGTTTCCATTCACTCTGGTATTTAAATTACAATTTCTTGCAAAAGAGATGATATCTTTCACTTTCATTGAGTGCCTGGTATATTTGCTTTAAAAATAATTCTTCAAGGATGGCTGTAGAGACAACCCTGGGATGGGAAGTCAGGGGGCTGCAGGCCTTGCAGGCCATAGGGGCATGAGGACATACCTGAACCAATGCCATAGAGAAAGCGCCCGACTAGAATCATCTCAAAAGATCTGGCGGTTTTACTGAGGGCCATGAAAAGTGCAGCTACCAACATGATCAGGTTGGTGAACATCTGGCACTTTTTCCTGAAAAAAAAAAAAAAAAGACCTTGAAAATTTAGTGTGAATTGAGAAACTCTTGTACTCTTTTGACTACTCTTGCTGTGACAGGAAGCATGGTACAGCCACTCCTACTGTTTTGAGGAATGGCTGAAATAATTTCAACTTTGGATAAAATGGTTCTTTAGAATTTTAGGATCATTTAGATTTGAATTAATTAATTTTTTGTGTTAGAATTTAAAGAGTTGGAACCCTTTGTCAGCATTTTTGCAGTACAAGTGGGGAAAAAGATTGAAGAACTGGCCCAGTTTGTCACCAAGATTTTTAAATGGCTGTAAGTCCTCATAAAATGTCAGGTTGTTCCCCAGAAATAGTCTGAGCCACTCTTGGCTAAATGGGTGATCTGAGATGGCAGACAGAGTTTTTTAGAGGCATATTTCATTTCAAAAGTCATTCTGTGGGAATCATGGGCTGGTGTGCTCACCACCCTGGTGTCTCAAAGTCTTTTGCACTCAGATGTTTTGCTGTGACAATTGTCAGACAAGAGCCCTCTTGCACACATTAAGGATTCATAGAGACTCTGCGTTTAGGCTGTGATTCAGTGGTTAGGCTTCCATGTGTTAAATAACCCATGGGCGAAGTGCATGATCTTGTTTCCAGTCTTGGGAGACTCTCTGTGTGTGGGATCAGGCAGTGTCCCACAAGAAATTTCTTGGGGGCACTTACCTGTTAGGAAAGAACACAATTGCAGGCAGGCTAAGATGGTTTGTTGAGACCCAAATGAGGGGTCTCTGGATCAGTGTGTTGTGGAGCAGATCTTTAAGTGGATCACACCAAGAAGATATGTTTGCCAATTTCTCTGCAAATGAAATTAGTGGTATTACACACAAGGCACCAAGAACAGACCAGACTGGTGAGTAATCCTTCCTTCATCCAGTGGGAAAGATAGTTTGGAACTGACTTTCAGTAAGATGTGATGCCTAGGTTTTAACTTTTATATTTTCCTGATTCTGTACTGCTTAGAGTGTAACTCTGAGGTTTCTTGTAGCTTGCTCATTTCTGCTCACTTGTGCTAGGTAGACGTAACAAAGCCTCTCCAGCCCTGCTCCCCCAGGTCACCCAGACTGTCCTAGGCCCAAAAAGTATAATCCAAAGAGCTTCTAAGGGGGGCCAGCAGAGGAGAAATTACATCACTGAACTGAAGCTTTAATTGGAGAATTAACCCTGATATGCAAATGAACCAAACCTATAAAGGTGTGAAGAACTCGTGACCTGTCATCCACCTTGGGGTCCATTTTTGGCAATAGCCTGTGGCTCCCAGGGTGTACCTTTGAAGGCCTTTCAAATAACTACCTATTTTATTCTTTTACTCCTGTCCAGTCACTGTGTCTGGGAGGCCTCTTAAGGCATCAGATGGATTGCCAAGGACAGAGAAGTCTCTTGGACATTAGTTTTGGTGCTGATTATATCTTTACAGTGAAGTTACAGGCAATTTATTTTTTTCTCCTCTCTCCATATTTTCATTGGAGTAGATCTGAATATTTAATGTAATATCACCATCCCAAAATGAGTGTATTTAAATGGAAATCTGACTCTTCTTTGTCACATAAGGATATTTTCCAGGTGTTTGAGTAACTGCATATAATGTGTTACAACACAAGACACACAGCTCCTTTATTGGAGTTTGTAAAGCTTGGGAGGTCTTTATGAGAGTGATAGGGGACCTTGAAGAGAATATGATTCTATGCCACTGCTCCCAGAGGCATTAATCTGGTGATGTGATGATGACTGCAGCCTTTACAGAACACAGTTCCATGGGGAGGACAGATAAATAGGACATAAGACTGCTTGGAAAAGTGGATGTGCCAGGAAACCCAATCAATTGTCTTCAACAGGGCTGCTTCAACCAAAAAAGAAGAGATTTATTTGTCCACCTTGGTATTTCCCTGTATTTTCTGATAGCTGAGCTGTTACAAAAAGCACTTACTTCCTGTATTTTGTAGTCAGGTAGCCACAGCAGAGGCTTCCCAGGAGTCCTCCTATCCCATAAACAGACACAATGAACGACCACAACAGCATGATTGTCTCAGGATGGAGGGGAGAGCCATGTCGATCTATCCAGGTTTCATTAATAAACTTCCTGATGTGCTGAAAATAAAATGAGATTTGGCTGGATAATGGGTGTAAGATCTGTTCATGTTTGGCTGTTGTACTTCAGGTCAAGCCTGTGGTTCTAATATTAGACTTATTTTGAGACTTTTTTAGTAAAACAATTTTATTAAGATCACACTGAAAAATCTTCAAGTCTGTATCAGTCAGGAAGCTTCCTGGCAAGCATGCTAAGAGCTTGTTTTGTGCCCTCCTTTGGGTGCTTGTACACTACATGGCAAGAGCTTATTCAAAACAGGAAATGCTATCCAGTTCTTTAAAGGAGAAAAAGTTCTCTACACGTGATGTTACTGTTAGCCGAAGAGAAGGCTAAGATATATCAGCTGAATGCTCAGTAAGTTTGGGATTTATGGGAGAATGGAGGGCTCAGGCTCTCACTTTTGTGTTTTCAGCCTCAGGGAGATGGCTACTTACCACAGAAGGATAGTTGATGACAGAAATATGGAATCCATATGGGAAACTACCACCAATTCCCAGCACTAAGATCATTTGAAGTAGTCCCCGGAACTGAACCTGCAAAGCAAAAATCAAAAGCTCCATCAACTTCTCACTACTCTAGTTTTGTGCAAGGCCAGAGACTCTGTAGACTGGTCCTTCCTCTTTGTCCACTCCAGATCCTCTTAAGTTTAAACATTTTTCAGAATCTCTCTAATCTGCTGCCAAAGCACGACCATCAGCCACAGTGCCATAGCAAACAACATGCTGGTGTAAGGGTGATAATCCATCACTCTGCTTGCAAGAAGGAAAAGGAGCTTGAAAAGATGTTCTCAATAGTGCAACTCTCGCTGTAGGCCTGCAACATCTGACAGGTTGGCTGGATAAAAGTGTCAGTCCTGGATGCGGGGAAGAAGTAATCAGTTTCCTTGTCTGCAATCGAGAGTAACCAATGTACACCAAACCATAATGTATGATGATACATATAATTTCTTCCCTTTTTAAGATTATGGAATCTCTTGATGGATTATATTAACTATCTTTTGATGAAGTGAAGAAAGGAATTAATTTAAAGGTTTATATCATGATTTCTTAGCCTTTTGCTGTACCATTAATATATTAATTATTTTAGGAAGTAATCAGAGTGCTTAATATTGTTTTCAGTAATTTAGAAGACAAAGTAAAGTAGCATAGTCAGTGGTGGAACAGCCAGAGCTGTTGTTAGATCTTAAATTAATTTAATTTAGTTTCATTTCATTTCATTTCATTTCATTTCATTTCATTTCATTTCATTTCACTTTATCTTGTTGTGTAGAAAAGGCGATGCAACGTGATCTTCATGCCCCAAGCCCCACTGCTCTTTGTGATGTTTAAACACAGAAAGGAAAGACAATCTCTGTAACAAAGGAATTAAAAAGCTTTAAAGAACCTGAATCTCTAGTATTATGTTATCTTTGTCCTTGTAAGTCAGAGGCCTGAGAAGATGTGACCAGATACTCACCAGGTTGGAGAAGAAGGCAGCCATCTCGTATGAAAGAGCTGGGGCCTGTTGCTCACTGGCTGGTACCTGCCAAAGGAACCGAATGCTCACATTATACAAGAGCAGTATCAGTGGACTAGTCTCGTGTTACTGAAGTTAAATTTTACTTCAGAGGTTTTTGAGTTAATTACACATATTTAAGCTGTCGTACAAAGTTTAGGATTGCTGGATTAAATATTTCAACCAACGGTTATATCTAGCCCACATAAACAGGATGGTGTCTCTTGCAGGAAACCTGTATACTTCATGAACTCTGTCTTCTGCTAGGGGGACAGGGGACCGAGGAAACAATTTTAAACAGGATTTCCATCATCATAACCTGCTCAGTTTTCAATATAAGTGAGAAACATAGAGACAAAGTTCTCTCTTGGGAATCTTAAATGGGGCTTGGACAGTGAACTCCAGGACTTTGACATGTAATAGGAAAGAGCTGTCCTCTCTTCAGGTGACGGCAACTGGAGCACATCGTAACTTAATCATTACTGGAAGGAACTGAACTACTCTATGATTTTGAAGTGGGGTGCAAACTTAACAATTCTACAGTGGCACACCAGGCTTGACCACCCAAGTACTTAGTAGATGATTTTGCTTTGCTAGTAGAGACAAAGATTCATCATACACAATTTTGTCTGGCATTTCCACTAGTCAGTATAATTATTTCTGTGTCTGCAATGAAAAATAAGGTTGTTTTGAAACTGTTTTGTAACCTCCACAGCTGGATTGATGTCTGTTTCTTCTGAGAGAAAATTCTGAGGCTTTAACTTCAGTAATTCCACAATTATGAGGGTCTTGAATGTATTCAGTTGGTAAATGGCTTCGTTATCACTTGCCATTTACACGTCAGTTAAAGGAGAGGATGAAGAAATCATAAAGGGCTTACTTGATGCAAGCAGGCATATTTACTAGAAAATATTTCATATGCAAAGCATATTGCCAGATTCTATAGCTAATGTTTGAAATATAGTGTATGGCACCACCCAGCCATTTCTTCTGCCACTTTCAGGCCTCATCATGATCTTGACTTTGCTGTTGATTTGTGCTGAGAGTTCATGGAGGGACTTTTTTTCAGTTTAGGTTCTCCAGCAGATAAGCTGTTGTTCAAGCATAAATGAGACTGTCCCTTTGATGCTAAGAATTAATTTCCTTTTCTGTAAAGTTACACAAAGTTGAAGCAACATGATGTGCATCTGACAAAGGGATGAAAATTCCATGTTAGCTGCTGGTATCTGCCTTGCTCAGATGATAATTGCGGGGACACACAAAATAAGGCAATAACATGTAGATTTCAGCATGGGGCACTCTTTTTCAAATGCAGCCTGTTGCACATATTTTCTTATGTTTTACTTTACCCACTTCTACTTAGGGTATTTATACATATTGGAACTTACACTTTTGGCTCTTGGACTTTAATTTAGGATTCCTACTTTGGGTAGGTTGAATCTTCCTCCCATAACTCCCTTACTGTGTAATGTCTTTTACATTTGTGGTGGTTAGTGACTGTACTGCTTGTGTGCTGTTATTGCTTAGACTGTTCTGAGGCCCCCTTTATTAGATGTGCAGTAATTAGTGCTAACAAGTAGTTAGCAGATATCTTACAGATATCCTTTAGTTAGATTTGTGCTCAGGACAGTAAATCTCACAGTATCCAGTCATTTAATCACTTATCTTGCAATTTTACAGTCATGTGTGACACACATACCCAAAGCTGTGCTAAGCCTTCCTTAATATAGATCCATATTTTTTGTGTCCAGCTGACAGAAGTTCACTGATACATTTTTGAAGTTTTTATATCTGCCTCAATTAGTAATTGAGATATATCTTATCTATCAGCTGATGTCTCTGGAAGAAAATGTGCATGTAGTGTTCCTGAATTGCTGTTCTCTTTGTCCTTGTCACCTCCCATGTATATTTGAACCATACCTTGTGCTGTTTCATCCCTTGACCACACTGTCCCCACAGCACAGCTCTTGCTCCACTGAGCACAGGCAGAGGGTGACCTGTGCTCCACATGGCTGTTCCACTTCATTGTCACAGTAATGTTCCATAGGGCATCGCTTGCTTCCTGGGAAGGGTCTTTTGAGAAAGGCTTTCCTAAATAACATCTAATAAATAACTGAGAGCAGAGAAGTGACTCACTAGAGAGTCTCTCAGCAATGCTACACAATGCCACTCTGCTTCTGTTTCCAAAGATTTCATGGACTGTTGTAATGGAATGGTGTTTTCAGAATGACTGGTAGGGAAGAGAGAATTCTGTTTTGCAAAAATTTGATATTTCTTTTCTGTATTGGTAGCTGTCTCCAGATGACTGGTAGTTTTTAATCATATTGCATGTATATGGAACACTACAAATTACTGAGTTTTCTGACTTCAGTACACTTCATGTTTTGTAGATATATAGTTCTATTTATGTAGTTGCATTTAGTGACATATCTGAAGTGTCACTCAGTACTAAAGGCAGGAATAATGGAAGACCCCAATCATGGAAGGATATGCACACCAGCTACCCCTGAGGAGATCATGATGTGGGGAAAGAAATGCTTGTGGAAGCCAGAAGTTTTATTACAAGGCAATCTGCCATTTTTATTATGGTTACCATTTGCAATTAAAATTAAGTAGCAGTTAAGATGAATGATTGAATTCTTATTTTGAATAACCTTATTTGAGTTGAAGTAAATATGCCAGTCAAAACAACAGCAGAGGTAAAACCACTTATTTTACTGTGCAAAGTTTGGACTCTAAATTGTATAGTGTTCTTCACAGTAAGCCTTAGTTTTGTTCATGTTCTTCCTAATAGTATTGCTTTCCTTCTACGACCATGTGAGCCTCTCACTAATAGAGGGAAACATGCAGAATATTAGACACATTCTAAAGAAAAGCCCCATGGGCCTGTATATTTCAAAAAAAGTTTCTGATTAAATCAGTTCCAGTCTGCGGTGGTTCTTCTGGGGTAAACTTGTTCCAGGTAGCTGAATGTCACACAAGGAAAGCAGCAGTTCAATTGCTGCAGGATTCACAGCCCTTCAGATATCTGTGGGAATTCTGTTCCTGGAGGAGGAGCTACAGACTCGAGATGACAGCAGTGATGGGCAGGATAGCACAGGGTACCTAAAATGGCTGTATGTGCTTGGGGTTTATGGTGCCTGGATTCTACCCATCAGTCCTTCAGCTCTATTGCTGCTGAAAGGCAATCTGAAATGGTTGAAGTCTGTCAAACTAGATACTACCCAAGGACAACATGGCACTGTGCATGGGAACCTGGCAAGGTTTGGTAATTCAGTTGAATCTAGAGAAACAAAGAATTTATCTCCTATTCCACTAAATTTTTTCTTTAATCTGTTATGGATTGAACACTAGCCAGAGATAGCAAGCCAAGAACTTCACTGTTCTCATTTCAATGCTGTAAAAACATACTCAGAAATCATAGAGAGAGAGGATCACAGATCTTTCCTTTCTCTGTGGTCAGCAGAGTGTTTATAAATTCTACATGTAGTTTCAGTGTGTATTAGTTGCTCTGTTAAAAAGAGATTTATACATCAGCACATTAAGCCAAAATGCTCATGATTCACATGAGTCTATCCAGTTAATATCAGCCCTTATCCCTTTTCAGAGTGGAGTGCTTGAGAAAGTAGCTGGTTTGGCAAAATGGGAACCTTGTAAGTGACAGATAGGAAAGCTGACAGTCCATCTGGAGCAACTTGTTAGTAGGAAAATGGCAAATGTCTTTTTTTTCTACTTTTTTTACAAAAACCTGATTCCCCCTAATGGCCGGTCAAAGCCTGGTGCAGAAGGTATAATCCTCTGTGACATGATTTGGAGTTGCTGGAATACACTTGTTTTTAAAGTTTAGCTTATTGAATTCTTCTGTGATTTCCATGATTGATTTCCCTTTTGTTTCTGGAAGGAACAGGTGGATAATTATCCCTGAAGTGAAAAGTACCACCATAAAAATGAGGAAGCAGAAGTGCTTGAGTCTTTCCTGTGGGGAAGAGCAAAGTGAGAAAGAGAGCAAGATGAGCATATCTTTGCTTTAGTCACTTTCTTGGCACATTTTTTGTATTTGGGTACCAAAGCATTGTGAATTTGATAAGGAATTCTTTCCATTTTGACCTCTGACAAATATTTCAGTCTGAGTATTGGGTAAATGAGGGCCCTTCAGCTGCAAAAGTGGAGTTGGGAGAGCAGGTGCCAAGAGCACCCTAGACTGACACAGCACTGTCACCTCTGCTGCTCATCCTCCCGCTCCCATGGCTGGCTGGAACTGAGTGCTGTGCGAGTGTCCCAGGCAGAGGCACTCACCACAATGAATGGGAAGGTTGTGGCAATCACAAAGACTCCCAGCCAGTTGAGAACTGAGCTGACCACAAAGGCAGGAGGTCTGCAGGAGAGCTTGAAAATTTCAGCCCTGGTGGAAACTGTGGCACCACCTGAAAGGAAAGAATAAGAATTGCTACTTGTTGATGTGTTTGTCTTCAACATTTGGATTGTTACTGTTACACAGTCAGCAAATAGATGCAACTATCATGGACTGGCATGAGTATGAGAATTGTGTAGCGACACTGAGCATGTTGCTCTTTTTTATAAAAGAAAATGTTTGTGGCATCTAATAAACTGCTATCAGTTTATTAAAGTGGTAAAATACTCAAATAAACTTCTGGGGAAGTCCAAGAATTAAGTATTTGACACTTGAGAAAGCCTGACATCCTCTCATGAAAGAAGATGTGTCAGGACAGAATGACAATTATTATTGCTAAAAAGAATTCCCAGTGTGATTCTTCTAGATCACCAGTGAGTGATCTTCCCAGATTTACTTCCTGGGCATTTCAGTTATGTTTTGAAGTCACAGGACTTCAACTGTTTTGAGTTAGGAAAATAATTCAACCCTGCCATATGAGAAGGCAAATATTTTGAACAATATTAGCCGTTATAAAATAAAATTTAACGAGTAGCAGGCAATAAATGCTAGGAAAAACTTACTCCAAAGTGGGTCTTCTGCACTGCTGTCTATGTGGGATAAGATGTAACATTACACAACACTGAATTTAAAAGAACTCTTGCTTTTCTTTTTCTCTTTTTTTCCCTAGCATTTAAAAAAAAATCTTTTACCCATCTGCTTTTGCTCTATTTTTGCTGTATTTTTCCAGTGTGTTGCTTTCCTCTTGTTAGCAAAACCCAAACCTGGTGGTACTGAATTTTATGTCCAATGGATAATTGGACCCACAATGTTTAAATGACTACAAGATTATGTTAAATGAATTTACTTATACTAGATATTGTGGAATATAATGCGGTATTTTTCTAACCCTATTAATATGCTTACATGACTCAATTCCTTTATTTCCTTTGATTGAGAACTTACCTGGCCCAACAGCAAAGACAACTGTAAACAGGATAATGAGAGCAAGGCTGCAGTATGGCATCCAGAAGTACCAGTCCTGGGGGAAAAAAGTCCGTAACAAACTTCTGGTTGAAAACTGTTAATAGCCCTGGGTGAGGAATGTTCCTTCTTTACCAGCACTGTCACCTGAAGGAAGAAATATTCAGTGTGTGGGAACCGAGAGATGTGAGTGCTTTACTCTATGGATGGAGCAGTTGAAGTCTTTGTTAGGTGAGCAGAGACGCAGGTCTGCCAGTGCAGAGCAGCCGCAAATCTCGGAAGGCTCCAATTAAACGAAGTCTGAAGAGTACTTTTGCACCCTGTGCTTCTTTCTTTTTGACCTCATAGTGCTTCCTCTGATCCTTAGAGATATGAGAAGGACAAATCACATCTTTCTTCACTTTTGTTAAGTTACAGATTTAATAACTAGTACTGAAAAAGAGTTTTTCTAGATTTTAGCCAAGGAGAAATGAGACTCGATGCTTTAGGAAAAAAAAGATTTCTCTCTCTTGTGTTTGAGAGCCTTCATGAATGGAACAAAATCAGAAGTCTGCTGCCACCTTGCTTCCAGGCTAATTTTACAGTGTATCTGTAGAGCTCCGGGTGAGTACTGATAACCCAGGTGATTTGCTTCTGAAGAAGCTACAGCAATGACTCAGAAGTATCATTGCTCGAGAGGCAAACCGGACTCCAGTCTGTGAACAGATAATGGTTTCCCATAATTATCTGCAGCAAAGTTCAATTTCAAATTAACTGATGCAAAAGGTCTGGGGTTTTGTTGTTACTTGTTAAAAACAGCATGAATAGAAAAGGCCATTTTCCTAGGACTGTCTTGTGATCTGTGCTGGCTGGTGTTTGCTGCTTGCAGTCTGATGAAGCCAGGAACCAGTCTCCCAGTGTTTTACATGCTCCTTGCTAAGGTCATGGGATCATATTGAAAGGAAGGCAGGAGTACAAGAGACTACTGGCTAAGAGAGACTTTAATCCTACATGTAGACAAGCTTGGTTTAAGCCTCACTTTCCTTTCTCAGTAGCGTGGTCCTGCCAGTGAGCTTTAGGTCAGAAATAGAATAGACAGAGAAATCTGCTGTGAGCAGTATTTCCTCACCTGCAGGGAGAGAGTCACAGTGATAGCAGCTAGCAGTGAACCCATGATCCAGTAGCCTCCTTTTAGGAGCACTTTCCTGCCCAGTCGCTCAATGATGGAGCTCTGAAGGACAGAAATCACATCAGTGTCAGTGCTGGAGAGCAAAGTGTGTCCCATTCCCCTGGTAATGTGACTTACACAGACTACAGCAGCTATGAGTTCAGAGAGTCCAATAGAGAGGGTCATATAGGAGGCCATTTGTTCATCAAAGCCAGCTGCCTGGAGGACTTCAAAAGTATATAAATATATCTGGAAAAAAACCCCATAAAACAGTAAGAGAAGAAAATTATTGATTTCTTACCCAAACCTGTGTGACACTGCCCTAGATATGAGCTGCTAGTCAGGGAGCATGCATCTCAGCTTTGGAGTGATCTAGAATTCTGCACTCTTTTTGGTAGTATTCACTTTATCAGAAGACAAAAATATTATAAAATGTAATTCATTTATTACTTAATTTCATAAAAGATAAAATACTGAGATAATTTGACATCCAGCTGCTACAATGCAATTAGGTTTGCAGAATCCTGATTTAGATGCTTTCAGAAACACCCAGGTTTCTGAAAAGGTATCATGTTTTCAGAGCCTGTCCAAAAACATCATTGTAGGATATTCTCAAGAAAGAAGAGTGCAGGTTATGGACTCATGAGGGGGTAAAACAAACACCTTTTCAAGTATCTCTGCTAGTGCTTGGAGATATGCTGAGGTGATAAAGATGCCAGTTTAAGCTGTGTTAGATTCAGCTGTATATTTCCTTTACAGATGGTGCTGCATTGTGATGTTAGAGGTAGGAGGGTCATGCAGGCAATTACAAAGCTGTGTCTTCAAAAGGATCCCAGAAAAGTGCTGCTGAGAGCAAGAGCAGAGCTGCAGAAGCTGCAGAACAGGGAGCATGTTTGTTGTTAGCTTTAAGGGCAGAGTGAGCAGACTGCCATCCCAACATCTCAGGGTGCTAGGAGCCAGGGGACAAATAGCAGCAGTTGCAGCGAGCAGTCATATAAAACTGCAGATTTTGCCAGTAGAGGGTGGGCTCATTTGTAAGAGTGAGTTCCTGAGCCCTGCAATGGCTCCCAAGGTGGCTGTTCAATGAGCCTAACTAGAGAGGAAAGTAATCCCAGCAAGGACCAAGAGCTGGGCAGAGACATGTCACACAGAGAGCCCAGACAAGTTTTGTGGCTGCTGCTGCCCTGTAGAAGGGCTGGCAGACAGCAAGGTTTGGTCTGAGAAGCCTGAGAAAAATGGAGGAAGCTCCTGTGAGCCATGAGATCTTGGGACATTAAGGGGGAAATACACTCAACTGCATTGATGCCACATAGCTGAATTGTGGCGGTCAGAATAGCTGTCATGTACAGCTGCCAACGGAAAGCTGGTTCTTTCACTAGTTCCAGGACACTCAAGATCTTGGTGTTTTTCATTGTTGCCTTCTCTTTCATGATGTCATCAATCTCTGCTTGGTGTTGGCCTTCACCCCAAAGCTGCCTTATGGCTGTGGAAAAGGAGAGTGAGACCTGCCGTGTTAATTCGCCTCTGTTCCCTAAGGAGTTTTCTGAGTAGGTGATAGAAGTGCCTGGCAGCCCAGTGTGCATGGGCGGGGGCTGTGCTGAGAGGCAGAGATGTCTTATAGGGTGTTCCATACTCCTGATCCCCTCCTGCATAGTGGGACCTGCTGTGACAAAGGGGCCTAGTGGGGTGCGCACTGGTTCCTTCCCTGCCCATGGAGCCACTTTTCTGCCTTCCTCCTTCTCTCAGGGTGTGAGCAGGGTACACAGGCAACAGCCAGAGTTAAGGGGTGCCCAGTGGAGCCCTGCAGTGCAAACAGCTATTTTTCACTTATCATTTGGCATGAATCATCAGACCGACAGTGCAGGTGGTGTCAGCTGAATGCAAAAGGTTTTGTAATACACAGCTGTAGAGGGAAGTAGTTTAATGTTCTATGTGGGGACTACAACAATAATGGATTCAGTAGGTATTCACAAAGCCATGTTGGAAATGAGCAGGGAGAAGCTTTGTCCTATTTATTTCTTTCCATATGGGGAAAGAAAGCATCAAAAAATTATTCTAAGTCAAGTGAGGAACAGGAACCTGAAGCTCTCAGTTACCTTTTTTGCAGCCTTCCTGGTCTCCTGCATGCATGAGGAGATATGGTGGGGACTCTGGGAAGAAGGGAAGTGTGACCAGCTGGACCAGTGCTGGGAATCCACAGGAGGCCATCAGCATGGGCCACAGGGACTGGCTGCCCAGCAGCTCCCTGGTGGGGATAAAATGTGTGTGTAGAGTAAAAGTTCATTGCATTGGCTTTGAGGAGAGAAAGGAATGGATGGAAAAGGAGAGGAAGAAGCAAAAGGTTGAAGGGATCCAGAAATGAATTGTGTTGGTAATCAATTGCATTATACCTTTGTCCTGAAATTTGCCCTATGACTTTTCCCAATGACCAGAAGAAGGAGGAAGTAGAGTTTGCAAATCCACGTAGCTTCTTAGGGGAAATTTCTCCAACATATTGGTGATGTAGAGGAACGCAAAGACCTTGAGGTGAAGAAAGAAGACGTAACAATTGGAAATAAAACTGGACGTAAATAATTAAGCATTACAGAATACAGCTGTATACCTCAACCCACATACGAGACTTTTCAGGACTAGATTTTTTAACTGTTTCTACAAAAGTATTGGTTGTCTTTGCAGAGTGCAGTTTCCTGATCTTAAGAAATGTACAGTTTTCCCTTTAAAGTGTAGATGTAGCCTCATCATAAGATCTCCTGTGAGCCTTAGTGTATTTTAGAGGACACAGAGTATGCAAGTGCTGAATAACTAATCACTTTTTAGCAGTAGTTAACCCACATAATCTCAGCCTTTTATGGCATAATGCTATTGAAGAGCTGTATGGTAGATTCATGGCAAATTATCACATGCAGTGCTATAGTCAATACTGATTTGTATGTGATTTAGATGGAGATATGAGTATTTCTTTTCTGCTATCCAGCAGTAATTTTTTAAATTTCAGACACAGTTGATGTCTCCAGTTATTAACTCAGACATGCTGAATACTAGTCTGGGAACAGAAGCTTGTTTCTCATGTGGTGGTCACAGCCCCTTTCATCTGTTCCAAATGCAACATGTTCTTCTCTTGGCTGTATGTAATGTCAAAGCAATCTCTTTAGATTGCAATGTTTTTAACAAAAATCAGGTTTTTGAATGAGGCCTGATACAGATTCTAGACCAGAGCAGGGCCCCTGTGGTTAAGCAGTTCTCAAATTACAACCATAGCTCTTCAACACAACCGTATGTCAGAGAAGCAATGTACCAAATTTGGTTATTTGAAAAATAGGCATTAACTTCTAAGTTGACTCTTTAATAAGTTAAAATAGGCATCCCAGTGAATATGCAAACAATGGAAAAGCAAGTTTTGTGTAGGGGAAAAATACAAAAAAATACCAATACTGGATGTTTTTACTGCCTGTAGTCTACTTGCCAGGAGTGATTTTGGTTTATTAAGCCCAGATCTTTTTATTAGTCCCAAGAACTTACTATTGGGGATACTCTGCTTTATGAAAATACTAGCTTTAAACCATATAATTTTCAGTACTGCCCATCAAATTTAAGAAAATACTATAAATTCTTTTTCCTTCAGAAAAACACCTTGTTTTGTGTGGTAGCAAAACATTTCTGACAGCTCTGAGTATTTATACACTTTGCAAAGCTGAATTTCATTTGGTGTCAGTGAAATTAGTAATAATTTTGTTCTTTATAGCTGGGTGTTATAGAAAATCTTCTTACAAAACACCACTGACTTTAATATTTTCTTTTCTTAGTGGGGGTTTATTATTTACTTTGAATAAAGATGTAAAATTTTGTGAGATCCTTTGACCTGTGGGAGAAATCACTCACCTGCACTTACTCCACACAGGAAGCGTCCAATTAGAATCATCTCAAAGGACTGGGCTATTTTACTGCAGCCCATGATAGATGCTGCCACTATCATGAGCACATTGTTGCACAAGAGACATTTCTTTCTGTAAGTGCAAGAAAATGAAAAGATTTTTTGTAACTCAGAAGGGAAATGGCACTTAATGCCATGTAGGAAGTCTTGGCTGAAGTTGTCTTGATAGTTTTGTGAAATTACACATACATGCTCCAGGCCAAAATAAGCACTGGGTACTCTGGACTCATGGTGTGCCTTGGCATGTGGCTGGACCTGGGAGTTTGGGAACACTTCTGGGTTGTGTAGGCAGAGAAAAGTCTGAAAGCTTTTCTGCACTTGAACATCCATTGTGAAACACATTATTGTAGCACCAGCAAGGATCTCAATGCTTCTGTATTTTGAGTAGCACTTCCAAGAACCCATCCTGACTTCAGCCAGGTGCTGCCTTTCCTCATTGCTGAGATTAATCCAATCTGAGTAACTGTGCCTGGTAGGACAGGCTGGCAGCACAGCTGATTAGTCCATGCCACAGGACATCAGCAGGAAGCAGGAAAATCAGCTGACACCACAGCTAAGCTGGCTGTGCTAACAGCCATGGCAGTCTAAAAGTCTGTCTCATTTAAAACCTCAACTATCATTTTCTTAAGCTGAGATTCAATTGACACATTGTCTTTAAACATACATACTTGCCAAATTTGACAGTGAGGTATCTGCTTCCTGAAGAACCAAAGAGACCTCCTATACCAAAGATGGACACGGTGATAGACCACAGGAACAAGAGGTTATCCTGTTGGATGGGATAGCCATATCGCTCCAGCCAAGTTTCATTGATGAAAGCCTTAACATGCTGAGACAGAAAAAGAATTTTTGTTAACAATACCTGTGACAGCAGTGCAGGTATTTTATTATACTTACAAAATAATTTTGTTGCTTCAGCTGAAGTTACTATTTCATATAGGCTTTAAAATTATGTGTTAGCTAACAGACATAGTATAACAGAGTGTGCTATGCTCATTCTGCCATTAAAAGTTCAATCTTTGGGGTTTTTATCCTTGAAATCTGAGGAACTGAGGCATGGACTGGTACTAAAGAATAGTGTAAAGAGTACTACAAAGTTCTGCAAAGGAGTTATGGATTTTCTCTCACATACCTGCCAAGAATGCCACATTGCACAGTGCCTGTTCAGTGCAATTCCTAAATACCTTTTCACTCAGAACTTAGTGCTGTGAAGCCAGAAAATAATGTTTTTCCCGTAAGGTGATGTCTACAAAATAATGATGTCTTCCCTCTAGACTTTAGTGCCTTTAATGGAAGTTTTACCTGTGATCAGTGGAGAGATGCAGACCTTTTTCTGGAGCGTGGCTTACTTGTTCTACTTTTCTGTGGGGATGGATAACCGTAAAAATACCAACTGAAACCACCGGAGTAGGCACACGTGCTGTAAGATTTTAGGGGAGACAGATGCCACCCTACTCAGTGTGTCTTCTGAAGAACAGTTCTATTAACAACAACTTGCAGATCTCTCTTTTCTTCTCTTTGCAACACTTTGACGTGTTTTGCTTTTCATGATAGCATAGCATAGCAAATGGGAAATGAGAGGAGAATACTGTGATTAAACCCTTTCTGAATGCCAGAGGAGCATCCTCAGTAAGCAGCGTAGACCCCGTGTTCTCATTAACCAGTGTGTCCTGTTCATCTTTGCCTACCTGGGACATGTAGGTGATAGCAGAAATTTGAAAGCCAATTTGGAATGTACCACCAATCCCCAGGACAGTGATCATTCGAAAGAGCCCCTGGTACTGTACCTGCAGAAGTAGAACAAAACCTTCTTAAGGTTGTAGCCACATCAGGCTGTTCTCACCATGTGTCTTTCATTCTCCAGAAACATGTCATTTGTTCAGGGGATTTTCAGGTAGGAACGTTCCCTCTGCTTGCCCTGGCATGAGATGTCCATCCTCCTGTGATTTCCCTACATCCTACTCAAGGAAGTACAGCTTCCACAAACATCTTTGTCAAGGCACCACAGCTGCTAGCAACCAGTCCTGTTCCCTGCTACTCAAAACCTCTGCCTGCCATGTCTTGCACTAAATAATCAATTGTATTTAACAACGCACCTTTTTTTGTCAGGTAAGCAAAGCAAATTATGTTTGTAGTTAAGCAAATATTTTCCAGTCAATTAAAACATTTGACACATTAGCATATTGATAAAAATATGACAAAGATGGATGGCAGAGCACATGAAGTGCTGTAATACCTTAAAATAGTGGGCAGAGCCACTTCCAAGATGCTTGTAGTGAATGGAAGCCTTGTTGTTCTTAGCAAGATACTGATTTTGTTTTCCTTCAAACCCCAGTAGCACACAAAAATGTCACAGATGTAAATACCCCACCAAGTACTTACCAGGTTTGATAGGAAGCCGGTCATCTCTGGCTGAGGGCTGATTGTCCGGTGTGTGATGTGTCTTTGTCATTACAGCCTTGTGTTCCTCTGTCTCCTGCCTGCTGGTACTGCAGTGGGAATTTGGCTTCAGGAATCAGAGTTAAATTTTTACTATTTCATCTTCACTCACTTACATTTACTTCGACTGGCTAAAGTTAACACTGCCAGATTAAATATTTCAGGAAATAATTACATCTAGTCCAGTCTCCAGGGGGAAAGTTTCAAAGCAGAGCAAATTTGCATCTGGGGACTAGTGAGGGCTTTGGGAAGGGAAACAAGAAAAGTTCAGGCAAAACAATGCAAACAGTTTTCCAGGAACAGTAAAATGCTATGATACAGACTGGTGCATGTATCTGCCATAATAGATAGAAAGCAAAAAGCAGCTGTTACAAGGTTTAGGTACTGTTATTCATTAATAAGTAAAGTATGTGGTGTTCTGTTTCGGACTCTTTGATACAGTAAATATTGTAATTAGAAGAAAAATAGACAAATTTCAAAGCCTAATTTTGCTGTTCTGGCCTTATGAATCAGTTAGACTGTGCTGAGGAAGGCTATTTGTAGTCTGGTGTTTATAGTGATGTTTGTCAACCAGGTGTGATGAAAAAGCAGTAAGAGACTGAGATTCATGGAAGCTGGCAAATAAGATAAATATGCCCTAATAAATTGGAATAGGACCACTGGGATCTTACTCCCTCAGGTTTTACCTTTGACACAGAACAGCTCCAAAATCAGTGTTGCAGGCATTGAAAAATTACCTTTGACTCCCAGAGGGTCCTTTCTTGTGAGGTAAAGCTCAAACTGTAGCTCTACGTAGATTCTGCTGGAGCCAGCACTTGAAAAAAAGAGGTTGATTTACCTGGGGCTTTCACGTGTGGTTGATGCCCTTTGCTGTTCCTGCCTTCAGTCTTCTGCTCACTCTCCTCATGCCAGGGGACTGTCCCCTGCCCCCAAGGCCTGGGGTGGGGGCAGATGGGACAATGGGGTTATACTGAAGCCCTCAGTAAATGCTCAAGCTCACCCTCGGGACTTGTACTTTCAGTTTATAAAACACAGAATGCAATTATTTACAGATTTATTTATCACTGCAAATATGGTGAGTATAAATAAATGAGAAAAAAAATGCATGTTAATATTAAAACCTTGGTTACTAGTGTAATTCCAACTATTGTCTTTGTAACTGCATAGCAAATACTGTTTATCCTGGCTTGCAATAGTGTTTAGAATGAGTTAGCATTTTTTGTGTTTTCTCTTGAACACTGACAATATAACTACTTGCACATCTCTTGGCTATCGTTTGAAAATGTTAATGTTTCCTTTTCACTGTGTGTTTTTTCTCAAATTGTAGTGAGGTGTAGGGAGGCTATGTCAAAAGGATTCACCCCTTGAAAATAATTACTGAGGACCTCAAACAGCAGCAAATTCCACCAGCTCACAGTGAAATTTCTCTTACATTTTAAAGGTGTTTCTGGTAATTCTGAGCCATGGTTCTATTTCACCTTATTAGCAGTTTTAGGAAAATTTCATTCTAGGAGCTTACTTCTTGGATTTTGTCAAGTCAATGAAATGGACCATTTCTGTTGAAAATGTCACCTGTATTCTTGAAAAAGCTGCTACACTGCAAGTTGTGCACAGTTTCATGGTTAAAGAATTATTACTGAGTTAAGGAGATCTTGTAATTTTTTTTTTTTTTTTAATAGAGCTGTAAGAAATGCTTGTTGTGAAATGGACAAACACATGGAACCCACCCTCATGAGATGTGTCAAACAGTTTTGTCTAAAGAGCTGAAAGTCAGGCTAGCTTCTAAGCCAGCTTGAGCCACACTAGATTGCTCATTGTTGATGACTGAAGCCATCTTCAGTTTAATTTCGCAGTGAGAGAAACTCAGTGGTTTCTTTTAGATTTGACTTGGGTTTGTTATAATCCAAAACTCAAAATGAAACTTTGAATAACAAAATTGTGGAGACTGGAACTAAAGGAGACATTTAGGTACAAAACATGTTCTAAGTGAAATCTAAGAGTTTCACATAGCACATATTTTATGTTACAATCACTTATTGATTGTAGACTTCTCTCAGATTTTCAAGGTGATATGAGAGTGACTCTCATTCATGAAGATTCCACTTGTGTCTGTGAAAAAATATTTATGTATTTTCCGATAATAGAAAACAATAATTTGCCTTTGTTTTGCAGTCTGCAAGCATCAAGGTCTTTTATGACCTTAATACATGGTGTTTCTGCTGACCAGCTGGTGTAGGTGATACTTCCTCAAAAGAAGTACTTCCTGTAAAGGAATGAGGTCTCTTCCTAAAATCTAAAGTGCCAAATTCTTTGATTATTTTCATAACAAAGTTCCCCTTTGTCTCTGGAAGGAAGAGGAAGATGAAGATGTTGAGCTGATGAGGACCTCAGTAAAGATAAGGAAGCAGAAAGACATGAGGTTTTCCTGGAAATAAATCAGAGGAAGATAATTTTATTTTATTTTTTTGCTTCTCCTTTTACAGCATTTTGAACATGATGACAAAATGATGATGATGGCAAAGTTTAACTTCATGAAATCCAGTTTGTTTGGTTACTGTGACATGGTACACTCCAGTCTTTAGGTGTGAAACAGCAATAGAAATAAAATATTTAAATTTTTCTTCTTTCCTGATGGCAAGATAGGCAGGGTGAGTAGTCAAAATAATTTGCGATGTTGCTTGCAGAAGTATGAAAGAGAGACCCTGGGATGGGATTAAAACAACTCATAAAGATTAATACTGGCAGGTTAATCATATACTCACTGGTTTATCAGTAACTGCAAGAGATGCAGCAATAGTGAGCATTTGGGAGAACAGACCTCCTGAGGTCTGGCACTTTGGATTAGTGCAGTTTGGGAGGATGAATGTTTGAGATGGAAAGGTTCATCAAGCTGTGAAGCAGAGGAGATGCCCAGCAAAGCAACCTGACTTCTTGTAGGAGACACTGGAGCTATATCAGAGTCAGCATGGCTGGACTTCATAAGAGAGGGAGAGAGGGATCCAAGGCTGATGGTTTTAAACCAGCCATGGTGCTGTCTGACAGGGATGAACAGTCCTTCTGCAGTGTTCCAGCTGTGCTTCTGCTGAGACCAGTTCCTGCAAAAGGACCAGCAAAGAAAGTAAAATCAGAGAGAAGGAACTGAGACATGAAAGTGGAAGTTACCACAGCAGAACACACCATTGATCTGGTACAGTGCCAAGAGTTAACACTGATCCCATAATGTATTTTTCCATCTCTCTATTGAGTTAGTGACTCTATGACTTTAATGTCTATTCAGCACCGTTCAGAGGTACTGCCACTTGCAATTGCATTTCACTGTGAAACTGGTGCAGACCAGGAAAGAACAGCATGGAAAACATAAATGTTTCATTTTTGTTCCATTTTGCCTCACGCTGTTCTTATTTTCACACAGGAAACTCAGGCATTAGAAATTCCCCTTTATAGCATTGCAAGGGAAGCTGCAAACTGTGCTGTCAGAGAGGGCATAGGGAAGAGGGCATGGTAGCTACATCTGTTAAGTGGAGGGACTGATGTGTTTGTTACCTGGGCATGCCCAGTCAGAGGCAGCTATAGGCCAGCTCTTGTTCTTTTCTTCTGCAAAGAAGGGTGTGTGGAAAGAGCTGGGAACGGAAAGTCAATGGAAACAATTTGCAATTTGATTTGGGAAGCATCCTTTACATTTTGACCCCACCATCAGTGTCTCCTGAAGGTGCTGTATCTGCTTTTCTTGTCATGGATGAGGATTTGTTCATAGAGGTTTGAAAGGGATCATCCTTTGTGAGGGATCCACCAGTTCCCAACACAAAGAGCATTACAACCAACCACTGGTACTGAACATGCAAAGAACAGTACAATCTCATCACAGAAGAAGCTGTGATATCATAGTCCCTGCATTTCTAGGATATTGGCTTGTTTGATGATGTTTAAACAATCTCAGCAGAACATGCCCGCCATCAATGCAAAAAAAAGGTCAGAGAGATAAAGGTTGTGGATTTTCAGTTTTGCTACTCTTCTTCACATTAACTAACTAAACCATCCACAAAACCTTTCTTTTCAAATGTACCATTTCATAGCATTATCAGGCTAGCAGCTAGGAAAATAGCCTGATAGTATCACACTTGGACATGGAAGCAAGCGGGAGCAGATAAAAATGGTACAGAAATACCTCACCATTTAAGAACTAGATGAATTTAATTTTTTTAAGTTAATTTTTCTAACCAGCTGTAACTTCCTTCAAAGTTTCCATGATGATTTAGTCCAGAATATTGTCAGTGTCTTTTGATTTTTTTAAATTTTAGATGTTAGCTCTAATTTTTACAGTAACAAAATTAAAAGTATTATCCCCTGCCTATCCTATTATTTTGAAAGAAGTTTGGTAAATATGTAATGCATTTTCTGTAGGTATGGTGGTTGCAACAACCAACCTCTCAGTTCTTCTGAAAGCTAAATGCTAACAGCTGGTGCTGCCACCTGCAGTACTCACCACTTCTGGAAGGAGCTTGTCCATCTTTATATCAAAAGGATGGCTGAACCCAGGCAGACAGAACTCTGTCAGACTGAGGAAATGTTTTCTCTCATGCCTTTTCTGCACCTTCAGCTTAAGTAACCATCCTACTCTGAGGCTGAGGTTAATGTTTACTTCATAAGATTTCTGTTGATTTTGTAGCAGTTGGACAATGCTTAAAATGGGTGGATTAAATATTTCAGTCCCTCAACAGGAGAGGGCCCTCTGAATGGGAACAGTCAGTAGCATGAGTGCTCCCTATTTTGATATAGGGATTGATGAAGGGAGTGAATATAAAATCTAACCCAGGTTTCAACTGCTGAAACACACACTCCTGCTTTAATATCAGAGTTTCTTCTGTGGTTATTCCTTTAGAAGCAGTAAATATATTATTTGAAAATTTTAAATAGAAAACTCCCTAAAACTCAACACTAATTCAGAGCTCAGCACAATGATAATAAATAAGAATGGTAAAACTGCAGAAAGAAAGGACTTCATGGTCCTGCTAAAGAGGAGGCATGGAATACCATTTGTAATCATGACAGAAAAAGGAAAAATAATTGATCATCCTATACAAAGGTAGAAGAGTTTGGGGAGAGAAGTGATTAGATGCTGCAGTGGTCAGCAGGACCGGCAGTCCTTGAGTAGCACAGTCCAGAGGTGGAGCTCAGCAGTGGTAGAGTGTAGGACTGTGTGCTGATGTGCAGCAGCAGAGTGCTGCATGTCCTAGGCCAGTACAAAGCTAGCAGACACAACTTCTTGTTTTTTGAGCAGTTACTTATTTATAAAATGGGCTGAATTTTCAAACTGTCTGCTGTCTCAGTACTCTCTCAAAGTCTTACTCTCTGTATCTCTCCAGGGCACTTGTCTTCCAGCTCTCAGCACTGCATGTGTATTTATTAACCCATGTGCCATCCATGAGGCACCAGAATGTATTACAAGAACTTCCTCCTGATTTTGCTACAACTGATATGCATGGAGAGTGCAGTCAGTTTGCTCCAGAGGATGCAAGTGAGAGTTTGTCTGTACCAAATGCCCAGGGATCAGGGCTGATCCCTGACAGTCATAGAGACAATCAGGACACACAGTTACTCGATGTCAGCTCACGGAAATAGAAGTTGTTATTCATGTTTATGCGTGTGCAGTGTTTGTAATCAATACTAAGTCCTTTAGAGTGTGATAGCAAAAAGAGATGACATGAAAATCGTTTGCAAGAACTATGCCTATGTTTAATCCTCTCTTCATCCTACTCTTAATCCTGAGCAGAACCTTCTTATAAAGTAAGAAACATAGACACAAATCTTGCTGCTTTAAAATGATAGCAATGGAGGAAGACTTGAAATACAACGGATGTGTTATGCCTGAACAGTGGGAATTACTTATGGTGGCTTATCAGAGCTTGGTGCAAAATGTCTTTTCCTCAGCAGCATTTATCTCCACAGCCTGATGACGTTTCCTCTTAAAGTGGCAGGTTTTAAATTCTTCTGTGATTTCGGAGGTTGACTTCCCTTTTGTTTCTGGGAGGAACAGGTAGATAAGAACCGCTGAAATGACCAGGACAGCAATAAAGATGAGGAAGCAAAAAGGACCAAGAAGCATCTGGAGATAAAAAATAGAACAAGATGAGTGATTTCCTTGGCAACACTTGCCCCTACAGATTCTTGAAATTTGTTGATCTGTTCCTGTGAAATAAGGAATAGGGTCATTTTACAGAAACAATATTTATTTGTCTTTTAAATCTCTTCTTGGGGCAGAAGATGGTTTCTGAAGTATTGGGAAGTGTTTTATATAAATCATCTTCCTATGCTGTACCAATAAGGAATTCACAGTTTTGATAATCTACAAGTCATTTCATCCTACTCCCTGTCTAGATCAGCCTAGAAATCCAGATTAAATTGGCAGAGTCAAAGAGAAGATTTGAATCAAATTACATACTACAGCAAAGGGGAAAATCATTCCAGTGAATGTGAGGCCTAGCCAAATGATGATTCCACCAATTACAAAAGCGGATGCCCTTGTTGAGAGGGTGAAGACTTCATTCATGACAGACACAACAGCTCCAGCTGAGGAAAAAACAACAAAAAAAGTGATAGAAACATTGTTGTAATTGACCATTTCCCATAGAAGTTACCTCAGTTCTGCTACTGTGGAAATTCTGCTGTGTTTTCAAGACATTAGTAGTTGTCATATACAACCCTTACAATACTAAAAGCTGCCATTTGAACTTGGAGACTTTAGTAACTACTGGTAGTGTTTAGTCAGAGAACTTCCAGAGTAAATACTGGTCTTAGGTGAGTGAGGTTTTAACAGAGAGCTGTAAGTTTGGGTCTGGTGTTACTGATGTAGGCAATTAAGAGTGACATTAAGAGAGGACAAGCAAGAACACAGAAGTGCTATGAAACCGATTATGCATGCTGTCAGGTGTCATTCTTTCACAGAGTATGATTTTAGAGGTAAGTTGAGAAAACTCTGATATTTTAGAAAAGCTTATCTCTGCCCTTTGGCAGAGATCAGACATTTGAACTTTTGTGCACTGAACAGTATTTACACTGTGCAAAACAAGTCTTCGTTAATTGATTAACAAGAATTTATTTGGTTTGAACCAGTAATCCAGTGAGAGAAAACAGGGTCCTGATTCATCTGGGTGTGAATGATTTAATATAATTTGTTAAAGACATTGTTTCTTGAGTGATTAATTCATCAAAAATTGAGATTCCCTCAATCTCTGTCTCAACTAAGCTGTTGATTTTCAAAGATATACTCACGCATTCTAGTTCTACTTCTAATACATTCATGGCCTGTGTTTATCCCTGTGGTCCAAGCTTTCCTGTGGCTTTTATTGTTGTACTCACCTGGTCCTAGTCCATAAGCAATGATGAATAAAAAGATGAGAATAACACTGCAATAACGTAACCAGAGGAACTGATCCTAGACAAAGGTGAAGGGAGGGAAGAGAATAAAAATTACTTTTATAGCTGTAGCACAGCTGATCCAAGCACAGGAGCAGAAATATTTGTGAAAAAGCCCATGATCCTGAGCTGTGTAATAGATGCTCTCTAGACCTACTTATCCTTCTTTACTGAACACAGCGGAAGGCCAGAAGCCGCTTGTTGTGTCACGTCCACAGAAGTGAGCTTGTATTTAGAAGATATTCTGACCTGCTGGTTTGGACATGAAAGCTAAGGCTGACTATCTGCTGTCCTGCGCAGAGAATTCTGATGCAGGTGCACTCCAGAGAGACATTTGCTTACGCTCAGCAGAAGGCTTGTTTCAAGCAACACCAGTATCAGTGCCATCAGCAAATAACCACCACACAGGAGCATTCGACGTCCAAACCGATCGATTATGGAGCTCTGAGGAATAGGAAAAAATTGCCTGTCACTGGAAGCATGGCAAAATCCATCTGTGAGCCATCCAACAAATCAAGCATACTCCTTGAGCTCTTTTTACATCAGAGAACACAAGTCTTATTGGTACCAAGTTTGTTGTTTTATTGAACTCCTTCTAGACTCTGTAATTCTATGAATTACCATCACTGCCCAGCATTGCAGCTACTTCTACTGCCCAGCTACTTCTTAAACACTGTAATCAATGGAAGCATGTTACAGCTCCATTTGAATGTATAGATACACACAAATACATGGAAATGAGTACACATATTTATTTTTGAATGACATTTCATAAGGGATTCTTATACGGACCATGCTGCTCTTAGTGACCAGGGCTAGAACACAAGAAGTTGGATACTCACCAGGTCTGAGAGGAAACCAGCCATTTCCCCTTGAAAGATGGGAAGAAACACATGAAAGTCGGGACAAAATTTGCAGTGGGTGGTAACAACCACTGTACAGATTTATGCAGCACCACAGAAAAATTCTTTGGTTCATAAGGAGAAGATTCATTTGCTTTAAGGAAGAATACTTTAATTCTTAAAACCCCAGGAAGCTCTGACTTACACAGAATATGATAGAGATGAGTTCAGAGATTGAAACTCCTAGAGATACATATGGAATTATGTTTTCCTGCAGATTGGCTGTCCGAAAAATTTCTGAGGTGTAGAAGGTTATCTGGGAAATAAGAAAAATAAAGCATAATAATAGATGTGATATATGCTTATCCAGCATCACTTAGAACGAGATTTGTCATCACTGCAAAACCAGCAATACATTATTGGGCTTAGGAGAGGTGACATAACTGCTCCAGATGTAAGAAATCAACAGGCTAATGGCAATCAAGAAAAGGGATTTGTAAGTCCAGAAAAAAAAAAAAAAAAAAAAAAGGAAAACAAAAAAGTAGTTGAAAGGAGCATATTGCCTGTAATTGGGGAAAAGGTGTCGTTCTGACAAAAAGGAAAAGGAAAAGGACAAGACGAGAAAGAAAAGCAAATCTCAGTCTTAGCAGACCATACATTGTCATCCAAACAGTTGATTCTGATGACCTTTTCCAGCTGCTAAACAGAAGCTGCTCATCTGCAGAGTCCCTGAGGGAATGGGCACCATTTCCCCACCAGCAGAGTGCAGAGGGAATTCCATTGCTGGAAGCTGGAATGAACCACCTCCAGCAGAGCTCACAGGTTGAACCAGGGCTTATGGAGAGAGACCCCTAGACAAGTGATAAAATGAAGGGGAATGACTGCCAGCTTGGGCTGCATTGGGCTCAGCCATCGTGGAAACAGCTGAAAGGATATTACTTAACGGATAAATGTCCTTTATCAAATGAAATGAAACCGGATGGAAATAGCTGGCCATCTTCTACTGCAGAAGTCAAAGAAAGTGGTGCTGGGTTGCTGCAAGCCTTAGGATACTTGCAGCCCTTTCCTCTACAGACTCTTTGGTCATACCACCCCAGGGGAGTGAAGGCAACAGTGCCCTTGCAGGAACTTCGGCTGAGTTGGATCTCTTGTATTCCCACCTAAGAAGCTCCCTTAAAGGTGTGAAGAATACTGGGGATGATGCCACAGGTCTCAGGCAGTGTGCTCTGTGTGAGGAGGAATAATGTAGCCCCAGAGGAAAGGGACAAGTTGGCATTGTGGTACTTTGGAGGCTTAACAGCAGATCCAAGCACGGGAATAGGGCATACTCAACTGCACTCAGGCCACAGAGCTGTAGACTCAGTAAAAGGAGGACCATGGTACACAGCTGTGGGTACACGGATCGTTCTCTCAGCACCTCTAGGACATTCATGATTTTCGTGCCTTTTGTTATAGCCTTTTCCTTCATCAAGTCATCAAATTCTGTGTGATAGTTCCCTTCTCCCCAGAGTTGCTTCATGGCTATAGAAGAGATAGAATGAAGTGTACTCCTCCATCATCTGCTCCACTCATACTTCTGTGTTTTTCAACTTTTAATGACACTAAATATTTGCAGTTGAGTCCATGCTTTGATTCATAAGTTACTGAGCAAAGGACTGGAAGGAACATCACTTACTGGAACATGCTGAAACTTCCCTGGAAAATGTTGTGGCAGTTAGGGGTAGATCTTAAATATTTCTGATGACTCTACTTGGTCTGGAGGACTTTAATCATGTAATTATCAAGAAATCTGTAGCTGGCTAATAGAAAAGTCAATTCCTGCTGTTAGCTTCACTTTCCCAAGAGTTATGATTTAACAAAATAAGAATCTAAATTTTCCTTTTACCTTTCAAGCAACCAGCTTTGTTGTCTTTTTGCAGCAAAAGATAGGCCGGGGACTCAGGAAAGAATGGTAAAAAGAGCAGTTGAATCAATGCCACCAGTCCAGAGAAGGACAATAGCACATTCCACATGTCTTCAGTTCCTAAAAGATCTCTATGAAAGCATGTTAGAATCTATTTATAGTCCAGTAAAATTACAGTTTATAAATAATTTGGTATTTTCTAAATTCTAGGCTAGCTAAAGAGACACAAAATACATACAGTCCTTGAAAAGTTAATTTGAAATAGATGATGTTTAAGTTAGGGACAGGAAAATAGATTAATACTTTATTTCTTCTGCAAGACTGCAGACTCTTAGAGTTTGAATACTTTCTGAAGGTCAGAATATTCTCACAACAGCCCTTTGAACCAATACTGCAAGTCTGCATGAGGTTATCAAGAAATTAGCAAAATTTTCAGATCTCACAGATTTACTAAGAGTATTTACATAGTCTTTTCTTATTAACTTCAGCAGAGAGACTGCACCTCCAGAGATGGAGTCATCCTTCTCAAGGGACAGGCCTTTCTCTCCCCAGGAAATGACATGGAAACCTCAGTGACTTGTATGGGGTAGATGCCTCCTTTTTGACTGCTGTATTTAAGCAAAATAAAACCCCACCCTTGGTGTATGTCTGTTTCTAGGACTGGGAGAACACCACTTTCCTGCTATATAGAAGAAAAATAAATATAAAACAGACTGAGAAGTAGCAGCACAGGCACCTTAATCCAAGAATTCTTGCTACAGTTTTTCCTAGTGCAAGAAACACTGTGGAGGTCACATTTATAAATCCACGCAACTTCTTAGGTGAGATCTCTCCAGCATACTGAACATGGGCATTCATATGTATTCCTAAAGGGAGAAGACAGGAGAGTGCTAAAGCTGTAGAAAGAAAGAGAAACGGTCCCTTTTCAGTTCCCCTTCAGCTCTCTCCTCTCTCTTCTGAACTCTTTCCCATATATCCTCTGCAGTAATAGGCTGAAAATGCACCTTTTACTTTAAGCAAGCTGTTTAGCTAATCCATCAGATCTCTCTACAAGACCTCTTGAAGGCAAAGGACAGCTTCTCTTACTTTGCCCCAATTTGTTCCTTGTTCCACTGGGTTACAGCACACTCCTGGGTACTCCCAGCAGGAAGATTTCTGTATCCACCCCAAAGAAGTCACATTAACATGGAGTAGTGAGGAGTCCTACCAGCACCGATGCCCTCGAGGAAGCGCCCTGCCAGGATCATCTCAAAAGACTTGGCTCTCCTACTGAAGCCAGTGTGCAGCGTGGCTGTTATTAGGACCACGTCATTGAACAGGAGACATTTCTTCCTGCAACAGCAAACAACACGTGGGTATGATCCATGTTTTACTTTTTCTTCTTTGACTAATATCTGACTGTTCCTCTGGATTTACAGACTGAAGCCATGGCCGTGTTTAAGTCCATTGCTTATAAGACAATCAAATCTGGTTATGAAAAGGCATGAGGTCTTTGCAGAGGAGTGGAAAGGGAAAAGCTAGATTCCTCTTACTCGCTGTGTGAGCAAACCATGAAGCTGAAGGAAACTGCTGGGGGTAAAATGTCAGCAAAAATACGGGAATTGTACGCCAACAAAAGCTGTGGCAAGGGAATCAGAAATATCTACATGTTCTTGTTTCTCCAATGCATGCTGGTGTAGTTTTACATGCTGGGTAAATTCTGTGGCAGCAGAGGGCAGTGAGATTCTGGTATCCTTTCTGTTAGTTGAATAATATTTAATAGCTTCCCCTGTTGCAGCCCTGGGTAGCAAGATGCTGGGAAATATACTTACTTTCCGAATTTTGCAGTCAGGTACCCACTACACAGACACCCTATCATCCCACCTATGCAGTACACAGACACAATGAGGGACCACAGTAACATCAGGGTCTCCTGAGGCAGCACAGAACCGTATCGCTCCAGCCAAGTTTCGTTGATAAATTTCTGAATGTACTGGGACAGAGAAAGAGATTTTTGTTCCACCAAGGCACTAACCATAATGTTCTTCATAACATTTACAATTAAAAAAAATTAGATTAATAGTCATGATTAAAAGTGTGACTATAGGACACTTGTTTGCAATTAGGAGTGATATTTCCTCTCATACAGCCTAATAGTGTAAGAGAATCTTTCAAAAATAAATTATACTCTTTAGTGCATTGAATCCAAGCTCTCCTACACCAAAAAATTAGAACCTTTTATTCATTATAGTAAAGTGCAAATGTTCTTGTGGCTAGAATGGATATAAAGAGAAAAGGGCTGAGCTGAAGGCTGACTCTATCAGCTAGATTTTTTTTTTTTTTTCTCCATGTCATAAATTTTAAGGAGATATCTCAATATATTGTTTCCACAAACTTCTGTGGGAAGTTGTCTTTGGAGCACAGTTCCTAGGAATCATGCGAATTTTGACAGGACAGTATGGCATTGGAAGCAGCTGGGAATAAACTGACATAGCAATACCTAAGAGCTTTTGTAAAGCATCTGCGAAGTGTAAGGCCTAGGACCACGAGGAACAGTTAGAGATGTGATTTTTTTTCTCCAGCTTTGCTTACCGGAGAAGTATAATTTATCACAGACATTTGAAAACCAGAGAGGTGGGTTCCACCAATTCCCAGCACCATAATCATTAGCAATAGCCTCCGGTATTGAACCTGCCAAAGAGAATGAAACACATCCTAAGTTCCTGATACCAGCACACCTTTCAGGCCGTGAGATAATTTACAGGATCTTATATCTTCACATTTCTATGATTAAGAAACCTTTAAAATGCAAAAACCCATCTTGAATTTTTCACTAATCAACTTAAATTCATGGGAAATTGTTAAATTACAAATCTGTACATTCTGCTATATTCGTCTCCTGGTTATTAGCAATCTGAAAAGATACATTCTCTAATTCTGTTAGTTCTGCTAACCACAGAAAACAAAAATCATAAACGCCTTGTTGAGATCATTTGTGTTTACCTTTGTACTAGAAAGAAGCTACAGCTTTCTTGAATCCCTTTTTGCTTTCACCTTTGCCTCCTCAGGGACAGTATTCACCATTTTCCAGAGATGACTCAAGTCTGTCCTCTTAAATCTTATTTTTTTTCACGTTTCACTTTTATGAACCCCATATGAAATTACATTTTTAGAGGCACTATCTGAATTACTCCTATTGGAAATGCTGTGTTTCTATGATGTACACTGAATTTCAGAGCATTCCTCACAAGCACATATGTTTTCAGGCTTTTAGTCAGGTCACACTTTAAACTGATAAGTATCCTCAATTGTTCTTGACAGTGCAGAGCAGTGAAGTGGGAGGGGTTTTGTGTTTTGTGTTTTTCACTAAGTTCTCTATCTTTCCCCAAACTCCCATCTTCCCTGGTTTCCTAGGTCCTCTTTTAAACCTCTCACTGTTTTGCATTTCTAATGTATTTTCTGCAGGTGTCATTTAGTCAATCTTATTGCTGAGCCAGTGTTGTCCCAAGAACATGCTCTGTTGCTCATTTTAATTACAAGAAGGAATGATTCCCTTTGCTGTAATCTTTAAGGACCATGCTGCTCTTAGTGACCAGGGCTAGAACACAAGAAGCTGGATACTCACCAGGTCTGAGAGGAAACCAGCCATTTCCCCTTGAAACCCTGCCCGCTCTGAGAGCCCTTGTCAAGTCTGTCAGATGAGAGAGATGGGTTCCACACTGAGATTGTAAGAGTTTGGGATCATAGCGCAGAAGTTAAATTCTAACTATGTGGCTTTTAGCAAATTGTGTCCTCCCCTGACACTGGCCAGGGCCTCTTCTTGCTGGTTTAATTATTCTAAGACCCAGATACAACAAGCTGATTACAACATTGGTAAATGTTTATCCCTCTTGAATTGGGAGCACTCCCTCTTACTCGCACTGCTAAAACACCTGCGTGTTCCTGTTGTGTGAGGAGTCAGACAGTGCTACCATCTTCCTTTCAGGGGAGCAGAGTCCCTCTTCACCTCTCTGACAAGCAGCTTAGGCAGGGGACGTTTTCCTCCCCTCCAGTCTACAACAGGCCTTTAGAATTGTAGCTGAGCCATAATGCCTCTTTCTGCGTGCTGAAAGATTTACAATTGCTTGAACAATTTCCCAGATGCAGGAAACAAAGTATTGGAATATTGGCATTTTGTGTCCTTGCTAACACCCAGTTCTTTATAAGGGTCAGAGTTTTTCCAGAACTGGTCAAAAGCCTCGCTCTTTCCTATCTGTAAGAGTGGAATTGACCCTCTGTGTGCCAGAGCAAGATGCCACATCTCAGTGGGCAAAGAGCTGATGAGCCTGGAGGAACTAGAGGGGAAAGGAAGATTTTTCTTTGAGGTGAGGAGGGAAGGAAGGACACACATGGCAGCTCTGGACCTTTCTGGAGAGGTTTCTAAACACTGTCTGTGGCCAGTTTTTAACATCTGGTTGATCAAACAGTCCCTGCAGAGCCCTGTTCCTCTTGCTCCTCTTGTCTGTGTCCCTCCTAGAATACTCCTACTGCTGTCTCATTTTCATCTGGCCTCACACTATTGTTCAGTGCTGTACAATGGAAAAAACATGCCTTAAATGCCTAGTATAGTTTTTATTTATTTTCCTAAAGAAGAGGACAAGATGCATCCTTCCACCTGGGATTTGAACACTGCAAGAAATGTGCTTTTTCCAGACCCAGTATGGAGCTCAACCAATACTCTGGGCTTTAAGTGATCTTGTCTTCAAAGATGCCCTTCGTTGCACTTGTGTGATCCTGGATCCTACACTGCAGATTCACAAGTACTTCTTCAACCTTTATTCCCAATCCATAATAGTTTATGTCAGTGTTAATGATTTACTACTTTCCCTCTTGTGGACTGCCTTTAGTAAGAGGGAAGAAATAACACAGGTTAAACACAATCATGCTGTAGGAAGACATGTATAAAGAAATGAGTTTTTAACATCTTGTAAGACAGTAAAAACTTCCTCATTGGGAAACAGTAAGCCTGAGAAAGACAAAACCAAATAAAGACCTTTAAAATAATCAAGGCCTAACCTAATATTTTCTTTTCAAAACACTTCAAATGCTTCTTTTTTTTCTCTCCATGCATTTTTGACAAGAACAAGAAGAAATGTATGTTGGTTCTTAATATGGTACTGTACAATCCATGATCTAAAGCCTTGAAACAATAAACTTTATCTAGTTTATTTGGTTGTGTGATGATTGTCATGGGAGGGATGGCTGTGTTGGGGAAGTACCCTGCTCCTGGCATTAGCTTTTGGCACTGCCACAAATACTGCTGGAGGATAGCGTGAAGATAAAATAGCAGGACCCTTAGGGCTGTGAAAGAAACTGCCACTCAATATTCAGATCCTTTTGCAAAATTTATTGTGCAGCATCTGCATCAGCTGGTAGTGAAGATCTCATCTCCAGAACAAGACAGAGACAGTATTCCTTGACCCCAACAACACCACCCCGAAGATGGGCTCTCCTCTATCCTTGACTCTTCATTCAATGAAAACCAATCCAGGCACAATCAGAAGGATGTGTTTTGCTAGCCACTGCTTTTTATTTCCTTATCAGAAAACTGTAAAGCATGAAGAAGACCAAAAAAAGTGTCATGTCATGTAGCAATGAATACAAATGCGAAGCCCTTTTTACCAGGTTTTATAATGAAAATGTGAAGTATTCAGAGGCCCGGAGAGAGAAGAAAACACTCATACATACAGATTAAATTCTCCAGGAGAGGTGTCCCTCCTTTCTATCTCATCAGTACCGGTTACTCTCAGGAGCTCAATCCCATTGAAACCCAGTGTTCTCCAGGCTGAAGACACACTATATAGTCATTGCTAACGAAGAAGGAGATCCTGCCACTGTGGATTTGCTCACTCATGATTTCCTGCTGCTCTGCCTTCTCTGCTCATTGCTTTCTTTCAGCGCTGACACAGTCCTGTTTTTCCCAATAGAATAATCTCTAAAATTGTAAACGTGGGGGGAACACTGCATATCAATCCTGCCCACTGGTAGGCAAGGCACTCTTCTTCCACTGGATTAAAGAGCTAAACACGTCTTCTCCTGTGGACTGAAGCTTCCTCTCTGCGAAAGCTCATCAGAACTGACTTGTTAATAGGAGCAGATAATTTCAGTGTCAAAGCTCTGTCTTCTTTGCAGGTCTGCTGTACCTCTGGACCTTCCAGAATCACTTCTTCCAACTGCGGAGTCCTGGTTTTGCCAAGAAAATAGCAGGTCCTGTGTTTTCTGTTTACAACTGCAAGCTAGGAGGGACTGACAAAAATCTTATTTTCTCTATAAACCGTGTTTAATTTTTTTTCTGCAGAGGAATTAATTCAGCTCATACTTCAGGAGCTGGAGAGAACCACCAAGTTCATCCTGTGCTCTGCACTGCAGGTGGTTTTTTGGTGGATCTATGGATTCTCTCTTGCTTAGTGAGGCTTCCGGGCACTACAGTAATAAAAGAGCAAAATATGAAGTGGAGAGTTTGTTCTTAAAGCTTAGTAACAGTCATCACTGAGCAGTTACTCTGCTGTAGGACTGCCTGTCCCTTCTTTCCACGGTAGTTGAGGCGGTTGAAGTCCTCCATGACCTGCAGCATGGTCTTTCCTTTGGTCTCTGGCAGCACCAGGAATACAAAAATAGCCATGGACAGACAGTATGTCAGAAAAATGATGAAACAGAAATTACCAAGGCCTTCCTACAGGAAAACAAAGAGACAAAATGTGCTCATAAAAATTTATCTCGATTTCTTTCTCTTATGATATAGAGTTTCTGGGTTTGTATTTACTAAAAGAACTTGGTCAGGGACTTAGTTGACATAAATCCTGCTTCAAATGACATCAGACAGTGTCAGTGCCTCTGTCACTGTATCTGCTTTCCCAATGTCACTCTAACTTGTGTAGAGTTAGAAGCATTTGGTGGGTTTGCTACACTTCAGTAAATACCTGGTTAAAAAGGAAGAGGCCATCAGAACTGCAATTAATTTGGGCTCTGTCCATTGCATGACGTGTTGATAAGAGAAGCATTCTCTGAGTTCAAGAGGGGTCTAACTTCCTCTGAACTGAAACAAACACCCTACTTTGCTTACCATGATGAAAGGGAATGAAAGTCCAAGGATGAAGAGTTGGATCCAGTTTGTAACACCATTAAAAACATAAGCAGCTGGTCTGTATGACTGAATAAATATTTCCGTGAGCAAGGGGCATAGTACTCCAGCTGAAAAAAATTTGAAGAAAAAAGGAAGCTTAGAAATTTGCAAGATGCTTCTGTAGCTCATACTTCATTTTGCTGCATAAGTTCATGGCTTTAGGTGGCCTGGAAGTGTCTGAGGTGGTGCTTGGCTCTTCAGAAAAAAGGCATGTAGGAATGCAATAGGAAATGAATTTTACCTCCTACCATAGTATGGAGGGAAATATCTATGCCTGCACTGAATCAGAAGTAGGAATTCATGCTTGCTATGAAACTGCTATGCCTGGGATCTCTCCTAAAGGCTGCAATGAGGAAGGAATGAATGGGTAAATGAAATCATTCCAGTAGAAAATACCAACCTGGCCCAATGCCAAAGCTCATGATGAAAATAAAGACAAGTGCAACAGAGCAGTATGGTATCCAGAAAAAGGAGTCCTGTGGTAGGAAATGAAAAGCAAATAAAATCAGAAATTAAAATTTTGTTTATCTAGCTCCATTAGAAATGCTCACCACTACTAACTATGTCAATGCTTAACATAGATCTATTTCCTCTACTTTCAGAAATTTCATGAGATAGCCTTGGCAGGGATCTTGGTGGTCTGTCTTTAATCCCTGTGTACATGGCTGGGAACAGACCTCTATTAATACGATGGTTAGCCCTAAAAATACTTCTTCTCACTAAAAAGTGATTTGTGGGGAGGGAAATAGTTGTGATATCTGCCATACAATAAAACATTAACACAGTTCTAATGCATCAGTGGGGTCTTACCTGTAGTGAGAGAGTGACTGTGAGGAGCCCTAGAGCCAAGGCCATCACAGTGTAGTTTTTCCACAGCAGTGTCTTCCTCCCTGCACGCTCAATGAGGAAACCCTGCAAGTAGGAGGACACGCTGCCAGCTCCGAAGGACAGACCGAAGGCAGTCACTGGTGAGCTGCTCCAGTGTCTGCCTTCACTGGCCAGGCAGGGAATCACTGGAGGACTGGAGACTGGGATGTGGCGCCTTCTCTGGGAGGGTGACTAAAGGCAGCTGGGGAGCCTGAGCAGGACCAGGCGCTGCAGGGAGGAGCAGGAGGTGGGGAGGTGCAGGGCTGCAGGGGGCATTGACTGGGCAGAGGAGGTCACAGGTGGCATTCTGCAGGCAAAGGAGAGACAGATGGGAGAGCAGAGTGGGAATGCTTACACTGCTAATTGCTGTGATTCCTGCAGCCCTGAGCCTGACTGAAAAATTATATTTGCTCTTCTTCCAGGGGGAACTGGGACTCCCAAGACTGGCCCAGAATGGGTTGTGATTTTGACAGAAAGACTCTCCACTCTTCCCAGAAACAGAATAGAAATGCCCACGTTTGCAGGGTGCAGGGAGAGGACTTTATGTGATTGGTTCCATGGTTGATTTGTCGCAAAAATTTGATTCTTGAAGCTCCGTTTACAGTATTTCTGAAGATCAAAATGAATGATGTATTACAGCCGAACAAAATTCAGCTGAAAAGCCACTTACACACAGGACTGTGGAGAGGATCTCGGTGGTCCCAACCCCCAGTGACACATAGTGGGTTTGATCAGGGGGGATTCCAGCCTTTGTAAAGATATTGTATACATAAGAGTAAACCTGGAAAGAATAGAAATTTGTGAAAGCTGTACACACGTGGCCACATTTACACTAGCTTCTGTCTTTTTGGACAGAAAATAACTAACTAGGCCTTAACAAAATACAGAATCATCTTATCATAACAGGGCAATCCATAGAAATGCCTTCAGAAGACGCTTGCTAAAACACACTTCTTGACATATCCCAGGTCCCAAACTTCCCTGGGAAAAGACTGTATTAATAAAGAGTAACAACAGATCCCTCCTTACAGGCACTGTTGCAGTCATTCACAACTCCTTGCAGAGGTTACTTTTGCTGAGAAGCTTGTCAGCAATGCAGAGAGAAAAGCAAAGCACTGCACGCACCACGTTGGCCCCGATGAACTGCATGCACGAGACAACGAGGAAGAGAGTGATGAGCTGCCAGCGCACGGCTCTGTCACGGAGCAGATCCCAAACGCTCTTCGCCTTCTCCCCACGGATGGCTTTTTGCTCTGACATCATGTCATCTATTTCAGCCATATGGTCCCCATCTCCCCAGAGCTGCTTCACAGCTGGAAGGAGAGGAGGAGAGGTGACCAAGCTCACCAGCACAGACATGAATCCAGAAGATTATTTCCTGCTTTGCAGAGTATCTTGTTAGAACTTCATGCTCTTTTCTTGTGTGAACTTCCTAGAGATCTGGGCTTAGATATGACACAGATCCAGATCACTGCTATCTGGTTTTACCCATAAATCTTAATCATGACCTCACCTTTGGCCAATAGCTGCTGACAGTCTTTTGATGTAAGTCACACCTAAATTCTTACCAATCCTTTCCTGAGTACCCTCCTGATAAAGGTGCAGTTCTAGTGCACACTCCAAAACACAGAAAAGGTAAAATGACTCCCATATATAAAAAATAAGTTTACATCCAAGGAGTTCTATCTTTTGATAGTTAAATACCCACGGTGGCTGTTATTCAGTTTCTGTCAGAAGCTGCTGTTAGGGTTACTGAAGAACATGCAATACAGCATGACAGTACAGGGCCTCTCTTTCTCACACAGAGAAGGTACTGTATCTCTACTCTGTACAGGGCAGAATCTGCATTGATGGAAATATAAGCTGTGTGTGATTACATCCCTCAGAGGACCCTGGCAGAGGGTAAGGGAAATACTAGTGCCAAGAGACCACAAATATCCAAACAGAAGTGGCTGATTTTCATTAAAGCTGAAGGTGGTTTCAGAGCCAAAAGACCACAAGTCTTTTTCCCACCTGTACCTCTCTTCCAGGCTCATCTGGGGCTTAACTGTATTTTTCCCTTTTTCCTGAAATGAATGATTTATGGCCCATTTCCTCACCTTTGATGCATCCCTCCTTGTCCTTCTTGTCAATGAGCAGATAGCGGGGAGAGTCTGGGAAGAAGGGGAGGGTGAGAAGCTGAACAAGGGCAGGAAGCGCATTGGCTGCCAGGAGAATTGGCCAGAGAGCCTCCACTCCAAGAACTTCTCTGGAACAAAACCAGCAGAGTGAGAGGGGCTGAGGAGCCATGTGTGCTGGCCATGTGAGCACACACAAACACAGGGTGATCCCTCAGCCCTCCTGCGTGTGTCCTAGCAGCTCCCACCCTGGAGTATTCAGCAGGGAGTGCAGAGGGTCACTGACTGCAGCACAGGAGTTGCAGGTGTTGGCTCCTGCTTCTCAGTGCTGGGCACAGCAAGGCCACCTGTATCCTCCGGCAGCAGCTGAGGGCTCACAGGGACCAGCAGTCCCAGCACAAGCGCTGAAGGAAGAACCTGCACGAGCTGATCCCTCTGCTTCTGACCCAAATAGTCTCACATTACAATTATTACAAGATCTATGAGTTATCATCCTGGTACCAACTGCCCCAATAGTAGCCACTGGGCATAGGCATGCATTGATATATGCACGTATTTTAATAACAGAATAGATTATGTTTCAGACTCTCTTACCTGAGACCCAGAGCAAATCCTATGAATTTTCCAGCAGCAATGGAGGTAGAAGCTGTTATGGCAATCAGCCCGCGGAGCTTCCGCGGAGCACATTCCCCAGCATACATGATATGGATATTCAGAGCTAAACCTGCGGTGACAAAGGACTGTTAGGGCAATGCAAACCCATACAGGTCTGGTGTTTTGGAGGGGACCACTGTCATACATGAAATCCCTATTTGTGCTTGGTCTTTGCATATTAAGTGCTTTAATTAATTAATTTTGAGTTAATTATTTTTAAATTGAATTTTACAATTAACCCATCAGCCCAGGTACAAAAATCCAGTTCCATTATCAGTGTTTCCATTTGTTTAAAGTAGTTTATTAATAGAGTTGCACCCTTCCCAGTTAAAATTTTCCCAGTAAAAAAAATCACAAACTTGGCCTTTTCAAACTTCAAACCACTGGTACACCATAAGAGTTACCTTTCCTGTGTTTACTGTATACTTTTTGTAGGTGTTTCACTTGCATTTTGATTCCAAGGCCAAAACCCCCACCCAGTCTTAATAGCCAGCAGCTATTTTTAGCTACAGAGCCATTACTCTGCAGGCAAGTTCCATGGCAACCTGAATACCTGAATTTTAATGAAGGCATTGTATTCCCTTATCTCAACTGATACCACCCCCCCCCCCCCCCCCCCCCCGACAACGATGAGCCATTGGTGGACAGAGATGATCCATCAAAGGGAAAGCACCAATCGCCTTGGACCGAAGGGGCGGGCTGTGGGCGGGCTGTGGGCGGAGCAGAAACTATAAAAAGGACGAAGCTGAGAGGCAGGCTCTCTTCTCTTTTCCCCTCTTGCTGTCTCTGGACTAGCTGTGGGAGACATTGGTGCTGGGCATTAAAAGCCTTACCCCTTTTAAGGGGCTTTTAGTAATTTTTTTAAAAGTCAGCCCAGCACTGCAAGTTCTTTTTCTCTACCTGAGGTCTAGTGCTGTCTCAGCCAGAAGATCTCATATCCCTGTGCTCCTGGGGCATACCGTCTACTGAGCCATAGGATCCCAAATTTTTATATTTTTCTGATTTCTGTAATTTTTCAATTTTTCTGTTTTCAATAAATTAATCTTTTTAAGAGTTGTCTCATTTCTCACAACTCTATGGACAGAGCCTATAGGGATTGGCTCTCAGATACCTTTTTATCTGTGCTGAGGATGTGGCTGGCTGACATGAAGCATGTGCCCCGTACCTTGGCCTTGTGCCTTTGCTAAATATTTCACTAAGTAAGTATGGGTCCCTGGGAAATCTGTCCTTCAGCAGGCTGGCCTTCTCTTACTTTGTTTCCTACAGCCACATATACAACAGGACTGTGGTTATTTCCTTTAGTCTCAGATGACATATTTCAGTGGCTATTCAGATGCTATGTGCCTTATTTTCTGCTTGAAACCACCAAGGTGGCAAACGCTGTACATTCTATTTTCTCAGTGAATTAATTAATATTTATACTCTCAATTTTTTTTCCTGGTTATTATTATCTTTATCCAACTGCACAGGGATCAAAAGCACTGGCAGAATGTAACCATCTGAGGCATCTGGAAAGTAGAATTGAAAATTCTGATTGAATTGGCTTGAGAACCATTACATTGTCTGTAATATGGGGGGCAGCATCAGCCACAGCGAAAAGCAAGAGGGAAAACAGAGGCCAGTTCTCTATTGAGTGAGCATGCTTCCCTGAAATATTGCATGTTTTGGCTTTTTCAGAAATTGGCAGTACCTTTTATATGGACTGGATGTAAAGATAGAAAAATGGAGATATCAGACATTACTAATTTAATTTATGTTTGTGGCTTCTTATTTAGTTAAAAATGCATTCAGCAATCATGTTCTCTGCAGAGTGTAGTAAAAATCTGGGATCTGTTTACTCAGGTAAATCCTTGTGACCCTCAGTCACTGCTCTTCCCACTATTTAATACCACAGGTAGGAACGTCAATTTACCTCCGCACACTCCAGAAAATAACCTTCCAGCAATGATCATCTCAAAAGATCCACACAGCCGGCTGAGCCCCATCAGAGCTGCACCCAGCAGAGCAGGGATATTGGCAAACAGCATGGCCTTCTTCCTGGAAATAATTCAGATTAATGTGAGCATAAATACTGCCCTTGAGTCATTCACAGTCTGACAGGAGTGGCTTGAATTGTACCGTGGTTACGGACTCAGTACTGGCTTCTGTATAGACACAGTTAAGTCAATGGGAAATGGCAATAGGAAAACTTTGTCGCAGACTGATAAGTTAGTTGAAGCTTTTGATGCCTCTAGTGGAGTCAATATCTACAGTAAAGAACAAGCTTTGTGAGTAGCTGTCTCTGAAATTCTCTTTAAAATGTACATGTACTTCTTGTATGACTTCCCTGGACAGCATTTGCTTTGGGCTTTATAAGGGAGAGGTATGATTTTCCTTGTAATTGGCAGATTTTGCCATTCTGTTTCTTCGCTATACTGGTCTTTCACTGGAAGCCCTGGGCTACTCACAATGCCACATTACAAGCAGAGTTTCTCCCAAGACACAGTTTCTTATTCTGCAGTTGTGGGTGTAGATAGAAAGACTGGTGTAATCACTCTTCCTACCTTCCAAATCTAACAGACAAATATCCAGCAGATGAGGAACCCAGAACCCCGCCAATGCTGTAAATGGACACAATAAAGGACCACATCAAAGTGATCATCTCTGTGCTGAGAGGAGAGCCATATCTCTTCAGCCAGGTCTCACAGATGAAGGTTTTGATGTACTTTAAAAGAAAAAAAAACAAACAATGGACTCAGTCAACATTTTTTTGCATAATTGCGCCACTTTTTAAATTCTCTTAGCCACTTACTGCTCTTTTGGACACATTTCTATCAATAACTTGGTTGAAATCTTAGCCGCAGTGAAATCAATGGGAATTTTGCCATTTTGCCATCCCTGGAGCTGATGTTTTAGCAATGAGATCCAATTAATAAATATATCACTATTAAATATCTACTGTGAATGCCACTAAGAGAATGGTAGGTGGGTCTTCTGTTTCTGTGCTAAACCCTGACTGTTTTGCTACCTGATCTTTTCCTGCCATTCCCTCTTGTCTGTGGTAATAGTATGAGCTGAGTGTCCTAGGTACCTTTCAGGATGACAAACACCTTCCCCAATTTTCCCTTTCCAGCTGCAGGTATGGTGCTGACCTCAGCTCTAGAGCTACAGTCCTTCCCTGTCCTATTTCACCTTACAGCCACTTGGAAATAGTGTGTGTGGTAAAGCACATGATACAAGGGCTCCCTGAGCAATGGAGAGAGGAGAATGCCCCGGGAGCATTTCAACTCAGTAAGGGGAAAATGGCTGATTTTATGGATGTCATTCATCCTTCCCTTTCCCAGTTCTGTCACATCAGACAGAAGTTCAAACCCCATGAAACACAAGAGCAGTAGCAGCTAGTCTTAGAACTAAGAAACCATGATAAGTCTAATTTTGAAAGCAGAAGTAAAAAAGTTAGCCATTGCATGTAGAGGCATGAATGCCTGAGAGCAGTGAAATCCTGGTAGCTCACTCTTTGAGCTCTCCATGCTTACCTCAGCAGGAGAATTGATAATGGAGACCTGCAATCCATACTGGAAAGCTCCAGTAATGCCCAGGACAAAAGCCAGGAGAAAAAGGTTGTAGCTCATTTTCTCGCAGGAAATGAAAACAGCAAACAAACTGGTACAGCTATTCAGACATGCCTCCAAATGTCCTGTATTTTCCTTGGGAGCTTTAACAGTTTGAGCAATGCCACACACCTGCCTCCTCTGAGACCAAGGAGCCAGCAATAGGAAACCACAGCTACTAAAGCACAGGACAGTGAGAACTCTGAGTAGAGGCAAAGCTCACAGATGTCTCCCAGAGCCCAGTTACACACTTCAGTGCTTCTCTCTTCATCTTTGTCTGTCTTAATCTGCACAGTCATAGATAACTAGCTGTGGGAGCATGGTGCAATGTGCAATCACTTAGTGAACAATTCCATCTATTTGTCCTTACTCCTCCTCCTTTCCCTCTTGTTATCCCACCTAAATGAATATTTTGCTCAGTGATTTGGCTGAGACTAGATAAACATTTGGGGATTGGAGGGCATTCCTGGTTTCATAGTTTATTCACCCTTTCTTAGAATTATCTGATAGGAGGCTTAAGAATATAGGACTGCAATACATGTGTCTCAATCCCTCCCACTCCTACTGCTCCCTGTTAGCAACTGTCCCGGGCATATTCTGGTCAGCAACGATAGCATGATGCTGCACCTCTATGCCTGGAATATTTCATATTCAAAGTATGACTGCCAAGCATTTACAAGCTGATTTCTAATCAGGGGAATATCATTGCTTGGATGGGCATCAAACCTCTCCATACCAACTTGCATGCAAAGGTAGTCATCCCCACTTGCAGTCTAGGTCTTTCCTGATGCTTTCTTTGGTTACTTTGGAAAAAGTTCCTTTTTATATCGAGAAAGAGGAGCCTGAGATGATATTTCAACACGTCATTTTGGTCTTTCTCAGTGTTTACACTCCCTTTGGTTTGTCATGAAGTTCTTGCTGTTTGGTTTGTCATTATTGTGTTGGTTACTGATGAAGTTGAGGAGAGTTGGTGAGCTGTATGCTCCTGCCAGGTCTCTGGGCATGCTCTGGCAGCAGCTGTGGACAGCAAGAGCTGTGGGAGATGAGTAAAGGACAAAGAGAAAAGCACTGATAGAAGTTGAAGTCCAAGGACTGGCGCAAACTAGAGTGGACTGGCTTGGACTTCCCAAGTCATAGGCTGGATAATCAGTTATCACATGTAAAGGAAAAGTCCCTGAGTGCTATCTTGAGCCTCAATTCAGCAAAGACTTTTTAAGCCCAACTTGTCCAAGCCTGACAATGCCTGTGCATCCAACTCTTGAATTATCAGTTGACTGATCAATTGACTCTTTAAGGGTAGTGGTCATTGGCCAAAAGTTCAAGTGGGTATCCCTATAATATATGGCAGATGCTAGGAAAGCTTAATGTCAGTTTTAAATCCTGACTGTAAGATCTTTAGTTTTATCCATAATTTTCAAAGGGCATCTTTACTTAGCAGTGTCCAAGGTGGTTCTGTTAAAAGGCTTTTACAAGTTATTCAAACAGCTTAGAGGGGAATTCCTTCTCCTAGTGAGCAGCTGCCTTTGGCAGTTCCCCAGGCTAGGATGATGCATGTCTTTGGAAGAATCCCAGCCCCAGCTGGGTTGCAAGGGGGAGCTGGCTTGTGCGGAGGAGCAGTGTTTGAGGACAGCAGCAATACTAGTTTTCTCTAGTGTTGATGGTTATTAATCAATCCAACAGTGCACAATTATTTGATTTGCAAACAGTAATACCAGCTGTGAGACTGTGAGTCTCTGAGGATCACTTTTCAAGATGTGGTTTTGCCTAACACTTCACATGATAAGAAAATGTGAACAAGTGTCATAGATTTTTCAGTTGAAGGTGTTTTAATTCAGTATCAATTAACCATCTTGTTAAATGCTTCAATTAAAATTTAACGATTTAGACCATCTGAAATGTAACCACTGTTTGTGTTTGCTTAATCAGTTTATAGACTCCTGATTTCAGGCCAGTCAGAAAAAAATGCTGGAAGTTGGAATTTGTGTCTTCTGCCACATGTACTCACAGGACTGGCTCTAAAAATCAGGAACTCAAGTAAATGTCTATAATTTCTAAAGAAACCTGTTTCATACTGGCAGGTGCAGATGGCCTCTGTCCTTCCAGGGCTCTGGGTAAAGGCACAGCCCTGACTCATGGGAGTAGCCTCAGAACTGGCCAAGGTGAGGACCTCTGGACATTGGTGGACTTCTCTCTCCTCTGACCTGTATGTTCCAGCAGGGTGTGCCAGGCCTCTCCCTCTGCTCAGGCAGTCTCTCCAGTCCATCCCTGCTTCCTACCCTGCATGATTCTTACTGATTTGCTTCCCTTCTTCACTCTTCTCTGCTTCACTTCTGTCTCTTGTCCTTTCTCTGGTCCTCACCAAAGGAAAGACAGAATATTTTGCTACCATCATGATGGTAGTGGCACTTTTTGCTTTGCCTTTGCCTTTGTGTTTCTTTTCATCTGCCCCTCACTACTCTCTCCACACTAGTAATGAAAAGCATCTCTTCACTTCCCAATTCTATGGAGGTGATGCCATGAAGATTTTTTGCCTTTTCTTTTAAACCCCTGTTATACCTGTTTTGCAACTTCTGTATTTCTAGTGCTTTTTGCCTACATTATTGGACTTGTTTGTCAAGCTGAGAGACTCAACATTTTAGAATCTTCATAGCTAGGGATCAGTGTGCCCCAGACCCCAAGGTCCTCTCCAGAACACATTCTGTAAACCATCCAGGGGAAGGTTCCTTGGGGAGGGGGGCTCACTCGAGCCTCTCATTGGGGAATCTTTGAGAGATATGCTAATTAGTAAGACCTACAATGATATACCCGATCTTTTGGAGGGGGGGGTATTTTGTGGGGCGCATTTTGATGCATATGGACATGTGCACCTAAGGATCCTTAAAATAAATACCAAGGTAAAATCCTTTTCCCCCTTCTAACCGTGTTCGACTCTTGATTTTAAGACCAGGAAAAAGCATCAGAGTCCTGCTCTTGATTGTCTTGTCTCAAAATCCTGCATACTTCAAAATCTCAGTGTTTTCCAAGAGCAGAGGTAGCTGCTCTTGCCCATGTCTATACATTAATGACTTCTAAAATAGCAGCAACCACAAAGGAACAAAAAGTTTACTTTTATTTTTCACATGTTATAAACTTTGGGTAGTGAAAGAGAGTTCTTGCACAGACTCCTCTTCTGAGAAATAGATCTGCTGTTCCACTCATGCCCAGCATGACAGTAATGCATTCCAGAAATGTTTACAATCTTTTTATTCAAAAATGCTGTATTTTTCTTAAAAATGTAGTTAAAAAATACACTGAAAGAAACTTTACCTCCTTATTTTGAAAACATACATATTCTTCTTTGTTGCAAACATGAGCAGTGCTGTGACTTTCATACGAACAAAGTCAAAAGAAAAGAGGTGGCTTGATTATGTCTTTGAGAAGACATAAGAAGAGAAGACATTTGAGAAGAAACTTAACCAGTCAAGCCAATGCCTGTGAAAGGCCATATTAAATGAGGAATGTTGCCCTGTGTTATATCAGATTAACTAAAAAGAATCAACATCACATCTGGGTCTTTGCCAATGTGTTCTATGGAGACAACAAGGACATGCTGCATAGAACATTGTGGTGTGATCTAAAGATCCACATCCAAAACAAGCTTCTGCCATATGAGCTCCTCACCACACTTAATGTTAGCAGAGCATAGGTGCAAAACCCTACGAGATGGACCAGCAGTGTCCATGGGAGCAGTACAAACTGGACTGGGGAATTACTTGTGCTTTACAACATAGGACTGGAAGACAACAAACAAGCCATGAAGAAAACCGGTCCAGAATAAATAGTCTGCAAAACAATGCCCAAAAGTCTGTTGTATAATAAGCCACTTAGCAAGTACTAGAAGCTTTCTTTCTAATCCATCTGTCACATGATTTTATAGCTGAAAATAATTAACTGCTCACTATTGCTCAACAAGTAGGAGTCTATTTGAAATCACTTAATAACAGAAACGACAGGAGCACCAAGACAAGGTACTGAAAATTTCATTTGGTGTCTGAAAACAAAATTTAATCGCATTAACTTCTGGGTTAGAAAGCCCAGATTCAGGGGCAAGAAAGAAGGACTTCTGAGATGGAAGTTACTGTTTGGAGAAATTCTGAAATTTTCTAAAGCATTACATGGTGCTGTATGATGATAAGAGAACAAGGCATCATTCTCTTATTCTCTGATATGGATTCTAAAATATGCATGTGTTACTCAGTACTAAAAAGTGAGAACAGATTATTAAACTTTTGTTTGGATTTATCAGTTCAAGTGTATGTTTTCAAGGTGAATTTAAGAACCTAAAAGTAATATATTGTCCCTAACCATACTTCTCTCTGTGTCCCTGCAAGGGCACATAGCCACTGCTGAATTCACTGCAGAATTCCCCCAGATGCCATCTTCCTTTCTTCTGCTACAATGTGGTGGTTTTGATCTCCTCAGGGCCTTTATAAAAACCTGCATGGGTCTTAGCTTTGAAGTTCCGTTTCCTGAACTCCTCTGAGATTTCCAGGAAGGACTTCCCCTTTGTCTCAGGAAGGAAAAACCAAACGTAGAGAGCAGTGCAGACACAGACCACAAGGAATGGGATGTAGCAGAAATGTGCTAGACTTTTCTGAGGAGGAGGAAAAAACAAGACAGTGTTGGTGACATTCTGTATGACGACAAATAGGCATAGACAAATCCCTCTTCCTGCATGGTCTGAGGTCACCCAGGGAATATTTCTGTGCACCCTGGTAAGGGCCTCACATGCTTGGATGCAACAGCACCCCAACAGAGATTGGGAAATTCGACATAGCAAGAACAGTCTTTTGAAATGTCTTTTTCTGTCTTTCTCCCTATACATAATTGTATAGAATGTGAGCCCTCAGTAGGAAATAAAATAGGAATGTATATTGTGGAGTTCTGCTCCCTTTTGCTTCAGGAATCATCTTAGGGAATGGTGTCAGGGTCTGGCAAAGGGAAATTACATCACATCTTTAGCTCCAGCTGTTCTCAACTGAGGACAGAGGAGGAATATTGATCATCCATGCCCCAAATGATTCAAATCCCAACCTCAAATCAGAAATCACTGTAGGGAACACGGAGAAAATTTGGTTTAGAGGAGTTCTGGCCACTTTCCTCATAAAGATACTTTGCATAGAAGTGCTATCTTGCTGCTCGCAATATTCTCTTTTCCTGGTCACTATCAGAACCTCTTTCTTTTGCAGAACACTAAAGAGCTGCTTTGCTTTGGGAACGCACCACAATGAATGGAAAGGCTGTTCCAACCAGAAATAGATTGAACCAGAGCAGGGAGCCACAGATCATGTAAGCAGCTGGTCGGGACATTTGATCAAAAACTTCTGTGGGCAGAACTCCTGTTACACCAGCTGGAAAAAGAAATGGCAAGAAAGTTAATAATATTGTTGACATTACATTAAAAACAAGAGAACACATCTTAACAAGAATGCCCAATATGAAGTATGAGGTGAATTTTTTGGTTAAATATTAAGGACTGGGTAATTATTCAAACTTTCTCACGTTAGAATGAACTGCCAGGAAAAGTTTTGTAATCCACATTATTCTTACCAGGACCCAACGGTGAGAAAGGCTTATAATTAATTCAACCCCATGGCACTGTAGGGACTGGGACAAGAACTTATTGCCAACTTGTGTGGCATGTGACACTGGCAGCTTGGTTCTATTCCTACCTGCCTTCCTTCAAACTCATGTGAGCAGAGTCTCACATCTACACACTCAGCATGCAAACATCCACGACAGTCTGTGTATTGCCCAACCCCAGAAATGAACAGATTCTGCCAAGAAAAGGCACATTAGTAGGCTAACAGATGTGGAAATCATGCTTCCAGGTGTTTGCAAGAAAATAATCAGATGGCATAGCCAGCAATTTCTAGGATTAAAGTGAAGCATTAGAAATGCTGGTTCACAGCCAGCATTCTGATTTGAGCAGCAAATCAGAACCTTGTCATCTGCTTAAGCCAAGAATCACTTCCAAGTGCCTTGGCCTAATAGCCAAGAAGACTGTGAGGGGGAATGACATAGAGAGAAATGGGCACAGCCTGGCCCTGCACAACACTGACTTACCAGGGGCATGCAAACCCCTGTGAAACAGCCAAACACCACTGGCAGAAATTACCTCGTTCCTTTGAGTGTGCTATAACTAAATAGGGGTCTGAGAGTTTCCATAAGATGCCTGTACACATCTCTAAGCCCCTGCAGTACCCAAAAGTTTCACTGAAAACACTGAGGGAACTGACCTGGTCCGATTCCAAAGCTCAGGATATAGGCGAAAATGCAGGCCATGCTGAGATAAGGCATCCAGCTAATCTGAGTCTACAGCCACAGAGACCAATGGAAAACCAGTGAGGGCACTTACACTTATTTGCCACCACTGAACACCCCAGTAATATAAAAAGCAAAGCCCAACTCCATTCCACTTAAATAAGTAAAATTTGTTACCTGCTGGCTCAGAGCGACCATGAAGACAATGGCCCATCCTGCCATGAAGATATATCCCCCCAGCAGCAGTGGCCTCCGACCAGCGTAGTCTATAATCATGTTCTGCACAAAGTAACGCAGTGAAATAAAGCAAGATATTTAAGCTGTATTTATAATTCCTGCCTCTTTCCTCTTCAGATTTCAATACTCTGTACCTAGTTTGCTGTACAATAACTTTCAGGATGTTGTCTGCTTCATAGAAAAAAACCTCAAAAGAAAGTTTTGGTGGCAAGACAGGTGTTCAGGGGAGATGAGAATGTCCCAGCTGCACCTAAACTCTGCCACTATCCATATGGACACAAAGCAAGAAAGTTACACTTCTTAGAGATTTCAGACAGTGATGGCAATGCAATGTCTGACCAAATACTTCTGCATTGAGCTATCTGGCTGTGGGTGCTGACAGACAGCCTGGCTGCTGTGCTTAAAGGGCCTCCTTGGCATGAAAAGCAATGTAACCCCCAAATTTGTACTTAACAGCCTCCTCCCTGCCAACAGATGCTGCATGTCACCAGAGTGCATTGAGAGTCTCACACAAGTGACAGATGTGATCAGTTCACAGCTTCCTGTGCCGATTACAACATAGGGGATTTTGTCCTGAGGAATTCCAGCCTCTTGGAACACATAAGCTGCATAAAAATACATCTGTGGAGAGAAGAAAGTAGAAAGCAGTAAGGAAAGACATCTGAAAATACATCCCATTGTTTTTCCTGAAGGACCATGCAGAGTGACTAATGCCCTGTCATACAGGCTATTTTGACAGCATCCTTCTGAACCTTCCCATAATGCACAGGTGTATTTTGGGAAACAAATATCTGACATTTGAAGATCTCCACAGGCAGAGAGACACTATTTGCTCCTCTCCCACTGACAGAATGTTGAATCCAAGTGCTCCCACCCATGTCCCATGACACAGTGTTGCTGCTGGCTCCGGTGCCAGGCTGCTTACCGAGTCATTCCCACAGAGCTGCATGGCACTGCTCAGCACAACGATGCTCACCAGCTGCCACCTCAAAGCTCGATTTTGGAAGAGCTCCCATGGGTGCTTCGCTCTCTGGCCTTTAACAGCAGCCTGTTCTGCCAGCATCTCTTCTAGCTCTGCACTCAGGTCACTGGTACCTCTAAGCTTCTGCAGTGCTGCAAGGACAAGGGAACCTCTTACTCCTGGGCTTTCTCTTCAGTTTGGTGCTCTGCAGGGTAAAGGATCGAGCAGCAGGTGATGGCTGCAGAAAGCTGCAGGACAGAGCCTGTGATCATGCTGTGACCTTCACAGAGTTGATCAGCTGTGGTGAAGCCACTTGAAAGATTTAGGGGAAAGGGAGTGCAAATCCCTCACCACTGTTTGACAACTGAGTAACTCCCATCAGTGCCATTTCAGCAGCCATGCTTCTGACTCAGATCTCAAGTGACTTCCCTGGGAAATGCAGGCAATTAAGATGTTCTTGGTACACAGCACATATTTCCCAGAAAATAATTCCAGCCACTATGCATATGAGGATTTGTATGCCACAAATCTAAGTAAATCCTTTAATATGAATTGGCTTCAGATTTGATCCTGAGCTCTTCAACCAGCATTTATTTCACTTCATAGTTACAAAACATATTTGCCATTGTGAACACAAGTCTTACCTTTTGACCCTATTATTGTAGCAAATAAGTCTATTGAAGGAAGATGCCTTTCAATTACCTTAATAGATCAAATATATTTAATACTATAAAATGTTCTTTAGTTTGGAAAGAGGAAGTGATCATATCTACAACTTGATATGAAACTTCCTACATGTAAAATTTGTGGCACCATTCCAAAAATTTTGGGGCCCAAGTCTCACATGTTCCATGAGGACCTAACAGTCACCCTAAACTCACCAGAGATGCAAGATTCTTTGTCTCCACGGTCAATCAAGAGGTATCTGGGACTTTCAGGGAACCAAGGCAGAGCTGTGAGCTGGATCAGGGCGGGAACCACGTTGCTTGCTAAAAGGAATGGCCAACTCTCCTCCCCTCCTAGGAGCTCCCTAGAGAAACACAAACACAATTTACACAGTATTTTCACAACCTCATAAAAGAGGGAGGAAGGGAGGGAGGGAGGGAGGAAGGAATTTGGAAGGAAGGAATTCGGAATTCGGAATTTGGAAGGAAGGAATTCGGAAGGAAGGAAGGAATTCAGAAGGAAGGAATTCGGAAGGAAGGAATTTGGAAGGAAGGAAGGAAGGAATTTGGAAGGAAGGAAGGAATTCGGAAGGAAGGAAGGAAGGAATTCAGAAGGAAGGAAGGAAGGAAGGAAGGAAGGAAGGAATTCGGAAGGAAGGAAGGAATTCGGAAGGAAGGAAGGAATTCGGAAGGAATTCGGAAGGAAGGAAGGAAGGAATTCGGAAGGAAGGAAGGAATTCGGAAGGAAGGAAGGAATTCGGAAGGAATTCGGAAGGAAGGAAGGAAGGAATTCGGAAGGAAGGAATTCGGAAGGAAGGAATTCGGAAGGAAGGAAGGAAGGAAGGAAGGAAGGAAGGAAGGAAGGAAGGAAGGAAGGAAGGAAGGAAGGAAGGAAGGAAGGAAGGAAGGAAGGAAGGATTTAATAAGTGGGCTTCTTGCTTTACATTACCTGAGTCCAACAACCTGCCCCAGCACCAACCCCAGGGCTGTAAATGATGCAGAGGTCAAGGCCACAGCTCCTCTGAGCTTCTTTGGGGCACTCTCAGCCAGATACATGGGCTGAATGTTCATGCTTACACCTGGCAAGGCAGACAAATGCTGACCTCAGCTTGTGGGCAGAGGAGACAAGAATAAACGCAGTCAGCCACCTCTCGAGGTTGCCAGCTGCACTCCTCTGTTGCAGACCATGTGATAACTGATCTACCAGTGCTTGCCATTTACCCAAACCTTCAATTTCACCCCATCCCTTGTATAAGCCACTAAACACACATTCAAATATTCATCAGTAGCAGTGGATGAAACTGAAACCTGTCAGGGCCTCAGTTCTTTTCAGCACCAAATCCAAGGTTATGTCCCTCTACTTCCCTCTTTTGAGGGTAATATCATATTTTAAGTCCCTTATATTGATCATTGTTTCCTGGGATGAACTTCTACAAAAGTTTTTGTGTTGGTGCTCATGCTGGTGAGTGACTGACATTCTTACAAGCAGATAGGGATCCATTTTCAGCTCAAACTTTCCCCATGCACAGAGATGCTCATGTGTAGTGAGCAAAAACAAAACCCCCCCGCCTGTGTATGCTTTAAAAGAAAGCCCTTAGAAGCGAAGTATAAAATCTGTATATAAAATTTCTTAATTCACTTACGTCTGTCTGGTCATCCTAAAGGATTAATTGCTTTAATATCATGGATCATTCCTATTTATATTTCTTCTAATTGTTACCACCTTTGTCCTTCTATACTTCTCATGTTGCCATACCTGCATTCACACCAGTAAAAAATCTGCTGAGCATAATCATTTCAAAGGATTTGGCCATTCGGCTGAATCCTGACAAGGTTGCAGCTATGATCACAAAGACGTTGTTCAGCAGCAGGGACATCTTCCTTCCAAGAGAAAAGACAGTGGTGAGCACATGTGTGTCAGGTTCAGTTATCAGGTGCCACCTGCCAAGCCTGGAAGCTCCAGATGGGCTGCTCAGCCCTACCACAGACCATCCTGGTTAATCCAAGCCCTGTTTGAGGTGTCTGTGTGGCATGGGGTATACCTGCAGTGCTGGCTTTAGGCTCTCTGAAGGCACCACCAGGTTCTCCCCCAGATTCAGGGCTCTTGTGCTCACATACAGTTTCCATTTGAATAGAAAGGAATATTCCTTCAGCAAGCCATATGTATTTTGGTCTGAAAATGTTAACTTGTTGAAACAGGCAATTTTCATGTAATAGTGTAATTGTTGTGAAACTTTGTCAGAAAGTTTTCATGCGTCCCAGGAGAAATTTCTGCCGAAAACCAGGGAAAAAAGAGAGCTCTATTGACCCATACTATTATTATTGCCAGTAATTCTCTCTAGTCCCCGCTCACTGCCTTACCAGTCAGTCTTTGTTTCTCTTCTTTATGATGGAATATGATTTTATTCCAAAGCAGTACAGGGTGAAATCTCTAAAATTTTAGTGGGGTAAGGAAGCCATATCCTTTCAGGTCTTCATAACCTTGAAACTAGTAAGTCATGGGACCTCAAACCATAATAGGGCCTGCTTCATCGTATAAGAGGAGCAAACTAAAGTGATAGCACATAGAGGAAAATCTTGGGGTCAAGAGAGAGGGAAGCAAAATCTAATTTCCTGTAAGTTAATGTTGGTAACATTGGTTTGGGTTTCTTTTTCTGAAGAGAACTGGGGATAGAGCTGTGTATAAAAGATAGGTGAGGTAAGACAGATACTTGTACTCGCACACAGAGGAAAAAAAACCAAACCACTATGGAGATTTATTGAATACTTCCAGAAATATTTCAGACCAAAAGGTGGATGCACAGCCTGTGAGACATGAGGAGCTGGGATGCTAGCACTGCTCTTTGTAAGCACCCTCTGTTTTTCTGTTTTTCATTCCCACCAATTACCACAGTTTATTTTGAAGAAAAATCCTTAGTCTGATCCATCATGATTTCCCATTTAAAAGCATGGCAGAAAACTGGACACAAAAATTATAGGGATTATGTAGGTGGTTACTGTGATAAGGAGTTCAACTGAAATCCTTGTAGCACCTCAGCTGGGCTGGAATGTGATGAGAAGGTAATGTGGGGAAAAAAACCTGTTCCCTGTTGAGTTTTGAGATATGAAATACTGTCTTGTCAGGTAGTTTCTCCCCACCAACCCAGAATGTTTATAGAAGACTGATCTGTGATAGAAAACTTGTTTTCATTCTTTGTAACTACGGTGGGCATTTTGCTGTAGGGCTCCTAATTCCTCTTAGATTAAGGGAAGCTGCAAGGCTTCATTTAAACTCCAGCACTTCTTACCTTCCCAACATGATGGCCATGGGACCAGCAACCAGAGCCCCAGTGAGGCCTCCCAGAGGGTAGGCAGAAACAGTGAAGGACCACAGCAGCAGGATCACGTTGCTCTCCAGGGGAACACCCGTGCGCTCCAGCCAGGTTGTGTTCATGAACGTCTGGATGTACTGAGAGAGAAGGACAGTGTTGCAGAATCACCAGAGAGGTGAAGGACACTGAGAAAGGCTCCTTTTTAATATATCTATTTATGCTGGGTTTGTGCCTCCAATCTCCTCCAGTTCTTAGATGTTTTTAGCAAAGAGTTTAGGGTATAAAACTGTTGCTGTTGCAGCTGGTTTATATCCGCATGTAGTTATTTTTGATAATCTAAAAATTAATTTCATGGGTCTCACTTTGAATCTAAGGGCAAAAATCAACTTTAAAGGATGCAGGTTGGTAAAATTTTAGATTTAGATTTTCGTAAAGCAGTTGAAACAAAGCTTTTGAATAAATTATTGTGACACTAAATGGATGTTTTTTAGGATGGCTTTTGACAACAAAGTCCTGTACTCCAGATGTGAATTTTACAGAGGGAACAACACGTCCTTGCTTCCTGTCCCTCAACAGCAGCAGCCTGCAGATTTTCAGTGGCACACCACTGTTCACAGCCCAACAGAGCCACCAAGGAAAGCAATGTCTTGGGGGGCAGGCACTTGGACTAGCAGTACTTACTGAGGCTGGAGCATTGATGATGGAGATGTTGTAACCGTATTGGAAAGTGCCTCCAATCCCAGCAGCACATATTGTCAGGATCAGGATCTTGTTCTGAAGCTGAAGAAAAGGGGAAGACCATGGATGGCTTCCTTGCACAGAATAAAACTACTCAAAAGACATTCAGACTTTGAGCTGGGGGATTTTCCCATGGCCATGTGTATCCAGTGCATTCAGGAGTTATTGGTGTGCTATTATTTCTATCCTTTCATGATAATAACACATATTTTAGATTAGAGTGCCTTTCCTGTGATGCTGCACATGTTATATGGAGCAGACAGTGTTTAGCAGTCTATAATTGCATATTCAGTATTATGATACAGGTGAAATATGTGGCAGACAGTGAGTTCCTATGCCATGTTCAGGTCTCCTTGAGGACATTTCTTCATGAGTATTGCCACTTGCTTATATTGCCAACTGACACCGCTGCTGTGCCTTGGGAAGCACATGCAGGGGAATGGGCTGCCTCATGCAGCATCATAGGATCGGGTGTTCGTATAAAAGTAAGGTCTCTTGACTTTTTGAAGGGTGTAGAACAAGCTGTCCTGGCTGGCCCAACATGGCAGCTGACAGCTCACTGGCAGGCTGACAAGCAAAAACATACATCTTTTTTCCTCTGCTTTGTGCCTGTGCCTTTGGTTTCCCCATATGTAGGTGAAATCCTGTGACAGATAAGATGCACCCTGAGGGAGTCCTGGGACTGGGAGCTCTGTTCCATGTCTCAAGACCACTCTGAGCATGCCGGAGGCCCCAGCATATCTTTAGCCTGCCACCTCCTGCACAATGTTCTGGGTGTCCCAGGGCCAGGATGGCCTTTGCCAGCCCCCTGCTTAAAAACCCCTCCCACTGGGAAAGCTCTAATGTAACATGAAGAACCCATGCTCAGGCTTGGCTGTTTGCCAGTCAGTGCAGGGCACCTCAGGCCAGATTGTGTTTTGCTACATGAATATGATCCCAGTGACCCTGAGAACTTAAATAACCCAAAGCTGGGGACCTCTTTCTGCTTTACTTGTTCATTTTCTTCTTACAGAGCTGTCCACTAAAGAAAAGGAAGTTTTGGTCTAGTCTCACAATAGCTCTAAAACCACAAATTCAAATAATCTTGGATTTTTTCCTTTCCTCAAAGTGTTTTCTTCTAAATAACTTCCATACCAGCCTGAGACAAAATGTTCTCCCAGGACAAAAATTAAAGCCAAACTATTCCAACCCTGCAGCAAGAGGAGGCTGAGCTCTCTCCTGTCCCAGCTAGCAGCAGGTACATTTCACTTGCACTTTCCATGGCTACACCACTTCCCTGTCTTGTTACTGAGAACTGAGCTAAGGATTGGACACCTGATATCTCTGCTCTTCCTAATTATTCTAGTTCTCCAGGTGAGAGAGTTTCCTCTCCCTACAATAGCACATTCCTTTTTAAATTACAATGTCTAGGAATGCACCACTCCTGCTCATTTCCCTGCTTTCATTTAGAGTACCTCCCCCATCAAGTCCTGTATCACAGAGCTCTTTTGTGGCCGTGAGCTAAAGTAAAATGGTTTGTTTCTCCCTTCAGGAGCCAGCAAACACTACTGTGCTCAGAGCTGAGCTGTATTTACAGAGTGACCTTCCCAAGCCCTCCTTAACACCTGGCTTCCACGCTGTTTTCCCAGCCACCGTGGTGGTGTGCAGCTGCCAGGAGAGCCATTAGTCTGTCAGCTTTATCCTGAGGACTGTGATGAATTGGAAAAATAATTCTACGCAAACCTGACAGTATTTACCCAGCCTTATAAAAATTCAAATTAAAAAAAAGTCTCTAAATAATAATAGTAAAATAGATGTTTTACCAGTCTCTGCAGCTTGTTCATCCTCTTTTGTAGGTTTTCCTCTGTCTGCCAAAGGCTCTGGTACTCTCACAGTGCTCTAAAGGATTATTTAAATCTCCAGCATAGGAATGTGTATTTAGTCACCCATTACGTTAGGATAAGACACTTGATTTGGCAGGTGTTTTGCCAGCTGATTTACATTCTCAGAATGGAGTTGAACGTTCATTAGCAAGACAGTTCAATTCATTTTGTTGAAAACCGATGACAGTCCAGGGAAATGATTCTCCAAGATCCAGATCTGTCTAAACCCTCTTGAAGGCCAGTGTGGTTTACAACATAAATTCCTTCTCAGAGCATCTGGCACAGTTAGCAGTATCACTTCTCTGATTAAGTGTGATAAAAGCAAAATTAACTACAATTTTTTTCCCCTGACTGTATTTGTCCTGGAATACAATCTAAGATCTGAAAGACAAACCAGACTATTTCCCTTGGTCCTGTCAACGACTGGAATGAATGAAGCCCAAGCCTTTCAAATCCCTGGTTACTCAAGGCCTTTCCGTGTACGCCTGCCTGTGTTCTGGTGACAGACAAGGAATCCAGCTGTTGCTGGAAAGGCTGTGTACAGAGGTACAGAAGGCTGTGGTCCTGTTCCCTCTCCATAGCCTGGCACAGAGCAAACAGCCACACTTATAGCACTAGATCTTGTGAAGTACAGAAGACAGCAGCGATGGCTTTGCTTCTTTCTATAAAACAGAAAGGCACTCCCTGGCAGTGGGAAATGGTGAATCCTTATGAATCCTAAAGATGGAAATGGAGGTATATTGCACTGCCAGCAGTAACATTAAGGGGCTGCTTCACAAAATACCTGGCCTTCAGGAATAATCATGGTGTTTTAACATCCTTTCATCCTGCAGAGTGAAATTTGTGAGGTCCCTGACAGATTCCAGAGTGTTTGAAATAAGCTAAATGTTTTTAAATGCCTCTTTGTCCCTACTCAGGTTTTACTGCACCCGAACAGAAATATGAACCTATTCCACATCACAGAGGTATTTTCTAGTGAATGTGTAGCTAGGGATGTGGTGCTGCATCAGCTGCAGCCACTAAGTGGCAGGATAAGTACAAAATTTGCTGTATTAGGCTCTGAATCCAACATGCCAGCACTTTGCTGCCTGTGACTTGTGGCAGGGGTTAGATGAATACTTCCAACAGCTTCCCAAACAATAACTTGTTAACTGGGGAACCGACATAACTGTGCAAGTCAACAGACACTGATAGATAGTTTAGGCAGCATATATCGAGAACAGTAATTAATTCAAAAAGGAAAGATCTAGTTTCTTCATGCTGTCTGCTCTGAGCTTGTGACAGTAACCAGAGCTGAGTGAAGTCCTATGAGTAGGCATTGAGAAGCTGGGGGTTGTGGCACAAGCTGTTCACAAGCCTCCCTGTTCCAGAGGGGGCATAAATTGGATTTTTTTGCTGTAGCTAGATCTATGTGCAGCCAGCTAGCTGGGAGTTTCAGGAAGTTGTCCTCTATCTTTTCTAGTAACAGCTGCCTTGATGAGGAGTGAAGGGATAGATTTTTTTTCTTCTACACAGCACCTATATTACCCATGCTTTGGTGCTGAGAGATGCTCACACTGGTTGTGTTTCTAACTGGCTTTTTGCTGCACCTTAAAAACCCCCGCATTCCCACTGTTTCATCCTTGTTGTCAGAGTTTCAGAGCTGCAGTTGGTGTAGATGAGAAATCTCTGGGGTTAGGGTCTGTCACCAGGGTATAACCACTGCTCTGCAGTTACTCAGACTCCTGGTTCTGGAAGCCTTCACATAAACCCAGCAGGTTCCACAGTACTGTGGGGACCCACCACCCGCTTCCTTCAAATACTCTTTCACTGAAACCCGTCATAATCAGGGTGAAATATGATGCCATGCACATGGAAGAGGAGTTATTTGGAGAACGTGATGGCAGTCTCTGCCTGCAATTATCTGACTGCAGGAATAAGTGGTAATCCCGCCATTAGGAAAGACCATCAACACATGCTCTTTGATCTGTCACGAACTGAGAGGTTCCAATGTTTTAGTCTGTTTTTACACCAGAATTATCTGGACCAGCTTCAAGGGGAGAAAAAGGGCCCCATTTCCATCTGTGAGGCTTGGATCTACAGGATGAATTCTCCCTACAAACGCTACACTGTAAATTGCAGAAGAGATTTGGAGCGGCTCCCTGGCTGGTTGCTGACTTTCCCAAGCTCTAGCCTGGCTATTTTTGCAAACCCTTCTCACTTTCCTCTAAGGATCATCACTGTGAGATACAAAATACCTCTGTTTGCTTGTCCTTACTCTTGCAGAACTCACATAGAATACAGAACATAAATAATAAGATCTGCAAGCAAGCAGCTTTCTCAAGAAACATGCAGGTTTGCTGATTTCATGGTGAAAGCAATGTTTATGGAACTTAGCTGTTGAAATGGATTTTCTTTGTAGGAAATTAGTGCCCTGCTGTGACACTATTATTCTCAGTTCCAGCAGTTCACTAATGTTCTTTATAAAAACCCCACAATTTATGTAAGTTCAAAACACTGTATAAGAACTTCAGGAAATGAGCTTCATCATAGAGGTTTCTCAGGGCAGGGACCCAGTGCTGACACACTCTGCTACCACACAGAGTCACTGGGACACTTTCCAGACCAGTGGAGATACATGGGAGCTGAGTCCTTTGAGGACACAAGGGCTGATACAACCAAGGGAACTAGCTGCTTTCCCTTGCTAGCTAGGATTTTTGGATACCAGAAGAATAGCTGTATGTTCTGTATGTTGGATCAGCAGTCTGCCTTTTCCTCCTCCTGATAAGCAACAGAGCTTCTCTGGGAAAACTGAGGAAACTCAAAATCCTAAAAATAATTCAAATACCTTTTTTTCAGTCCATTGTGAGCTGTAGGTCATGCTGTGGCTGAACTATTTCCTTTCCTTCCATCTTTGTATCAGACACTGATGCAGGCAGTTTGTTGAAATTGGGTGACCCGAAGGCCAGAGAGAACAAAGTGCTTGGTTGAACAAAACCTCTATTTCTCTGTGTGAGAGAAGAGCATTTAGACTCTACCAAATGGCATCAAATGTTGCTGAATGTTCCCATCAGAGGAAAGGAAAATGTGTACAGCATTGTCAGAGTGTCAGACTTATCCTGCTTTCTTATTTAACAATCCCTTCAGACAGAGCTTTTGATTAGAGCTGTGCCCTGGCTTATTGAGAGGCAGCTGGACTGGGACACGTAGTCCTGCCTCTGGTGAAAACCAAAGTACAGATACCTTTTCTGACTCCTTGAGGGGTCTTCAGCAGCTGACAGCATGCTCAGTTGATGTGCTACTATTGTGAGCTGAGCATAGACCTCTTTTTATAAGACACAAGCATTGTTTTTCAGTTCCCTTGTTGATTTGGCCACAGTGCTTATGAAATGGATGTTACAAAATAAAGGACCCTGAAGGATATTCCCTACTGACAGCTGTGGGAGGTGACCTATGGAGTAGGGGACAGATCACAAGGCAAAAGAATTTAACAAGAATTATTAAACACCGGAGAAAAATAACTGTGCAAAGAGACAGACATTTTCTTGTTTGATGTCTTCAACTGATGATCAGAAGCTGTTTTGGAAGTGGTTTATTTGGGTATGTGATGAGGCTCTGCTCAAGGAGATTTAAATGAGATCTTCTTTCTCATGATATGCCAGATGCAAAGCTGTATTTTTGAACTAAAAACCATAGGAAATAAAAATAACATTAACTGTGATTTACAGCAAACCCTTTGCAAACCACAAGTCCTTGGAGGGCTGAACTCTAAGTGCTATCTTTAGTTTCTTTCTAACAAACACACAAATTTAAGAATCCATCCAGTTCTGTATGATTCACTTCCTCCTGACTTTAGCCATCACACTCCAGAGTTAGCTGATTTGGAACAAGAAATCCTTCAATAAAGGAGAAAGAATTTATATATGGCTATTATATAGGGAAAAGTAAACATTTCAAGTGCCTCAAGCAGTTATGATTACACAGCTTCATCAAGCTCTCAGCACCTCTTGTCCATGCCACCGAGGACTGAGTTTGGGAGCTGAAATAACCTTCCAGAAAGGTCCCCTGGCTGGTGTGGCTCACTTGTTCCTAGTGCCAGGGCATCAGTCATGTAGAGACCTGTTCTACACCAAGGCTATCAGGGGTCTCAGGCATGGCATGTCCTGGGGAGCACCGTGGGTGAGACCTTGAACAGAACTGTCATGGTCTCATATCCTGGTAGGGGGAGTCTCTCAGAGTGGGTGTGTGGGGGTATCTTTGTTTTCAGATGAATGGAAGATTTGGGACTGTAAGCAGGGGGGTGGAGCATTACTCCAAGCAAGGGGCTTGGGGTTATGTGGCCTGGGAGTGAACGCTCTCCCTTGAGTACAGCCCAGCTGAAGGAGATGCCTGTGCGTCATTGCACCAGGTATGACTTGTCACAGTAGGACACATTGCAAAATGTCATCAGATGAAGTTACAAACAAAATGCCAATGGTGTTAAAGAGCAGAGGGCACATGTCATTGGCTGCACACTCACCAAGTGCGTGCCTGGGGGCTGTTTTCCTGCCCCATCAGCTGCAGGCAGGGGTGAGTGCCCTGCCAAGGGCGCCAATGCTCGTTAGGGCCTGTGCTGACATGGCGCACAGCTCCTTTCATCCTGCAACCCCGGGGACTGCTGTGCTGGGCAAAATGGGAACTGCTGCCTTTAAACAAAGCATCTGTTTATTCTTGAAACAATTAGTGACAGCAGTTAGATCTTGAACTCGTTACTGAACCCAAAACAATTATGATAAAAACAAGTTCCAGATGGGCTCAAAAGGAGTTGTTTTTGTCTTCACCGAATTAGAATGGATTCCATGTCTTCAAGTTCCTCTGGTATTTATGGACAGGAAACATGAATTACACACAATAATTTACTACAAACAAAAGAGATGAATGCTGCAACAGCCCATTTATCTTTGCTCATGTGCCTTCTTGAGGTTTATGTGCTGTTTAACTCATGGGGAGAGTTAATAGCATTTTTTTCTATTTTCTAACTCTGCAGTTTTGGTTTGCAGAAACTGAGACAGGAAGCTGTTGAATTTCTGCTGCAGGTTACTATTACTGAGCCTGCAGATGCAGAATGGGTAAATACTGTCTGGCAAAGAGCTGCCTCTAAAACCATCATGTTTCAGTTCTTCCTTTGAAGGACTTGTGCAAAGGTTACAGTTGGGACTTCTTCTAATTAGTTCCTCTGGCAGCTCCAAGAGCCTGCGGACAGAGACCTTTTTCAAAGCCTGTCCAAAATGGACTGAAGTCAGGGCATCAGACATATTTGTATGGAAACTCTGAGTTTCTGACATCTTGGGTTTTGAAGCTGATGCTGCACATTGACAGCAATTGAACTGCTCCAAAAAGGAAGGGGAACCCAACAGATGGCAGGAAGCAATGGTACATCACTATGCTACATCTGCTTCAAGTCCCCAGGCAGGGGCAGGAGGACAGGATAAGGCAGGAGGAAATCAGTGAAAAAAACTCCTGGGCAGCATTTTTCTGGCAGTCCTTCTTACCTTCTTGCAGCTGAGACAAAAAGTTTGGCTTTGCTTTTTTTCAGGCTTTTAGTTAGATTTAATGATTTTATAAAAGGCTGCATGACAGCATCACTACGAAGGTGTGTATGTGAACCCAAATATGTGGCTGGGCTGATGGGAACTTGTGGAAGGACATAATTCCAAAAACCCATAAAATGTGACACGGATTGTAATAAACACTAAAGCTGCCCTGGGTGTACTGTAGTGCATGAAGTCAGCTTGGCTGAGTTCCGAAGGGAGTGAGATCACGGGCAGAAAGCAGCCTGGGAACTCAGGGTGACACTGAGATTTGTTTGGCCTCTCCCAGTGGGAGCTGGTGAGCTTCCCGATGCACTTCATCACTTCTCCCCCTTCCCCCATAAACCTTAGAAAAGAAGCCTTAAGTAGAAGCCTGAACAAATAGAGTTCTCCAGTTTTGGCTAGAAAAGAAGGGAAGAGAAGAAAATTGAGAAACTGATTATTACTTTTTTTTACATTTTAGGCAATGTCTAATTTGCACAGTCTTTCACAGAGAGTATGTGGGATTGATTTTTTGGATTCTCATCTCTGTGGAGCTAGCGAGAGCCTCCTTTCAGCAGAGAGGCTCCCAGTATTCATCTCCCTGCCTCGGTTCAAACAAGGACAGGGCAGGAATCATGGTGCATGAACTCAGCTTCTCTCTGTTGCCCATAGGCAGCAAGAGCAGATAGGAAACCTCTAATTCCCCACACAAAGGAACAGGATATTTATTCATTTATTTCATTCATTATTCATGTATTGACTCTCAGTTCTTCGAGTCAGTTGCCCATTCTGCTGGGTTGGGAGCTCTGTGGCATGCTGGAGGGCTGAGCTGCAGCAGCACAGCATTTGGGCTGAAACAGCCACATGAATAAGGGCAGCCCTTTGCAGAGCTCCTGGCCTGATGAATTTCCCTGCAAGATCAACTCTTCTCAACTGTCAGAGCTCTCACATCCATCCCAGCTCCCACCAAAAGCCTGTAACCAACCCTATTGACACTGCTGCATTTTGGGGTCCAAGTTCCTCGCTCAAGTCCATTCCCAGGATCCCTAATGCAGCTCTGACCTGAAGCAGTTTCTCCTTCTCCCCCAGCAACATCAGAGGTGGTCTCAGCACCACAGTGCCCAGGGCACTCAGGAGCCCATTCTCTGGTCTAACAGATGCCCACTGGTCTCTTGCCTTCTCCCCTCTCTCCCTCAGTATGTTGCTTTATCCCCATGTCCTGTCATCTTCCATCTGGGTTTTGTATTTCATCAAAGGGCAGTCGGGGTGGAGGTGGTGGAAGACACAAAGACTCCCTCCCCCGTCGGTAATTTCATTTCCCATTAACTGAGGGTTTAGAGGGAAATCTCAGGACTCATTAAGGCTCTGATGACAGCTTAACCCTCTCCAGCACAAACCCAACACCAGGCCCATTCCTCATCTGAATCCAGGGTGGCTGTAACATTAGACCAGACTCCTGAGCAAGGCAGACAGGTCTGGAAAGCACAGTTAGCAGGAGAGTGAAGGATATCGGGTTTTTGGAGATCTTTATCAGCTCCCGTTCTCAGGAGCACTGTCTGTGTTGGACACGCGAGCAGCAGAGAGACTCTGCTCTCTCCTGAGGGCTGAATTCAAGTGCTGCCGCCGTTCCCCAAGTCGCCCTCGGCACCTGGTGGGACCACACATCACTCGGTTTCTTCCAGCGACCTTGTGCAACCTCGACAGCCCGGTGCGATCTCGCACAGCTTGGGGAAACGCCTCACTGCTCCATCCAGGAGGCAGGAGAGGGTCTAGCAGGAATGACTGAAAACCCGAAGTCCTTTGTGCCTTAGTGAATACAAGGCCCTTCTGATCAGCGAAGCAACCGGAACACCGGCTGAGGCACCGGCACTGCCGCCCTCTTCCCAGCCCAGCTCCCCGCAGCGGGTTCCTCTCCCTCCGAGCCAGCGGGTGCGCGGGGAACAACGCGCTGACAGCCGCCGGCTCTCGACACTGCGGGACCGCATCTTAGCGCACCGCGGCTAACTCGGCCGGTGCAGGAACCGGGTGCAGGCTTCCCCCGCCGGGCAGGTCACTGTCCCAGAACCCGGGCCTCAGCGCGGGTACTGCCCCGGCCCGCGCAGTCCCGCGTGCGGCGTGCCACCCCAGCCCAGGTGCTTCGCCATCCTCTGCCGGTGACTGCCGCCCCCGGAACTCTCGTAACCCGCGCTTCCCGTCCCCGCCCTCCCCCGTCCGCCCGTCCCCGGCGCTGCCGCTGCCATTGGCCCGGGGGCGGGCCCGGGGCCGGTCCCATCCCCGGCCGCGGCGGGTCCGCTCCGGGTTGGCGGCGGCCGCGGGCCGGGGCCATGAGGCGCGTTCCTATTGGCCGGCGCGCGCCGCCTGTCGCGCGGGGATTGGCCGGGCGCGCCCCGCGGGGGCGGAGCGTGCCGGAGGAGCGGGGGGGGCGTTAAAGGCGCCGCGTCGGGAGGGCGGTGCGGCGCGGCCATGGCGTACCAGGGCTTCGCGCAGGAGTACCTGGGCATGCCGGCCGTGACCCGCGCCTACACCACCGCCTGCGTGCTCACCACCGCCGCCGTGGTGAGCGGGGACCGGGCCGGGGGCACGGGGTCCCGGGGGGCTGCGGGGCGGGAGTCGGGGCTGGCCGAGGGCAGCGGGTGATAGCAGCTGCTCTGCCTGTCTCCCACAGCAGCTGGAGTTCATCACCCCCTTCCAGCTGTACTTCAACCCCGACCTCATCTTCAGGAAATTCCAGGTGAGGCCTTGCATGGGGTTTGGGGCCCCTTGTGCCTCTTCCCAGCGAGGGGTGGGTGTGACAGGATGGGCCTTGGGCGTCCTGCTCCCTAGGGTGGCCAGGGAGTGCTGTGTCATTCCAAGGGGCTCCTTTCCCACTACTCCAGCCTTCCCTGATTGGTGCAAGCTGGGTCATCAACACAGCGTCCCCTCTTGTCACAGGCACCTGCGTGGAGATAACTCCTTCCAGCCTTTCCCTGCCACACACCATCTTGGCATTTCCTTTTTTCCTTGACTCAAAACCCATCTCTTCCTTCTCTATTACACTGTGTGTGGCAGCTGCTGTTGGGCTGGTTGGAGAAGGCTTTATTGTAGAGAAGCGTGAAAAGTAATTAATTTGGCTCTGGGTGCTGAATTGTGGCTGCTTGTCCTCTCCAGAAAAGTAGAGAAATCTTCTTTCCCACACCTGGAAAGGTGAGATACCCTGATGTATCAGAGTATTATGTAAGGATGTCCTACTAGAGTCTAGTGTCCTGGGGTAGTTCTGAAGGGACAGGTGCATGACTGAGCATTCCCTGTGGACGATGTGATGGGCTGCTCTGTATGTGATGAGGAGAGACCTCTGTCCACCTCCTTTTCCCTCTCCTCTCTCTCTTCTCTTTCAGATATGGAGGCTGATCACCAACTTCCTCTTTTTTGGGCCCCTGGGATTCAGTTTCTTTTTCAACATGATATTTCTGTATCCTTTGGTCTCAGTGAAGTTCTCTGCTCCCATTTTGGCTTAGATGCAATTCCCTCCATCCGTCTTCTTCCCCAGCATGACTTGCCTTGGCAGCAGTCTAGGGCTGTGGGTTCTTCCCTTGGCTCTTTTGAATGGAAGCCATGACCCTCCTGCCCCTCCATCTCCGCTTGCTGCGGGGCAGACCCTGCCAAAAGGCTGAGGAAGCTGGCAGTGCTGCTGCTGTGGCTCATGCTGGAGAGCAGTGCCCATTCCTGTGGTGAGCTCTGGCTGAAGCACAGCAGGTGCCTCTTTCTTTCCTTGGGGTCCGTGGTGTGAGGTGAAGTTTGCACTGTTCTGCTCTGGGGCTTGGACACCTGGCTGACAGCTTTCTGGGATGAAATAACTTGCAGCAGCTTATTTCCCATAAAGTCTTGCTGTGGGGCACAGGGTAGCCAGCTGTTAATTTCCTATACTGCAACCCCTCCCTTCTCTCCTGCTCTCAGGTACAGGTACTGCCGCATGCTAGAAGAAGGCTCCTTCCGTGGAAGGACGGCTGACTTTGTCTTCATGTTCCTCTTTGGAGGGTTTCTCATGACAGTATCCTTTTGAGTTGGTTTAGGCTCTTTGGTGTCTCCTGAGGCGCTGTGGATAGTGTAGGGCTCTGCACGCTGGTTTTGTTGTGGTGTGGAGCAGGTACCTGCCTGCTGAGCAGCACAGCTGGTTTAGGAACCTTCTTGGTGCCTCAGAGCAGAGGGTCTTGTGCCCCAGGCCTGCCAGGCTCATGTCCTGTGACCTGGGAGAGCTCTGCTGAGCAAGTGGTGCAGGGGCAGTTTCTGGCTCTATGGCACAGTTTGTGCTCCTTGTCTTTCTCACCCTTGTCTTGGCCTGTGCCTCATCCTGTGTTCTTAGAGGACAGAAAAGCTGCCTGTGATTGTGCTGGTGTCTGCAGAAGTGCTGATGCCCCTGGCAAGGAGCTGGGCTACCTCATCCCTGAAGAGGACATGTGGCAGTGTGCTCAGGAAGCTCAGCCTGAAAGGAAGCCACGTGTTCTACTCCAAGAACCTGTCCAGCTGTGACAGGGCCACTGCCTGAGCTCTGGTGAGTGCAGCATGATTGCATGAGGCTGGCTCAGGGCAAAGGCAAGAACATGGAGCCATGAGGATAAGGAGTGGGCTGCCCACATACTCCATTGTCAGCACGTCAGGCAGTGTGAGCTCAGAGCTTGCAACCTGTCAGTAGCTGGAGGTGCCATCACACAGCTTAAGTCCTTTTCATGACACAGTAATCTGATGGTGAAATATCTTTCCCTCCCAAGCATAAGCCTTTTCTGAATGTCTTCTGCTGTCTTATGCAGATGGCTCAGAGCACTGCTGTCTTCACAGAGCTCTGCATGAAGCTGTGTGAGCCATTAGAATCCAGGTGGCTGCAGCAGCCACGTGCTTAACCATGGGTGCATTTGGAGTCCAACTACAACAAGGACAGAGGAAATCTTTGCCTCTGTTTGTCTCCTTGTGCTCTAAAGAAGAGGACTGTGAATTCCAAGAGCCATCTCACTGCTAAACTTCTTCTGTAGAAGACAGATACTGGATGTGAGGTAGTTGTTAAGATATGCCACTGTCCCAAGTGCTGTAAGACTGTGAGAGCCCTTCTTCAAAGGTCATTTTGATGTTCATTTTGTAAAGGTGACTATATGAGCTCTCTGGTCTCCAGTGGTTGTAGACATCAGCTTAAGGAGTGAACAACCTGCATGTGCCACTCCAGTGTCTTGTTCTGGGGTGACATGGAGGGAGATGTGTGTGGGGACAGTGATGGTCAGTATATCTCAGCCAGGAAAGGCTTGGTGACATAGGCAATGGCTCAGAACGCTCTGATCAGCTGCCTCTAGTTTGGGTTTTCTAGTCACAAAGCACCCTGTGCTGCCTGGAGGTGGTGCACAGGGTGGGTAGGTTTTTCCTTGACTCGGTAGTTCCCAGCTATTTGGACTCTTTGCCAGCCTGTTTTTCCTGGGCCAGGCTTTCACCATCATGCTGGTGTATGTATGGAGTCGCAGGAACCCTTATATCCGCATGAACTTTTTTGGGCTTCTTAACTTTCAAGCCCCCTTCCTGCCCTGGGTACTGATGGGATTCTCTCTGCTCCTTGGCAACTCCATCATCATTGATTTGCTGGGTAAGTCAAAGCTGGTGGGTGATGGGAACAAGGACACCTTGCAGCCACAGAGCTCAGTTCTCATAGGTGCTACTGGGGCACTGGCACCCTCTCTTGGTTCCACCATACCTAAGATGTTGGGTTTCCTAAAGTGAGTTGGCTGGGTTTCTGGGTGGCTGGGCCTGGGCTTTTGCTTGTGACCTGCTTTTTGGTGTGTCTTTCCTGGGGGCAGAAGCTGGATATGGTGAGCTCTGCCTGACACTCAGGCTGTGTCTGGTCTCCTGGATGTGCGGTGCTGCCCCCAGGCTGATGGGCTCCCTGCCTGCTTGTGCTGATCACAGCAAACTACAGCATCCATGGCTCTGGAGGGAGCCGGATGTGGGCACACAGCTGAGGGATTCTTAAGAGTTTTGCCCAGCAGCTCTGGTTCAGCTGGCAAAGGAGTCACAGCTGTGCCTGACCTTGGTGGCATCTCTCCCCAGGGATTGCAGTGGGTCATATCTATTATTTCTTGGAAGATGTTTTTCCCAACCAGCCTGGAGGAAAGAAGTTGCTCTTAACCCCTAGCTTTCTGTAAGTAAAGTTGATTCTTTCTGGGCTTTGCTGTGGGCTTTTTCAACCTAATCACTTCCATAGAAAAGTGTGACCATAAGAGGCAACTGCCTGCTGACGGCAGCTCAGCTCCACAGTTCATGCCCTTGCTGCATTATTTGCACATTATATACATGTGTACAGGGCCCATACAGCAGCTGCTGCCACCTTCAGCTTTGCTAGTAGAACTAGAATCTTCTTACTGCTTGTGGAAATGCTAGATGGAAGTAGGATTTTTTCTGATGTATTTTTGTGGTTTAAGAAAGCAGAATATGTTCTGCTTTGTGCACTGACATTCAAATCTGACCTAGTGATCAAGGAAGGAGGTACTGTCATCACTGTGTATTGAGCTGAGCAGAATGGTGGGTGATGGTGCAATAGGCCAGTGGCTGTGGTATGACAACCTGGTCATGGAGGGCCACGGTGTTCCTAGGAGGGCTGGGGGTTTGTCATCCTCAGCTCAGTTTCCTAACCTGCCTGCTTGGTGGGATGGGCATGTCCCTTGCCAGGAAGATGGTTTTTGACACACCTGAAGAGGATCCCAATTACAACCCACTCCCTGAGGATCGTCCAGAACACCAGCCTAGAGACCAAGACCAGAACGAGCAGCAGCATCCACAATAACATGGGGGACTTCTTCATGTGGCCAGATTCCTCTCTTCTGGCTGGACTTATGTTGTGGCCCAGAGATCCTACTGGAATAACACCAGTTGCCATTCTGTTGTGTAGTGTGTCGCTGTTTGTGTGGGTAACCCATCTTCCCCTTGTACAAAGTGGATCCACAGAGCATTGCACATAAGAACTCCTGAATGCTTACAGAGGTGTTCTAGGGACAGGGACTGAAGTTGTGATGTCTCCTCAGTTAACTGGTGTGGAATAAGTATCAAATGGAGTGTTAAACCAGTTACTCCTTCTGCTCGTAATGACTTGCTGTGTGCCAGGTCACTCTTGCCCTCTGTACAAAGACTGATGCACCTGGCCCTCACTGTTGTGAGACCTCTTTGTGGGCTTTCAGTGAAGTAGTTCTGTACCATGGTAGAATGCAGCTCAGCCTCTTTCTTTCCTTTATGTCCCCCACTCCTTTTCTGGTGGTTGTTTCCAAAGAGTCTTTACATTAAAGTCTTTATTTTTCAGTTGTGTGTCCATTTCTGCCAGGGGCAGAGGCCACAATTCATCAGGAATTTGCTCAAAACTGCCAGGTTTGGGATTTTTCTTTTCTGGTGGGCAAGGCAAAGTTCAGGCTAGCTGAAGATGTCCTTCCCCTCTTCTTTCAGCAGGGCTACAGAGCATGAGAAGGAGTGTGGGGGATGTCTAATTGGATAAAGGGGTGCCTGGGAAAGGACAAAGGGACTGAGCTGGACACTTGATCCAGGCAGTGACTGGAAGCAGCACTTGACACTGGTAATAAAGACTGCACCTGCAGTGTAATTCCACTCTTGATGAATTTTTTAGTTCTGAAACTTAAACATCTGAGTTTCAGGGGAAAACTAAACAAGCTAGTCCCTACCTTGACACTTGTATGAAATGGATCTGGTTGTTCTTGCTAATGTAGTACACACTGTGATTGTACCCGACCTCAAAAGCCTTCAAATCTGCACACACTGTATATTACGACAGCTCACTTAGTAACAGCACTGTCCGCTCAAACTTGTGCACCACCACCAACTATGAAGAGAAATGCAAGTAACCAGCATCTGATTAAGCACACACACACCCCCACCCACACACACCAACTCCCCCTCCCCTGTGGTCTTCCAATGAAAACACTTTATCAAAAATCAGACCTCACTTGAACAAGCTCTTTTGCTGCACTTATGCTTCCCTCTAGGAAGAGGATGTGAGGCCTGTAGAGGTGGTAATTTGTTCTAGAAGACACAGTGGTACTAAGGGCTAAGCAGTGTCAGACTCGACAAGTACTCGCCCGGTGCTTTGCTCGCGACCTAATGATAACAGAACTGCTGTTTCAGTCCTTAGAAAGAGTTTGTCTTTGAAATCTGCAAGTGTTCTGCTTTAAATTGCTTGAGATGGGGCTTTGAAACGTAAAAGTTGGGCTATGCTTTTAGGTAGGGTACCAGATTAACCCGAGGAATTGTAGAGCAAGAAAGCAGCTTCTGGCTGTTTCCCAATAGTTCTAATGCTACATAAAGCAAGCTGGCTGAAGTTCCCATCTTTCTGGACTTGATCCCTTGACTGTCCTGCCTTGTCCCTGGCTGCTTCAAGGGACAATTCCTACAGCCTCTCTGGGCTTGAGAAGCAGAGAGGTGCTGCAGTCCTTGTGTGCCTATACCTCATTGTGAATTTGAGGATTAGTAATCACAGACTTCACAGCAATTAAAAAAACTGCACCACAGATGCTAATTTAAGGCCACAGCAGTTTCACACTTATTTTAGTCAAATGCCCTGAAGAGGCTGCTGGCAAATCTGGTCAAATAACAAAGGGAGGCTGAAGTGTTCTCAGGAAGGCTTGGAGTTTTTATGTCCATGAGCCAAAACATGTTTTACATGGGAGGCTAAGATGCAGCAGCAATTCCAGGTTTTGTCTTACTTGCTCAAATAACCTTTCAACCTCTCTAATATGAAGTAATGGATGGAGTATGACTCTGGCACAGGAGCCTAGGATAACACTGAATAATATTATTACTAAATTGCAGGTTTTCAGTTTCTGCTGACTAACATCTGGAAAAAGTTCCCTCCCAGCCAGGAATCAAAACTGTCTCTGTTATTACTCAAATCTAAACATGATAAATTAAGGCCAGAAAGCGTTTCTTGACTGTGCTAGCAGGGTGGGTGGATCAGCAAGGATCATATAACCGATGGCTTTATCATAAAGGCCTATGCATAACTGTCAGGCTGCCAGTAAAATCTGCCTTGCTTGCAACACTCATCAGTTCTGGCAGTGAATGGTAGGAACTCTTATCAAAGACATGGGGTACCTCAACAGCAAGATAGATTTTAATTAGTTTGTAAGCAAGCTTGGATTTTTCTTTAAATCTCACTTCAATGGATTTTGTTTTTAAACTCCCTAGAGAAAGACAGGTTGTTTCTAGGGTTGCAAAATCCTGACGCTGCAGTGCTAAGGGCAGTCATTAAACCCACTTTGCTTTGAGTGCTCTGTGCACTGTAACTGGCAGTGTTGTGTGCTGACAGTGACCACAGCAAAGGCACTGGCTGCAGAGAAGCTACAGTCTCAGTGACTGGAGGCTTTACCTGCTGTACCAGTTCAGATACCATGCTGTTTTCCAGATGCAGTCTTCAGAGAAAACAGGGTTCACCACACACCAGGCTGACATCTGACAGAAATGACTCTTAAGTCTGTGATTTCAGTTAAATTGTTCTACCTTGTTGAGTAAACCAGTTGAACACCTCCCCGAGTTCATTACAGACTGTGCCAAGTGTGGTAACAGACCAATCCTTATTGTTTGCTGCTTCTAGTTTTAAGTCTCTTTCTCACCTTCCCCTGCACCAAAAGGTTTTGGGCTGTTTACCTGTTGAAGTAAAGCACCCAGGAAAACTGAATGCATGTTGGGTGTTCAGCACTATACCCAAAAGCATTAATATTAGGCCCTGGGACTCCTCAGTAACCAGAACAGCACAAAACATGGTGAAATTCACTGTTCATTCAACTTACTGAACTCAGCCCGAGGTGTATGCATTCCTTTTATTTAAAAAGTTGTCCTAATAGTGCACGTTGCACCTATACAAAAGAATCTTTACACTTGTCCACACACAGGTATATAAGGGCTCCAACACCTGCCACAGGTCTGAGCTAGATCACGCTGCTCATGCAGCGTTCTTGGTACGTGGCATTTGGGTGGAGGGGGTGGGGGCAGAAGTCAGCAGTACTGGGAACTTGTGGCAAGTGGAATGTGCCCCCTTCAGAGACAGAAAGACCCCTGCCAATCCTAGATCCATTTGGGGAGAGGAATAGGGATAAAGTCTGTAGGAAGAGCACCAGTGTCACAACAGGAAGGTTACCAAGCTGGAGCAGTATTGGCCAAACGTCTCATGCGCCTAAGGGAGAGAGAGAGAGAGGTACAGTAAGTGCATGTTACAGTCATGTGAGGTCTTACCAAAACCAATGCTTTTGGGGAAGCTGCCACAGTTTTTAGACAGGTTTATTCATAGACAGAACTCCTCAGTCACCTGAGAATGCCCCTGGTGATAAGGCTAAGACACTATTTTCACTAACAGCTTTTAACACTTTTGCTCATTAACTTGGATTGAACCAGCTGCTGTTGTAAACTCTTCAGTCAGCCATAGCTGATATACAAAATGACTGTGCTACTGTTAATCAGCAGTAAAAAAAAATCCTGGGAAAGAGCTGAGCCAGTATATTTACTGTTTCCACAATGTATCTTTTGGAGAGATACTAGCTGTTCATTTGTATCTTCCAGGAAGAATTTCATGGAGTAGGTGCAAGCTCTCAACTGCTTGCCAAACATCACTTAGCGGGTCTCTGGTGGGCAGAGCTTCTCCTGGAACCACAGAGTGCTCCCATGCTGGCAAACAGGTTGGCATCAATCAGGCTAGAACTGGGAGCTTGCCCATTGCTACTTCAAATTGAACTTCACACTACATAAAAGGAAGCTTTGTGGCAGGATTCTAGGTAGCATGACAGTGTGTGAAACTCCAGTATGTTCGATTGATTCCTTCCTATACAAACAACCCCCCTGGACAAGCAAAGAGCCCAGGGGAAAAAAAAACAGGTTAAAAAAACAAAAAGGAAACTTCGCTTCAAGCAGGAGATGGTTAAAGTAGACATTTTGATGTTTGTGGAGGAAGGTGGTAACAGTTTAATACCCTGCAGCTAAACTTTCTGCTGTGGTGTGCAAGTCTGACATCCTGCCAGCTGGCTCTCAGGAGGGAAAGACAAACATCAAAGCTTGTAACTTCTGTCAAGGGACAGGCCAAGAGAACTGTCTAAAGTAGTGGCAGTACCTTGTGTTTCTGTCCTGGTCTCTGATCTTCTTCTCCATCTCGGCATCTGTGAGGGTTTCCAGGAGAGGGCACCACTGGTCAGCGTCCCCCGTGTTGCGAATTGCAATCTCCACAGTCGGCAAAGGGTTCTCACTGCAGGGCACAGGGCAACAAAGCAACATCCATCAGTGGCCCCAGAGCACTCCCGTGGGTTACCAGCCCAGACACAAGCACAAGGACAACAGAGCATCACTTGCAGTGTTTCAGGCTTCAGCATTCCTTCTTCACTCTGCTTAGTACAGTCTGGTTCCCTGAAGTTCACCACAGGCTCCTGGTTACAATCTTGTGGAACCTGAAGTTTCTGGGAAAGCAGCTACATCCATCTCCAGCCACCACTGGAGAGGGATTTGTGCTGGACCTGCAATTCTCTCCCACACAGGCCGTTACATACCTTGCTGGCAGGGTTCAACCCCAAAAGGCACAGCTCATCCCATTTCATTAGTCCTGGGTGTACTCCCAGTGCAGCACTGGAGCTGGGAATGTTAACAGGGCTCCTTGTCTAGCCTTGCTGTTCTGCAGCTCTGACTTACTAACTGTAGTCAGCACACCACTTGACAGCTCCTCCCTGGCAGAAGTCTGGCTTTCTTGGGAGCCTGATACTGGAAAGAGCAGTCTTTTCAGACCTGCTGTTGCAACCAGAGGCTGTGGCTAACGAGCAATGAAACACCAGGCTGTGTCCCAGATCACAAGATCTGTTCCTCAGAGATTTCTCTGCCCTGACCAGCTGTATTATCACATGCACAAAAATATTTACTGCTTCACTAGCTGCTTTTCAGTAAAAGTCAACAGGAATTGACCAAGAGTAGCTTCCCAAATATTGACAGTGGAGCCGGAAGCCCAGCATAAATATAGAGGAGCCTCAGAATGTAAATGTTTGCTTTGAATTTTCAAAAGTGGCTCAGCCTTAGCTGCAGAAGTATGTGTGTGTGTGAGAGAGAGGAGCCCTGGGACAGGTGTGCACACACATCCGGCCCCCTCCCCAGGGACATGCACCCCTGCACAGGATTTCAGCACTCACAGGCAGCCCTCTCATTCCCCCAGGAAGGAACGCAAATGCTAATCATCATGGGAACACACAAC